>NC_135572.1:335000130-335625130 GCF_965152235.1 Eretmochelys imbricata | reverse complement strand
TGGTCCTCTTTTTTTATTTGGGGTATACATTTAGTTTGAGCCACTATTATGGTGTTTTTAAATAGTTTCCACGCAGCTTGCAGACATTTCACTCTTGTGACTGTTCCTTTTAATTTCTGTTTAACTAGCTTCCTCAATTTTGTTCTCCTTTTTGAAGTTAAATGCTACTACAGAGGGTTTCTTTGGTATTTTCCCCCCTATAGGATGTTAAATTTAATTACATTATGGTTGCTATTACTGAGCAGTTCAGCTATATTCCCCTCTTGGGCCACATCCTGTGATGCACTTAGAACTAAACCAAGAACTGCCCCTCCCTTTGTGGGTTCCAGGACTAGCTGCTCCAAGAAGCAGCCTTTAATGGTATTTAGAAATTTTAACTCTGCATCCCTTCCTGAGGTGACGTATACCTGGTCAATATGGGGCTGGCTGAAATCCCACATTGTTATTGGGTTTTTTGTTTTTGTAGCCTCTTTAATCTCCCTGACCATTTCACAATCACCATTCTGGTCAATAGTATATTCCTACTGCTATATTCTTATTATTCAAGCATGGAATTTCTATCCACAGAGATTCTATGGTACAGTTTGATTCATTTAAGATTTTTATTGTATTTGACTATATACTTTCTTTTAAATGCCACACCCATGAACACAACCTACTCTGTCATTCCTATATAGTTCGTATTACTATGTCCATTGATTATTATCATTCCACCAAGTTTCAGTGATACCTATTATATCAAAATTCTCATTTAATATCAAGCAATCAAGTTCACCCATCTTAGTATTTAGACTTCTAGCACTTGTATGCAAACACTTATAAAATGAGTATTTAGTAAGTATTTAGTTGTGACGTAACTGAATGGGGCTGTTTTTTGTTCAACTGTTTCTCTTCAGTTCCTACCTGTACATCAACTTCTATCCTATCTTCTTTACTAATATACAGAGTCCCCCCTTCAGCAAATTCATCCCTATAAGATGTTTCCACCCAAACTGCATGCTCTTCCACATCTGTTGGCTTTCCCCCAGCCCTTAGTTTAAAATCTTCTCCGCAACCTTTAATTTTACATGTCAGTAATCTGATTCTGTTTTGGTTTAGGTGGAGCCCATCCTTTCTGTATAGGCTCTTCCTTTCCCAAAAGTTTCCCCAGTTCCTAATAAGCCTAAATTCCTCCTCCCAATACCATTGTCTCATCCATGCATTGAGACCCACACACAGAGTCAGACAGGCAGAACTGCAGGAACTGGAAGCATTTCATAGGATGCTACCATGGAGGACCTGGATTTTAATCTCTTACCTAACAGCCTAAATTTGGCCTCCGGGCCCCATGTCATTGTTACCTACATGTACCATGATCACGGGCTCTTCCTCAGCACTGCACATAAGATAATGTATGTATATAACTAATGCTGCAGTAACTACTGTAGCATAATTGCTTGAGGTTTATAAGTATTAACTTGGTAATAATTGTACTTTGGGCTTATAAACAGAAACCAACCTTCAAGTTACCATCTATCTAGTTCTTAAGGGGAAACCAGTTCCCAATTATCAAAACTCCAGTGGAATCCCTAGCTTCATTATACCTAAGGTTGCAGGAGACTGTGTCAAGTTTGGGAACTAAAGCTTTGGAACTATTTAAAAACTAATATTCTATATAGCACCAATGACTTCACTAGCTCCTATTACTTGCTCTGCAGGGGAAACAGCCAGTGGAACTGCATAAAGACATTCCCAATAGCTAAGCCCCAATCCATGCTTGTCCCCCAAATCACACTGCACAGCAGCCCCCCACAGAACTAAATTCAGTGGCATGAATGGGTGTGGCTCCTATTTACAAGCTCCTCACCTCCTGCCCCCAGTACAATGGAACCACAATATTAAGCTGCTAATGAGGCCTTCCACAAATACGGATTAAGAGACAGGATCTAGATTCCCAGCATGAACAGGTTGGAGACAATTTATTGAAAATGTTCACTCAAATTGTATTATTAATTGTAAATACAGATCATACTTGATATTTAATAATATCTTATTTTGTATATCAGGTAATTACAATTGTTGCCCCCTTTTACCCAAGCAGTTAGCCATTAGTCAGAGTCTCGTGGGCTGTTTCCACTAGGAGGAGAAATTAATGAAATGTCAAATATTTCCTTGACACAATCCTGTTTATTTACAAAGAATGTAGATAAAGTCCTGTTTCCCTGAACATAGTTGGAAACACACACGATACAGTTTCCTTGTTCAATAGTCTTACTCTTTTTCCAGCCACTACTCTACCCCAAAATCTCTGTCTTGTAGCTTTCTCAGGGTCAGGCTACAAGTGTTTCTCTGAGGGCTTGTCTTTACTGTAACCGTAGCTTAAGTTAGTACACTCAAGGTAGACTAAGTCTACACTAGACATCTTACTGTGGCACAGCTGTATCACTGCAGATGCACTGCTGTAAGGACTCCTGTGTAGCCACTCTACGGCAATTGACATAATTAAACCACCCCCAATGAGCAGTGGTAGCTATGTCGGCAAGAGAGCATCTCCTGCTAACATAGCACTGTCCACACAAGCACTTCTGTCAATATAACTTATGTCAGTCAGGGGTGTGTTATTTTTCACACCCCTGACCAACAAAAGTTTTACAGACAAAGTTGATAGTGATTATTTCACTCGAAACAGCCTAGCATGAGTGAGAGCAACTGCACATCGAAACAACACTGGATTTACACAGAGTGATTTGATTAGCAATGCAGAGTGCTTGGATTAATTGCTGATGGGTTGTAACATGAGCTGCTGTATGTACCAGAAAAAGATAACAAAATCTTAAATAATGTGTTCTTTTAAGGACACTGATGTAAAGAGGAAAGATTCAGCTACTGTTGTACAAAACTAAATCACTTAAAATGCTGCCCAAAAGTTCCTAATGCAAGTGCTGACTACTAAGTTCAGGAGTTACTTACATCAGTCTACTCCCAGAGGCTTCAGGACACCTCCACGCACTTGTCTACACTCTGAGCTTCTAAAGACAAAGTAATCTTCATTCTAAATACTAAGTGTCATTATTATATCTTAAGCAGCACCCTCTATTCACTTTTTTTCTTATTGGGGCCATACAGTATCCTTTATTTCCTCTTAGATATAAAAACTATAAATATAAAAATGACCCAAAAGGCTTGAGAAGCTCAAAGGTTCCTGCCAAGTTGGTTTGGGCTCTATAGCATTTCACAGTCCCTTAATCATAGCAACAATACCTGGACATATAGCAGTGACCCTGGCTTCAGTTACTGATGGGCTCTAAGATACCATATGATCATCAGACAAGTAATTTACATTGCAGTAATGTCTAGATGCCCCAGTCAGTGATTGGTTACTCAATGTTTGTTGCTAGGCACTGTATACAGATATGCAATAAATAAATAAAATAAATGAGAAAAGAACATTAAGATTGCAAAGTCAAGCACTCAAAGGTTAGGAAATACAAAACTTAAGGGTGCCTGTCCATATCCATCATGATTAAGGGTACATATTATTCACGGGTATTTTTAGTAAGAGTCATGGACAGGTCACGGGCAGTAAACAAAAATTCACGACCTGTGACCTGTCCATGACTCTTACTATATACCACTGAATAAATCTTGGGGGGAGGGAGGGGTGGCCCAGGGTGCCGCAGGTACTTGGGGGTGGGGGATGGCCTGGGGGGGGGCACTTTAGGTGCTCAGGGGGAGGTGGGCAGTGGCATGCAGCCCAGGACCCCCGCTGGTGCTGGGAGTGTGGGTTGGCAGGCTCCCTACCTGGCTCTGCACCTCCCCAGAAGCAGCAACACCCCCTCCCTCAGCTCCTAGGCAGAGGTGCGGCCAGCAGCTCAGTGCACTGCCTTCGCCCTGAGTGCTGGCTCCACAGCTCCCATTGGCTGGGTACCACAGCCAATGGGAGCTGCGGGGGTGGTGCCTGCAGTCAGAGGCAGTGTGCAGAGCTGCCTGGGCACGCCTCCAGAGCTGAGGGAGAGGGATATCACCACTTCCGGGGAGCCCCCCGAGGTAAGGGTTCTGGGCAGCACTTACCCCCTCCTGTGCCCCAACCCCCAGCCTTGAGCCCCCTCCCACACCCAAACTCCTGCTGCTGCTGAGGGAGAGGGGCATGGTGGCCCAAGACTGACCCAGCAGTGGCTGGCTCAGGGACTGCCTGAAATGCTCAGGCAACCTCTGGGCCAACCGCACCAGCTGCTGCAGAAGTCACGGAGGTCCCGGAAAGTCATGGAATCCATGACCTCCATGACAAACTTGCAGCCTTAATCATGATACAAAACTTTAATTACAAGATCGCATACTAATTTTTCCACAGAATCCTACCTTATTCAGTGCATGGATACTTATTCATTACTTACTGTGACCTTAGACCATATGCCATCCAAACCCTACACTGAATAAAGAACTAATAATTTCCTTCTGGGCATTCCTGTGGTGCTTTCACCATAGTATCCAAGTACTTCACAAACAAATTCATTAATGTTCACAATACCCCTGTGAGAATAGGTGGCATTTTTATCCCCGTTTTACAGATGTGGAGCTGATTAAAGCCCAAATTGTCAAAAATGTCCACTAATTTTGGGTGTCCAACTCAAGTCACCTAGGACCTCATTTTTCAGAGTACCTAGCACTTTAAAGAGTGGCTCCAGTTGACTTCCATTGCAGTTGTGAGTGCTCAGCACTTCCGCAAATCAGAAGAACATACAATTAGTGGCCATCACTGAAAGTACTGGTTTAAGCAACTTGCCTAGCATCTCACAGGAACTCTGATGCAGAGGAAGAAATAGAATCCATTTTCCAGCCTGACATTCAACTTCCTTAAACAAAAGATAATCCTTTCTCTTTCTGTAATCCCCTCCTTAACCAATTACACACCTTCCAAATTCCTCAACAAATGAGACCATGATGCTATGGACAACAGCTTCATTCACTACACAGTCCTGATTTCTAGCTCTTCACAGTAGACAAAAGCACATACAATTTCCACTTTCCTAACTGAAGCTCCTCAATCCAGGTGGGGACTGTGTGCTCAATTTTATTTTGGTCCCCCAGAAGGAGCTCCTGCAACTGAGGCCAAAATTACCTCACTCACTATAAAATTTGAAAGATGGCAACTAAGTGTCATACAGACATTGGAGGTGGGCAAGGGGAATTCAAAAATCAAAAGAAATAATATTTTGTTTCTTGATCTACTTTTATCATGATTTTTGAGGGTCACTCATGATTTTTGCACTTTTGCAGTTAGCAATATTATACGTGGCCTGATTCAATTTTTCAAAATCTGTTCAGCAGAACAAAAACTGAAGCCCACCTTAAACTCAGAACATTGTTTTCATGGTCTTTTGTGGGTTTCTATATGTATCAGATATGGCAGTTTCCTGCTTATCCTTGGAAGACTTTACTGAATTAAGTTTAAGTATCTTGGTGGGCCATGAGGGGGAATGCAGGTGCAGTTGCCCTGCACTGTGGCACTGAAGAGCACCATAGCAAGAAATATTTGAACAGGCACTAAGGAAGTTATGGTTTTATTTTGCATTATTGGCAGGCGTGCATGGTTATAATTTTCCTTACAGTGTCCTAAACATAAAAAAAGTGGACAAGTCTTTATTAGTGTGCTCCCTGCCTCCATTTTTAACTGTTTGATGCTAGAAATCAGGATTTCTCAGACATTGAATATTGTGACTTCAACTTTAAATGATAATACATCACAGTATTGTGTACATCTGAGTTTTGTTTTAATTACCTCAGTGCAGTTGGTTCTGGCATGTACATTTAAGCACAAGTTTGCATTCCAGCCTCATTTGTCAGACTATACTCACAGTATCTCAAAACATAATAAAAGTTATTCTATACAACTCTAGTACTGCTAAGCTATAAGGCTATTACAGTGCCTAGAAACTGGGAGTAGTGGCGAAAAGCAATTTAAAGGAGCCTACTGATCCCATATTCATTCTGCTTTGCCATGGCTGTAGTTGTAGGGAAGCTCATATGCTGCAAAGCAGAAAAAAAAAAAAAACAACCTAGTGACAGAGTGAGGCATCTGATAAAAAGAAAAAGATGCAAGAGAGGGAAAAGAAGAGATAGAAATAAAAAATATTAAAATACTTACTAATACTTTTAAAGCTTGGCCAGTGAAGAGAACAACCACGAAGATTCAAACGTACCACATAAGGACGCCATTTCTTCAGAATATTTATTACTGTTCTGTCCTGCATCTTGTGCTTTACTGAAGAAAAATCAATCTAAAGAAATTCAACAATTCAGATATCAGGTATCAAAGTTGTTATACAAACAAAATAGACAAAATTATTAAAAAGTACTAAGTGTTAGAAATTTGCTGTACAATCTAAGACTTTGACTATGCAAATGCTGAAACACATTCTCATCTTTATATACAAACTGTACTAGACTACTTAGTAAGAATACTCACATGCATGAAGTTAAATATGCGCATAAGTGTTTGCAGGATTGAGGCCTAAACTTTATTATGCACAGGCTGTCATACTAACCAATCCACAGGGAGGAAACATACATAAGTGACCAACAAAGAAAAAAAAAAAAACCACACAGTATTGGCTTTTTCCATTTTTGATTTTTCCTTTATGTTGTCTAAAGACCTAAATTATTGTAAAGGATTTTTAAGATTATTTTTAACCTTAGATATATCAGGAATATAAAGTTTTTGTCTTCCCTCTTTTGCTGAATGATTAGAGACCTGGACCCAAGTTAAGCTAAAGAACTAGGCATGGATGAATCTTTAAACTTCCTTCCCTCCCATTCCCTGCAGAGTTAAAACTCTGAGTTAAATATCTGTTAACAAAAAGAAGAAAAAAAAAGTTTCAAAAACAGTCTAAGAAGTTTTCTAGCAAACATGGGAAAGTCAAGACCTGATATCTCTAACAAAAAAAAAAAAACACAACAACAAAAACACAAAACAAAAAACCCCCATCTAAAAATCCCTCCTTTTTTAAGATAAAAAATGAGCATGCAAGCCTTCTTTAAACTGGTTCTTCATAAAAAAACAAGAAAGATCACAAACATATCTTTCCTTCGTAGGTCACCTTTAAAAGGGTAACTTATGTTACATCCACCATACTAAATCTATCCATTTTATGCCATATGTGCTCTACTTCAAATCATTATGAAGTGCAATCACCATTATTTTAATTCAGAAGGAGGGTGAGAGTAGGTTAGTCATTAGAGCACAAGATTGGGATTCTCACGGAGGGCCTGGTGATTCCTACACTGAAGTCAACTGAAGTTTTGCCACTAACTTCATTAAGAGCAGGATTTCACCCTAAGCAATCATGCTCAAGTCACTTAATTTTTCTGTGCATCAGTATAAAAGTAAACGCTACCACCTTACAGGGGTTTTGAGAGACTTTAATGTTTGGATGAAATGAAATGTGCAATACAGCATCAGTGCAAAAGTACTGTAACACATGTAGTAAATATATCATTGCATAGACTTCAAACTCAGAAGGAACCATTAGATCATTTAGTCTGACCTTCTGCATAACACAGATCACAGAATTTCATCCACTTATTCCTGTATTGAGCCCAATAACTTGTGTTAAAGAACATCTTCAAGAAAAGCACCCAGCCTTGATTTGAAACACATGTATTGCTATAAACTATATTTGAGATGGAGAAGGGACTCCCAACAAAAGGGAGTCACAACCAGTGCAGAACCTGTCAACTCATTAACAATTTAGGCTAACAGCACAATTAATAAAGTGATAACAACAGGTTTCTTCAAATTTGATGGGCAGTTAAAAACAAACATCTTCTTTTGGGATCTCCACATTTGACTATACTCCTACCTGGAGCAGTATGTTCATGTACTGGAGGCTCTCCTTCCAGTTAGGGCTGTTTTTTAAAAAACAAAGTTGACAAAGCCTATTCTAGCCACTATTTTACCAGGGAGTGCTCTAAAAATCTTCACACTTCTACCATTTTTGAAGACTGCAAAGCTACAGAAATATCTTTATTGTAACATTTTAAATACATTTAAAATTAAAAGGTTAAAAAAAATTTCCACTGTTGCTCCCACCAGTGCAGTTCCACCAGTGGTAGTTACATAAGGAGCACTAGTATATAGACTAGCTTTCTGCAATTTACCCGCCATGTCATCTACCTACCCCTGGTCAAGGCAGGTCCAGACAACATGGTGACTAAAACTCCATCAGCCATTTGTGCTATGTCCACAGCATGTCTGACTATTGTTTCCACCAGTGGAGATACAACAGTGGGAAATTTTAAGTCTAATGCAGACAAGGCCACAGGCTCAAGACAAGCTACATATTTTGTTCCTTTTCAATTTATGAAAGTATTAACCATACCAAAATAAAAAAACAACTGAACATTAAACAAACGTTAACAGGTAAACCACATCAAAGGGGTTCCAAGAAACTACCCCCTTGGACTCTCCTCGCCCACGCATATAAGCTTTGCATGAGACAACCAAGGTTATATTGAAAACTGGATTATGAGCAGTTGCTATCATTGGCCTGGCATTGCTTCCTGTGGTAGTGTTGCCACCACTCCCAGAGGACATGACCCTCTTACTGCTAGATGCTGCTGAAGTGGTCTTGCCATGTACATCTTGGAGACAGCTTGCCTCTGCAGCCCAGTCAAAGGTGGTGTAGATGTAAGCCACTCCTCCTGTTGTCATGTAAACCCTAATTCTCCTTTTCTCTAGAGAATCCTTGCTTCTGCCCTAGATGGGCATCCTCCTCCTCCACTGAGCATATTGATAAAATGAGTCTTCTTTCTTCTATCACAGCAAGACCTGTGTAACTGGCTAACTTAGGTTCTTATTCACAATGTGTGCCCACATTTCCACACATATCCTCCATAGGATGCCAGTAGTAAAGGCCTTGATAGTACTCATCACCATGCATTTTTCACAGGTTTCCACACCCCTTTAGGATTTATGTCCCGCATTCCCACCCCGTTTCCATTGGTGCCAAAGTTTGGTGCCGTCGGCCATTTTGAAAAAAATTTTGTGCGTGTTTGAATGGGGGAAGTGTGTTTGGATACATTGAGAGCGGTTTAAAGTTTCGGTAAGGTTTATTGAAAAAAGGTGTGTGTAAGGAGAGCTGTTGTTAAAGGGAAGGTTATTAAAGAAAAGAGAGAGGCTGGTAAAGGTATGCTATAAAAGAATAGAAAATGTGATACACTGAAAGATTAGAGTGAGAGACGTTTGGGTAAGGTTATTGGAAGTGATTGAGTAAGGAGATCTGTCAAACAATAGAGAATCATAGAATATCAGGGTTGGAAGGGACCTCAGGAGGTCATCTAGTCCAACCCCCTGCTCAAAAGCAGGACCCATACCCAATTAAATCATCCCAGCCAGGGCTTTGTCAAGCCTGACCTTAAAAACTTCTAAGGAAGGAGATTCCACCACCTCCCTAGGCAACACATTCCAGTATTTCACCACCCTCCTAGTGAAAAAGTTTTTCCTAATATCCAACCTAAACCTCCCCCACTGCAACTTGAAACCATTACTCCTTGTCCTGTCCTCTTCTACCACTGAGAATAGTCTAGATCCATCCTCTCTGGAACCACCTCTCAGGTAGCTGAAAGCAGCTATCAAATCCCCCCTCATTCTTCTCTTCTGCAGACTAAACAATCCCAGTTCCCTCAGCCTCTCCTCATAAGTCATGTGTTCCAGACCCCTAATCATTTTTGTTGCCCTTCGCTGGACTCTCTCCAATTTATCCACATCCTTCTTGTAGCGTGAGGCCCAAAACTGGACACAGTACTCCAGATGAGGCCTCACCAATGTCGAAAAGAGGGGGACGATCACGTCCCTCGATCTGCTCGCTATTCCCCTACTTATACATCCCAAAATGCCATTGGCCTTCTTGGCAACAAGGGCACACTGCTGACTCATATCCAGCTTCTCGTCCACTGTCACCCCTAGGTCCTTTTCTGCAGAACTGCTGCCGAGCCATTCGGTCCCTAGTCTGTAGCGGTGCATGGGGTTCTTCCGTCCTAAGTGCAGGACTCTGCACTTGTCCTTATTGAACCTCATCAGATTTCTTTTGGCCCAATCCTCTAGTTTGTCTAGGTCCCTCTGTATCCTACCCCTACGCTCCAGCGTATCTACCTCTCCTCCCAGTTTAGTGTCATCTGCAAACTTGCTGAGGGTGCAATCCACACCATCCTCCAGATCATTTATGAAGATATTGAACAAAACCGGCCCCAGGACCGACCCCTGGGGCACTTCACTTGACACCAGCTGCCAACTAGACATGGAGCTATTGATCATTACCCGTTGAGCCCGACAATCTAGCCAACTTTCTACCCACCTTATAGTGCATTCATCCAGCCCATACTTCCTTAACTTGCTGACAAGAATACTGTGGGAGACCGTGTCAAAAGCTTTGCTCAAGTCAAGATACAATACATCCACTGCTTTCCCTTCATCCACAGAACCAGTAATCTCATCATAGAAGGCGATTAGATTACTCAGGCATGACCTTCCCTTGGTGAATCCATGCTGACTGTTCCTGATCACTTTCCTCTCATGTAAGTGCTTCAGGATTGATTCTTTGAGGACCTGCTCCATGATTTTTCTGGGGACTGAAGTGAGGCTGACTGGCCTGTAGTTCCCAGGATCCTTCTTCTTCCCTTTTTTAAAGATTGGCACTACATTAGCCTTTTTCCAGTCATCCGGGACTTCCCCCGTTCACCACGAGTTTTCAAAGATAATGGCCAATGGCTCTGCAATCACAGCCACCAGTTCCTTTAGCACTCTCGGATGCAACTCGTCCGGCCCCATGGACTTGTGCACGTCCAGTTTTTTCTAAATAGTCCCTAACCACCTCTTTCTCCACAGAGGGCTGGCCATCTATTCCCCATGTTGTGATGCCCAGCGCAGCAGTCTGGGAGCTGACCTTGTTCGTGAAGACAGAGGCAAAAAAAGCATTGAGTACATTAGCTTTTTCCACATCCTCCGTCACTAGGTTGCCTCCCTCATTCATTAAGGGGCCCACACTTTCCTTGGCTTTCTTCTTGTTGCCAACATACCTGAAGAAACCCTTCTTGTTACTCTTAACATCTCTCACTAGCTGCAGCTCCAGGTGCTATTTGGCCCTCCTAATTTCATTCCTACATGCCCGAGCAATATTTTTATACTCGTCCCTGGTCATATGTCCAACCTTCCACTTCTTGTGAGCTTCTTTTTTATGCTTAAGATCTGCTAGGATTTCACCGTTAAGCCAAGCTGGTCGCCTGCCATATTTACTATTCTTTCGACACATCGGGATGGTTTGTCCCTGTGACCTCAACAGGGATTCCTTGAAATACAGCCAGCTCTCCTGGACTCCTTTCCCCTTCATGTTAGTCCCCCAGGGGATCCTACCCATCCGTTCCCTGAGGGAGTCGAAGTCTAGAGTGTTTATGTTACTGAACACATGCAGAGCAAAACATCCTACCCCACTGACTGTTGGTATTGAAATGACAGCTGTTCTGGACAGCGCTCCTGGGAGCTAGCCCCTCCTTTTGGTGGGCCAATCAGAGGCTGTTTTACAGCTAGGTCACAGAATGCACTTGTTGAACCAATCCTGTAGTCTCAAAATTTAGAGAGAGGATCTTTACCTTACATTAAAAGCTATAAAAACAGGATTAAGAAGGAAATTTAGGAAGCACATGATAAAAAAGTGAATTAAAGCATTAAACAATATTAAAAACTAAGGCAAAACCTGTTGAGTAAGCACATGGCCAAAACCTGGCTTAAAAACATTAAAATCTAGGTTTAAAAAGTAAATTTAGTAAGCACATGATAAAAAAAAGTGAATAAAAAACATTCAGTATCAGGATAGGTTGAGAAAAAAGGTTAAAAAAAAAAAAAGGGCAAGAAAAGGGAATTTAGTAATCACATAAAAAAAGTGAATAAAAAAGCATTCAGTAATGGGAAAAATAGAAAGCACATGGCTGAATTGGAGAGAGAAAGATCTTTACCTTCCCTAAAAACAGGGCAAGAAAAGGGGGGAAAATAGAGAGCACATGGCTGCAGAGCCTGTTTAGTAAGCACATGATAAAAAAAAGCATTCAGTAAGAGTGTAGATTAAAAGAAAGAACAGAGGAAAGACAGAGCACATGGTTTAATTGAAGACCAAGAGAGATTTTTACCTTGCCTATCTTTCTGTAGAATGAGGCAACTACACAGAAAGTTTAGTCCAAAACTTTCAGACTTGTTATTCCCACCTTTGGATTGGGCCAATCAGAGGTTGTTCTACAACGGTGTTAGAGTTTATTTTCCTGAACCGATTTTACAGGTTCAACACCTCCTCCCCTTTAACTGCCTTATTCTGATCTAAAGAAACAGACCCCCAGCATTTTACCCACCATGTAGCTTTTTAGAAGGGGGTTTTCATAAAAGTTAAAACCATAAGCTTTTAGTAACAAACAATTTTTAAAAGTTTTTTTTTCCTAGGTTTTAGGCTAGCACTGGTTATTTTTTTCAGTAAGCCCAATATAAAACAGGCTTTCAGCTGATAGCTGTGATTAGAAAGAAGGTTGCTTTTTTTACCTGCTTTAACAAACACAAGTTAGTTACATTAAGCTTTGTAATGGAATAAAGCTCTGCTTTATATTGACTTGAAAAGACACAGCCCTTTATTTACAGGGGTGTTTCAATAAACTAGAGCAGGCAGAATTACCCCAGGTTTCTAGTAACAGTTTATATATTTCCCTTATTCTGTTAACTCCTGGATCAGAGAGAAGAAGCTTGTTTCTTTTTTCACTTTTTAACAAAAAGAGAGGTGAAAGTCTTGTAAAGGAATAAACCCTTGAAAAGATACCTTTTATTAAAACACTTATGCCAATGGGACTAAATAAAGGAGTGTAAGCCTGCAGAAACAGTTCAGGAATTAAAAACAAAAAGTCTTAGACTAACATGGTCAGTAATAACAAATGTGAAAAAAGAAGCCATTGTGATCAGAAATAAGAAAGCCCAAGGTCTGCTTTTAAAACAAAATAATACCAAAGACTTGTACTAAAAAGAGTAACTTTAACTGTAAATAAGCTTACTATATAAAATAAAAACTTTTTAACCATTAAAGCTAAAGAATGTAGCTCCGAATTCCTGCCCCCCCCTTCCCCCCCCTCTTTAAAAAAAAGGCCGCTTGCTCTGCTCTCATCGAAACAAACAGTACCCTGTAACAAAAGGTGACCGGCACACACTATAAACAATTTAAAAAATGTGTTTATTTGTAAAGTAATGCCTAAAATCCCCTCTTTTCTAACTTATTAAACAAACACTTTAAAAAGAAAAACCCACCTAAAGACACATCCCTTTACTTACAGGGGTGTTCCAATAAAAAAGCATCCCAGAGCCTAAACCTTGACTAAGAAAGTTTTTCCCCCAATGTTTTTAGTGAGAAAAACTTGCAACAGCCTTTTGAAGGTAGTGGATTAGAAAAGACAGCCTTGTTTTTCAAAGAGGTCATCTGAAGACAATTTTTCATTTAACCCCCTTGGCATAGGTGTTTCAACAACACGTGAGTCTGCAGAAACAATCCAGGGTTAAAAAACACAGAAAACCTGTTATAAAAGTAACGTATAGCGATAAAAATGTTTTCCCCCTATGTTTTAGGCTAGCACCGGTCATTTTTTTTAGTAAGGACAGTTTGAAACAGCATGCTTTTGCAGCTGTTAACAAAACCAGCCTCTGTAAACCAGTGGATCAGAGATAAGAAGGCTGCGTCTTCACCTGCTTTTTAACAAATACAAGTGACAGTTATATTAAGTTTTGTAAATGAATAAACACTTTAAATAAAGGGATCTGTCTTCATATAGGTTTGTCTTTTAAACATTTTTATACAGACTTTTTCCTAGCTTTTTAAACACAGCTAAAGTTTTAAAAATGGTGAGACTGCATTGAAAGATACTTTTGTGAAAGTTTTAACAAGTATTTTATTCCATTTACTGATTGTAAAAGACAAAAACCGTCACTTTGTGACTGCATGAAGCTTAGAGATGGCCTATCTGAAGCCCTCCCCTTCCCCCCCCCCCATTCTTTTCTATTGTTTTTTAAAACCTAAACCAAGGACAAACAAATTTTAAAAAAAGCCACAGAGATCAGACCATGGAGGTAAGAAAGCAGTCCTGAGTTTTAGGGGGCATGTTGATAACTCTTTTAGTGAAACGGTATTGTAGGCAGCCATTCTGTGTTAGTTGTTATGCTTTAGCATGGGCAAGCGTTTCTCATTCGGAAGCACTTTTCCACTTTATGAGGTATTATCTCCCCTATCCTACGGCCTATTAGAAATATTAACAACAACAAAAAAAATGTAAAGATACTTTGTAGCAGTGCCTGCAAAGCAACAATTACAATTTTGTTGATCGTTATTTTGTCTAAGCCCCTAGAGAATATATTTTTGTAAAAACAACACTTATGCAAACTGTAACCCTAGATGATGTACATCATTAAATAATATGAAGCAGTAGACAAGAGACCTGAGACATTGTTGAAATCAGAGAGGCTATGATTAATTCCTAATGCAGAGGGCTTGGGGTGGAAAATGAAAAGGTACAGCCAAAGTGGAAGATGGTATGATTTAAGAGGGGTTCTGGGGCTGCTCTGCAATGGTCCATAGGGAGCCTATAACCCTCATGCATAAGTGCCAGGGCTAGGTGAGGTGGGTGGGCCTTTGTTAGAGGAACAGGCTGCTCATATACCTCTTGTTGTTGTTAAACTGTACTCTGAAACCAGTTAGATTAACAGCCCTGTTAGTCTGTATTTGCAAAAAAAAAAGGAGTACTTGTGGCACCTTAGAGACTAACCAATTTATTTAAGCATAAGCTTTCATGAGCGATGAAGTGAGCTGTAGCTCACGAAAGCTTATGCTCAAATCAATTGGTTAGTCTCTAAGGTGCCACAAGTACTCCTTTTCTTTTTGTAATCTAACTGCATGTATACTACGGAGGCAACCTACTGACCCTTTGACAAACTCCACACCCCTTGAACTCCATAAAAAACACGCTTTACACAGTTATTTTCAACTGACATTTTATTTTACAACACACCCTGTTTAGTTCCCAAAACATGCTCTAACTGTTAGTGTGGTTTTGTAGCAAGATTTTGTAATTTGCTGAACAAAAAAAGGCGTTCAACATTTTGCATTAAACATTCATCTGTCGGTTTGATGATTTCGTTTAAAACGCTATTTGGGTCCTCGGCCTCTGTCACTTTGTCCACCACTTCTGCCCCTACAGCTAAATGCAGGCATCACGGCTATTTGCTAAGAGTATCATGCACCCTCCCTCTCTAAGTAAAGAGGAGCTTCTATTTAAACTGTCTGATAATTAAAGTTTGCTTTTTTTATTCACTTTTTTATCATGTGCTTCCTAAATTTCCTTCTTAATCCTGTTTTTATAGCTTTTAATGTAAAGTAAAGATCCTCTCTAAATCTTGAGACTACAGGATTGGTTCAACAAGTGCATTCTGTGACCTAGCTGTCAAACAACCTCTGACTGATCCATCAAAAGGCGGGGCTAGCTCCCAGGAGCATTGCCCAGAACAACTATCGTTTCACTACTAACAGTCGGTGGGGTAGGATGTTTTGCTCTGCATGTGTTCAGTAACATAAACACTCTATTCTTTAATGACAGATCTCCTTACTCAATCACTTCCAATAACCTTACCCAAACGTCTCTCACTCTAATCTTTCAGTGTATCACATTTTCTATTCTTTTATAGCATATCTTTACCAGCCTCTCTTTTCTTTAATAACCTGCCTTTAACAGCTCTCATTACTCAGTCACCTTTTTTCAAAAAGCCTTACCCAAACTTTAAACTGCTCTCAATGTATCCAAACACAACACTTCCCCCATTCAAACACACACAAAATTTTTTTCAAAATGGCCGATGGCGCGAAACTTCGGCGCCAACGGAAACAGGGTGGGAAGGCGGGACATAAGCCCTAAAGGGGTGTGGAAACCTGTCAAAATGCATGGTGATGAGTACTATCACGGCCTTTACTACTGATGCTATTTAAATTGATTGCCAATCGTGAAAGGGGAAAAGTCTAGACAAGGAAGAGAGAAATGGAAGGGCAACATGTACTTTGAACCCTTCATTCCACATGTCTATTGCAGGGAGTTCTGTAAGTTGTGACTCCTAAAGGAACAAGTAGAACATTTTGTAAAAACAAATGGAGCCAAGTGCCACCCAAAAGAGTCCCCTACTCCATACACTAGACCTGAACTCCCATAAGAAATTCAATACACTCTGGTCACAGTAAAATGTGTTCTTGTTGCATAACATAATGTTCTTGTAGCTATCTTTAAGTTTCACAAAAAGAAAGTCTAGTCCTCTTAAGTGGAATAATAACCTCAGTGAAATTTTCTTGAATTTTCTACGGAAGTGCTTGCTTCTGGACATAAGAGCAGTAATCAGTGAGACCTCCTAATGTTTCTGATACTAAGATACAGCTTCACTAAAATTCTTCCTACAGTACTTATTATCTTACAGAAAGAAGAGATGCTAATGATGATTGTTTCTTAACTTTGATAGTTTGCTAACAATTAGACAAAATGAAACACACACATTACAAACATATTATCCCCATGTATTTTGTCAGACAATGACACTAAATACTCTTTGAAATAAATAACCTGATGTTCCTGAAATAACCAGAAGGTTCAGAATTGTGTGAGACAGTACATGTGACTTTAGAGTTTATTACAAATTCTCTATTTTGCAGTTTCCAGAATGTAGTAAGTGGTGTTTTACTGAAGAATAATGAAATCAGACTTCAGAGTTTGTTATTACTGTCAGTGTTCTACTGGCAGACAAGCAAAACTTTAAATTGTAATTTTCATCTAATTTTCAACAACAACAAACACACTGTGCATCATGTTCATAACTTGACTATTCTTTTAGTTATGATAGTAACATACTTGATATATTTTATTATTTGGATTTTAGCCTTCAGTTTCTGGATTATTATTTTGGATTTCAGTGTTTAGTTTTCTTAAATCATACTTATTATATTTTGATAGTCAGTAGTAGATGACTATTGCCGATTTTAAAATGATAAGTGTATAGATCAATGTCCTGAATGTAAGAAATTCAGACAAACTCACTGAATGAATACAAATTGTACAAGAAAGTATAAGGATCTGATATTTGTATACCTACTATGAATTCAAGTTGTAAATATATACATAGTGTGATTCTCCTTTCACTTATACCAGTTTTATAGTGATGTAACACAATTGATTTCACTGGAGTTACTCCTAATTTATATTTATATAATTGAGAAAAGACAGGTGAAATCCTGGGTACATTGAAATTAAACGGACTTTTGCCATTTACTTCAGTGGCATTAGGATTTCACCCCAAGTTCTTATAACTTTTTAAAAAGTAACCTACTGGCTTGGTTTATCCTTTTTTTTAAAAATAAAGTTGAAGTAAAACATTAAACCTCTTATTATGTCATAGTTGCAAGCAGTCTTACTTACATCAGTCCATATTGAACTAGCCTGTGTTAGCAACATCCAGGTTCGGCTAACTTGAGCACATCTTGCCAGATCAATTAAGTTGATATAATGGAAGATCTAGGATAGAAAAACAGAATGTATGAAAATAGAAACTATTGCTTAATAAATACCACTAGACTAAAAAAAACCCACAAAACAAAAACGACAAAATACATTCAAACCCAAAACAGACTTAAAATGCTTCTGTCAGCTATTTTATATGACAGAAGTATGTTATGCTGAAGTAGGATCTACTTTCCCCTCTAGAGCCATGTGATGTCAGATAAGGCATTATACACCCACTTATGATCAAGTGCCTGATATAGCAATCAAGGGATCAGTTTTCTCAGCTAACAGAGTCATGAGAGGAAGATTTTTAAAGGAGGAGTCACAGGAATGAGGATATCAGATCACCTTGTCTGTAGCACCTTTCACAGGACTAGCTCAGCTAGGGCAAAGTTTGCTATGAAATTTACCCCACAGATCTCTGTAAAGAGCCTGATATTGCTTGATGCACTGTGTTAGTAGGCTCCACAAGCTAAGTGATTTGGTCGCAATCTGTATCCTAGAGATATAATTGTAAGAGGGATGTGGAAAAGAAAATTCACATTATTGCTTCCCAAAAATTACATCTCCACAAACATTTTGGGAGTAGCAACTTAGAATAATCTTTCAAGAAGCAGCTTGTCCTCTGCCTACAGTTAGTTACTTCTCCTAGAACATAAGGGAAATGGGATTAAACTGAATATATATTTCAGCCCTCGCATATTCTATTTTTAAATATGAAATGACATACTAGAACTGAAAACTTAAAGATTCCATATATACATAGATGGATTCATTACATTTCCCAGATCAATAGAGAGCTTTTTTCCTTTGATGGATTTTAAAATCCATCGCTAGGCACCCACTGTAGCAAATTAGTTTATTTTATCATCTGTTTATTCATGTGCTGTCTGTCCTGACCACTGGCTACATGTTGTGCATAAATCCTGAGAAGTACAAGAGGAACTACAAACAACCTATGAAAAATGGGGCACGCCAATATTCATGGGGTCTGGAAATACAGATAAGGGAAAAGAGGGTCGATATCTTCATGCACATACGCAGAATGTTAAGTGTAGTCAGAATCACAAAATAAAAGAGGGCTCCCTGGTTGGGTAAAATGGAATGCCTAGGGGCAAAACCCCAACAGGAATCATCCCTTTATTGATGATCAATAGGTGAGGAATCCATCAGGAACGAAGAATATTTTTGAGAATGTGAGTATGACTATGTTTATAATTTGTGCATTGGTATTTGTAGGATTTATGTGCGCTTAGGTAATCATAATCTTGCTTGTGATTAATAAAACTTGTAAAACAGACTAGATGTACTTGTGAATGTACGTGTGGTCACTATTATTGGTCTTCGTGTGTTCCTAGAGTCTCTGCTACTTGTCTCAGATTTAGAGGTGACTTTCACTCTGTTGAATACTGAGGGAACTCCTGCTTGAGCCCCTCTGTTGATCTTTACGGTAACAGTAAATCACGGAGAAAGAGGTGATCCCTCAGGTAACCCTGGTCCAAACCATTAAGGACTTCATTGATAAAGTCAACTCCTTGAATCCTACTTTGAATTACCTTTATAGCAGTTTTTCAATTAATTCTTTATAATCCCTTGAATTTAACAAGTTAGAAATCAAATCCTATTGTATTAAGGGCCTGATCCTGAGCACTTCCAACTCCCATTGATGTTAAAATGGGAGTTGAAAGTGGTCAGCATCTAGGAGAATCTAAAAACCTATTAAAACCCTAAAGAGATAACATTTCAAAAGAGCAAACAAAGAAACCCAGACAAGCAGTTCTGTATCTGAGACAATCATTAGTAAACTATAGACTGCAGGCATGGATCTTTCCAGCCCACCAAGTTTGCCCACAGTCCACTTAGAGCCAGATCTATCAAGCTTCAATTCAGGAAAACACTTAAGAATGTACTTAAGTCTATCCCCCATTCAGGGCAGTACTTATATGTATCGGGGGTAGCTGTGTTAGTCTGTATCCACAAAAACAAGGAATCCAGTGGTACCTTAATAAATTGCCCTGTTCTGTTCACTACCTCTGAAACATTTGGCACTGGCCATTGTCAGAAGACAGGACACTGGGTTAGATGGACCGTTGGTCTGACTCAGTATAGCCATTCTTACATTATGATTGTCTTTGTAGGTGATGTGGGCATGGTAAGAACCCCTACATAAACTTTCTCTCTTACTCCCAACAGATAAGTGATGTCAGGACATTCTAGGGAAGCAAGACCCATTTGTCCTGAGAGTGCCTGCTTGGAGAGTAGGCCTTACACAACTAGGCTTGCAGGCACTGCAAGTGAAGCCTTGCAAATGGGTTATGCAGGTACATGTGGCCGTATGACCTAGCAGTACCAGGTCATCACCTGAGGGCTGAGTCAAACCTGGCTGATAAGGTCACTCATTGCAAGGAACCTGTTTTCATGTAAGTAAGCTCTTATCTTCATTGAGTTCAGATTCATTCCAATAAATTCCATAATTTGTGTGTGGGTTAAAGTGAACTTTTCTGATTTTACCTGAAGTCCCAAAGCATGAAATAGGTCAAGTGAGGAGGTGACCAGTGCTTGTACTTCCTGATACTACCATCCTGTGACCAACCAATCATCTAGGTAGAGAAATATGGGGCTGCCATGTCTGCAGAGGTATGCTGCTATCATGGACAATACGCTCATAAAAACCCTCAGGGCCATTGAGAGGCTGACAGGGAGCACTTTGTATTGAAAATGCTCTGGGCCCACCGTAAAATGTGGAAGTCTCCTGTCCACCGAGTGAATGTCTATATGAAAATAGAAAAGGAGTACTTGTGGCACCTTAGAGACTAACCAATTTATTTGAGCATGAGCTTTCGTGAGCTACAGCTCACAAGTGAGCTGTAGCTCACGAAAGCTCATGCTCAAATAAATTGGTTAGTCTCTAAGGTGCCACAAGTACTCCTTTTCTTTTTGCGAATACAGACTAACACGGCTGTTACTCTGAAACCTGTCTATATGAAAATAGGCATCCTTCAAATTGAGGGACGTAAACCAGTCACCTTCCTTCAGGGAAGGGATTTTTGAGGCAAGGGTGGTCATCTTTGTGGCATTATACTTCATAGTAATATTATTATGATAGGAGTATGGCATAATTATGATGTATTTTGTGCAAAATAAGGCATGTGAGATATCACTGAAAAGTTTATGATTTACTGAATATGATTATCCTACCTGTAAGCATGTATCATTTTGGTATCTGAAGTTAGGAATATTGTCTATGCATCTATTAGAAGTGTTTACACACCTGGGGAATGCCCACTAGAGAGAATGCAATCAGTCTAGATGGCTGGCTGGGAAGGCCCATTAAGGAAAACAATAGGTCTTTGAAGTTGCTAATCTCCCACTGGGGAGCCTTCCTGGGAAGCCTTCTTGGGGCTGCTGCAAACAGCCTCTGAGTCATGGCTGCAGTGGCCCTACAGGGACATGGGACCAACTCACCTGTACTGGAGTCCATGATAATACTAGTGTTTCTCCACTGACCAGGTGTGGGAATCAAACTGAGACACAAAGGATTCCTGACATATGCAAAAGCTATTTAAGGCAGGGGAGTGACATCATCATGGTTCATTCCTCACTGACTCCCTGTCCAAGAAAGGAGACTGCTGGAAACACCTGAGAAACAAAAGACTGAACTAGGGTAGAAGGGCTGAACCCAGGCTAGAGGGTTGTCTAGTCTGTGAAAAGACTAACTGGAGTTTTAAGCTGCAAGCAAGTGCAGTTTGCCTTCAAGAATTTCTGCAATCTGCTTAAAACAACATTTAGGGTGAGAATTTGCTACTTATAACTAATTTATTTAATATATTAAGCTTAGATAGCATTTTGTTTTTATTTGCTAGGTAATCCTCTTAGATTTTAAGTGATTATAAGGGATAGCAAATAGATCAATCTTTTGTAGTTAATAAACTTGTTTTGTCTTGTCTAAGACCAGTGTGTGGAAATCATTACCGGGGCGGGGGGGGCAAAAAGCTGTTGCCTATCTTCCTCCACATTGAGAGAGGTGGCAAATTTCATTAGCTTACGCTGTACAGATCTGTGTGCAGCGCAAGACCTTATAATTGTAGGTTTACACTCCGGGGTGGGGGTTCTTAGGAACCGGAAAGTGCCTTAGCCGAGCTTTCCCATGCAGAGTTGATCTCAGCACGTGTGTGTGTAGCTGCAGCTGGGTGTGTCCCTACCTGTATGTGTGCTGGTGGGGGCCTGAGGGCCTGTCACACCAGCACAGCGTAAAGGGAGCACAGGCTGGTGGGTCAGGTGGGCTCAGTGGTATCCCAGTTCCAAGTGGCACCCCAGGGGGGAACCCGTCACAGTGATCAGGGCGATTTGCACAGCTTGTTGCTATGAGACACTTGTGGTGATTTTAAGCAAGTTTTAAGTGTGTTCGCTAGAGATCAGTCAAAATGGTTACCAGTTTGTTATTTTCTGTTTGCTTATTTCAGGTAAGGAAAGTAGGGACAGAAAAGTAACAAGATGAGTGAAAACAGTGAAACAATTGTGAAACTGAAGCTTTTGAGAATTCAGGCAGAAGAAAAAAGAAAAAAAAAAGACAGAATTAAAACAAATGGAGATTAATGCGCAAGAAGCTGCACACCGAAGAACCATGGAAGCAGAGAATGCCAGGCAAGAAGCTGCATGCCAGAGAGCTATGGAATTAAAACAGATAGGGGCTGACAAAGAAATTAAGATCCAGAAGTTAGCCATGTAGGAGAGAGAGAGAGAGCGAGCACACCAACTGGGCTTGCTAGAGAAGCAGAACCAGATGAAAGATCTAATGGGAAAAAGGATTGAAAGCTTTAAAGAAATGTTTGACCTTGTTGAGTACTATGCTGGCATTTGCTCCAGGGGGGAAGGGAACATTTTGCCTGTCTGAGAAAACTGTCCAGGTTCCTGGCTGACAGCAGCTTGCAGTTAAGCAAGGGACAGACCTCACTCTAGAATGTATAGGAGGATGTGTCCTAGATGGAAGCCCAAAGGAGGGGGATGGAATCCGAGAGAGACTGAGGTGGGTGAGGGTTCCTTGGGCTCTGTAGCTGGAGACAAGCCCAATTCAAAGAGGGACGAGGGTGTAGCGCTTACCAGTGACAGGACTGTTCTAGCTGTTAGCTGTGAGCCCATGGCCAAACAGGGTGTGTCTTAGAGGGGGGCCCAGAGAAGGAAGTTCAGAAGGAATTTGGGAGAGTACAGGAATGTCTCCTCACTGATTACAGAGAAGGGTTTGCCCAGAACTGAGCAGCTGTTCCAGCATCTGTGCTCCCAGGCACCCAACCTGTGACTCAGGTTTTAAGAGGGAACTGTGCAACTGACGTCCCGGAGGGGAGCAGTCATACAACTGACCTCTTGGGAACAGGGAGAGGGGTGGCAGAGGATGCCCCAATCCAGGTCCCACTTTTGCAAAATGCTGTTCCTAATGTACTTGTGAAAACTAATTCTGTCTCTTTAAGACAGAATGTGAATCCTAAAGATATGAGTGTCATTGATAATACTAATGACATGCATAATTTTTGAAAAAAATTTGTACATGCTAGGAGTGATATTCCTATAAGAATACTGCTTCTCAGCGAATACCTGTAAACGGGCTTAGAGCTTGGCACAGCAGAAAAAGCATAATAAACCTAGACTGCTGTGTGGAAGGGGAAACTGAGGTACTTCATCTCATGGCATTGGTGGCTACACTCTAGAGGATACTGATATTGGCACTGTGTTAACAATGCTGCACACTAGAATGCTTTCAGACAACTTGGAAAAAGAAACACAGAACTTCGCAAAAAAGCCTATGAGCAACACTCACCTTACCACTCTCGTTACAGTGTGTATGTTAACACCCATTGTTTCATGTTCTGTGTATATAAATCTCCCCACTGTATTTTCCACTGAATGCATCCGATGAAGTGAGCTGTAGCTCACGAAAGCTTATGCTCAAATAAATTTGTTAGTCTCTGAGGTGCCACAAGTCCTCTTTTCTTACTACAGTGTTTGTTAACACTTGGAAGTTGTGTAACCAAGACCTATGGAGGACATTAGGCACACCGACTTTGAATTAGTCGGTGAGTAACCCTCTGGCTGTAATCTAAGGGGAGAGGTGTGGCATTGTGCCCCATATTCTCCACAGTAATATTATGAGTATTGCCTAATTATGATTTTGTGCAAGATAAGGCATTTGAGATATCATTGGAAAGGTTATGATTTACTGAACATGATTATCCTACTTGTAGGCATGTATCATTTTTGTATCTGAAGTTGTCATACTGTCTATGCATCCATTACAAGTGTGTTTACACCTGGGGAACACTCACCGGACAGAATGTAATCAGTCTAAATGGCTGGCCGGGAAGGGGCATTAGGAAAAATAGGTCTTTGAAGATGCTAATCTCCCACCAGGGAGCCTTCCTGGCAACTCTGCGAAACAGCCTTTGAGTTATGGCTGCAGGATCATGTGATCAACTCACTGATACTGCACACCATGATAATACTAGTATTTTTCCACTGACTGGGGTGGGAATCACCCTGGAATACAAAGGATTCCCGCCATATGTAAAACCTATTTAAGGCATGGGAGTGACATAATCAGGGTTGGTTCTTCACAGAATCCTCACCGAAGAGGACAGCTGTAAACATCTAAGAAAAAAGACTGAATGAGGGGAGAACTAGGCTGGAAGATTGTCTAGCCTGTGAATGAAGTATCTGAAGTTTTAAGCTGCGGGCAAGTGCAGCTGGCCTTCAAGAATCTCTGCCACCTGCCTAAAACATTTAGGGTGAGAAATTACTTCTTGTAACCAGTTTCTTTAGTATTTTAAGTTTAGATTGAGCTTTCTTTTATTTGCTGGATAATCTGCTTTGCGCTGTTTGCTATCCCTTATAATCACTTAAAATCTCTCTTTTGAAGTTAATAAACTTTTTTGTTTGGTCTAAAACCCAGTGTGTGGAATTCATAACTGGGAGGCAAAAAGCTGTTGCAGATCTTTCTCCACATTGAGGGAGGAGGCTGTAGGGGCAAGGTTGCGGAAGACTGGCGAGGAGCTAAGTGGTGGACTGAGTATGTGACTGGATGTAAGCGGAGGATGCAGGCAATTTTAATGAACTTTGTCCGACAGACCCTGCCAAAAGATATTGTAGCACAGCTCAGCATATTTTTGCCTGTAAACAAGTTAATGTAATAAGCATTAATCATACATATAAGAATGTAACCAGCTGTTGACCCCATGTAACCCCAAGATAAGCACAGAGAATATAGCACTGCAGAGGACTCCCCCCAGCATAGTCCTGCCTGGTCAAATGTCCCAAATGGCCAGAGTCCCCTGCAGCCCTTCCACATGTCCTAGGGGCTCCCCACAAAGATTGGAGCATAAGTTCTTCCTTCCTTCAGTAAAGCACAGTTTACTATTCTTAGGCCTGAGTGTCCTCCTTTCGCTTGTATCTCCTCCCCAGCCCTTGCAGGCACAGAGGCAAATTTCATGAGCTTACATTATATAGTTCTGTGTGCAGCACAAGACAGTAGAATTATGGGTCTACCCTCTAGAGGCATGGACTTGAGTCCTAGGCAATTCCTTAGCTGAATCTTCCCATGCAGAGCTGATCGCAGCATCTCTGTATGTTTCTGCAGCTGCATGTCCCCCTACTTGTATGTGTGCTGGTAAAGTGCAGTCTGAAGCCTGAGGGAAGGCTTGGCTGGCTTCCCTCAGCAATAGTGTGAAGGGAACCCAGGCTGGTGTGTCAAAGGGCTCAGTGGTACCCCAGTTCCAAGTGGCACCCCAGGGGTGAGAAGGCCATTTCACACACCCATAAGCATTTGTAGGCATGAGTCCTTAGATAATATGCTAAAATATATAGGCACTTACATATATAGGGTGGCAAAATACCTTGTTCACCTCAGTAGGCTCAGTCCTTTTTAGCCTTGGAGATTCAGGTTTGGGGCAAGGTGAATCCTTATAGGCGGCACAGGGTCCTGCTACTCCTCTCCTCAGTCAGTCCCTTGTGCTTGTTTTCCTTTCCTTCCCTTCTGGGGAGCAAGTGCAGCCTCCCTACTAGGAAGGTTTGGTGTCTTGCTGTAAACAGCCTACTGGTAACTTCCCTACTCCCCTCACTCCTACCAACCAGGGGAGGGTTTAAAATGGTCCCAAGTAGTTGGAGTCAGCTGAACCCAATTGGTTCCCTAGCAACCCCTTTTCCAGCTGAACCTTATTGCCCCATGGTTGTCTCTCCTCAGTGGATAGGGAGGGGCCTTTTAATCCCCTGGGACTAATTACTACCCCCCTTTTGTAGCTGTTTGTCCTGGGTTTACCACAATAGGTATAAAAAACTAAAACACCCGCTACAAACCTGAAGACTTTTTTGAAGCACATGTAAATGAGACACAAAAACAGTCTAAAAGAACTAGACCACTAGTCCAAAAAGTCTTCGAGTCTCCTAAAGCAACTAGCACATGAGGAAGAGATAATGCCTGTTATGCACCTACTGTAATTGTGCAAAAATATACTAGATGCAAAAAATGCATTCTAATTTCAACCAGAAGTATGCAATTACACCTAGAAGTATGATAATTGATAGGATAAATTAGAAAAGCTATCTATTGTAATGAAATATTCTGCTGTTATTTATATAAATGCCTCAGAAACCTATTACGGTATTCATCTCAATAATAAGCTCTGGGAGTGAATTCCAAAGACTAGTTATATGTTTCATAGAAAAATATTTCCATTTTATTCATACACAATACACTGTTTCATTAAGTATGACAAAGCGAGTGAGGTAATATCTTTTATCGGACCAATTTCTGTTGGTGAGAGAGACCAGCTTTCAAACTTACACAGAACTCTTCTGCAGGTCTGGGGAACATACTCAGAGTGTCACACCTAAATACAAGGAGGAAGAGCTTGTTTTTCAGCATAAGTAGTTAACACACATTTCAAGGGACCATTCCAGGTAACATGGCATCAGTCAGAGGGGGGGACGGGAGAAAGGGTGGGGAGGCAGCTGGCAGGGGGTTGTTAGTGGGTTATACAGATTGTTATAAAAAGCCATAAATACAGTGGCTCTATTCAGTCCATGATTTTTAGTGTCTTGCAAAGTTATGAATTTAAGCTCCCAGATTTATTTTCTCAAAGTGTTGTGTACGTTTCCTTTGAGGATAAAGACTGATCAATCACTCTATACCTGATCTCTTTGTGAAAAATGTTCACCCACAGATGATATGGTGTTTTTGTTTTTTATCGTTTTCCTGTATGAGTTCATTTGAGAGCATAGAGATTGTCTAGTTTCACCCATATACTGTAGTTGTTATCGGGGCATTTAGTGCACTGGATGAAGTCACCACATGTTGTGATGAGCATGTGTAGGACCCATGGATCTTGAAAGGTGTATTGTGTGGGGTATTGATCATTGTAGCAGTGGAGATACATCTGCAGGTTTTGCATCTGTTGTTCTGGCAGAGTCTGGTGCTGCTTGGAGTTGGTATGTCCTGGTCTGTGCGGAGCTTGCTTCTGATGCTTGGAGATGCTTCTCAGCTTGGAGATCACTCTATATCTGACCAATCAGTGCTCATCCTCAAAGGAAAGTTGCACAACACTTTCAAAAGTCAAGCCTGGCTGCTTAAATTCATAACTTTGCAAGACATTAAAAATCATGGACTGAATTGAGACACTGGATTTATGGCTTTTTATAACAATCTATTACTCACTAATAACCCAGCCAGCTGCCTTCCCCCACTCCACCCCACACTTCCCTTCCCTCCTATGACCGAATGGATATTAATGCACCACTTCACCATAAATGGTCCCTTGAAATATTTGTTAACAACTTATGCTAAACAATCTGTTCTACCTTGTATTTTGCTCTGACACTTTGAGTACGTTTCCCAAATCTGAAGAAGAGCGCTATGTAAAATCAAAAGCTTGTCTCTCTCACCAACAGAAGTAGGTCCAATAAAATGTATGACCTCACCTACCTTGTCTCTCTAATATCCTGCGATAGACAATAACTATAACAGTATTGCATTAAGTATGTCATTATATGAAGTATGATTTCAGTTTGATATTAAGTATGTTCCAACAAGGTGTATGCATCCCCAAGTATTATAATTACATCTATACAGGCAAGCATTCATAGAAGATAATTAACAAACTTATTAACATAATTTTTAAACTTGTGCCCCATTTTGATGTGAACACAGTGTGAACCCTAAAAAGGTTTGAAATCTGTCTTATTTTAAGACAGATTTTTGATCTGTTATAGCCAAATGAAATTGACATAAAACAGGCATAAAGATTAACAAGTCCTTGCTTGAGCAACTATTCCAAAAGTTCTCAATGCTGATTTGATTTGTGTGTTACCACCTAATAGACACAACCATTTAAAATTACTTAATCAGAAAATAAAATACACTCCTTAAATCAGTGGTCCCCAAACTGTGGGGCGTGCCTACCTAGGGGGGTATGGAGGAACATTTATGGATGGGTGCATGGCGGGGCCCAGGCCAGCCCCCACGGAGGGCAGGGAGGGAGCACCACCCAGCCCCACTCTGCCCCCAGCCACAGCTCCACTCTGCCCCCTGCTCTGCTCCCAGCCCAGCTTCAGCCCTAGCTCCGCTCCTCTCCCCAGCCACAGCTCCACTCCACCCCCGCTCTGCCCCCAACCCAGCTCCAGTGTTAGCTCTGCTCTGCCCCAGAGCCAAAGCTCCACTCCTCAGCCCTCATTCCCTCTCCACACCAGGCCAGCTCCACCTCTAGCCCCAGCTCCATTACTGGTAAGGCAGGGCATGACAGGAAAAGTTTGGGCACCAATGCCTTAAATTGAATTTTGATAACTTGTTCATCACCAACTCCAGTGTTTGACACTTCTATATCATTTTAGTTATTGAAAATACAACATAATAGAGAAAAGATCTTTAATACATTTTGCCAAAGAAACTAATATCAAACTGCATTCAAACTCTGCTATCAAACGTTTGATCAGAAAGTGTACAGAGAATACTTTATTTGTGAGAATAGGAAGTGTGTGGATTAGCAAAATGCAGATTAGCCAGGCTCTACTGTACTTTCTTTTATGGTAAAAGTAATAAAAGTCTAACAACAACAAAATAGAGAACTAGAATCAACTAGGCATGATTTAGCAATATGAGCTAGCTGTTCTTGTGGGGGCAAAATCCATCCACTAAACTATAATTTTGCTTTTACAGCATAGGAAATTGTAAGATTAGTAGTTAGTGGTTGTGGAGCTTTTCACATCAGAAAAATTTATGTAACATAATTATTTAATACTTTATGGGAAAAAGAAGTGATATTCCTACTAAAGAGTAACATTGTACTTCCTACGGTATTAAACAATATAACAACTTTAAGTCTTCTTAATACAGCTGTATTTTTCATCCAGAAGAGAGTGCACGCTTGCCAAATTCATCAACACATGATTTCCTTCCGTTGTGTTTCCTGCCAGGACTACATGGAACAAAATCAATATTTCCAAGTTATCTGGCAGGGAACCTGAGTATCACACTTATTGCAAAGACCTTTGTCTGTGACTGCTAAGCTGATTATCTGTACCAGCTGGTAACTAAGAAGGCTTTGAAATTTACATATTACTTAACAGATACAATATACCCACTTAATTAGCCTGTTAAATAACGCCCTAATACTTTGTTTTCACAAGCTGATGTAACAATATAAAAATGCAGTAAATACAAACCTATAATTATATATATATTTATCTAGTAAATTATGCCTAACATCAAATTGTCTCAATTTCCAAACTGCTGTTTCTAATTATATCTCTTGAAAACATTAGTCTACTGAATTGTATAAATCTCAATATATTGCAAAGTAATTATTTTCAGGGTTCAAAAAATGAAAATCTAGTAACATGTTGAAAAGTTAATCTAACATTTGCCTTCCTTTAAAAACATCAGTAAATTCAGAAAAATAGTTAGACAGATAGGTTACTTCTGTATTTCCTATCTGATGCATGATTTAATTGCATAAAAATATGCTATTAGCCATTTGAGTCAATAAACAGACATTCATATTTCAGAGTAATATAGGGTCTCAGGCTGGAAGAAGACCCAGCCTATGAAATTGCCTACAGATTATGGTGAGACAGACCCTTTTGCTTTTAACCCTATTCGCTTGTTAAAGTTAGGAACTAGCTTGCAATTTTACCTTTTTATTTCTTTTGTAACCAATTCTGACTTTTATGCCTTATCACTTGTACCACTTAAAATCACAGAATATCAGGGTTGGAAGGGACCTCAGGAGGTCATCTAGCCCAACCCATTAACTACAGAAATCTCTCTTTCTGTAGTTAATAAACATGTTTTATTGTTTTACATAAACCAGTGTATGCGTTGACTGAAGTGTTTGGGAGTCTCTACTTGAGAAAACAAGGCTGGTGCACAATCATTTTCCTTTGATGGAATGATGGACTTTCTATGACCTTGTACTGTCCAGGAGGGTATTGAGCAGTATAAGATGCACATTTCTGGAAAGCAAGGCTGGGACTAAGAATATGCTGGTGTTACTCTGTATGTAATTCATGAGTGGCTAGCGAGGAGCACTCATACTGGGAGCAAGTTACGTACTAGAGGCTGTGTGCGGACAGGACCTGGAGGGGTGGTTGTTCACAATCAAAGTAGCGTAAAGGGCATCCCAGGCTGGAGAGCTGAGGGGACACAGCTGTTCAACAGTCCAGATGCTACCCTGGGGAATATCACAGGGGGACATGAAAAATCCTAGTTCCACTGATGAAACCATAAGAAATCGCTTAGACACTAGCCTCCTTCAAGGAGGCATAGATGCTATATTGTATGTTCAATGCTCTTTATCTTACAACTGCATAGCCTGGGGAAAAGAGAAAGCCACAGCTCTCTACTACAGGAAAACAAAGACTGTTTATGGATGGTACTGTATTTTCAGTTAATTGCCATAGATCACTGAGGAAGGGAAGGTGAAATAAAGATTCAGTTTATTAAGTAGATGTGAATCTGTTAGAAGATCAAATCCCAAAAAACAGAATCAAAAGAACTGTAACCTCCTATGAAAATCTTGCTGGCAAATTGTGCTCACAATCTGATAAGGGGCTGACTTTAGGTAATATGTGATAAAAAGATGTAACTATATAAAATAAGGATAAATACATGAAACTGATCATTTTTCTCACTATGGTATCATATTTGTATGTACCATGTTTCAGCAATAGGACCTGAAAGTTCCGTGAATCACCCAAGTTTCTATTTTTTTAGTTCATCAGTCTATTGACTCCAACCTAGCAACAGAATCCTCACTTTGCACTCCATTCTTTCCATAAAAAGACAACATTTACAAAGTGATGTAAGCAGACTCTGTGCCAAGCCATCTCATGTCCCAGCTCCAGACCTCAGAGTTGGTATTTCTCTATAAATGGATGCATTCAGTAGCTGCTAAGTGTTAACTGTATTGGTGATCTATATATGCTATAAAATCAACAAAAACTGAATAAAGAGAAAAATTATACAATGGCTTTGTTTTATAACCAATGTACAATGAGAACTAAAACAAAAAGAACAATTATTTACCTTAAATTAACGGTGGTTCTTTGAGAGGTGTTGTCCACATGGATTCCTCTCTTGATGTGCATGCGTACCATTTACATGATCTTAGATCTTTTGGCCAGCAATATCCATTGGAGCCATGCCTGCACTCTAAACATCCTCCCCAGCCCCACCACATACACACACCTGATCGGATAAAAGGCAGACTGATCCAAGTCTTCCACAGTTCCTTCACCAAAACAGAATTTCAGAGAAGCAAGACTCCACAGTACGGGGAAGAAGAGTGGGTCCTGGAATCTATGTGGACAACACCTCTCAAAGAACTTTAGTGACTGTAAGGTAAGTGACCATACTCTCTTCAAGACATGGGAGACGCTCTTGGGACACGGCTGACAAGAGAGAAGGAAAGGGAGAGACAGTTGTACTGGAATACCAAGTTCAGAGGGCTCCCCAAAATGTCTAACAACTCTGTAAATAAAGTGAAATGGGAGGGGATGGAGGTGCAGAGCCTCCATTGGTGTGGTTTGATCTGGAAAGGACACTTCCAGAGCCAAATTACATCCTGACAAAGTGGAGATCATCTTGTTGACACAATATATAGCTTTGGTGTTCTGTCGTCACTTATGCTGTGAACCCCTGGAGAAGATGTAGACTGCTTTGCATGTCAAGCAGATGGCTATGTACTCTAGGATGTTTATGTGACATCAAGCTTCCATCATTCCTGAAACTGGAGGTGACCTAAAGTAGCCCCCATTCCTGAGTGGAGGCATCTCTCACTCGAGTTTTGGTAGGAAGAAGTGCAGAGAATAGTACTCTGTTGCATACCTGAAGAGTCTTTCCAGCAGGAGAGGACTTTTTGTGGGACTCTGAGCAACATGTCCAGGCACTGTCTGCTGCGTAGATGCAAATTTCAATACCCTTGCTGTCATGTACTCTTTGTACACAGTAGGTTATAGGGATACCGTAAGGAAGTGCAAGCAAATCAACTGTTCCTCTATCAGTTCCTCTTGATGTTCCTTTGGTAACTTGTTCACAAACTGAGACAACTTATCCCCCTGTTTAAGTAATCATACCTGGAGATGTTGGCCTGAGAATTAATCACCTGCATTTAGAGAGTGGCAAAGGAGTACACCTTACATGCAAAGAGATCTAATTTCTTTGGGTTCTTCTCTCTGGTTAAGGATTTGTGAGTTCCTTGTTATTTTGACCTTTCCTGGACAGAAGCCACTAAAATCAAACAAGTGGGAATTAAGGTATTAAAATTTCCTGGAGGGGACCTAGTACATCCTGTCAACTTGTTTGGATGTGGCTGGAATACATGTTGGTGTGTACCACAGGTCTTTCACAGGCTCCGACAGTCCCTCATTTATAGGCAAAGCAAACCTGCCAGGTATGGAAGGCTATAAGTTGTGCAGGAGTTTATGGTTTCTTCTTCCAGTCATATATCCAGGGTCTCTGCCATGTGCTTGACTAGGTCCTTCCTGGGACACTTTAATCCACTGAGGAAGGAATGGCAAAGTTCATGGAAAGGTATCCTCTGGGAAGGATAAGGAGATTGCACCAGGGACCAGGTGTTCTTCCCCCCGCAGCAGTTGGATCTTTTCCTCATTTTCCTCTTCCTGCCTTTCCAGGATCTGAGGCTGCATCAGCTGACACAGCTGCAATGGCCTATACTGCCTCTTTGGGGAGAGGCACATAGATCTGAAGGCAGTTGATTATGCAGTACAATTCATCCAAGGGTGAGGCCATGTTATCTGGAGTGCCCTGCCTCTGAGTGGGAGAGGATAGTACTGGAGATACCCCCTTAATTTCTGGTACTGACAGTTCAGAAATTAGTAGCTTGGATATTACCACTTTCAGCCTCGCTAGGAGATATGACTCAAGTACTAGGCCCACAATTATAGTAATTTGGTACCATAAATCATTTGGATACTAATATAGCCAGTGCAGAGTTTACTGGATATGAAGGAACATGGGTCTGAGATGTCCAGTACACAGATGGCAGATACCAAGAACTGAGGTACTTAGTACCAAGGCTCTAGGTACCAAGGCACTTGGTGCAAAGTTCAGTACCAATATATGTGTTGGCCGTCAATTTTAGTGGGTCCAGTGGCATTCTTACTAATCGGTACCAGGGTACTTGAAGGGGTCTTGTCAGTCTTTTGACCCTTAGGAGACTGAGCCCAAGATGAGCCAGAAGTCTGACTCATGCCTTGACTTACTAGATATTGGAGAAAGTGACCTATGTCTTGGCCCATCCCTGGAGTAGTTGTCCTTTTTCCCCCCATCATGTCATTGACATTGGAATACAGGTAGACAACTGTAAGCCTCTTAGAAGGAGGGGTCTGGGTGCTCAGGCTGAAATCTTGGCTCACTGGAGAAATAACAGAGGGACCGACTAGTGACATGGCCTAGCTCTGACCTTCCTCTCAATGTCTGAGGAGGCAAGCATTGAATCTTTGAGGAGGACAGGTTTCATGCAGGCTCTCTAGCTCATGAGTTCACTTAGAGAAGGAACAATACATGGAGCATAGCTCAGAAAAAAGTGTCCCTCTCCTAGGCTGGGCAAGCAGTGGAAGTGCAGCTCACAGGCATCAATCATTCATCTGAGGGTCAGGTCTTGATTCCTGGAGATTTAGCTTCTGCCATGTTGCTAACACAGCTGTACAGGAGTGGGAGTCTAGCCTAAATTGCAACTAAGAATTTATTCTTTTAGCCAATGGGGAATAACTATCTAACTATACAAAATAATAACTACCAAGTACTAAGACTACTAACTACACTAGCACAATATGCAGAGAAAGCAAACATAGTCAACTTTCCATCTCACTGCCTTGGGCCTAAGAAGGAAATGGATCTCCTCTGCTCTTTATGCCCTTGAGTGGGGAAGGACGGCACAAGGATATCTAGGATCAGACATGGCCCCAACAGACAGTGCAGGCCAAGAGCATCCAGTCTCCCATGCAGGGGAACCAAGAGTGAAATCCGTGTGGACAGTCACTCAAACAGGAACTAAATGTTTGTTGTAGTTTTGATGGACAGGATCTAGAAATTAAGACCAGATCTAGCAAAGGCTTGCAGATGTGACTTCAGTGGGACTACTGCATAAATCTTTACAGGATTAGACGTTAAAATTGAAAACATGGTTACACTGTGAACTTTATTTATGTTTAAATGAGTGGACAACTGCATGCAAGAGAGAAAACAAGTTGTCCTACAAAAATACATGTTTATTTTTTTGTTGCGTAAAATGAGTGGATTCTGTACAGCAAAGCGAAACTAAAACTTGTAAATGTGTCAGGGAAGGTCAAAACATTTTCAGCATCAGTTCAAGGGGATCCCTTGATGATAACCGTTTATAGCAGTGGGTCAATTTCTTAGTGTAAATTGGGTGTGACAGGTAGGGTTGCCAGATGTTCAGTTTTAGACCAGAAAGTCCAGTCAAAAAGGAGATTTGGAAGTGTTCAGTCTGCCCTCCAGTATGCCCTCCATCCTCTGCCTCAATTTTCCTGCCCCAGCCCCTTATTCCGGGGACTGACACCCCCCCCCCCACAAACCCCACTGTGCCCCCACCCCAGCCTCCTACTCTGGGGACTAATCCCCCCTCCACCCTGCTGTGCCCTGATTGTCCCCGCCGTGGCCCCTCACTCTGGGGACTGATTCCCCTCTTCTGCCCCACTGTGCCCCCAATACCTCTCCCCATCCCCTTGCTGCAGGGACCGACCCCCCTCTCTGCTCCACGGTCTTCCAATGAGAGGAAGGTTCAAAGAAAAAAAATCACATTGCTCTTATGGGGTTCCCAAGTAGGGGCAACAATTAGAGGTTGGTTCATGCCCCAAACTAAGGTTCATAGCCTTTTAGATATCCCCTCCACCAGGCTCCCAGAGACTTGCCACTCCACCAAGATGACCATGTCACTCATCTCCAACATGGCCATATCCCCCGCATGATGCAGGAGCGTGGAGCATGCTTTGAAGATGCAACTGAGAATGTCATTACAGCAATAAACCTAAGAAACTACAAAATCCAAAAAAATAACCCCCACAATGCATTTCTCCTACTAATTTGATCTGGAATATTTAATACAAGTTTGACTTTTCAGACAATGCCCAACTGCATTTTATTAATCCTCCTGATTTTTTAACCCAATTTAAAACCAGCTATCCTTACAGAATATGTAGAATTGTACTGAACTATGCATTGTGGTGCTCCCATTGTGCCAGATGAATACAAAGGCTGAGCAGGGGGCACAGTCTTGGAGAAAGAGGCAGACCAGGAGCAGGGCCTCAGGGGGAAGAGGTCGGGCAAGGGGTGGGGGCAAGGATGTCCGATTTTCAGCAGTTAGAGAGTTGACAACCCTAGATCACTCCTGGGCTCATAGCCAACATTTGCTGGGTCCCCAGTTATGTAAACAAAACAAAAGGTTTTCATTTGGCTGTCACCGCTTCAGATGGGCCACCACCTGCTGCCGTCTTACCCAGCAACAACAAGCAACGCATTGGTAGCAAATCACCACAATAGTCTTGCATCCTGCCTACCTTTCCTCAGGGAGGCCCTGACAGGCATAGGTCTCTCAAGCAGGCTTCTCTCATGAAGTGAGAGCTGGAGTTCTGCTCCCCTTCCCTGCAGGCTGAGCTGGGCTCTCCATCTTTAACCCCTCCCTCCAATCCTGATGCCTCCTGCAGACTCAGCCCACAGCAGTTCATTAACCCTTTCCTAGTCAGTGTGAGGTTTGTATCTGCATCACGCTGGGTTTTACTGGCAAAAAGTGCCACAATCACTAACAGATAATTCAGTCCTTTTCTTTAAACACTGTATCAAATAAAACACCATCAAGTACACAAATTTTTACCAACCTGTAGGATTGCTCTTTCAGGTATATTTGATATTTCATCTTTGACTGTTTCTGAGGTAGAAGAATATTGTACATCATCCTGTTTATCAAAATATTCTTCCTGGTCTCCTTTTACCAAACGCTGAAAAAAATAACACAACAGAAGTATCTTTATCCAGATTAAAGTGTCATCTTTTCTTGTAAACTGAATATGTTCTGAGATATATTAAAAAGACCCAACTAATATATCAACATTTCTAAATTAAATTAGTTTTTTTAATTCATGTAGATTTATAAATCTACTTAATAAAATAACAACAATGCATATTACTCCAACAATATCATGATGAAGTTCATGAAGTATTTTACAAATACGTGTACTGTGCATTTTAGAACACCTGTTTTACAATAGTTTGTACATACAGTTCAGTAGAAATATCGTTATTTGCTGTGTAAAAAAGAAGAAGAAGGGGAAGATGGAAGCAAGAGAAAGAGAAGGAAAATGGGAAAGGGAGATTAGGAAGAAGGAAAGAACAGGTGAAGAAAAGCGGCAGTTTTAGATTGTGCCTTTCCGCCATGAGCACAGTTATTTTTCAGGCAGCAGTTTGTGTATCTCTGGCTTTTTTAAATGATTTCCTATTATAATTTAAGACTTAAAGGAGCCCAGACTTACCAAAAGTGTGGTCTGAAAAAGGCTCCTGGCTAGGGCAGCCAAGAAGTCAGTTAACGAAGTATCTCACCCCAGGGATTCCCATCAGTGGAGCTACAATGGAAACTAACGGTGCCCACAAAGGATTCACACCTTCTGTCAATATTAACTAATGTTTGAACAAGACTGTCAAAAATTGAGTTAGCTGACATAATGCTGACCACAATTTAGCAGTCAGTGAAGACTGGGACAAATCACATTCAGCATTGTATCATGGCTTAATTACGGTTAACTGATACAATGTCTGAGCATGATTTGTCCTGGTCTACAGTGACTGCTAAGTCATGTTTCAGAGTAACAGCTGTGTTAGTCTATTCGCAAAAAGAAAAGGAGCCACAAGTAGTCTTTTTCTTTTTGCTAAGTCATGGTCAGCATCATGTCAGTTAACTTGTATCTTCAGAATCGTGTTCAAACACAATAAAATATTGTAATGCAGACAAACATACTAAAACAGAGACAGAAACACTGTCTGTCCCTCTTGAAGTAATGGGTTTTGCTGGCAAAGAGGGGAGTACTTGACACCTCCCTGACCCTGCTTTGCTTAAATTGGCCTATACTTTTTAAAAAATATTAAGTTACCTTTTAATTGCAGTTGAAAAGTATTCTGTTGATGGAAAATTTCCCTTATGTTTATAATATCACAAACAATGGAAGCACTCAGAATATATTTTTAGAGCGGTGAAAGTCTGAGAACATAATTTTTAAGAATCATAAAAACTGCAACCCTGGAAAGCAACTCCAGCATTAACAGGGTTTCATGTTTAACAACTTTGCACAGTGCTCTGAAAATGCACAGTGTTACCTAAGTACTAAGTAACCACAGTGGTAGCAGTAGCATGGTAGAATGACTCATTTTAATTTTATGTACCTAGGACTGCTTTCCCACCGCAGCTTCAGTTCATGGAGATCTATTGTTTAATCATTCAGCATGTAATATTTACAATTCTGTGTTCTGTACCTCAAAATATGCTTTTGTTTTTGCCGAACTCTGAGCCTCTGCATGCCACGCCCTTAGGATAGTTCTGCACAAATTGTCATTAAAGACCTTTTGTATCCTCATTGCTGCCACTAGAAAAAATTTATTCGATTACAAAAGTTATGAAAGCAAGGACCTCATTTCTGAATAAATGTTTCAGTTAAATGCCTCTGATGAAATGCAATTCTGTATACAACCAGCTCTACAGATTTATAACTGTCCACAACTATGTTCTTTATAATGAAACAAGCAGCAACAACACTCTCACAGTATATGTACTGGTTCATACAAATACACTAAGTTACCAGGAAAAGCAAAAAAGTGTTATATGATTTTATTTTAATAGCTATCTATAAAGGCATGATTAATCTGCAAGTTGGATCTGCCAAAAACCAGTAAGTTCACCAATTCTTAAATTCCAGAACAAGTAGCAAGTTTGAAGAGGCTGTCAGAGTGGAGAAAAAAATGTACGCTGTCCTCAGTGAAATGGAACAGGACATAACTCACTCGCTCATTTTACATGTAACATTTTGAGAGCGGGAAGGTTCAAGAATAATAAAGGCAAATTAGTGTTTTCAATATACCGGTAATTCAAAAATTTAGTCTTAACTTAATCTCTATGAAAGTTTTGTTTTATATTTCATATTTTAAATGCTATAGTTCCTTGTCCAGTATGTCTGGTCTGTATTTTTGATTTAAAAGATCTGATTTTTAATAACTTGAACTAGTTTCAGAATGGAAATGGTTTAAAAAGGACTGTAGAACTACACATTATTATAAAACTGGTAGATTCTATCTCTGTATCATCGTGATTACCCGCCAAAGAATTTTCTTAAAAGCTGTCACTTTCATTTCCAACAAAAATTCTTGTATCTTTTATACTGGGTTTATATGCAGCTTGTTATTTGGTGTATTTTTCCTTTAAAATTACATATTTTTCAACGGATTTTAAATAATTTTTATACTTCACATACAGAAGACACTGTACAAATATATGAGCCAAATTCTGTTCTCTGGTTGGTATGGGTACCAACATAAGTTCCACCTGTATCTGAGAGCAGAATTTGGTATTTGATTTCCAACCCTGCAAACTCTAACTCACCCCAGTAGTTCTTGCTCACATGAGCAGTCACATTTAACTCAACAGGAGTATTTGTTTTAAGTAAAGACTAATCCTGCAAGAAGAATTCTCAATTGTACATTTTGATATTTTAAATATATCCTAAAAATGTCCACACTAAATTTATGTCACTGTTTTACACATACAAACTAAATAGTCTTGAAAAGCAAAATGAATAAACTGAACAATTTAGAATACCTTTAAACTATTTACCCAGTCTTTGGGTCACAAGAACTCTTACAAATTAAACGTTTATAAATAGCTCAATGACCTTTCAAAAGTCATGCAGATGTCACACAGCAGAATTTGATATGGACCTAAATTATACCAGCTCTGCAACCAGGATTTTGACGTTACTGTTTAAAAACAGATCTTCTATTATAGCAGTCCTGACACTAGACCTTAGAATTATATCTTTACGAAACAATTTCATGTCTTATTTTTCACCAAACTCAAAACTCCAAAAATAATTTTATACAAGAAAAAACTTATTTTCTCTGCATTAAGACATACAAGATCTATTTTTGTCCTGAGAAAATTGCAAATACTTACAATAATCTAAAACCCTGTGAATAACTGAGTATGCAAAGTTATTAATGAGCTGCACGCACAAAAGAGTTCAAAGACTCACCGCTCCTGTGTTGCTCAAATACTATTAAGCTTATAGTATATAAATTGTATTTTTGTTTATGCAAAGCAGCTTGCAAGACTTACATACTATTTGTTCCTTGCGAAACTGTGCCCAAGCTCTCCACTTCTGTACTATTACTCTCGTTATTCTGGTGTCATAATGGTCTGCTGCAACAGCCATCTTCTGCTTTATAAGTTCTCTACTGTTTTTTTGCAACAGACAATATTGCATCCATTCACTGCAATGTTAAGGCAAAGTTAATAACTGTATTAATGTGGTTTCTGACTTGGATGGAATAAAATGCATAAAACTCTGCAACTTAATACAAAGCACATGGAAGATAGTTTGAGCCTTTAAGTTTATGTTGATCAGTTTAAGTCACAGGATGGTGGTCATTTCAATGGTGATATATTTCAATAATAGTTCCTCCTAGCCATACCAATTGGAATAAAGTTTCTGCCTTCGATTAATAGGTTACATCATCAGTTTATAAAATATCTCACTGATCTGATTCTATTCATTACTTGCTCCAGCTAGTATGTGATTATTGAGGTCCTGATTCAAGAAAGTATCTAGTTCAAGAAAGGCACTTAAGCACATGAAAGCAATGGAACTTAAACACATGCTTAATGTTAAGCATGTGTATAAGCAATTTCCCAAATAGTGATGGACTTAAGCACATGCTTAAGTGCTTTCCTGAACTCGGGTTTAAAAATGTTATTTAAGTTTCTTTGGCAATGTGAATAAAAACTAAAATGAAAGAAGAATATAAAATCAACATTTTAAATCTAAACCATTTTATCCTTCCACAAAAATATATTAAACATTGTTTTTGCTCTCTTAAGTGACACAGAAGTATTCAGAGCCCAAAGAGAAATATTTTCTCAAAGAATCACACATTGTTTATTACAGGGTAACAAGGTAATCACCGGGTAACAAGCCTTGTGGATGTGGGGAAGCCGTAGATGTGGTATATCTTGACTTTAGAAAGGCTTTTGATATTGTCTCGCATAACCTTCTCATAAACAAACTAAGGAAATACTACCTAGATGGAGCTACTATAAAGGTGGATGCATAACTCGTTGGAAAATCATTCCCAGAGAGTAGTTATCGGTGGTTCACAGTCATGCTAGAAGGACCTAATGAGTGGGGTCCCACAGGGATCAGTTCTGTTCAATATCTTCATCAATGATTTAGATAATGGCATAGAGAGTACACTTATAAAGTTTGCGGATGATACCAAGCTGGGAGGGGTTGCAAGTGCTTGGGAGGATAGAATTAACATTCAAAATGATCTGGACAAACTGGAGAAATGGTCTGAAGTAAATAGGATGAAATTCAATATGGACAAATGCAAAGTACTCCACTTAGGAAGGAACAATCAGCTGCACACATACAAAATGGGAAATGACTGCTTAAGAAGGAAAACTGTGGAAAGGGATCTGGGGGTCATACAAGCTAAATACAAGTCAACAGCGTAATGCTATTGCAAAAAAAGCAAACATCATTGTGGGATGTATTAGCAGGAGTATTGTAAGCAAGACACGAAAAGTAATTCTTCCGCTCTACACCATGCTGATTAGGCCTCAACTGGAGGATTGTGTCCACTTCTGGGTGCCACATTTCAGGAAAGATGTGGACAAATTGGAGAAAGACCAGAGAAGAGCAACAAAAATGATTAAAGGGCTAGAACACATGACCTATGAGGGAAGATGGAAAAAATTGGGTTTGTTTAGTCTGGAGAAGAAAAGACACAGGGGATATGATAACAGTTTTCAAGTACATAAAAGGTTATTACAAGGAGGAGGGAGAAAAATTGTTCTTCTTAACCTCTGAGGATAGAGCAAGAAGCAGTGGGCTTAAATTGCAGCAAGGGAGGTTTAGGTTGGACATTAGGAAAAACTTCCTAACTGTCAGAGTGTTTAAGCACTGGAACAAATTGCCTAGGGAGGTGGTGGAATCTCCATCATTGGGGATTTTTAAGAGCGGGTTGGACAAACACCCATCAGGGATGGTCTACATAATAATTAGTCCTGCCTTGAGTGCAGGAGACTGGACTAGATGACCTCTCACGGTCCCTTCGAGTTCTATGATTCTATATTGTTTATTAATTATAGTACAGTATTTTTCTTTGTCAGAGCAACAAGAAAGATAACCACTTAAATGAGGCTTTCTGACAGCCCTTTTATTTGCCAAAAAATCCCCAATTTGGAAGCAAAATGTAATTTAATTGAACAGAGCTGAGAGCAACTGTAAATGTAACATTTTATGGTTCTAATCCAACTCCCATTGTAAAGTCAGATAACAGTGAAACCTGAAATAATGGAGCAGCCTTATGATTTTTCCTAAGATGTTTAACCATTTTGATTATCATAATTATACATCAGACACATGCACTATTCTCCACTCAAAAAGTAATAGCTTTTTTTTGGACCTCTAACCTTACCTCCCCTAAATGTTAGTTCCAATGGAAATCTTGGACATTTGAGATTCCTGGCCACAGTGAAGTGATTTTTGATTAACGACTAATTCATTCAGAATGCAGGTACCGTACATACTCGTTCATAAGCCAAATATTTTTGGTAAAAAAATGACGCATCAAAGAGCGGCGGTCAGCTTATAAAAGGGTCTACACCAACATTTGATCATTTTAAATTCTATGGAACCATTGAATTGAATATCTAATACACTGTCGTTTTGTTTACCTGGAGCGTCTGCAGGCATGGAGCCCCTCAGCTCCCTGTGGCCGTGGTTCGCCCTTCCCAGCCAATGGGAGCTGCGGGAAGTGGCGTGCCACTGTTGTTCTTCTCTTCATTGGCAGGGAACGGCGAACCGCAGCCACTGGAAGCTGAGGGGATCCGTGCCTATGAACGTTCCAGGTAAACAAAACGTCCAGGCCCACTAGCGGCTTACCCTAATGGGCTTACCCTCATGGGCCAGGAACCAAAAAGTTTGCCAACCCCCGAAATATAGGGTTGGCTTATGAAAGGGTCATAGAGTTTTGCTATTTTTACCTATCCATCTTGGGGGGTCGGCTTCTAAACAACGGGCTAATGAACGAGTATATATGGTAAATATTTATATATATCTCCCTTTTACAGAGAGAGAATGAACCATGGAGAGAATGAGCGAACTGCCCGAAGTCACAAAGGAAATCTGAATAAGAGCCAGGAAGGGAACCCAGATCCTTGACTTAACCCTATCCCAAAATATCCTGTCTCCACTGGGATTTAAGTACTCTGGCAAGATTAAGCTGTATGAGAGGCTGTTCAGGGAAGGCCTGGTCCAAAACCCACTGAAGTCAAAAGACTTCCACTGATTTCAATTAACTTTGGATTGGGCCTGGAATTTACAGGCACTCTGAGCTCACTACAATTTGAATACAAAACAACATTGCTAAAAAAGAGAAAAACCAAATAATTTAATTTGGTCATCTTGCTTCTGTTTGTGACGCTGGCAGTCCAGGTGCCAGCTCATGCCAAGGCCCCAGGCCTCACTGATTGTTGACAAATGCATAGCTGGAAACCAGTCTGGTTTACCTGTGGGTTAGTATCGTTAAAACAGATATTAGTGTTATAAAAATGCGTTTAGTGCTCAGACTTTACAAAATTCTTGTAGAATGCTGCATGCATTAATCCTACTTATATCTGTATCCCATGCTAAAAGGAAATACTTAAGTATTTGCTCTATAACTGTAAAATGTTTGTTCTAAAACTATGTAACTCACCAACCAGGAAAAAAATTTCAAATAATGCAAAATCCTGGATTCCTGTAGAAGATGTTATCTCCCGCTCATCAGCAAGGACTATTGAATCCATACGAGCCACTGTGGAACAGACTTTGTTGATTGCTCCTCCCACCCACCCATGAAGAGGTTACGTGCAGAAGCGCTCGGCCCATCAGCCTGCACTCTAGAGAAATGGGGATAAAAGTCCCTGACCAGAAGGAATTAGGGTCTCTTTATGCTTTCTGGACTCTGAGGGGCAAGAAAATTCCTAAACATAAACAAGAGATCCCCAAGATGCTTGTCTTGAATTAGCCCCAAAGGACATAAAATCTTGCTTATTATAAAAGCTTCTATTCCCTTTTGAATTTAAGATTGTATCTCATTTGTGGGTGTATGCTTAAATGCTTTAGCCTTGTAAATAACTCTCATTTCTTTTTCATAGTTAATAAACTTTTAGTTATTTTTTTACAGGACTGCCTACAAGTGTTGTCTCTGGCATGAGACCGAAGGTGCAAACTGACCTGGAATAAGTGACTGGTCCTTTGGGACTGAGAGTAAACTGAATATGTTGTGATCTTTGATGTAAAGTGACTATCTGTCACAGAGTCAAGCTTGTCTGGGTGGCAAGATAGATCAGAATGCCCAAGGGGTCTGTGACTCCACGTTAAGGCTGTATAGTGCCTGAGGAGTTTACAATTGTTATTTGGTTGGTGAAATCTAAGTATAGAACTCACAACCAGTTTGGGATGTGTGCCCTGCTTACCAGTCTGCCCTGAGGTTGGTATTCTTAGTCGTGAACCACTCCAGACAATGTTCAAGCTAATTACAATGAAAACCACCTTTTTCTGCAATAACACTAAATATTCTAGACAAAAAGGATTTTTTCCTAAAAATTCAGTATTCTCCATGTACAGTATGTATACTTACTGAAAGTACAGTTTCTTTAAGTTTTTGCTGTAAAAGTTCCATGCTTTGCCACATAACTCTTCAGTCATCTAAACAAATAATTTATTATATTAATACACAAATTTAAAAATGGTGTTGCATAGTGAATGCTTAAAAAATAGCCAAAAAAACCTGGCAGTTTTATTTTCCATATTGATCAATGCAAATTAAATGGTACAGTCCAAAGAAATGCATGTTCAGATACACAGAAAAATTTAATAGACAGAAAATTGTATCTTTCTTCCCCTATCAACTTTTTTCAATATAAACCTGCTTTTACAGGCATAAAATCTGAAGGTAAAAACTAAATATAGAACTGAACTGTATGTACGAAGAAGGCATTAATCAAGCTCATTGTCAGCACTTCTTCCCCAAAATTCACTGTTTTACTGATAAAATATATTAAATTGCTAGAAACATTCTATCTTTTCTTTTAAATTCTTCTCTTTTACTTTGTGGCTTGCTAGAATTTAATAACCTTATTAGGGCTGTCAAGTGATTAAAAAAATTAATAGTGATTAATCATGCCGTTAAACAATAACAGAATACCGTTTATTTAAATATTTGTTGATGTTTTCTACGTTTTCAAATAGATTTCAATTACAACACAGAATTCAAAGTGTACAGTGCTCATTTTATACTTATTATTGATATTTTTATGGATCTATTTAAAATGCACTCTTCCAAAATCTTGGGTACATGTAAAGATTTTTTCTGTAATTTCATAAATTATACAGGACGACAGCCCAATTCTAAAAAACGTTCTTCATTTCCTTTGCCAATTACCTTAATGTTCTTATTTAGTAGAATCAGTCAAACCAAATAATACACAGAAAATCATGAAACTGAAACTGGGTCCAGATGCACTTGGAAAGATTGTAACATAGAAGTAAGTTCATTATATTGGTAATTCTGTCCAATTTTGATAAAGATGCTACCATTTTTGGTGATCTACCATATGCATGGACAACATGCCAATATGAAGATGTACATTTTGAAAGATCATAAAACTAGCATATAGAAACAAATGCAAGGTACCAACATTCCTTCACATAAACTACAACAGAAATGGCAGAATCATGAAATAAACTTGAAGGCACAATTAAACCCTTCTGTAGTGAAAGATATTTTTAAAGTAAAGATTCAGTGAACTTGCTCAGTGATGGTTACCAGCTGTTCATCATTTAGTCCAAAAAGGAGGTGCAAATATGTTTCTGAAATCCTCTTTAATTTTGGCCTGAAGGATGAATCAATACATGTATCCCTGCAAAACAAATAAACAAAAAAGCAAATCATGTAAACCACATTACTAACACTGAAGGAAAATTAATCTCCTCTCTACAGCTAAAAGAAAAGGAGTACTTGTGGCACCTTAGAGACTAACCAATTTATTTGAGCATAAGCTTTTGTGAGCTTTAAGCTTTCGTACTCCTTTTCTTTCTGCAAATACAGACTAACACGGCTGTTACTCTGAAACCTGTCTCTACAGCTAATGAATTATTACATCATTACACATATCCCTTAGTTAATACCCTTACTACCTTCATTCCAACTGTGTTAACGAGCCAAAATTTTAAAATTATGTTCACCTACTACCTGTATATCAAAACAGATTACGTATGGTACTATGTTCAGAGATACACCTGAGTCATTTGGGGTCAAAATGTAAGCCATCTTTAAAAAGATATAACCTGATGGAAAATGCTCAAGTTACAAAATATTTTTCCACTCTTAATGCTGACTTTATTTTCAAACAGCCACTATTTATGTATGATTTACAGAACTTCATGCAATGTTTTCTGCTGCTGCAGAGCAGTCTGTGAGCATTCATAGGAAGTAAAAGTAATTTAAAAAAGCGTAATCCCATAGCCAAATGAACAAAACACAGCCATGTTGATTTATACTTCCATGACAAACGCAGGAAAAAAAAATAGGGTTTGTCAGAAGATAAAATCAATTGAAAAAGAAATTCTATTTTCAACCTTTTAAGAAGACATTAAAAATAACAGAAAGTAAACACAGAAGACCCCATAATTATGGGCCAACTGTTACATTTAGCTTCCAGTGAACATTAGGGGTGTGCAGAGTCCTATAACCCCATAAAGCAGTGGTCCCCGAACTGTGGGGGGTGGAAGAACTTTCGGGAGGGCGCGGCAGGGCCTGGGCCAGTCCACACGGGGGGTAGGGAAGAGAGCGCCACCCAGCCCTGCTCTGCCACCTGCTCCACTTTGACCCTGGTTCCAGCCCCAGCCACAGGCTCCTGGCCCTATTACCAGCTGTGGCTCCATACCTGGCACCAGCTGCAGTTCTGGCCCCAAACACGGGCCCGCTCTCGGATGTGGCCCCCGGCCCTGACCGTGGCCAGGTAAGGGGGAGCACGAACCAGGTAAGGGGAGGTACAGACAAAAGAGTTTGGGGACCACTGTCATAGAGAGCTCCAGGAGGGGGTTTAGTATGCAGAGAGACTGCACAAACAGCACCATCCATTGGTATGGTGCAATCTGCTCTATAGGTCAACTGGCCCATTCCACGGGCTGGTACAGATGGAGGTACGGACACGGCCCCATCTCCTCCTCACGTCTCATCCCTTCAGGGTGAGGTGGGACCCTGATAGCATAGGGAAGCAGCAACTACTCCACGTGCTACTCCTGAGGGCATTCTGCTCCAAAAAATTAAAAATTCTGCACACAGTATTTTAAAATTCTGCAAGTTCTATTTGTCAATAAATACATGCAGAGGTTCCAGCATGGCAGTGAGGAGCACAGGCCACTGGCTGCACCCTGCAGTCCCCACACCCTCACCCCAGGACACGGACTCAGCAATGAGGCTGCACCAGACCCTGACACAGCACAAGGCCTGGGCTGCCCAGAAACACCCTGGGGCCCTGCCCCTCTGTGCCAGGTGCACTAGATGTGGAGCAGGCAGGCTCAACCAGGCAGGATCCAACTGTGAAGGGGTTCGATGTGGGGGGATCCAGGTGTGAGTGAGAGGGTTCTGTGTGGGACAATCTGGGTGCAGGCAGCTCAGTGGGGGGGTCTAGGTGTGAGGGGATCTGGATGCACAGAGGCTCGTTGGGGGGTGGGGGGGGTTCCAGATGCAGGGGCAATGGGACTTTGCAGGGGCTTCCTGGTGAAGGTGGTTGGGGCTCAGTGGAGGGGTCTGGGTGTGGGGGTCTCAGCTAGGGGAGTGGGTGTTGGTGGGGTGGGGTCTGGGTGCAGGTAGTTGGGGGTCAGAGGTGTGGGTGTTTGGATGTGGGGTGGGGGTCTGGAGGCAGGGGGTCTGGGTGCAAGGGGCTCCAGATGCAGGAGTTGAGGTTCAGTGGGGTGGGGTTTGGGTATGGAGGGCTGGGGGGGGGTTGGATGTATCGGGTGAGGCTTGGCAGGGGTGTCTAGGTATGGAAGGTCTGGATGCAGAGCCATTGGCCATTATCTTTGAAAACTCGTGGCGAACCGGGGAAGTCCCGGATGACTGGAAAAAGGCTAATGTAGTGCCAATCTTTAAAAAAGGGAAGAAGGAGGATCCTGGGAACTACAGGCCAGTCAGCCTCACCTCAGTCCCTGGAAAAATCATGGAGCAGGTCCTCAAAGAATCAATCCTGAAGCACTTGCATGAGAGGAAAGTGATCAGGAACAGTCAGCATGGATTCACCAAGGGAAGGTCATGCCTGACTAATCTAATCGCCTTTTATGATGAGATTACTGGTTCTGTGGATGAAGGGAAAGCAGTGGATGTATTGTTCCTTGACTTTAGCAAAGCTTTTGACACGGTCTCCCACAGTATTCTTGTCAGCAAGTTAAGGAAGTATGGGCTGGATGAATGCACTATAAGGTGGGTAGAAAGCTGGCTAGATTGTCGGGCTCAACGGGTAGTGATCAATGGCTCCATGTCTAGTTGGCAGCTGGTATCAAGTGGAGTGACCCAGGGGTCGGTCCTGGGGCCGGTTTTGTTCAATATCTTCATAAATGATCTGGAGGATGGTGTGGATTGCACCCTCAGCAAATTTGCGGATGATACTAAACTGGGAGGAGTGGTAGGTACGCTGGAGGGGAGGGATAGGATACAGAAGGACCTAGACAAATTGGAGGATTGGGCCAAAAGAAATCTGATGAGGTTCAATAAGGATAAGTGCAGGGTCCTGCACTTAGGATGGAAGAATCCAATGCACCGCTACAGACTAGGGACCGAATGGCTAGGCAGCAGTTCTGTGGAAAAGGACCTAGGGGTGACAGTGGACGAGAAGCTGGATATGAGTCAGCAGTGTGCCCTTGTTGCCAAGAAGGCCAATGGCATTTTGGGATGTATAAGTAGGGGCATAGCGAGCAGATCGAGGGACGTGATCGTTCCCCTCTATTCGACATTGGTGAGGCCTCATCTGGAGTACTGTGTCCAGTTTTGGGCCCCACACTACAAGAAGGATGTGGATAAATTGGAGAGAGTCCAGCGAAGGGCAACAACAATGATTAGGGGTCTAGAACACATGACTTATGAGGAGAGGCTGAGGGAGCTGGGATTGTTTAGTCTGCAGAAGAGAAGAATGAGGGGGGATTTGATAGCTGCTTTCAACTACCTGAAAGGGGGTTCCAAAGAGGATGGATCTAGACTGTTCTCAAAGGTAGCAGATGACAGAACGAGGAGTAATGGTCTCAAGTTGCAGTGGGGGAGGTTTAGATTGGATATTAGGAAAAACTTTTTCACTAAGAGGGTGGTGAAATACTGGAATGCGTTACCTAGGGAGGTGGTAGAAGCTCCGTCCTTAGAGGTTTTTAAGGTCAGGCTTGACAAAGCCCTGGCTGGGATGATTTAACTGGGAATTGGTCCTGCTTCGAGCAGGGGGTTGGACTAGATGACCTTCAGGGGTCCCTTCCAACCCTGATATTCTATGATTCTATGATTCTATGTACAGGGGTTGGGAAGATGGGGGAGAAGCTCCCCATGCAGTGACCCCTCCCCCACCACAACTGAGGAGTGATGGAGGCAGGAAGCAGGGGAGGATGCTGAGCTTCCTGCAGCTGGGGGAAGTCCCGTCCTCTCCTGCCTCCAGCCCAGCCAGGACTAGCAGCCAATCCTGGCTCAGGGTAGGAGCCACTGGCTGGGGGTATCTCCAGCCCCACAGTGATTTACCTCTCTGCCAGCTGCCTGAAATGTGGTACCTGTGCTGCTAGGGAGTGGTGTGTGACTGCTCTTGCAGCTTCCCTTTGCTTCCCTGTCAGAAATTCATTTTTTTGCAGGGAAACAAAGAAATCTGTGAGGGACATGAATTCTGTACACGTGCAGTGACAAAGAATTCCCCCAGCAGTAATGTGCAAAGACTACAATTGTGCATGACCCTTGCACAGGGAATGTAAGGGAGAGAGGTTCCATTAATATTTCCCCTCCCGACTGTGTACCTGCACATGGGCCAGTCGCAGCCTGGCCCTATGAAATCAAAGCCACTTTTCTCCATTATCTTCTGCTCCCCCCTCTCCTTTTGTCATCTTTAGTCCCCTAACTTCCCTAGCTGCTGTCTAAATATGAGCACCAACGTTGTCTTTTTTGGCCTGATATGCTGAGGTGCTGGACACCTCCATTTCCCACTGACTTCACTGGGTGTTAGCATGCTCAGCACTTCACAGGAACAGTCCTTTAGTAAATAGGATGCATCAGTGACAGCAGATGCATTGAAGCAGAATCCTGAGAAACTGCATGTTATAGAGTCATCCAATCTGTCTACATAAGATAAACTTTAATACAAACTGATTTAAAACCAATCCAGCTCTCCTTCTTCAATAAAATTCCCACTGGCCTCCAGAATGTAAGCCTTTGTAGAGAGTGTTACTAACATCTTACTCAACAAAAATGCTCATTTTTTCTCTTTTTTTCCCTACATCTGTTCTTTCTTTACATTATCATCTTAGGAGAGGGATATAATATCTGAGGCTTTCCTACAGATTATTTTATAGCTCAATTTAATCATTATGGTAGTTTAACATTCCAGGTTTCATTATTGCACTCATTATCTCAAGGAATGAAGCTGTACACCTGGAAAAGCTCTACTTGGTATAAAACACAGCAGCCCAGCTGCTCAGAAACACAGGTCACCAAGAGCACATCAGACTGCTTCTCTGCTCTCTGAATTGGCTCCCCAAAGAAAAGAGTCTAGTTGAACATCTGTCCTAATATTCAAAGCCCATATAGATTGGACTTAAGTACCTCAGAGATCACCTCTTCACAAGCATGACTTCACATGAATTATACTGGAACCATGAAAAAATTCACCTATAAGTGAAGGATCTTGAATGAGGAGACAGGACTTTCATAGGAGCTGGACCTACATTATGAATTTATTTTCACAAAAGGTAAGTACAGCTCTGGGGCCTCACCATGTTCAAAACTGAATACAAAACTCATCTTGTCGACTTGGCTTTCCCACAACAAGCTAATCATACACACATACACTCTCTGTCTCTCACACCACAAACTATATAAACTAATCAAGATATTTCGCCTACACACTGGGAAGGAGAAAAGTAAAAGAGAGCAAGTCGGACTGTAATTGTGATTTCTATTTTGAAGTACTTGGAAGGCACTCAAATACTATAGTGACAGCTCCAATATATATTTAGATAGTTAGTTATTAGGGCCCAATCCCACCTCCAACAAAGTCAGTAGAAAAATTCCCTTTGGCTGCAGGGTGAATGAGATTAGCCCCTTAGCATGTAGTTTCTTTTCCCTTACTGTGATGCCTAAGTTTCAAAGAGAGAGAGAGGTGAGAAATAAAAAATGGAAAATAATTCTATGAGTAATTCAATACATTGAGAGCCACTTCCTTAGGTGGTGTAAATCAACACTGACTTCAATGAAGCTATGCCAATTTACACCAGCTGGGGATATAGCCCATAATAACAATGAGGAGTCCAGTGGCACCTTAAAGACTAGCAGATTTATTTGGGCATAAGCTTTTGTGGGTAAAAAACCCCACTTCTTCAGATACATGGAGTGAAAAATTACAGACACAGGCATAAATATACTGGCACAAGAAGAGAAGGGAGTTACCTTACAAGTCGAGCACCAATGCTGACAAGGCAAATTCAGTCAGGGTGGATGTGGTCCACTCCCAATAATTGATGAGGAGGTGTCAATACCAAAAGAGGGAAAATTGCTTTTGTAGTGAGCCAGCCACTCCCAATCCCTATTCAAGCCCAAATTAATGGTGTTAAGTTTGCAACTGAATTGTAGCTCTGAAGTTTCTCTTTGAAGTCTGTTTCTGAAGTTTTTTTTGTTGAAGGAAGGCTACTTTTAAATCTGTTATTGAATGTCCAGGGAGACTGAAGTGTTCTCCTACTGGCTTTTGTATGTTACCATTCCTGATGTGGGATTTTGTCAATTTATTCTTTTAGGTAGAGACTGTCTGGTTTGGCCAAGGTACATGGCAGAGGAGCATTGCTGGCACATGATGGCATATATCACATTAGTAGATGTGCCCGTGAATCATAGAATATCAGGGTTGGAAGAGACCTCAGGAGGTCATCTAGTCCAACCCCCTGCTCAAAGCAGGACCAATCACCAACTAAATCGCCCCAGCCAGGGCTTTATCAAGTCTGACCTTAAAAATATCTAAAGAAGGAGATTCCACCACTTCCCTAAGTAACGCATTCCAGTATTTCACCACCCTCCTTGTGAAAAAGTTTTTCCTAATATCCAATCTAAACCTCCCCCACTGCAACTTGAGACTCCTCATTCAGTCATCAGCTACCACTGAGAACAGTCTAGATCCATCCTCTTTGGAACCCCCTTTCAGGTAGTTGAAAGCAGCTATCAAATCCCCCCTCATTCTTCTCTTCTGCAGACTAAACAATCCCAGTTCCCTCAGCCTCTCCTCATAAGTCATGTGTTCCAGTCCCCTAATCATTTTTGTTGCCCTCCGCTGGATGTTTTCCAATTTTTCCACATCCTTCTTGTAGTGTGGGGCCCAAAACTGGACACAGTACTCCAGGTGAGGCCTCACCAATGTTAAATAGAGGGCAACGATCACGTCCCTCGATCTGCTGGCAATGCCCCTACGTATACATCCCAAAATGCCATTGGCCTTGGCAACAAGGGCACACTGCTGACTCATATCCAGCTTCTTGTCCACTGTAACGCCTAGGTCCTTTTCTGCAGAACTGCTGCCGAGCCATTCGATCCCCAGTCTGTAGCGGTGCATTGGGTTCTTCCGTCCTAAGTGCAGGACTCTGCACTTGTCCTTGTTGAACCTCATCAGATTTCTTTTGGCCCAATCCTCTAGTTTGTCTAGGTCCCTCTGTATCCTATCCCTACCCTCCAGCGTATCTACCTCTCCTCCCAGTTTAGTGTCATCTGCAAACTTGCTGAGGGTGCAATCCACACCATCCTCCAGATCATTTATGAAGATATTGAACAAAACCGGCCCCAAGACCGACCCTTGGGGCACTCCACTTGATACCAGCTGCCAACTAGACATGGAGCCATTGATCACTACTCGTTGAGCCCGACAATCTAGCCAACTTTCTATCCACCTTATAGTCCATTCATCCAGCCCATACTTCTTTAACTTGCTGGCAAGAATACTGTGGGAGACAGTGTCAAAAGCTTTGCTAAAGTCAAGGAACAACACATCCACCACTTTCCCCTCATCCACAGAGCCAGTTATCTCGTCATAGAAGGCAATGAGATTAGTCAGGCATGACTTGCCCTTGGTGAATCCATGCTGACTGCGCCCCTGATGGGGTGGCTGATGTGGTTGGGTCCTCTAATGGTGTTGCTAGAGTAGATATGGGGACAGAGTAGGCAACAGGATTGGTTCCTGGGTTAGTGCTTCTGTGGTGTGTAGTTCTGGTGAGTATTTGCTTCAGGTTGGGCGGCTGCCTGTAAGTGAGGACTGGCCTGCCTCCCAAGGTCTGTGAGAGTGAGGGATCATTTTCCAGGATAGGTTGTAGATTGTTGATGATGTGCTGGAGAGGTATTAGCTGGGGGCTGTACGTGATGACTAGTGGTGTTTTGTTATTTTCCTTGCTGGGCACAAGAAGTGGGGTTTTTTACCCACAAAAGCTTATGCTCAAATAAATCTGCTAGTCTTTAACGTGCCACTGGACTCCTCGTTGTTTTTGTGAATACAGACTAACACGGCTACCCCTCTGATACATAGCCCATAATGTTTATTTCAAAATAAAGAGCTCACTAAATATATATTATAAACAGAAATATAATATTAAATACATTTAGTAAATACTCTGTGGACAATTCAAATAAAAATAGACAAAGGAAAAATATCTTGTATGTTTTTAGTACAAAAATCTCAATATTAATCAGTCCATTTGTAATGTGCTATTAATCTCTGGGCATGAGAGATATTTATTTTGCAGGTGATAGTAAATGCAACATAAGTGCTGTTTTAAAATTGACATTTCAATATTTTACAGCACATAGAACACACAAAAACATTTGATAAGTACCATAAAATACCATCCAGTTCCTTCTCCATTATTTCTCTGATCTTTTCTTCTAAAAACTTAAGTGGATCCTCTGGACACATAATAAATACACCACATAGTAGAGTCTGCAAAAAAGAAAGGACTAAATGAACATCTTTCATATGTCTGAAATTGTTATGCTAAACACAACTACCAAATCAACTTTAAATAACATAACATTTATACAATTCTTCTCTTTCTTTTATTTAATTCTTATTTTAAATGCCATAATGTATGTAACAGTATATTTCAAGTGGTAGCCCTCATGCCTCTGGTCATATCATAACAATAAAACATATGGCACTTCAATAGTACTTTCCACCCAAGGATCTCAAATTTCTTTAAAAGCATTACAAAATTATATCTCACAAATAACCTTGTAGGGTAGAGAAGATGTGGATTTGGGTCCTTTACCAGCAACTGATCCTATCATCAAATAGTTATAATGTTGCATTGCATTGAGGGGTGGGGGCGGTTGCTTTTCAGCAGTGAGTTATAGGACTGGCTAGTTCGTTTCTCACTTATGAATAATGAACATTTTTCATATGGCTGATGTAAATGTAGAACAACAACTATAATTTGACATTTAGATGGTTAAGCCAGATAATTGCGTCTGCAGTAACAGAGTGTATTGCTGTGATGCCTCCTTCGTATTTGTGAATGGGGCATTGAGTTATTTTGGTTCTACGGTCTATTCTGGGTGACCACAGTTGCACACTGGAGAGTCTTTAATTTTCCATTTGTGCAGCAAGTATCTGCATCTGCCATGGTTTGTGTGGATGCAGTTTAGGGTGGCCAATGAGCTTCGTTGGAGATCAAAGCCAGGGATCTTCTGCATTGAATCTTTCACAAGGTGTTTATTTGTGACTTCTTGTGAACGCCGTTCAGCTTTCCAAGCTTCATCAGGGTTGAAGTTGCATTGTTGAATGTTATATGCATGGGTCCAAAAGGGCTTCCATGATTTCAAGTGATAGTGAGAGACGTTTTTAAGCTCCTGGTGGATGGGAAGACGTTCATTTTCCATGATCCCCTGGAATTCTCAAAGGAACTAATTAATTATTCATTTTTTCACAGATTAAAAATGAACAAGGTTTTCTCAGTAGCACAGCCAAACAAGTACCTGATGAAGCAATGTATAGTTATCTGCCAAAATAAAGACATATTAGAGGATATACTAATGGACTCTGTCTTTAAGTATGGCATTGGCAAGAAAGATTAAATCAAACTCTATGAACTGGTTACATTACACACATGAGGACAAATTATGGCTATATGTACATAGCAATATCCCAGAACACCCATGAAAAGAGAGGAGCCCAGGGTAGAAATTTTCCATCATAACTGCACTCCTAAAACTGTAGGAGAGACCACCCTTCTGCAGATGACTATCCTAGGGCACAGTCTGCTCTTTATACAAATAATTCCCCAAGCCTGGCAGTGGAAAATATAGCTTTTGCCATTAAGAGGACAGGATTTGTCAACAGTCATCACACAGCAATAGCTGAAATACCAGAGATTTTTCTATGCTGAAAAATGGATACCCGGGTTTCCTAAGCTCTCCTCCTCTTTCCACTTGCTCCATCCACAACCATTCTCCACGTTATACAGGACTGTAATATGGATGTCATCTTTGACTCAACCCTGTCTCCATGTATAAATCTTGCCGCTTCATCCTATATAACATCTCTAAGAACTGACCTACCACCAAAACTCTCACTCAGGCTCTGCTAGTTTTGCATCCTGATTATTGCAGACCTCTGGCCTTGACCCCTGCAATCTCAGCTCCTTCAAGTCCATTCAAAATGCTATTGTTTAAATAATCTTTCTAGCTTGTCACTCTGATACCTCAAGCGCTTCTCCAGGCCCTTCTACTTACTTTCACTTAATCAGCACATCAGATACACATTTCTTGTCTTTACCTTTAAGAACCTTCCCCTTACATAGCTTCTCTGGTAACTTATCACAATGCCAGACACTGATATTCTCTGCCAATGTTCCTATTCTTTACTGCCCACCAGTCAGCTTCTTTCTCAAAGTTTCCTTCAAACATTTTCTTCCTTGTGAATGGGGAAAACTCAAAACAGCAAACAAACTTAAGGATTGTTTCTGTCACAATGCCTACAAAAGGCTGCCAGCTGACCAAAGATAGGCAGGTCATAAGCTGTGATTCTCTCTTTACTTTACTTTCATTTCCTATTTTATTCTTATATCTCATTCCTGCCATTCCTCTCACTCCAAAATAAAAAATAATAAAAACCCAACAAAACATGTAACTAACAAAACTGTGTCAATCATCACTATATTCACTTGCCTATATGCTATACCCAATCCTCACTATTTTGTCTTCTGGATTCTAAACTCTCCTGACCAGGGACTGTCTCCATCTGCCAGCACCCAGCACAATAGAGTCCTGATCCTGAGTGCAGCCTTTTGCTCACTATCATAACATAAATAACTAAAAATAAAATATCAATAATACTTAAAACAGGAAATAACTCTGGTAATGGTGATATTTGCTGACCAATGTCAATAGACAAACACACTATTCATTCATTCTCAAAATCAAAATAATCTTTACCAGGGAGGAGCAGGGTTGTATAAAGGGTCATTGCCAGTCAGAAAATGGGTGTGCGATAAGACTGTTTTGTCAGCATAGATATAGTCTGCTTTTTAAGACATTTCCATAGGGAAGCAGAACTAAGGAATACAAGAAACAAAAGATAAGTAATGAAATATCTTTTTCTTTAATATGTGAAACAACAAACAACGAACAACTTAAATTTACCCTGTTTGAATATTTTAGTAAAATAAATTATAAACTGATTCTAACTTAAGCTGCTACTGAACCTCACTAGTAAAAAGACAATCTCCAAGATGTATCCAGATGACAATAACTGGGTGCATGCAGCAATATCAACAAGTATTATAAATCCATCATTTATTATAATAATTACAATATAAATAATACGCTGTTAAGCAGAGTACTACATATGCGGACAATATAGTGACTCTCTTCATGTGTGATTTCACCTTAATACATTTTCCAAAAAGGACTTAAGGCTGTTCAAATACTCCCTCTGCTGGACTGAGCCAACAACAGTCTGCTAAACCAATTGCATTTTTCATAGATTTGGAGCTCTTTTATAGCTTTGCTTTTTACTTGAATGTGCACTCCTTTTCTTTCAGTGGATCTTCTAGGCATAGTATATGTACAAAAATTTGACTAAAGAAAATGCAAAATATCTCACCAAAAATTTAGAGCTGGGAATTCTTTTTTAAAAAACTGTACAAGAAATAACCAATTTATTTGAGCATAAGCTTTCGTGAGCTACAGCTCACTTCATCGGATGCATACTGTGGAAACTGCAGAGGACATTATATACACAGAGACCATGAAACAATACCTCCTCCCACCCCACTCTCCTGCTGGTAATTTCTTATTGTAAGGAGAGTGATCACTTTAGATAAGCTAAAGAGGACTTGTGGCACCTTAGAGACTAACCAATTTATTTGAGCATGAGCTTTCGTGAGCTACAGCTACAGCTCACGAAAGCTCATGCTCAAATAAATTGGTTAGTCTCTAAGGTGCCACAAGTACTCCTTTTCTTTTTGCGAATACAGACTAACACGGCTGTTACTCTGAAACCTGTACAAGAAATGGTGTTTTACGGACTGATCCTGCAACCCTTACTCATGTGAGTAATCCTTAATGATGATAATGCCCAACACAGATGTGAGAAAAACTGGGCCTAAACAGTACAAAGGTTGGCTGGTTCTCGTTAACTTCCCCAAGGTTCCAAGTAATTCAGGGGAGACCCATTACTTAACCTAAAAAAATAAGACTCAAGATATTAATAAAGTTTATAAATTAGGAAAGTTATCCCTAACTTTCAACAACTCAAATGAAAGCACAGTTACACATCATAAAACAGCTATCTCTCACTTAACATAACATTACCTAGCTAACAACAAAACAATCCAAAAGAATTCAAATTACCAAATTAAAATCAAGACAATGTCAAATAATCAGGCTAATTCTTATATGAACTCTATCTATTCAATAACCTAGAAAGGTGCCCATCTGTTGTTTAACTTACAGTTCCACAAATTAAAGGTCTTTATTAATACCATCTAAACCTACGTTTTGTACATAGGGAAAAAGCCAGGAAAGAACAGCTGTTTTGCACGTGGCAAGCCTGGGAGGGAGGGGAGAGAAGCGGAGCAGCGGTGGCGCGCTCAGGGGAGCAGGCGGAGGCGGAGTGGAGGCAAGCTGGGGCGGCGGGGGCACATTTCTAGGGGTGGCATGGCCGGCGCCGGAATGCCGCCCCTAGAAACGTGCCACCCCAAGCACCTGCTTGTTTTGCTGGTGCCTAGAGCCGGCTCTGCCCATAGTGTAGACAAGCCCCCAGATTCAAGCCATTAACATTTATACTACAATTCCAGCATCAGTTAACCAAGGCCTCTTTTTTAAACTTCAGTTATAGTGTGGTGGATGATACTTTTCTTCACCCAAAATATACTCAGACAATACATATTACCAATACAATTAATAATAGACCCTTTACAATTACCTAACCTTAGGTAACAATTAATTTGTGCTTTTTTAGGATTACAACATTTGTTTTTAACATCTTGAAACAGTATAACAGTCATTCATCTTTAAAGATGTTTGTGTAGGAACAGAGGAACCATTTCTCTAGGCTCCGTTTCTGTGTGTTCAGTAATTGTTCAAAAATTGCACACACACACTTATTCACTCATTTACATTTGTTAAATAGAATGATATTATTAATCAGCCAGGTCACCACCTGAACTGATAAAAAAAAAAAAAAAAAGATTTTATACTTATGACCAGGCAGTTTGCTTGCAAACTCTTCAGCTCTAACCGTCTTCCAGATCATTGGGAAGACTAGTACTACAGACAGAGAAATAGCTAGTGAGGGTTTTGCTAATGCTGAGGGAAATTTCTAAGGCACAAAAAAATAGTGCCTAGGGTGACCAGACAGCAAATGTGAAAAAAGGACAGGGGTGGGGGGTAATGGGAGCCTATATAAGAAAAAGACCCAAAAATTGGGACTGTCCCTATAAAATCCGGACATCTGGTCACCTTACTAGTGCCTAACTCCCATTTACTTTCCATGGGAATTAGAGGGCCTAATTTCCATTTTAGCCTTTGAAAATCTCTCTCTGCTAGCAGGTTCTGGCCAATAGGATACCAACTGTGTGCTTGTCTAGCCGGACAAGTCTTTTGTTCGCCCTTCTTGAAGGTAATGGATCTCAGGGTTCCGGAACTTCAGTCTGTCCTTCAGATATCAGGTAGTTCAAAAGCAATGTTAACAGTTGCATGTCTCCATCATTCCACCCAATGGCATCATTTGACACAGTTCTAATGAGATTTGAATTCAGTAACAGTCCCAAACATCATGAGCATTCTAGAATTAATACGTGCCATCTGGGGACCATGTTAGTGATGCCTATTCTCAAAATTGTAGTCTTGTGATAGTTGATGTTCTACTTCAAGCCCCAGCTGCTGGAATCAAGAGATCATTTTAAATAATGAAAGCCGAGATTCTAATGCATGTTTCTAGCCCTTAGGGCTACAGAGAAAAGCTTGAAAATGTGAACCAATTGTACCCTAAAATGTGTGTGTTTAAGAAACCAAGGGTATCATCAAATATAGCAGTTATATTAGGTCACTTCTTACAACCTGCCTCAGAAAAATCCTCCGTACCTTTTGGCCCAGAACAATCTCAAACCAAGATCTATTGACACAGTGCAGCCAAGGGGATCTGAGCACCATCATTACCAGGAGGCGTTGGAGATGGATTGGTCATGTGCTTCGGATGGAAACTGATTCCATCACCAGAGTAGCAATAAGATGGACACCTGAAGGCAAGCGAAAATGAGGACGCCTGAAAACAAAATGGCGAAGAGCTGTGGAAGCCGAGCTGAAAAACCTGGGGCACAGCTGGGGAACCCCTGACAGATGTGCCAGAAACAGACAAGAGTGGAGGAGCTTCATCACTGCCCTAAATGCCAGAGGTGTAATAGGAACATGATGATGGTGATGCCAAAGTTAGTGGGCTAGGGGAGTAGCTGCTCTACAGTTACTCTGATTGCTCAAAACCTCTTTACTAAAGTTTCCATGGCAATCCTGGCTACAAGTTTGGTTTGAAGTAGATTATGAATACCCAGAAAAAGTGTCTCTCACTTTTATCATACATGGTGTCATTATTTTGTTTCTATTAAGGAAATTGAAATATGGCTTCTGCATAGTTTCAAATGATTTTCATAGGGAAAAAACTAACCAAAATAAAAAGGGTAGGAGAAAATCAGGTAACAATTCTAAAGCTAAAATTATATATTCATTTGACTATCCTTACAACATTCAAGACTTCAGATAAGTTTTCTCTCCCCTGCAATTCTTAGCACTATTATATGCAATTTCATTCACTAACACTAGGGATGGTGTCCCTAGCCTCTGTTTGCCAGAAGCTGGGAATGAGCAACAGCGCTTGGATCACTTGATGATTACCTGTTCTGTTCATTCTCACTGGGGTACCTGGCATTGGCCACTGTGGAAGACAGTATACTGGGCTAGATGGACCTTTGGTCTGACCCAGTATGGCCATTCTTATGTTCTTATCTCACCAGTTTAATAAAAGACCTCAAGTCCCTGTTTACTGTTGGGATGTCCAACAGATGACCCACCAAATTCTAACATGGTCAATGGTCACCTTCATCTTTGATATAACTATGTATGTGCCATACAAATATTACAGGACAGGGCATGCATTGCCCCAACTTGAGATAAGCACTAGGCTGCCCAGCATGCTATACTCTTACACCTGAAATCTTTAACAACTGCATTTCTATATTACAGATGTAGGAGCCTGCAATCTTCTCCATTTTATGCAAATTAGGGATGGTGCCAATGAAGTCTACAACTAGGTAAAGGTTGGACACCATTGGGTTTGGTCTAAATACAGATAATGTAATTCAATTATCTATTCTTCTTCTTTGAAGTATTAAAATTCACAAACTGTTTGAAATTTGCTACTTTAGTGCAGTGGTTCTCACCCAGGGGTTTGGGGCCCCCTGGGGGCCATGAGCAGGTTTCATGGGGTCCGCTGAAAAGGGTCAGTGGTAGACTCACTGGGGCCCAGGGCAGAAAGTGCGGGGATGAAGCCCGGGGCACAGGGCTGGAGCACCCACAGGGAAAAATTAGTGGGTGCTCTGCACCCACCGGGAGCTAAGCTCCCTGCCCCGCCCCACCTTACCTCCTCCTCGGCCTCCTCCCCTGAGCACGCCGCGTCCCTGCTCCTCCGCCTACCTCCCAGCGCTTGCCGCCGCCAAACAGCTGTAGCAAGCTCCGGGAGGGAGGGGGGAGGAGCGGGAACGTGGCGCACTCGGGGGAGGAGGCGGGGAAGAGGTGGGGCCAGAGCGGGGATTTGGGGAAGGAGTCAGAATAAGAGCAGGGAGGAGGCAGAGTTGGGGCGCGGACTTTGGGGAAGGGGTTGGAATGGGGGCAGAGGGGGGGTCAAACACACACCGGCGCCAATAGAAGTTGGCGCCTATGGTCCAAGGCCCTGAACCCCGCCACCCAGGGTTCAAGCCAAAGCAATTGCCCTGCTTGCTATCCCGTAATGCTGGCCGACCCTGGATTTTATATGCAGAAAAACAGTTGTGGCAGTGGTGGGCTGTGGGATTTTTATAGCATGTTGGCGGAGGGAAAAAGGTTGAGAACCCCTGCTTTAGTGGAAGGGGCAGAAATGTTTATGGCTTTCCATGAATGCAGACACAGCACAACAAGAGGCCACAAATACCCTCCAGTTTTGGACAGAAAAACAAGTTAGTCAAATGCAAGGCCCAGTCTACACAGATTTTGGAGTGGTATAAGAATTGCTGTTCAGGGTATGTCAGGGATCTGCAACCTTTGGCATGTGGCCCGCCAGAGGAAGCCTGCAGGCCCAGGCTGTTTACTTGCGGCCTCTGCAGGTTCGGTCGATCACGGCTCCCACTGGCCGCGGTTCGCCACTCCAGGCCAATGGGGGCTGCGGAAAGCGGCGGCCAGCACGTCCCTCAGCCCACGCTGCTTCCCGCAGCCCCCATTGGCCTGGAGCGGCGGACCATGGCCAGTGGGAGCTGCGACTGGCCGAACCTGTGGACGCAGCAGGTAAACAAACCAGCCCTGCCCGCCAGGGGGGCTTACCCTGGCGGGCCAAGTCTGCCAATTCCTGGGGTACGTTTTTCAACCAGAGTAGTTATAATGGGACAACCCCTAAGGTGGATGTAATTACAGGTAAGCACCCTCAAGTCCCACTGAAGGCAATGGGTGAGCCCCGGGCCCCGCTGGTGAACAGCCAAGTTCCCATCCCAATGATTTCAGAGGGCCCAGAACGGTAGCCTGGGTGAGCTGAAGTGGGCCAGCCCCGCTCCGGCCTGCGTTCGTGGCGGGACGTTACTGCTCCAGGGCCGGCGACTTCATCCCCTCCCGTGTCACCCTGCAAGCGGCAAACTCCGGCAGGCGGCGCCAGCGTGTCGGTCCCGCCCTGTGACAGACTCTGGGCGCTGCTGCAGGCCCAGCCGGCGCCAACGCGGGCTCAGCCCCACGCGGGTGCCGGCATCAGCGCTGCCCTGGGCCCGGCCCCACGCGGGCCTCGGCCCCCCATCACATTCAGCCAACACTGCTGCAGACCCCAGCGCCCGTCGGCAGGGCGGGGCCGGAAGGCAATGGAGGGGCAGCTCCGCCCTCCCCAACTCAGCCGGGAGCTGGAACCCCTAGCTCCGCGCCCAGCCGCGCCGCCATCTGCGCAGCGCGGCCCCTTTACCTCGTAGACATCGAGGAGCCTGTGGCGCTTGAAGTACGCCCGGAGCGCGGGGTCCGCGCTGCGCAGCGAGGCCATGGTCGAGCCGGGCCCTGCCGGGGCCTCGCAGTTCGCGGCCTCCTAAGGCCAAGGCAGCGGCGCTCCCGGTCGCCTAGCAACCCGCTGCCACAGATCCGGCCACGCACCGCCCGCCCTCATTGGGCGCCTCAGCTCAGAGTACGGCGGGGTCCCACGGGGAGGGGAGTGTCCCGTCCCGCCCCCCACTCACCCCATCCCGACTCTGTACCCGCGCCCCGGTCACCCCCATCCCGACTCTACACCCCACGACCCCCACCACAAGTCCCACTCAGCCCATCCCAACTTTGTACCGCCCTGCCCAGCGTCCCATTCACCCATCCCAATTCCATTAATACGCGCTGCTCCGAGCCCCCCTCACCCATCCCACTCTATATCCCCTGCCCTACCCCAAACCCCATTCATCCCCAGCCCAACTCCATTCATCCCTCCAACCCCCATCCCAATTCCATTCATACCCGCTGCTCCGAGCCCCCCTCACCCATCCCACTCTATATCCCCTGCCCTACCCCAAACCCCATTCATCCCCAGCCCAGCTCCATTCATCCATCCAACCCCCATCCCAATTCCATTCATACCCGCTGCTCTGAGCCCCCCTCACCCATCAAACTCTATATCCCCTGCCCTACCTCAAACCCCATTCATCCCCAGCCCAACTCCATTCATCCCTCCAACCCCCATCCCAATTCCATTCATACCCGCTGCTCCGAGCCCCCCTCACCCATCCCACTCTATATCCCCTGCCCTACCCCAAACCCCATTCATCCCCAGCCCAACTCCATTCATCCATCCAACCCCCATCCCAATTCCATTCATACCCGCTGCTCTGAGCCCCCCTCACCCATCAAACTCTATATCCCCTGCCCTACCTCAAACCCCATTCATCCCCAGCCCAACTCCATTCATCCCTCCAACCCCCATCCCAATTCCATTCATACCCGCTGCTCCGAGCCCCCCTCACCCATCCCACTCTATATCCCCTGCCCTACCCCAAACCCCATTCATCCCCAGCCCAGCTCCATTCATCCATCCAACCCCCATCCCAATTCCATTCATACCCGCTGCTCTGAGCCCCCCTCACCCATCAAACTCTATATCCCCTGCCCTACCCCAAACCCCATTCATCCCCAGCCCAACTCCATTCATCCCTCCAACCCCCATCCCAATTCCATTAATACGCGCTGATCTGAGCGCCCCTCACCCATCAAACTATATCCCCTGCCCTACCTCAAACCCCATTCATCCCCATCCCAACTCCATTCATTCCCCCACTCCCCCATCCCAATTCCATTCACACTCGCTGCTCTGAGCCCCCACTCACCCATCCAAAGTCTATATCCCCTGCCCCAAACCCAGCTCATTCCCATCTCAACTCCATTCATTACCCCACCCCATCCCAATTCCATTCATACCCACTGCTCAAAGCCCCCACTCACCGATCCCAACTCTATATGCCCTGTCCCAAACCCAACTCATTCCCATCCCAATTCCATTCATACCCACTGCTCCGAGCACCCCTCACCCATCCCAACTCTATATCTCCTGCTCTGCCCCGCCCCAAACTCAACTCATTCCCATCTCAACTCCATCCCTTCACCCCATCCCAATTCCATTCATACCCGCTGCTCCGAGCCCCCCCTCACCCATCCAACTCTATATCCCCTGCCCTACCCCAAACCCCATTCATCCCCATCCCAACTCCATTCATCCCTCCAACCCCCATCGCAATTCCATTCATACCTGCTGCTCTGAACCCCCACTCACCCCTCCCAACTCTATATCCCTGCCCTGCCCCAAACCCCATTCATCCCCATCCCAACTCCATTCATTCCCCCACTCCTCCATCCCAATTCCATTCATACCTGCAGCTCCGAGCCCCCACTCCTCCATCCCAGCTCTATATTCACTGCCCAGCTCCAAAGCCAACTCATTCCCCCCTCAACTCCATTCATCCCCCCTGCCCCAGGCTGCTCCACACCAAGCCCCCACTCATTCAACCCCCATCCCAACTCCATTCATAGCACCTGACCTCCTCTCACACCAAGCCCTGAATTTATAGCCATTCTAAATTATTTCATGCCCCCTGTCCATACCAGCCTCTCAAATTGCCCCATTTCAACTCCATTCATACACCCAGCCTTGCACTACACCACACCCACCACTCACACGTCCATACCTACTCCCATCTATACCCCCAGCCCCACACCACACTAAGCTCCCCACCCAGACCCTCCCAAACACCATTCATACACCCAGTCCTGCACCTACACTGAGCCCCCTACCTCACCACACAGGCACCATTTATACTTCCTCAACAAGCCTATCCATACGTTCATCACTAGCCCCCAGTTGAGCCCCATTATTCCTCCATCTGTTCCCCCATGAGTAAGGCTATCTTTTAGTCACAGGTATTTTTAGTAAAAGTCATGGACAGGTCATGGGCAATTAACAAAAAGTCACGGCCCTGTGACCTGTCCATGACTTTTACTAAAAATACCTGTGACTAAATCTTACCTGCTGGGAGGTAAAGACTGAAGACTGCTGCTGATGGGGGGACGGGCAGCGTGGGGCAATGCTTCTGCTGGAGGGGTGCAGACCGGGGCCCTGCTGCAGCTGGAGGCGGCCCAGGGACCCCTGCTGCTGGAGGGAGGAGCAGCTCGGGCCCCCCCTGCCGCTGCTGTGTGGGGCGACAGCCCACGGTCCTGCCACTGCTGGTCTGGGTAGGGGGCAGTCCAGGGCCGCCCTGCCGCTGCCGGTCTGGGCACAGGACAGCCCATGGCCCCACTGCTGCTCCGGGGGTGGAGGGGCAGCCAGGTCCCCCATTCGTCCAGGTTGGAGACAGCCCAGGGCCCCACCACCACCACTGCTGGTCTGCGTAGGCACAGCGCAGGGCCCCTCCACTACTGATCTGGGTTGGGGAGCGGCCCGTGGCCCTGCTGCTTGTCTGGGAGGGGGGGCAGCCAGGGCACCCCCCAACCACCGCCGCTGGTCTGGATGGGGGATGGTCCAGGGCCCCACTGCCACCGCCGCCAGTCCAGGCGGGGAAGGCTCAGGGCCCTGCCATTGCCGGTCTGGGCAGGGCCCGCCACCACTACCACTGGTCCCAGACTGCTGCTCCAGGGCAGCCCCAGGGACCAGCTGCTGGGGTGGTCCTGGGGTCAGCTGCACCAGCACTGCAAAATTCACTGAGGTCATGGAAAGTCATGGAAGCTGTGACTTCTGTGACCTCCGTGAATGATTCACAGCCTTACCCATGAGCCTCCATACAGCTTTCATCCATACAGATCATTTCTACGCACCACTGAATTCCTCATCCATACCACATTGCTAGGGCCCTACCAAATTCACGGCCATGAAAAAGGCATCATGGACCAGGAAATCTGGTCTCCCCTGTGGGGAAATCTGGTCTTTTGTGTGCATTTACCCTATACTATACAGATTTCACAGGGGGAAACCAGCATTTCTCAAATTAGAGATCCTGACCCAAAAGGAAGTTGCAATGGGAATCGCGGTATTGCCACCCTTACTTCTGCACTGCCATTACAGATGTAGGAGCTGATGGTTTTAAATTTTCTGAAAGCAGACACGTCTAACCATTTTTTGAAAAGCTATGGACAGAATTTTAATAGAAATACTCATAAAATTGCATCAGGTGTATGTGTAACTGCTGCCCACATCCTTGCTTTGCCTCTGACTTCAACTTATCTTTACTTATTAATTAATTACTATTGCTGTAAAAAAGTTGTGATTTTTTGGTTCAAAAGCTATGATCACCATTTGTTAAAGTTGCAGTTTTTTCAGTGCAAACACCATAAAAAAACAAACACCCCAAAAATAGAAACAGGATCTAAACTCCTATTTTGTAACTGACTAGATCAGTGGTTCTCAAACTTTTTTGTTTATGGACCACTTGCAAATTGCTGAGGGTCTCGGCGGACCAATTATTGATCTTTCCAAATGTTCTTTGTACCATTAGCTAACTCTGGTAAAGCACTTTGGATAAAAGCGCTATCTAAAAAAAACTTAATAATAATTCACTTTTTTTTGTTCCACAAATAAAAGCACACAACTCATATTTTAATATCAGTAGTCTTACCTTTCTAATGCAATGGATGTGCCCTCTCTTGCCTGCTGGGGCAGCCCCCAAGCTGGGGCTGGGAAGGAGGAGGGTCTCCCCTCATCCCAGCAGCCACAGAGCTGAGGCCAGGAAGGAGGGCCATCTCACCCTGGCAGCCACAGCCCTAGAGCTAGGGAAAGTCACCTCTTTCTCTGGCCACTGCAGCCCTTCACATTCCAAATTCTCCCCACCCCCTCTTCTCACCCCACTGCCCCCTCCCATCTACCCCCTATTCCCTCCAAGGCCACCACCTCACCTTAGATGTGCATCTTCTCCAGGGTGGAGGCACCTAATTAGTGGAGCCACACCTACACAGCTCCACTAATTAGGTGCATGGCCCATTCATTCTCTTGTGTGCAGCCACCCAGGAGCGCACCTTAGAGGGAACTATCCACGGACCACCTGAATGGAGCTTGTGGACCACTCTTTGAGAACCTCTGACCTAGCTCCCAAGGCTATACTGCAGATTAATTAATTTTTTGTGAAGTGATAGGGGGATTCTTAGCCAGAAGGTGTTCCTGTGGCCTACTGGATCCAGCATAGGATTGAGACTGAGAAAATTAGGATTGTAGTCCCAGTTTGGCTCCTGGGTGACCTAGGACAAGTCCCATTTCCCCATCTATAAAATGTGGATAATGATGCTGCCCTCCTTTGTAAGTGCTTTGAGATCCGTCAAAAATTGCTGTTCAGGAGCTGGTTATTACTATATAGTAGTATTAGTAGTTTTGTTCATATACTGTTACAAGTTTTTAAAGTTTCTGCTTAGCTTCAGTTAGTTTTCATGTTTTTAAAAAGGGCTGAGTGAAAAATGAAGAGGTGACAGTGGAGTTTTTACTACCATTTTTCTCTCTTATATCTGATTGCAATGTCTCTCCCATGTGGAGATTATCTCCCACCCTCTTCTTTTGGGGAGATGATTATAGTTGGAGTTTTTAAGTAAGAGCTACCTTGAAAATGTTATTATTTGTATTGTGGTAGCACATAGGAGCCCCAGTCACTGATTAGGATCCCATTGTGCTGTGTAAAAAGAATAAAAAGAAGGTCCAGGCCCCAAATAATTTATAATCTGTGATGGGGGGCGGGCTGCACATGACTAGCCTTGAAATTAGATCAAATCAGATGCCCTCATGAGATTTTGAGAGGGGTTGGTTTTAGTTTCCAATCATGCCGACATTTTGGTTACCATTTAAACATAATGGATCATGCCCACATCTGAGGTACTTTTCCTGGTGTGCCGAGTAGGCTGGGGAGAGGGACCATCACCTGGGCTGTGCAGTAGGCGGTAGGTTTTGGGTGTGAGCAGTGGCGGACTAGCCAAGGGGCCCCGGGCAATCGGGGCGCCCCCTCCGCGCGCCCACCCGGCGCTCCTGCCGGGGACGGCGGGAAGCTCCAGCGCCCGGACCCCGCTCCCCGGCAGGAGCACCGAAGGGGAGAGACTGCGGGGGGGCACAAACCCCGCGCGCTGGGTGTGGGCCGATCGCTGCAGCGCGTGACGGGCGGCGAGTGCCCGCCGGGGGCGTCTGCCTGTCACCGCCTCCGCGGCGCGAGCCGTGGGGGGGGCAGCACGTCAGCGTAGGGGGGCAGAGGTCAGAGGGGAGCTTTGCCGCCGAGCGGTTCCTCAGCGCAGTTGCGGGACGGGGAGGGACGTGTCCCGTTTCCGCCAGGCTGGGCTGAGGCGCGTCCCGCGGCGGTGAAACGGGCGCTTGGGCCGGCCTCAGCCTGGGCGCTCGGCGAGGCCGAGCACCAGCGGGGCATGGGCGAGGCCAGGGGGGCGGCGAGAGCTGGGGCGGCGGCGGCGGGGCTGGTGCTGGGAGCTGGCGCGTGTTACTGTGTTTACAGGCTGACCGGGAGCAGGAGGGCGGGAGCCGCCGCCGGGACAGAAGGAGCCGCTAGCGCGGGGTCGGCCCCCGGGGGCGGTTTGCTGACTCAGGTGTCCGGGCTGTCCGGCCTTACCTGGCGGGGACCCTCCAGCCTCCGCTCAGGTGAGATGCAGAGGGGCTCACGCCGGCAGGCTGTCTGCAGCCAGGCTGTGCCCCCCCCCGACCTCCCGCCCACTGGCGGGGGCTTTGTCCAAAACACCCTTAGTTACTCTCACACACCAGGGGCGTTTTTAAACATTTGTATTGCCGACAAAATCTAGGCTTTGTAACAACGCTGCCTGATGCCTTAGCTGATGTGACCTTCCAGAGGTGGCATGAAAGAAGAGAGGGGAGAGTTGTGGGGGTAGGAAAGTGAGGTTATTTTGTTACTCTTTTGGGTTATTGTATGTTAGCATTTCCTGGTATCCTGACAGTAATGCAGCTAGCGAAGTCTCTGTTAGGGATCCAGCCGTGCTTTACATCTCTTTTCTCACCTAGTGTAGCATTTATTTTTACAGAAAAAGCACTTCTAGTTCATAGTCTTCTTCAGACTACTTGAATAGGTCAGTTTGATTAGAGCTGGATTTACTATCTGAAACTTTAGGCACCTAAATACCTTTGTAAATCTGGCCCTAATGGATGTAAAACTTACATCAGTGAGAGTCTGTTTGATTTTTAAAAGCTGACTAGACTCCCTTGAAATCATGAATCTTACCAGTTGCCTTATTGAAAGTGCTTTATTGGGTATCTTGCTTGCCCCCTGTTTTGTTGTTCATGATTTGTATAGCCTTGTAACTGATAAAAGCACAGATCAGTATAGTAAGGAAAACATTAGCATTTTTGCAGGCTAACTTTTGGATGTTATGTTATCTTCAACTTTTGTTTCAAATGAAAGAATGTTGAAGCATGTGTTGTTATGAGGGAGAGGAAGAATGCATGCACAGGTTTTGAAACCAATAATATAAAGAAGTTAACCAACTTCTGGATCTTCACAGTCTGACAACAGTCTTTTTAAGGGATTGATAATGTGAAAGAAACAGACTGAGACTGCATTGGACACCTGGAGAAAATGTTTTGCCACTTCTAATGTGAGTCTAGATTTGTCCAGCAGGATGGCAGTGGTTCAGTTTCCTGAGCTCTGTTTTTCATAAGAATTTCAGGTTACACTTTGGTCACAGTCTCAACTGAAATGCTAAACTATCTTGCCATTTTTGTAGTTTGATGCTGATGAGCCACTATTTGCAGATAGCATAACTGATATTGGTAAAAATGTAGGAAAATAGGGTTCAGAATAATTGCAGCCTAGTGAGAGTGTAACAAGGCAGTATTTGTTGTAAAATCTTTTTTGTGTGTGACTGTCAGTTTACACTGCCACCAGTCTGGCAAAAGTCAGTAGGATCTGTACATACTCAGTACTGAAAATCAGTGTCTTTTTTTTTTAAGTGGCTAAAGCCCTGGTTCTGCTACTGAATCTACTTGGGCAGACACCTGACCTTGTGTGAAGCCATTCAAGTCAGTGGAGGTCCACAAATGCACAGGAATCCTCCATGGAGATCTGATTGCATGATCAGGACCTATATCTGGAGTTCAATGCTTAACTTCATGCACTTAAGGTTGAAAATTTTAGAATTGTTCAAGACCTTTTAAAAAACCCCAACCTTTGTCACATTCAATGGCTAACCATTGTGCATAAAGATTCAATAATGAGGAATAATGTTAATAAATCAAGAGAGAATCTCATGAAGAATAGGATCTGCTTCTGGGCAAGCTGGGGAGTTTCACAAAATCGTAGTATTTATTAGACTACCACTTCCTTTATCGCAGATCCTGGTCTTCATAAAACCATTTAGCCAGCTCAAGAGCTTCACTCCTGATCTGGCTGATCATGAACTTTGACATTAGTAGCGTTTGCTTTCATGAAGACCAGGTACTGTATGACACTCTTATGGTTAGCTGACTTAGGAGCAGAGCTCTTCAGTTGGCTGAGTGTCTTCATGAAGACCAGTAACCTTAACACAGCAGCTGTTTCTTTGTCAAAGATGCTCAGCTCAGCTCAGATGTCCTTGGACTAGCATATTCTTCATTCACCCTGTTAGTCCCCCAATTCTGGGAGGAATATTACTGGAGATAAGTCAAATTTCTACTCTCCTCCTAAATTGTCCAAAAAAAGTTGTCACATTCCATGTCAGAAATGGAAGTAGCAGACATTTTAAAAAAAAAAATCTCCATTGGATAACTGCAATGAATAAGGATCCAGTTATGATGAATAGTGCTAACAGAATTATTTCTTTGTTAATTAGCAAAATCATTACATAACCCCACATTCTTACAATTTTTTTATACTTTCTACACTTTTGTAGTTTTGAAACTAGAGGGGCTCAAAGTCATGCAACTCAGAAAGTAAGCTTTTTTTTTAAATATTTTTTTGGCTAGAAATCAGAAACTACTTAATTTACTTAAAACCTAAAAAAAAAAAAAAAAAAAAAACACCCACCCACTCACCCCACCAGGCTTTACTCAGATTATATGCTGAAAAATTGGGGCAGATGCATTCTTTTAAAAATATGTGTATTGAAATCCTGTTTTAAATGCAAAATAGAACCCAGCCTTAACTGGTATTGCAGTGGCTCTGCCATAATATCATAGGTGGATCAGTGAATCCTGGGACTACAACTGACATGCTCTCCATAAGTATGTGGGTATAACACAGCTCTGTAAAAGGTGTTATGTGCTTTGGTTCAGTGAAATGATTCAAAGTTGATTTGAATTTTTTTTTTAAATTTTTAAACCTTGGCAGACACCGATCTTCCCAAATCACCCAGTAACTTGGACGCCAATCATCTACAGAAGCTTATTCATTTGCTTGAGTCCACAGATGATCCGTTAATTCAAGAACAAGCCTTGGTCACTCTGAGCAACAGTGCTGCCTTCTCTGTAAATCAAGTAAGTCATGTTCTAAAGAAAGCAATTATATTTCAAAGTGAGCCAGTATAGAAAATGAGACTGCATTTTGCTGAGGAGTAAGCATGAGATAGATCTAGAAACTCGTGTGTTCTCATCCTAATTTAGTGACTGTCACCCAGATCCTCAAAGGTATTTAGGTGCCTAACTCCCATGCATTTAAAAGGGAGTTAGGCACTTAATTTTGTGGATCTGGGCCTCGTTTCAGTCATTTAATCTCTCTGCCTTAATTTCCCCATTATTACAATAGATAGAAGAATAACTACTTTAGTGGGCTGTTATGAGCATAACTAATGTTGGTACAGAGCTTCATATTTTCAAAGTGCTATTTTATGTGGACATTATCACTAACAGTTTTGTAGTGTCAACTGAAGAGTTTGATTTGAGAGGTGCTGAGCACCTGCAACTTCCATTATCAGGCCTGAAATTTGCTATGTCTAACCCCTCTGCTATCAGGGTATTCCTTGGACTGGGAATTCAATATGACAAATTTCTTTGGGAGATACATGGGTACAGGAAAGCATAAAGGGTTAATTTTCAAGCTTTCACACTTCTCTTGTTGAGGTATTTCTCGCAATTGTAACCATAGTTTCTCAGTTATTCTCTGGCCTCTAATGAGAAACTAAAAATATTATTTCTTACTAAAAAAAATCTTTATTCTTTCCCCCCAGACCCCTACTAAGGTGACTGGGGTGTCATGAAGTTCTGAGATTTTTCATAAGGAGAACTAAAACAATTGTGTTGAGTTCAGTTTTGGGGAGGGGAAAGTAGGGTTTTGGCAGGAGGAGTAATATATTTTTAAGAGCATTTGAACTTTGTAAATTTAAAGGAAAATAAGCTAAATTTTAGAACCTGCTAACTAATTTTCAACCTGGTTCTGCAAACCTGCATGCTGAATTCCTGCTGAAATCCTACTGAATTCAAAGGGGAATTCTGACACAGAGGGCTTGAATAATAGAGATATTTTGCTCTTTTAAGATATTATGCCATATTCTAGCCTCAAATGTTTAAGTAGGGCTCCCACTGATTTCAATGAAAGTAGTGTAACCAAAGCCAAAATATGGCCTGTTGATGGCATATTTTACTACACTAAATGAAAAACACAGTAATTGTTTAAGTTGGATTAAACAAAAACATAACTGATGCTTCTTTCTATCTCGAGAAGTGAGCAAAGCTTTCTTAATTCGGATAGTTTTTACAAGATTTGAGAATTTTAGGAGTGACCCTGCAGAAACGTGTATCTGTCCTATTTGTTCTCATTTTATCTATGAAAAAATTTGGTGATAAACAAGGTACATACTATAAATTGGCATAAAAGTTTCACAATGAATGTTGTGCATATTTATTTTGTATAGGCTGGTATGTAAAGAAAAAATATTAAACTGCTGATATTCTCTGCTTAAATATCAGACCAGATCCTGAAGGCTTTACTCCGGCAGAACTCTCATTTGGTTTAAGATTAACAGTAATATCTTATATATTTATCTGTTTATCTTTTAGGATATAATTCGAAATTTGGATGGCCTTTCTGTTATTGGAAAGATGCTCTCAAATTCCATTCCCAAAGTTAAAGAAAAAGCACTAAACACACTTAATAACTTGAGTATGAATGTTAAAAATCAAGAAGAGATAAAGGTAAGTGTACTAAAAGGCACCATAACTGAGGCAAAATTGAACAACAGAATGAAGTATGGACAGCTAGGAAGCAATAAAGACCTTTCAATATAGATGTTGATTAAAAGGATCGTACAGCAACATTTTGGAGAACATGAGTATATACAAATCAGCAGATCCAAATGATCTTTAAACCCTAAGGCCAAGAGAAATAGCTAACAAATTTATTGAACCACTAGCAATTAGTTCTAAAGCATTTTAGAGAACCAGGCTGATTCCAGAGGACCAGAAAGAAAATTAACTTGATACCAATATTCAAGAGAGGAAAAAGATATCCGATGGAGTCAGGATTATTATTCTAAATTCAATCTCAAATATATATTATAAAATCCATTCGCAGATAGTTCTGCTTTTTAAATAATACAAATGCAAAAATGTAAAGGGATAAGGTCAATTTCAGACTCACATTTTCCTAATATTCAAACCTATCCCTCTACAACTGTGAGCCCTTACAAAAGCTATGTTCCATTGTAAATGGAAACTATTGATCAGTAAGTGGAGATGGAGGATTTTCTCAGGAGCTGGACCTGAACTATGGAATCTGTTGCTACATGGTCATTCTTATCTCTTGTAACTAACCCACTTTTGCAACTAAATGCAAAACTCATTTCTTCTGCTTAGCTTTGCCTCCATAAATTTATCACATATACAAATACATAAAACCCTATAAGCAATTCAATTCCAAGTGCCTATTTCTTGAAGTGAAGGAAGAGACATTTCAGTTCCAGTTTTTAAAATACTTGCGTAGGGGGTGTGTTCAGATACTATGGGATGGGAATATAATGCCTAGTCTGACAGAGCCATTCAGTGTTATTACTTTGGGCCTGTCCAAAAGGCCCTTTTAAATTTATGTAGAGCAGGTATTTTTTTTTGTTTAAATCAGAACATATTGTTTAAAGTAGCTCTATCAGAAAACTGATTTTTTTTTAAAAAAAAACTAGTCTTTACAAAAAATTCAAATTGATAGTTTCTGCTAAAATTTAAGGTAGCTTATTTAGCTGCTAGTGTCTTACTTATGTGTTCTTGATCAAAGATGAGACTGATTATACATAGTTTTATTTATCCCCTTGCTGCTGGGAATCATGATTTTGAGCCATCGTGACTACTGACACTGGGATGTTAACTGAACTTCTTTGGCTGGAACAACAAATTGTAGAATCATAGAATATCAGGGTTGGAAGGGACCTCAGGAGGTCATCTAGTCCAACCCCCTGCTCAAAAGCAGGACCAATCCCCAATTAAATCATCCCAGCCAGGGCTTTGTCAAGCCTGACCTTAAAAACTTCTAAGGAAGGAGATTCCACCACCTCCCTAGGCAACGCATTCCAGTGTTTCACCACCCTCCTAGTGTAAAAGTTTTTCCTAATATCCAACCTAAACCTCCCCCACTGCAACTTGAGACCATTACTCCTTGTCCTGTCCCACCACTGAGAATAGTCTAGAACCATCCTCTCTGGAACCACATTTGTACATTTAACCATTTCTTTTTTTGTTCTTTAAGGTATACATTTTACAAGTCTGTAAGGAGATTGAGTTATCACCTTTGAACTCTGATCTGCAGCTAGCTGAACTTAGATTGTTAACAAACATGTCTGTTACCAATGACTACCACCATATGATGACAGATGCAATTCCGTGCTTGCTTCATTTGCTTTCAGAAGGAAACGAAAGGACACAGGTACTGTTTATTGTACTATCATAACCAGATACCAAGGTATTTAACTTTGACTGACATGTCTTCTAGTTTAGATTTGCTTTCTTTATTTAAACCATCAGTTTCTAAGGTACTCTGTGGTGTTTGATTGATTGATTTATTTATTTAAAGAAAAATAATTTTACAATTCAGTAGCTATAACTAGTGGAGAACATGTAAAGGATTTGCAAACATTGCCCAACTGTCCTCTCCGTGGAAATTCCCGCAGGAGGGAAGAGTCCTTCACAAGAATCTTCTTGCAGAGTTTCTCACCCCAAATCATTCCCATCGTGAGGTATTCCCCCTCTCTGGAATGAAGCCTTGTTTTTGCCCCTGTATTGTTGGATGCTTTAGGAGACCAGAGCCATCCACACAGTAGTCCTCTGCCTTTGCACTGGCTCTAGAAACCCCACCACCCCCTTCCACTGTCTGACCTGTCAGGGAACATGGAGTCATGCTACCAGTGCCTCTGTTTCAACTGCCACACGGATCCCATTATAAAGGGGGTTGCCCCTGTACAGAGATGGGGAGAGCATGGAATATACAACACCACAAGCTTTATTACCTTTCCTAGCTAATCTCTGGTGCTGCTGTGGGAAATAAAGCTCCATTCAGCTCTTTTCTGCCTCTGGCCTGTAGGATCCCAGTAAGTAAATAGTGCCATGGAGGTAGGAGACCACCACCACCACCACTTCAGCACAGGGCAAAAGGAGATCTGCATGTGGAGGGTTCCACTGTTGCATGAATCTCTGGGGATAGCGAGCAAGGGTTTGCTCTCAGAATCACATGGTGATCTTAACGAATGTTCTTTATCTAACATCTGTTTATAATATGGCTCTCCTGGAAGTTGTATATGCAGGGAGAGTAGGTCATCACAGTCAACAGCCATCTTGTGAATCTGAGAGCTGAAATTTGCCTTTTGACTTACAGAAGACTCCTTATTATGTAGGCCATAATAATGTGACCATAATTACTAGGAATATAGGATCATCTGAATTTTTGTCAGAGTCCCACTACTAATAGAAGACCTGTGTGCACATGTACCGCTTCTTAGTGGTATTTGAAAAAAGGAAAATTGTATATTTGTAAATTACTATCAGAAATAATGGGAATCTTTTCTTCTCCTTATGATGCTTCCTGGGGGTACCCAGGGTTATGAGGCACCTCGCTACCAACTGCCCTTAGCATGAGGAAGCCTTGTCTGTGTCTGCTGTATCCCCAAATCCATAAGCCATGGGCAACACAAATACTCCCCTTCTAGACTTATGCAAGCCTCACGGTCTCTCTACAGGTTAGTGATGGGCACTCTCCAACTTCTGAGCCCTCTGAGTATTCCCCTCGAGTGTCCAGCCCTTGTTCCACTAGACACTTGCAGTATTCCCAGGTTCACTGCTTCCAAAGAAGCAGTACATCCCAGCTTACTAGTTTCATTCAGATCACTACTCTGCTTCACATGCGGCATGTAGATATGTTTATATTGAAAACAAGTAAGTTTATTGAACAAAGTATAATAAAAACAGTTCAAGTGAAAGTAAGTAAAAGTATTGGAAATAAATGTTTACATATAAAATCATAACATGCACTCCAGAACCTAGACTTAACTCAACATTTTCATGTCCTAGAGCAATGCCCACCTAAAATCCTTCCAGTATTTTACAGCCAGCCTTGGCTGTGACTGTCCATTTATAAGACAAACACTGTTTGCCTCCTCAGTTGAAGGATTCAGGGTATGCCTTTGCATCCCCAGACATACCCCAAAAATCTATTCTCATTTATTTCTTACTGCAAATTTCCTCTTGAAGATTTTGCAATGTTTTGATTGTCATTTGGCTCAGTATGCAAACAGGCATCCATTGTGAGACATATAATGACCAGTATACTCATGGCCAGACAGAGATCTGTCTGTTACCTCCTGCCTGAAAGGAACCTGTCCAAAACATGTCACCTGCTTTAAGGACAATTTTCTGTACAGATGTTACTACTTAAATATTATCCATACATACATTTTGCAGTGATTATGATGACCAGAGGGCTCTAGGCTCTTACTCTTGGTATAAACCTCACCTGACACCCTTTAGTGAATTATGCATATATCTGATCCAGTGGATCCTGGTAAAAAAAACTCTATGCATGCCCTATGCCCTCTGCCAGTTGGCACTATGAGGTTCCTGGGTTACACTCGTCCATTAGGGACAAAATTCAGAGCTAATCTAAGTTGGAGCAATTCTATTGACATCTGTACATCCACTCACACCAGCATTTAAATCTTGCTCACTCTTCTTATATAAATAGTTTCATTGATTGATCAGGGTTACTTACATGAGTTAGACAATCACATTTGGCCCTTAATGTAGTAGTACATGCTTTAAAGTGACATGTCAGTGCTACAAGATGGCAATTCAAGAATATTAGCCTCAGAAATAAAAGGCTAGAAATGTGCTCATTATGCATTCAATCAGAGTTGAAAATGCAGTATTCAAATAATCTGTAGTTATGGCTAACACAAATCCAGCTTGCTTTATTCATTGCAAGTAGTCTCCCAGAGAGACTACTTGCATATGTAAGGCAAGTAGGATTTGGCCCTAAATATCTGACATCCCTTGTCTTTATCAAGGCAACAGCTGACTTTGAAGGTAGGGTCCTTTGATGCAGAAGCTACTGTCAAGTGCTCTGCAAAGGCTAAAGGGAGTTGCTGCCGTGTCTCCAATTATGGTGCTTACTGTAAATCACTGGATTAAATATCTTTCAACAAACAGGCTTTCCAAATCTCTCGCCTCTGTGATTTCACTCCCAGTAACCCGGTGGGCACCAGTCAGATTTCCTTGTTCACTTATCCAGCACACAGCAAGAATCTTAAATTGTTTTAGCTCTGTCGCCCCATATAATCAGAGTTCACTAAGTTTAAAAACTAAACCTTCTTCCTAAAATAGCCTGTTTTATTTGTATCTGTGACACTCCTTGGAGTGTTACTGTAGATGTTGGCTTAGTGAAATGTTGCACAGCACCTCACTGCAGGTACACACGTCTCTAATTTCATGAATTTAGATCTTTCATCCCAAATTCTGGGGATTTCATGAACCCCCTTCTCGTAATACCAAGGACTCTCAAATCCACCATTCCATAATAAGCTAGTCAGCCCAAAGTGTATCACTGATGTAATAACTCTCAATCCTTTCCTGTATAGCTCCTGTTAATAGCTCAGATACTGCACCTTAAGAAATGTAGCATATCTGCATCTTCCCCCAAAAATACACAAAAACCAGATTGTAAAATAATCACGTTTATATTTCCACATAAATCATAGGCATGGACTTGGAAGGATTATATTTTAATCGGGAAATGTCATTAAAGGTAATTTTTTTTTTACTGTACGTACACAGACTGATGCAAAAATATTTTCATCAGTGATACTTCAAATTTCTAGATAAATTCTCAAGCAGCATTTTTTTTACTTTGTCAACATCACGTCAAAATATACAAAATAAATATCCTTAGGCAATGTGTTAACAATTATGAAGCTTTAACTTTTTGAATCTTAATAATTAATGACAAATGTTAAGGCTGCAAGTCTTCCATGGAAGTCACGGATTCTGTGACTTTCTGGGACCTCCGTGACTTCTGCAGTTGCTGGTGCGGCTGACCCCAGGGCTGCCCAAGCAGCTGGGGTGGCCCCAAGGCCTGCCGCACCAGCCACTCCTTGAGCAGACCCAGGGCCAGCCACACTGGCTGCTACTCGGCCGCCGGAGCAGCAGCGCCCCAAGCCACACACCCCCACCTCCCTACCCCAAGCACCTAAGATTTAGTCAGGGGTATTTATAGTACAAGTCATGGATAGGTCACAGGTCAATAATTTTGGTTTATTGCCTGTGACCTGTCCATAACTTTTACTAAAATACCCATGACTAAATCTTAACCTTAATTATGGTCTGCTACCCATCATAATTTCACAATTGAATTAATAAAAATAAAATTAAAAACAAACATGAATATTATCTCTCAGAACTATTTAAAACAAAAATAATTTCTGCAAAGCCTAGTTATGTGATGGGAAAGGAGAAAAGATCAGAGTTAAGCCTTATTTGGCATTTCCAGACACCTATTTAGTTTTTTAATACTACAACATTGTAACAAGACTGTAAATACATATTACTGAAGAAAAAGTTTTAAGATGGGAATTATTTGTTATGCTCACTTCAGCATTAACTGAAGGGCAGTTCAGAACTGTACTGAAGGGTAGAGAAACACAGATGAGTAAGTACATCCTAAGACCTCCTGAAAATGCACTTCTTCTACAAAGCGTATTGATTCCTGTCTTAGCTGCCTTTCAGGGAGTTTGAGAGAATTTTAAAATATGGAATTAGGAGATATGTGCTGAACATCACTTAGTCACTGGCTTTTGTTGCATCCCATTCTTTATCTGCTCATTGTCTACTTCGATTGTAAACAGAAGTCGGAGTTACTCCCCTCCCCCCAAAAGCCCAATTTGCATGGTTGCAATTTTAAAATACTAAGATAGCTGCAGTCCTATATTTAACACTTGTCCTGTGCAAGGCTGGTGTCAGTGTCTGGTATGGCTTATAGCGGAGAGTGCCAGTCTCAGGGCAGACATGCCAAACTGGTGGTATATCCAAGAAGTAGATTTCTTCAAGCCAGTAGCAAACGTACACTGTATTAGTCTTGCCATGGAGCCACAGACAGTCTCCTTAAGTTCTCCAGCCCTTCTTTGCCACCCAGACAAACTGGACTTTATGATGATAGATTATTAAAACCAAGATTCACCACACATTAGGGTACTCCCAACCCCAAGAGGCCAGTCACTTACCCCTGGTCAGTGGATAATCTTGATCTGACCAAAGACAATGCTGTAGTCAATTTCTCTAATAAACTAAAAATTTATTAGCTAAGAAAAAGAGTTATTGAGAGGTTAAAGCAGATAAAATACATTACAGGTGAGTCTAAGTTTGTAGTCCAGTTGATAGCAGAGCTGTAGTATCTGCTAGTTCTCTAAGTTTCTCAGGGTTGCCCAAAATAGCTTTGGGGACCTCTGTCCAATTGCTCAGAATTCCACCCTGTCAGAATTCATCAGTCCAGAGATGGAGAATCGCTCCCCAGGTCCCTTCTTATAGTTGAAAAGAGTCTGGCAAGCGTTCTCAGCACAGCATGGACTCTTGCTTTGTTGACTACGTACAAACGTCTGTGAATTTTCCATTGTTGAACATTGAGACCCGTGTTCTGAAGTTAATGTTTCTTCATTTACAGTTTTGAGGCTTCAGACCCATTTAATGGACAATTTGAAGATAATGCATTTAGTTACAGCCATCCAGACAATCTTTCATAAATTATCAGGGAGTTTTACATATTAAATGAACTCATATCTAAAAGCTAATACATCCGTTTGATCTACAACTAAATAAGTACAAGGTAATTGTGACATAGTTCTGTCCTTGTCTCAGTGGGTCTTGCGTTTCCTGGTGGATTTTGGTAGCCTCGGAGGCTCACTGTGACCCTCCACGTAGCCCTTCTCTCTCTAGAGGCAAGGGTCACAGCCTATTGAGCCATTTGCATCATAAGCCAACAAGGGAGGTGCGGAGAAGCTACCCTCCCTTGCACAGTCTCTGCTGTCTCCCAGTCTCAGTGATTAATCAGGGGCAAAGCAGGGAAGCCCAGGCCTGCCTTCTACTCTGGGCTCCAGCCCAGAGACCCTAATAGTATCAGCTCTGGTAGCTGACTTTTTAAGAAACCGGACACATACAATTCCCTGGGCCACTTCCCCACAACAGCCCTCCTCCTCCTCCTCAAGATCCACTTCACCCTTACCTCAGGGCCTTCTTCCTTGTGCCTGATATGGTTTGTATTTGCTCAGTCTCTCCAACAGCACAACTTCTTCCTACAGCTCCTGACATGCACACCCACCTGATTAACTGGGAGGCTTTTAACTAGTTTCAGCCAACCCCTGATTGGCTTCAGGTGTCCCAATCAACCTAGCTGTCCTCCCTGCCTTCTGGAAAGATCTTAATTGGCCCCAGGTTTCTTAATTGACCTGGAGCAGCTGCCATTTGTTTAACCTGGTAACAGATATATTTGCACAGGCTAAACAAATCCCTGTCTCACATTACTTTACTATAGCCATCTGGCCTTGTCCCATCACAGTAATACATGATGTATGTAATGAGATATCTATAAACCTGTTGACTGCTAAGTGAAGACAATGCCATTAACATTACACTAATTTTCATGAATTTAGAGTAAATGTAATTACCGGGACATATGCCATGTAAATGTAATATGATAACATCTGCCTTTGTTCTGTTCTAACAAGTGAACTGGCTTGAACACACTATGATCTCTTAGCATTTCTTTGATATAAAGACACCAGTCAATTGCCTTATTGCTCTAATCTGAACCAGTCAGACAGCATCAGAGAGCTAGTAACCTGTTAGACAGCATCACAGCTGGTTTACTAAACAGTGGATTCATTTAATGCATAATCCTGCACTACTAAAATCAATGGAAGCTACATCACTGATTTCAGTGAGTGGAGGATCAAGCCCTTAGAGATGAAAGGCCAAGTTCTCCTCTGTTTCATTGTGTAAAAACCAGAGTAGCTCTACTGAACTCAGTAGAGAGAGCACACTGGAGTTACTACAGATTGACACCAATGTAAATAAGAGTAGAATTTGCTCCTGCAGTATTTTTCCTCGTCAGCTGCTTTAGCTACAATGAATTAATTGTTAAAGGCTGACAATTTGCTTCTCTCTGTTCAAAAGCAGTAAATGAAGACAGTCCTGGTACCAAAGAGCTTTCAGATGTAGAGAAAGCAAGGACACACTGAGAAGCTTAGAGGTGGGTGGGAGGTGGCTCTTTTCTTGTGAACATCACTGAAGAAGTTAATCTTTATGTGGAACTAGAGGGTAATAATGTGGCAAATTCTAGTAGGGAGACTGTTTCATGCAAAGCTGCGGGGAGGAGGGAAGGCATGGGCGAAGAAGACAGTGAGTATTAACATTCCCCTCCCCTTATTTTAAGTTTTTCCATGTGAACTATTATGTTCCTCATTTCAGATTCAAGTTCTAAAAGTACTTGTGAACTTATCTGCAAACCCAGCCATGACAAGACATCTTTTCAGTGTTCAAGTAAGACTTCTGCCATTTTCAAACTGCGTCAGTGGTGAACATTTTAGTACAAAAGTTCATGATGCTCTTATTAAATCTACACTTCAAATTGTATGATTCTTAGATAGCTGTACATTTAATGTTAGAATTTTACTTTACATAGCCAAAGCAGGCTGAAATCAAGAACGGTAGCTGAAAGCATGCTAAGCCTCTCCCAGGTTGTGCTATATCAGAGATATCACATTCACATATGAAGATTCACCCAAGTGCATGGTTAACATGTTCACTATATGGCCACTGTTGATCATGCTTCCTGTATATAATGCAGAATGATAGTGGCAGTTTGCAGAAGTCCTTTCTCTCCATCCCTTCCCACCAAACAAGGGCATTGGTTGCTGCTCATACATGAGACACAAAATAACATACCCAATTGTCACTTTTCACCTATGTTCATCTCCAAAGGGAACATATAGCCTGAGGATGTGCTGCAAATCATTTCAAATGCATCCAATGTTACAAATTATTCTCACTTTCTCAACAACTGTTGTCTCAGCTGTCATAACATTTTCAGCTGAGAAAGGTAGAAAATGCAGTATACACAAAACATCTCTATCCACAGATGTACTGTTTTGATAAGACATCTTTATGAACACAGTACCACTCCCAATGCAGCTCCCAAGGCAAAGGCGGTTTATGGATTTGTGGGGCCCTGGGCCAGAGCAAGTGGGGGCCCCTTCCCACCCCTTCCACCTGCAGTCCCCTCCCCATCCCCGCCCTCCTCCTGGCGCTCCTGCCAGGGAAATGGGGCTGGGGCGCGGGGCCTTGCCCTGTTCTGCCCACCCAGCACTCCTGCAGGAGCACCAGGTGGGTGGACGGAGCTGGTCGGGGTATGGGGGCACTGTCCCAAGGTCTTTAATACATGAAGTACTTTACCTTCCAGCACCTGTTGGTGCCCTCAGTATGCAGGTTGTTGCATCCATTTCAGCTATATGCAAAAGAATGTCGATATGGTAACAAATGAAATGTAAACCACTTCAAGTTGCCTTTTAGCTGTACTGTTTTTTACTCTCAAATGAGCTTCTCAAAACAAAATCAGACATCACAATATTTGGTTTCAGTACTCCTATTTTAAAACCCCTTTGTGGGAGTTGCAGGCACAAATAGCTAGTCTGCTGCCCTACAGATACCATGTCTTACCACAGCTCCAGGTCAAAGTAAAAAAAAAAAAAAAAAAGTGGACTTTTGTTCTCGATGAACTTCCACTTCATCTGACTATGGACTGCAGTTTTTTCAAGGGGCATCGTAAGGTCAAATATGAGCCAAAAATGAAGTAGATGTATAAACAAGCTTGTATAAAACCTGAGACCAATAAAAATGTTTCCATTCATTAAAAACAATGTTTACCTCCTTCCAACAAATAAATATTTGTATTCAGTGTTTGCCTCCCAAATGTTGTAACATGATCCTAATACCTTAGAACCTCAGAGAAAATTACCGTTCTTTTTAATCCAAAATGAAAAGGTCAAATAAGTGTAAAGCACGCTTGACTTTTCAAATAATCAGTTTAAATAATCTAAAGCATTCTTAACAACATAAGTAAGGACTTTTAAAAAAAATTAAGCTGACTGTCCACTTAAGAACATCAGTATAATGTATGTTAAATGAATTTATCCATCTCAGTCCAGTCCCAATGGACATGCTCCATAAATCAACATAAATTAGCAACCGTGGTGACAGTCACAGTGGAAGTTATAGATGCTGACTTTCTAATGTGCCAGGGGGTGCTCCTCCCCACCTCGGCTCTGCTCCAGGTCCCACCCCTCTTTCCACCCCTTCCCCCAAGGCCCCTGCCTCTTCCTACTCCACCTCTTCCTGCCCTGTTCTGACCCATCACTGATCAGCAGGGCACTGATTGGCAGGGCCGCTATTGGATGCAAGGCGCTGGGGGGAGGGAAAGGTGCTGATAGGGGAGCTACCAGTGGGTGCTCAGCACCCACCATTTTGGAGTACCCCTGGGGTCAGCGCCTATGGATTCAAGGGCTGTTCCTGTGATCCTCCAAAGACACATGTGCCTAACTTTAAGCATGTAAGTAGTCCCAGTGAACTCAATGTGCATGTTTGTAGGATCAGAGCCTCAATGTCTAGATGACATCTCATTGGCAGGGGCAGGATGGAGAAACTGGCATTGCCACTGCCCATTCTGTGTCAGATCTGTTGATAAGCACACTTCAGTGCAGAATTGTCAATCCAGTACCTTTTTGATAGTCCTGCAAATTAGGATAGTAGTATGTAGTTGTGATTACATGCTAAGGCTTAAGTTTTTGAAAACTAAATTAAAAAGTTAACTGTATTTAGTCTTGCCCCTGATTTTTACCTGAACCAATATTTAAGTAGCCAAGGTCAGTCTTTAGTATACCAAAATAGTATCTTTATCCTGTCTGCACTTTAAAACACTTTCTAAATACTTGACAAACATTCAGTCACTGTTCAAGGCAACTGAAATACAATTCAGAATGAAAACAGTATTCCAGCTCTTATAAATGAAAATGGGAATTTTCCAGACAACCACATTATAAAGATTGAGTACAAAGCATATGTCAGGTTGCAAAACACAAGCCAATCTTTTCCAAAAGGAAAAATGTGCAGTCCTTGCAAGTCTTTGACATGCTTTTATAGCACATGGTAGCTGTAATGTGTATATAGACCTAAGGTTTCTATTTCAGTGAGTTTTAGTTAGAAGCTGTCTGGTATGTGGATCAATATTTATTTATTTATTTATTTTTAAATAAATCATTGCTGTTTGGGGGGGTTACATCAGGAATTTTTCACACATTTACTTCTCAATTGATGATTAAGAATTACTTTTATGTATTTAATGTCATAGGCACCATCATTGCTTTCACTTTTTGACAACTGCATAAACAAAGATATTCTGCTTAGAGCCCTGACGTTTGCTGCAAATTTGAATGAGAATATGAAAAATGAAGAGGGCATCATTACCCAGGATCAATACAGTGAAGATTCAATTTTTTCTCTGCTCTGTGGGCATTCTACCCAATATGCTAAGAAATTGGTATGTTTATTGCATCACCATGATACAGAAGTGAAAGAACAAGTTGCCAAAACAATAACACAATTAAGAGGAGATACTAAGACCAGATACTCTGGTAAATTACAGTAATAGAAAGTGTTTATATTCAGTGCTAAAATGAATTTCCTTTCATGAAAGAGTGAAGTTTAACCCACCACTCTTATTTTGCTGAGCACAATTACATTACTGTAAGCAAGACAGCTTACAATGCATTTAATACACAGTCTGTTAGAGATTCTTTCAGAGTAATGTAAAACAATGGTCTGTTTAGTACTGACAGTCTCCTGACAGCACAAAACTAGTGTGTGTACATGATAGAGGAAAGGCACTTTGGGGCATGGAAATATTTTCATTTCAAATTTACAGTAAGTTATGAAACAGTGAGCTCAACTTTTAAAAAAGTGAACCTTAAAGTGACCTGTTAATTTTGCAAACAGCATTTTCACTTATGCAGCTGTAAACATTCACTCTAGGCTGTAATGTGTGATAGATTTTGAGCAGTGAATTTGTCACTTTAAGAAAGGTTAGGCCATTTAAATTTTAGCAATGTAATTCTATTAATTTTACTATACACTTGCAGGGAAATACTGGAACATCTATTAAGTAAAATTAATCTCCACATTATTACTTGGATGAAAGCATAATGAGATTAGTCAAATTATATAAACATCTTTTGAAGGGAACTAGAAACAAATTTAACAAGTAGTTTATAAGCATTATATTACCCTCTTAATTGCAAAGTTTATCAACTCAAAAAACAAATGCAGACACTTTGAATATAGAATGTAGAACATATAGTAGAAAACATCTCGTACTGAAACTAAGCCACTAAAAATCCTTGAGCAAAGAATTATAGTGGCACAGTTATGTCACTATAGTTAAGGTTGCATCTCGACTTTTGTTTAAAGGTCAGCCTTTCTAAATTCTTTAAAATCAACATGCTTAGTTGGATTCCTCTGAAATTTGGTGTGCCTTGGGCAATGAAGGGCAGGGTTATTGATGTGGAGATATAAGCCCCAGAAAAAGTTAGCATTTTTCAAAATGGTATTTTTGGTTTTTTGCACAGAGCTAGGGCTCAAACTGTTGATGTGGGTCAAAATAGTCTGAGTTTTACACAAGCTAGTGCATGGCACCCACTAAGTCTTAGGGGAGGCCAAAATGAGTGGTATTTAAGAATGTATATTTACAGTGCAAATGCAACCAATACAGAAAAATGTTTCTGCCATTTTATATGCTTTATAGCTCAACTATTGTAAGTGATCTAAAATCAGAAAGGTTATTTGAATGGCTTTGAAATTTGCTGTGCTCATGGGGGCACAGAGTAGTGTTAGTGACCCTAACTTGGAGTCATTTGACCAAGGGGTTCCTGAGTTACAGACCCCCACCCCCAAATAATTGCTTTTGCTGCCATATTCTGTTAAACTGAGAGGTACTAATGACTGGATAACTCACAGACCTCATTGAGATTGATGGGTGTGCACTCCTCCTTCAATTAACATAGCCAAGGATAAGTAAATCACAAGCCCCCACCTAAGACAAATAAGAGATTGTTACAATTTCTGAGTCATGGGTGGCAGGTTGTTGAGGGTTTGTTTTTTTTTTGGTGGGGGGGAATATAATCGTTATCTTTGGATGGGGGCAGGGGGGAAGAAGTAGACATGTGAATGCTTCCTGGGAGGGGAGAGGTATTCAGGGGCAGTGGAATAGGGGGAGGGAGTTATATGGGGATGAGGGAAGTGTGGCACCCCCAAACTGCCAGTGCATCTCAATCTCCCTACACGTCACAACTCTGTCAGTGTGTCCCAACGTATGCACAAACTGCACACACCCACCATTTCAATTAGTCTGTGAGCTCTTTGGGGCAGGGACTGTCGTATAGTGGGGCAGGAGCACCATTGTACTTAAGGTTATGTCACATTTATTTAAAGGTCAAACTTTCTAAGTCTTCTAAAATTGACATGCTTAGTCAGATTCCTCTGAAATCTGGTGTGCCCCAGAAGACTACAAAGTAGGGTTAGTAACCCAAAGGTGGGGCCATTTGAGCTAGGGGATATAGCGATATAGGCCCTGAAAACAGCTATTTTTCAAAAATTTTAGATGGGTTTTTTTGGTGTGTTTTTGTTTTTTGCACAGAGCTAGTACCTGAATTATTGATGTGATGGCAAGTCAAAATAGTCTGTCTTTTGAGTCTTACCCAAGGTAGTGCATAACACCCACTAAATCTTTGAGGGACCCGAATTGAGAGTGGTATTCACCTTTTCACTTGTGTAGATGTGTAGTCTGGAAGGATTGCAGGGAGTATGCACCAAAAAAGAAAAAAATGTGATGGGGTTTCTATGCATCCACTTCACGTTTGCTTCAGTCATCAGAACGTGCCACTGCCATGGCCCTGGTGAACTACCCCCAACTGGTGGTTCCAGTCCAAACCTTTGTACACCTGTGTAATAAAGATTTAATAATTCATCTTGCTTGCTACAATTTGCTCTTATGTTATTTTATGGGGAGGTTTAATTTGAACACAGCAGAATGGTCAGCAGGGAGTCTAGCCAAAAGTTTTGTTGTATTGGATGGGGAGGAACTGAAAAACCAAGGACTTCAGGGGGAGCAGGTATAAGGGTTGTGGCTGCAGAGGGGGCAGGAAATGAGGTATAGGCAAGCCTTGTATTGGTTGTTAGGGAAACATCTATTTCAATAGCTCTGGTGTGGTGGGAGGGCAGATTTATGTAATGTCCCCAAAACCACACAGCATGGAGGTTTGGAACTGACAGCACAAATACCTTGCTTGATGAAGGAAGAGAAATGTGCATGTTGCCAGCATGTGGATTCTGGCTAATTACTGGATCACAAGGTTGCAGCAGTGTGCAGGAGAGCACAGAGGACATGTTCAGATGGGCTTGCTGACAGCAGACTGACTTGAGTGAAGAGAGATGGTCTGTGCTGGCATTTTTCCTACTCTGCAGCATCTAACTACTGACTTTAGAGATTGTGAAGTGGTTCTTCAGTTGTCTGTGGTATTCTTTCTGGGGAGTTGGCTAAGTGTGAATATGCAAAAGGACCTGAATCCTATAGGGCCAGGGGACAACGAGGGTATATGCATACAGAGGCTCTGCATGAGAAGGGAAGAGAGAAGGTGGCAGGGATTATCTATGTTGATGGAAAAACCCCTTCTGATGTAGGGAGTATCTGCACTATGCTGCTGCAGCTGTGCCACAGACATACCCTTGCTCTTCCTTACTGTTGCCACAGCCTTCAAATCTCTCTCCTGCTCTACATTTCCCAAAATATATTTTAGACAAGTGAAAAGTTCAGAAGGTGTAGCTACAATGTATTAAACCACTAACAAGAAAAAAAGTGGGGGAAGTCCACCCTGAGACAGTCAACCTATGTAAAAATTTGTCAGAGGATGTTGTGAAGGCCAAGACTATAACAGGGTTCAAAAAGGAATGAGGTAAGTTCATGGAGGATATGTCCAGCAATGGCTATTAGCCAGAATGGGCAGGGACGGTGTCGCTAGCCTGTTAGCCAGAAGCTGGGAATGGATCACTTGCTGATTACCTGTTCTATTCATTCCCTCTGGGGCACCTGGCATTGGCCGCTGTCAGGAGACAGGATACTGGGCTAGAGGCTCGATGGACCTTTGGTCTGACTCAGTAGGGCCATTCTTATGAATTTAATGTGCAGTGCGCTCCCAGAACAAAACTATCCATACGCTGCAGTCAGACTTATGTTTTGGTATAACTAACAATCCTGTAAGTAGTATAGCAACTTTTTACAATGAAATGTGAGGGAAAGTTACAATTTTGCTGGCAATAACTTTATTTTGTAACTCAGTATGGCAGTTTGATAACAGATGCATTTTGCCAAGTTTTACAATACTGCACAAATTTAATCCCACAGCATGCTTAGTAAAACCATATGGAAGCTGTGAAAAGTCTTCCATCGCCTGTATTTGAGACAATGCCATCAGTACCCCTGGTTATTTGAAAAAAATAAAAAATACAGAAATAAAAGGCTAAATCATGACTTCAGATAGGAGCAAAATGAGTTTATATACTGTACCTGACAAGGAAAACCAACCAATCTCAAAACAATAGAAATATTTATATCTATGATAAAGAGTAATTTTGAAATAATGAAAGAGTACAGATATCCTGGCCAGCAGTAATAATTATGCATTAATGATGCAAATCTTAAGTAATATAGCTCTTTAAAAAGGCACATTTCTTTAGCTCATTTTTAAACTCATTTTTAGTTTCTCCTGAAATGCAAACATACAGGCATTTAGTAAGATCAGTATTTTACTTTAAACATGCTTTCACAACAGTTGGAAGACTCCACCCCATAAAACCATATATGAAAAAATTAAAATAAAGCTTTTTTTGGTTGATGTACATAGTTGAAACAAGGCATTTATAGACAATGTCTTGTACATTAGCCAGTGTTTAAATCATCTCTCAATATGCCATTCAGTTTATAAGCAATTGTGTGATCAAGCAGGTATACAATTTTTACCTTTGAAATTAACAAACCTGGAGTGTAAAAATCCAGTACAAATTTTAGAAAGTTTCATAACCCTCTAATGAAATTATCAATCAAAACAAGCTCAAAGAATTGGCAGATTTTAAATTATTCAAATCCATCATTGTTTATATTCAAGTCTCGTGATTCGCCATGGTGCAAGACAAAGAAATCCTCAGGTTTTAAGCCATATCTTTCAAGGGCTTCATTCAGTTTAACTGGAGGATCCAAGTAATACTGGGGATGGAGGGGAGAAAGAGATACAATACCAGCATTAGATAAAAGATGACTTTCAAGCTCTACACTAGTGGTTCTCAACCTATTTATATGGCCCACAATGTTATTTGGGCCACATCCAATAGTACCTCTGTGGGCCTGATGATGGCTCTGTGTTGACTGGGCCACAGGTTGAGAACCACTGCTCTACACAAACTGTTTACATTTTAGATATAATGGGCAATGTGTACCGGGTGTACATTTTCTGAGATTAGGTGAACATGAAAGTTTTGAGGCTTATTGGAGTTTTTTTATTATTTAAAACACCCCACTGAAATTATACAATTAGTAACAGGCAACAGATGACCTATAATCTTTACAATACTAGCTAAATATGGATCTATCACTCAAAATCCATACTACCTCATACCCTATTTGATAAGAGTTCTTAAATAAACCAGGACCAGCTCACTCCTGGGTTGGGAATCATGGGGAAAAGTTAAATACTGGAGGAAGTGGAGTTGGTGATTCAGTAGATGGCACTTTCTTTCCCAATTTTAGAAAAATGCATTCCCTGTCATATCATTAACAAAAAATAAAGACTTCCCTCCCCCATTTAAAGGTTATTCAGTTTAATTGTTCAAGCAAGCAAATTGTCATTTCAGTGTTATCTGCTGTGAAGTTGCCCCATTACATTTTTAAAAATAAATTTAGATAATATGAACTCTTCATCTGAAGAAGGTATACTATGCACACAGCATTTCTAGGCAATGCTATCTTGAATACAAAGCAAAGCATGTTAAAAAAAAAAGGCTTAGGGGAGTATTCAACATGTATTCAGAATAATGAAAAAAGCACTTCTTATACCTTGGATACTAAAGGCATAGACCAGGGGGTGGCCAACCTGTGGCTCTTCCGAAGTTAATCTGCGGCTCCTTGTCTAGGCACCGACTCGGGGGCTGGAGCTACAGGCGCCAATTTTCCAATGTGTTGGGGCGGTGCTCACTGCTCTGCCACAGGCCCTGCCCCCATTCCACCGCTTCCCACCCCCTCCCCTGAGCCTACTATGCCCTTACTTCTCCCCCTCCCCCCAAGAGTCTCCTGCACACCACGAAACAGCTGATCAAGAGGTGCAGGAAGGGAGGGGGAGGCGCTGATCAGCAAGCTGCCAGTAGGCAGGAGGTGCTGGGAGGGGGTTGATGGGGGGCTGCTGAGGTATTACTGTGGCTCTTTGGCAATGTACATTGGTAAATTCTGGCTCCTTCTCAGGCTCAAGTTGGCCACCCCTGGCATAGACTATTCAAGGTAGCCTGGATGTGAAATGCTGTATTAAAGATACTGTGTTTACATATGTTGCACCCTTAATAGCTCAGTAGCCAGGTTACTAATTACAAGATAAAATCCATATAGATGTTTTAACAATAATTTTCCCTAAACTACAATTTTACAAAAAGTGGCAATATATTACCTATATTAGAAACTTGTTTATGAAGTTAAAAATTGAGCAGTATAACAGGATATGAAATTGTCAATAAAGTGTACCTCAAATAAACTATAAAAGGAACTGTTAATTCTGCAGGATTAGACAGTTAATCACATTTTACATGTTTAGTAAAGTGTTATATACACCTATAATATTCTAACTTTGGCCTGTCTGCAAATGATACAGCAATAAAAGCAAACTTAGCAGTACACATGCATCTGAAGAAGTGGGGGCTTTTACCCACGAAAGCTTATGCCCAAATAAATCTGTTTGTCTTTAAGGTGCCACCGGACTCCTTGTTTTTGTGGCTACAGACTAATATGGTTACTCCTCTGATACTTAGCAGTACACATTTATTCACATTTCTGCTGTTCCTGATTTTAGTATACCTAAATTACTATCCATGTAACAGAACACTCCCATCCTCCATTCCAGAAAGTTATTTCACCCTGTGACTCAATTTAATCTATAGTGGTAATAAAAACCATGATTATCTGTTTTAGTCTTGCTATCTAGCACATTTCTATAATATCTGATGATGTACTATTGTAAATATTTTCCAATTTGGGGCATTCAGATCTGAAGACCAATTGCAGAATTCTTTATCTTCTGTGTCAATTTCTCTTTCTGGATTTCTAACACAAGCTCTTCTTTGTCCTGTCATCTGATCTAGATTTGTGTCCCAAGTGTTTGATGATTCCAGGCATGGATGCAAAATTTCAAATGCTGGACTAGAATTATAGTCTCTCTCTTTCTGGGCTTCTCTTATTCTCTCCCTCAACTCATTTGTCATGAATTCTATTACCTGTATGACTTATCTCTGGTCATTTACTACATAAGCAGTCTCATGTCAGGTTGATGCTAACCCAGTACCACAAATCTGATGACAAGACCTGCTCTTTTAACATGCAGCATTGATCTCTCCTGATCAAGCATATTATGCCTGCCCCTTTTTCAGTACACAAGTTCCTCTGCCAATGGAGCAAGTATTCCAAATCTGCCTGCATAACAAAAGCTCCCAATGTGCTGATATTTTTTCACTGCCTTATCTTGAAGTATTTGACATTTACAAGAAATTCAGCTTTATTGAGAACAATTTTAGTTCAAGGTATAAAATATTAAGAAAACTGAACTAGTTTTTGTATTAAAAGATTGTAGAATTTAGTCTTAATTAAATACATACAATATGTAATTGGTTATGTAAGGATTAAGGCAAAGTAATCTTATAATTCTGAGCTCTAGATAATCCACTTATAGATGTTTGTTATAACATGAGATGATTAAGCTTAATTACTGTTTCCATACTTAGAAAATTTGAATGCATTCATGATCAGCCCAAACTCACCTCATTTGCTAAAGCAAAGGTTCCCCAATGAATCGCTACGGACTTCTTTGTCTGAACATCAATATGAATTCTTACAGCTTCTTCAGGATTCACATGCTGGTATTTCATAAACCACCTAACAAACACAAAATAACTTACATATCTAGTGTAACCTTTTGTATTCAAGATATCTGTTCTTTATTAGGGTTTTTAAATAGGCAAGAGGTGTTAAGATATCCTCAGTTAGTAAAAAAAAAAGTCTAACACCGTGAACAAGTTACAGAGACTGTAGAAATCTATTTGCTAGAAATGACAGTAGCATTCCCTCAGCTCAGGGGTGGCCAACCTGTGGCTCTGGTGCCACATGTGGCTCTTCAGAAGTGAATATGCGGCTCCTTGTATAGGCACCGACTCTGGGGCTGGAGCTATAGGTGCCAACTTTCCAATGTGCCGGGGGGTGCTCACTGCTCAATCCTTGGCTCTGCTGCACGCCCTGCCCCCACTCCATCCCTTCCCGCCCCCTCCTCTGAGCCTGCCATGCCCTAGCTCCTTCCCCTCTCCCCCAGAGCCTCCTGCACGCCACAAAACAGCTGATCGGGAGGTTCGTGGAGGGAGGGGGAGGTGCTGATCAGCGGGGCTGCCAGTGGGCAGGAGGCGCTGGGAGCAGGACAGGGGAGCTGATGGGGGGTTACTGAGGTATTACTGTGGCTCTTTGGCAATGTACATTGGTAAATTCTGGCTACTTCTCAGGCTCAGGTTGGCCACCCCGGCTTCAGCTAATTACAATAGATGTATACAACAGCACTCACATCCACAGAATTTGTAGGGCTATTAGTTCTGTTTATTAATTGGTATTCTTTATAGAGGTGGGAAGTTTTCCCAATATATTCAGCTTAAGGATTTATGGGCCATCTGCTCTGAAGCAAGTTCATGCTATCACCATAATCAATATGTTTGCAGAATCATAGGATACACCAAAAGAAACATGCTTCAGTAGATAGCACTCTTCTCTCTGAGTCAGTATTGAACGAACACTTTGCTTGCTACTGGAGGTGCAGTATTTTGAGTGAGATGTCAAGTCCCAGGGTATAAGGCACAGGATTAAAATTACATTGGTTCAACTTCTAGAATTTGCTATAATTGAATGCGGGCCAATGTCAAAAAGTATTACTAGTGTAGGGGTCAGTGACAGTCCAAGTCTCTCTAAAGGGGAGCACAGAAGCAGATTTTGCACACCAATGAGAATGCTAGCATTTATTTCTGAACCGGTTCATGAGAAATATTGGACTTTAATCTCACCATTCTGATTTCTTTTTTGCTTCCCCAGCCTACCCAGGCTTCATTTCTGACATTTTAGCAACTGTTATCTTGAGAACTGCTAAAGCTAAAAACCAAGGCTATCAAGCGATTAAACAAATTATTCGGATTAAAAAATAATAAAATACCATTTATTTAAATATTTTTGGATCTTTTCTGTGTTTTCAAATATATTGATTTCAATTACAATACAGAATACAAAGTGTACGGTGCTCACTTTATATTTTTTATTACAAATATTTTCACTGTAAAAAAACAAAAGAAATAGTGTATTTCAATTCACCTAATACACATACTGGAGCGCAATCTCTTTATAATGAAAGTTGAACATACAAATGTAGAATTATGTACAAAAAATAACTGCATTCAAAAATAAAACAATAAAAAACTTTAGAACCTATAAGTCCACTCAGTCCTACTTCAGCCAAATCGCTCAGATAAACAAGTTTGGTTACAATTTGCAGGAGATAATGCTGCCCACATCTTGTTTACAATGTCACCTGAAAGTGAGAACAGGTGTTCGCATGGCACTGTTGTGGCTGGCATTGCAAGATATTTATGAGCCAGATATACTGAAGATTCATATGTCCCTTCATGCTTCAACCACCATTCCAGAAGACATGGTGATGACGGGTTCTGCTCGATAATGATCCAAAGCAAAACGGACCGATGTGTGTTCATTTTCATCATCTGAGTCAGATGCCACCAGGAGAAGGTTGATTTTCCTTTTTGATGGTTCCGGTTCTATAGTTTCCACATTGGAGTGTTGCTCTTTTAAGACATCTGAAAGCATTCTCCACACCTCATCCATCTCAGATTTTGGAAGGCACTTCAGATTCTTAAATCTGGGGTCGAGTACCGTATCTACCTTTAGAAATCTCACATTGGTACCTTCTTTGCATTTTGTCAAATCTGCTGTGAAAGTGTTCTTAAAACCAACACGTGCTGGGTCATCATCCAAGACAGCTATAAACATGAATATATGGTGGAATGCAGGTAAAACAAAACAGAAGACATACAATTCTCCCCCAAGGAATCCAGTCACAAATTTAATTAACGCATTTTTTTTTAACGAGCATCAGCAGCGTGGAAGCATGTCTTCTGGAATGGTGGCCGAAGCATGAAGGGGCAAATGAATGTTTAGCATATCTGGCATGTAAATACCTTGCAGTGCCCTCTATAAAAGTGCCATGTGAATGCCTGTTTTCACTTTCAGGTGACATTGTGAATAAGAAGCACTCAGGAGTATCTCACATAAATGTAAAAAAACTTGTTTGTCTTAGCAATTGGTGAACAAGAAGTAGGACTTAGTGGACTTGTAGGTGCTAAAGTTTTACATTGTTTTGTTTCTGAGTGCAGCTATGTAAAAAAAATTCTACATCTGTAAGTTACACTTTCACGATAAAGAGATTGCACTACAATACTTAGGAGGTTAACTGAAAAATACTATTTCTTATTTTTACAGTGCAAATATTTGTAATAAAATAATAATATAAAGTGAGCACTGTACACTTTGTATTCTGTGTTGTAACAGAAATCAATATATTTGAAAATCTAGAAAAACATCCACAAATATTTAATACATTTTAATTGGTATTCTATTGTTTAACAGTACAGTTAATCGCAATTAATTTTTTAAATCACAGTTAATTTTTTTGAGTTAATCATGAGTTAACTGCAATTAATCGACACCCTACTAAAAACCAATGCTTTATCCCATCTGAAAGCTTAGATACCATGTGATGAGGAGGACATAGATGCCCAGACAAACACATTTTTCAAATGCTATAAAGCATTCACAGTCATGTGAGAACTGAAATCGGGAAAGTAACATGGTAATTAGAATAATATAGGAGCACTGTAAATTGTGTGCATGTAAGAAAAGGGATTTCAGACTGGGTGATCTTTGTGGCCTTTCCTATTCCTACTTTCTTTTCATATTAAAATAATGCCAGGCTGTGTGTATTTTTTCAATAGTTTTTGGGGTAATGTCTGATTAAAAAAAAACCACCACATTTCAGCTTCTTTCCCTCTCTTTTCTACATCTTGGCTCTGGTGTACACTTAAAATGTAGATTGACTTAGGTACATCACTCATGGGTATAAAAAAATTCACATCCCAGAGCACCGTAGTTAAGCCGACCTAACCCTCGGTGTAGACACAACTAGATCAACAGAAGAATTCTTCTGTCAGTCTAGCTTCCACCATTCAGGGAGGTGGATTATCTACATTGATGGAAAAACCCCTTCTGTTGATGTAGGCAGCATCTGCACTATGCTGCTGCAGCACTGCAGCTGTACCGCCCGTAGCACAGACATGCCCTTGCTCTCCCTTATTACTTCCACAGCCTTCAAATCTCTCTCCTGCTCTACATTCCCCAAAATATATTTTAGACAAGTGAAAAGTTCAGAAGCTGTAGATACGTTAGTATTAAACCACTAACAAGAAAAAACGTTATTTGAAGTCAGTATATCATTTCATTGATATAGTTTACATATCTTTTGGTCAAACCCTTTGAAATTTGCTTACCTTGGCTCATAAGCTCCAATGGGAATAGCTGCAAGATCAAAAGGTCCAAATCTTTTACCTATCTCTTCAAAAGCAACACAGTAACCAGTATCCCCTGCAAAGAAAAACCTATTCCAGGGCCCCAAGACAGACCAGCTGCCCCAAAGAATCTTGTTGTCATCTGTTGCAGTCCTCTTGCACCAGTGTTGAGAAGGAGTAAAGACAAAAGTAACTGCGTCATGACCAGGGACACAGTTCTCTTCCCACCAGTCCAGTTCAATCACATTTTCACAGCCACATTTCTGCATCCATTCTAAAAGACCCAGGGGCACAAACCATCTCAAGTCAGTGCCAAAGCGCTCGTTTAAACGCTCTACAGTATTATAGTCCAAATGGTCATAGTGGGTGTGGCTGATCATCACTGCATCTATTTTTGGCAGCTGATCTACTGTGCATGGAGGTCCTCGGAAACGTTTTGGACCCACAAACTGTGCTGGGGAAGCCCGCTGGCTGAAGATGGGGTCAGTAAGAATTACAAGTCCATCCATTTCCACCATAACTGAGGCATGTCCTAACCATGTGACTCGCATGCCAGTTCCAGTCTTACCAACTAGTTCAGGGTTTGGAATGAAGTAAGGGTTTAACACAGGAAGCTCTTTATCAAGTTCCTAGCAAAACAACAACAAAAAAGTTAGAAAGCAAAGCACACACAGAACAAAAAGCCCAGAAGGCACCAATCACCAAACAAGGCTTGTACTTCGTGTACATCTTTAATTTCTAGGAAACCTGCAAGTAGGTGCACAGAGATACCATTTCCAGTGACTCCCATTCCCAATAGCTTCCTATTAAATTAAAATCATTAATCTTATTTTTAATAATCATTTAATCTTTCTTGTCTTTAGAACATGCTTTCGAGAGCAGGAGAATTAGGCCTGCGGCTCTACAAAGGAAACAATTCAAAGATGTGCTGAAAACGACTTGCAGACTTTTACTGGAATGAAATAGAATTGCTCAGAATTAGCAACAAATTCTGATATCTTGCCCCTATTGCCCTGAAAGAGAATTTTAGTGCTGCTGCTGCTACTACCACCACCATCTCTTGGAGTTTGGCCTTTAGCTTAAATATTAGAGCTATAGCTTGTGGATCTCAGCAATATCCTTCCAGAGTCCCAGCACAGATAGATTTATTACAAGGTACTTATTAGATTGAAGAGACTTTAATCTGCTAGGCGGACCACTAATATGCTACCAGCAGTGTCATAAATATAAAGGGAAGGGTAAACCCCTTTGAAATCCCTCCTGGCCAGGGGAAAGCTCCTCTCACCTGTAAAGGGTTAAGAAGCTAAAGGTAACCTCACTGGCACCTGACCAAAATGACCAATGAGGAGACAAGATACTTTCAAAAGCTGGGAGGAGGGAGAGAAACAAAGGGTCTGTCTGTCTGTATGCTGGTCTTTATCGGGGATAGACCAGGAATGGAGTCTTAGAACTTTTAGTAAGTAATCTAGCTAGGTATGTGTTAGATTATGATTTCTTTAAATGGCTGAGAAAAGAATTGTGCTGAATAGAATAACTATTTCTGTCTGTGTATCTTTTTTGTAACTTAAGGTTTTGCCTAGAGGGGTTCTCTATGTTTTTGAATCTAATTACCCTGTAAGATATCTACCATCCTGATTTTACAGGGGGGATTTCTTTATTTCTATTTACTTCTATTTTTTATTAAAAGTCTTCTTGTAAAAAACTGAATGCTTTTTCATTGTTCTCAGATCCAAGGGTTTGGGTCTGTGGTCACCTATGCAAATTGGTGAGGCTTTTTATCCAACATTTCCCAGGAAAAGGGGGGTGCAAGTATTGGGAGGATTGTTCATTGTTCTTAAGATCCAAGGGTCTGGGTCTGTAGTCACCTAGGCAAATTGGTGAGGCTTTCTACCAAACCTTGTCCAGGAAGTGGGATGCAGGGTTTTGGGAAGTATTTTTGGGGGAAAGACGCGTCCAAACAGCTCTTCCCCAGTAACCAGTATTAGTTTGGTGGTGGTAGCGGCCAGTCCAAGGACAACGGGTGGAATATTTTGTACCTTGGGGAAGTTTTGACCTAAGCTAGTAAAGATAAGCTTAGGAGGTTTTTCATGCGGGTCCCCACATCTGTACCCTAGAGTTCAGAGTGGGGGAGGAACCTTGACATGGTGGCTGCGGTGGGATTAACCTGAAATCATTTTGAGATCCAGTTGAGATTTTCTGAACTAGAAATACAGATTTTAAAAAGAAATTTTTTTTTTTCCTGTGGAAAGGAAGTCCAGAAAGCAGCTGAAACTGAAAGCAGCTTGTTTTTTCTCTGCTTTGTGGCCAAGCAGAGACAAAAGGGGATTATCTTGTGAATTGCAGGTTTTCTTTGCCTGGAGGCAGGGTACTTAACTCCTGCAGGGAAATTCACAGTCTTCCAACCCAGAGGTTTTTTTTTTTTTTTCTTTTCTTCGTAAAAGTAAATAGGGTGTGTGTGTTCTACCCATTTGCTTTTTCTTTGGGCTGGGTAAGCAGGTTTCCAAGTAGTTGGAGGTTTTTTGCTTTAATTTGGGCCCAGAGCAGAGACAAGGGAATTGTCTTTTTCTGTAGGCTGACAATCACTATCAGAGAATAGGTATTCTATTCCAGCACAGAAAATTTTACAGCCAAGTTTTGTTTGTTTATTTCTAAACCTCGGGTGTAAAGTTAGTTAAAAACAGAGAGGTTAGAATGACCAAATCCACAGCTCGACTACAGCTGGAATTAGCCAAATTTCAGGCTGAGGAAAAACAAAGGGAACATGAAAGACAGATAGAACTCATGCGGCTGGAGAAGGAGGTACAGGAGGCTGCCCACAAGAGGGAAATGGAGGCAAGGAAGCATGTGGAGGAGGAGAAGGAAAAAGAGAGGAAGCATGTGGAGGAGGTGGAGAGGATAAAGGCCCAGCAGAATATACCAACAAACCCTAGCAATCCTTCTCCAGGTACCACTTCCCATCCCAGAAAGTTCCCCACCTACAAGGCAGGTGATGATACTGAGGCCTTCTTAGAAAACTTCGAAAGGGCCTGCCTTGGGTACAACATCTCTATTGACCAATACATGGTAGAGCTGAGGCCGCAGCTCAGTGGACCCTTAGCTGAGGTGGCAGCTGAAATGCCTAAAGAACACATGAACAAGTATGAACTGTTTAAATCCAAGGCGAGAGTCAGAATGGGGATAACCCCCGAGCAGTCTCGTCGGAGGTTCAGAGCCCTAAGGTGGAAACCAGACATGTCATTTACCCAACATGCCTACCACATTGTGAAACATTGGGATGCCTGGATATCAGGAGCAAGTGTTGAATCTCCAGTAAATTTGCCCTTCCTAATGCAAATGGAACAATTCTTAGAGGGTGTTCCTGAGGAAATAGAAAGATACATCCTAGATGGGAAACCCAAAACTGTAATCGAGGCAGGAGAGATTGGAGCCAGATGGGTGGAGGTGGCAGAGAAGAAGAAAACTGGTCGCAGTTGGAGCGGAGACCAGAAGGGACCACCCCAGACCACACCCTATTACCGGGGGCCGCCCAAGGCCCCACCTACCTCCCAAAGAACCCTCCAGACCCCTTATCGTCCTGCCACCCCATTCTCCAGCAACCCTCCTCGCCCCAGTGACCCGTCAGCTGGACGATGTTTTAAATGTAACGAGCTGGGGCATGTAAAGGCCAACTGCCCCAAGAACCCCAACAGATTACAGTTCATTGCACCGGAATCACACCAGAGGTCCACAGGCCCAGATACCTCCCAGATACCCTTGGAGCGGAGGGAAACTGTGAGTGTGGGCGGGAAGAAGGTCACCGCGTGGAGGGACACCGGAGCACAAGTGTCAGCTATCCATGCTTCCTTAGTGGACCCCAATTTAATCAACCCAGAGATCCAAGTGACGATTCAACCCTTCAAGTCCAACTCTTTCAATTTGCCTACAGCCAAGTTGCCTGTCCAGTACAAGGGCTGGTCAGGAACATGGACTTTTGCAGTCTATGATGATTATCCCATCCCCATGCTGTTGGGGGAAGACTTGGCCAATCATGTGAAGCAGGCCAAGAGGGTGGGAACGGTCACCCGCAGCCAGGCTAAACAAGCCGTGAGGCCTAGCTCTGTTCCGGAAACTTCTATCAGGACCCAGTCAGAGGTGATGGACCCGGACCCCAGGCCAATGTCTGCAACAGCAGTAGTGGATCCAGTCCCAGAGACCCAGACGGAACCAGTCCCAGAACCGGAACCAGCCGAACAACCAACACCAGACCCAGTGTCAGCACTGAATCCAGTACTTGCAACCTCAACACCAGAGGGCCCCACCGAACCTGAACTGGCAGCAGCCGATAACCCTACACAAGAGGCTCAGCCGGAGCCTGAATCCCAACATAGTGCACCAGCAGAGAGCGGTTCACAGTCAACAGAAACAGCTCCATCCCCTATATCGCTTCCCGAGGGAACAAGCCTAGGTCCCCAATCCAGTGAAGAACTGATGTCTCCAGCATCAAGGGAACAGTTCCAGACCGAACAGGAAGCAGATGAAAGCCTCCAGAGAGCTTGGACGGCGGCACGGAGCAACCCACCGCCTCTCAGCTCTTCTAATCGATCCAGGTTTGTTGTAGAAAGAGGACTTTTATACAAGGAAACTCTTTCTGGGGGACTCCAGGAAGACTGGCATCCTCAGAGACAGTTGGTAGTTCCAACTAAATACCGGGCCAAGCTCTTGAGCTTAGCCCACGATCACCCTAGTGGCCATGCTGGGGTGAACAGGACCAAAGACCGTTTGGGGGGGTCATTCCACTGGGAGGGAATGGGCAAGGATGTTTCTACCTATGTCCAGTCTTGTGAGGTGTGCCAAAGAGTGGGAAAACCCCAAGACCAGGTCAAAGCCCCTCTCCAGCCACTCCCCATCATTGAAGTTCCATTTCAGCAAGTAGCTGTGGATATTCTGGGTCCTTTTCCGAAAAAGACAGCCAGAGGAAAGCAGTACATACTGACTTTCATGGATTTTGCCACCCGATGGCCGGAAGCAGTAGCTCTAAGCAACACCAGGGCTAAAAGTGTGTGCCAGGCACTAGCAGACATTTTTGCCAGGGTAGGTTGGCCCTCCGACATCCTCACAGATGCAGGGACTAATTTCCTGGCAGGAACTATGAAAAACCTTTGGGAAGCTCATGGGGTAAATCACTTGGTTGCCACTCCTTACCACCATCAAACAAATGGCATGGTGGAGAAGTTTAATGGAACTTTGGGGGCCATGATACGTAAATTCGTAAATGAGCACTCCAATGATTGGGACCTAGTGTTGCAGCAGTTGCTCTTTGCCTACAGAGCTGTACCACATCCCAGTTTAGGGTTTTCCCCATTTGAACTTGTATATGGCCGTGAGGTTAAGGGGCCATTGCAGTTGGTGAAGCAGCAATGGGAGGGATTTACACCTTCTCCAGGAACTAACATTCTGGACTTTGTAACCAACCTACAAAACACCCTCCGAACCTCTTTAGCCCTTGCTAGAGAAAACTTACAGGATGCTCAAAAAGAGCAAAAAGCCTGGTATGATAAACATGCCAGAGAGCGTTCCTTCAAAGTAGGAGACCAGGTCATGGTCTTAAGGGCGCTCCAGGCCCATAAAATGGAAGCATCGTGGGAAGGGCCATTCACGGTCCAGGAGCGCCTGGGAGCTGTTAATTATCTCATAGCATTCCCCACCTCCAACCGAAAGCCTAAGGTGTATCATATTAATTCTCTAAAGCCCTTTTATTCCAGAGAATTAAAGGTTTGTCAGTTTACAGCCCCGGGAGGAGACGACGCTGAGTGGCCTGAAGGTGTCTACTACGAAGGGAAATGTGCTGGTGGTGTGGAAGAGGTGAACCTCTCCACGACCCTTGGGCGTATGCAGCGACAGCAGATCCAGGAGCTGTGCACTAGCTACGCGCCAACGTTCTCAGCCACCCCAGGACTGACTGAACGGGCATACCACTCCATTGACACAGGTAATGCTCACCCAATTAGGGTCCAACCTTACCGGGTGTCTCCTCAAGCTAAAACTGCTATAGAACGGGAGATCCAGGATATGTTACAGATGGGTGTAATCCGCCCCTCTGAAAGTGCATGGGCATCTCCAGTGGTTCTAGTTCCCAAATCAGATGGGGAAATACGTTTTTGCGTGGACTACCGTAAGCTAAATGCTGTAACTCGCCCAGACAACTATCCAATGCCACGCACAGATGAACTATTAGAGAAACTGGGACGGGCCCAGTTCATCTCTACCTTGGACTTAACCAAGGGGTACTGGCAGGTACCGCTAGATGAATCTGCCAAGGAAAGGTCAGCCTTCATCACACATCTCGGGCTGTATGAATTTAATGTACTCCCTTTCGGGCTGCGAAATGCACCCGCCACTTTCCAAAGACTTGTAGATGGTCTCCTCGCGGGATTAGGAGAATATGCAGTCTCCTACCTTGACGATGTGGCCATATTTTCGGATTCCTGGGCAGACCACCTGGAACATCTACAAAAAGTCCTTGAGCGCATAAGGGAGGCAGGACTAACTGTTAAGGCTAAGAAGTGTCAAATAGGCCTAAACAGAGTGACTTACCTTGGACACCAGGTGGGTCAAGGAACTACCAGCCCCTACAGGCCAAAGTGGATGCTATCCAAAAGTGGCCTGTCCCAAAGTCAAAGAAACAGGTTCAATCCTTCTTAGGCTTGGCCGGTTATTACAGACGATTTGTACCGCACTACAGCCAAATCGCTGCCCCACTGACAGACCTAACCAAAAAGAAACAGCCAAATGCTGTTCAGTGGACCGGAAAGTGTCAGAAGGCCTTTAACAAGCTTAAAGCGACACTCATGTCTGACCCTGTACTAAGGGCCCCAGACTTTGACAAACCGTTCCTAGTAACCACAGATGCGTCCGAGCGTGGTGTGGGAGCAGTTTTAATGCAGAAAGGACCTGATCAAGAATTCCACCCTGTAGTGTTTCTCAGCAAAAAACTGTCTGAGAGGGAAAGCAACTGGTCAGTCACTGAAAAAGAATGTTATGCCATTGTCTACGCTCTGGAAAAGCTACGCCCATATGTTTGGGGACAGCGTTTCCACCTGCAAACCGACCATGCTGCACTGAAGTGGCTTCACACCGTCAAGGAAACTAACAAAAAACTTCTTCGGTGGAGTTTAGCTCTCCAAGATTTTGATTTCGACATCCAACACATCTCAGGAGCTTCTAACAAAGTGGCTGATGCACTCTCCCGTGAAAGATTCCCAGAATCAACTGGTTAAAATCGTCCTTGAGATGTGGAAAATATTGTTAGTCTTTATGTACTTGGTAGTATATTTAGAGATGCATGTGTCTTATTAACTCTGTTTTTCCTAGAGCTCCAGGAAGAAATCCCAGCCAGTGTTTCACCCTAGCTGAGATTTGGGGGGCGTGTCATAAATATAAAGGGAAGGGTAAACCCCTTTGAAATCCCTCCTGGCCAGGGGAAAGCTCCTCTCACCTGTAAAGGGTTAAGAAGCTAAAGGTAACCTCACTGGCACCTGACCAAAATGACCAATGAGGAGACAAGATACTTTCAAAAGCTGGGAGGAGGGAGAGAAACAAAGGGTCTGTCTGTCTGTATGCTGGTCTTTACCGGGGATAGACCAGGAATGGAGTCTTAGAACTTTTAGTAAGTAATCTAGCTAGGTATGTGTTAGATTATGATTTCTTTAAATGGCTGAGAAAAGAATTGTGCTGAATAGAATAACTATTTCTGTCTGTGTATCTTTTTTGTAACTTAAGGTTTTGCCTAGAGGGGTTCTCTATGTTTTTGAATCTAATTACCCTGTAAGATATCTACCATCCTGATTTTACAGGGGGGATTTCTTTATTTCTATTTACTTCTATTTTTTATTAAAAGTCTTCTTGTAAAAAACTGAATGCTTTTTCATTGTTCTCAGATCCAAGGGTTTGGGTCTGTGGTCACCTATGCAAATTGGTGAGGCTTTTTATCCAACATTTCCCAGGAAAGGGGGGGTGCAAGTGTTGGGAGGATTGTTCATTGTTCTTAAGATCCAAGGGTCTGGGTCTGTAGTCACCTAGGCACATTGGTGAGGCTTTTTACCAAACCTTGTCCAGGAAGTGGGGTGCAGGGTTTTGGGAAGTATTTTGGGGGGAAAGACGCGTCCAAACAGCTCTTCCCCAGTAACCAGTATTAGTTTGGTGGTGGCAGCGGCCAGTCCAAGGACAACGGGTGGAATATTTTGTACCTTGGGGAAGTTTTGACCTAAGCTGGTAAAGATAAGCTTAGGAGGTTTTTCATGCAGGTCCCCACATCTGTACCCTAGAGTTCAGAGTGGGGGAGGAACCTTGACAAGCAGAGTCAATAATTCAATGAATATTGCTGATAATTTTTTTTAAGGAGCTGCCAAGTAGAGAGGTATAATGCAGCACCACTGCTGCTACGTTACTTATGGAGGGTTATCTTAAATGTGAAGTCCCATGGAAGCTTAGTTAAAAATTGAAATAGGGATTTCAGTTCTACTGAAACTTTTTTGAAAGGTAATGATTAAGTGTAGTTCCCTTCAGATCAATATTCCAATCTGGAACTTCATTGGAGCTGTAGCTGGAATAAAGAACTCCGTTAAAAAGTGTTACAGAAACACCCTGAATGTATTTTTCTTAGAAGGGAGGTGATAAACATCGTATTATTTGCCATTAGACATTTATCTCCCTTTCACAATAACTATGGCAATGCTCTCTGAAAAGAAGATTAAACCATATTTGATCCACTTGACCACCTTCCAACTGATGAGGGTGCAGAAGAGAGCCCCCAAAATAATTTGAGAGCTGGAGAAAATGCCTTACAATGAGAGATTCAAAGAACTGTAGCTCACGAAAGCTTATGCTCAAATAAATTTGTTAGTCTGTATTCGCAAAAAGGAAAGGAGTACTTGTGGCACCTTAGAGACTATCTAAAAGAACTCAATGTGTTCAGTTTATCAAAAAGAAGATTGAGAGATGACTTGATTACTTTCATGGTATTATAGTGTTCTTTGATCTAGCAAAGAGAGGATAACAAGAACCAATAGCTGGCCATTGAATCCAGATGAATTCAAATTCGAAATAAGGCACAATTTTCTTTTTCTCTACCAAGGGAAGTGTTATCATCTCCATCAGTGATATCTTCAGATCAAGACTGAATGCCTTTCTGGGAGATATGCTTTAGCCAAATACAAGTTGTTGGGCTAAGTGCAGGGATAACGGACTGAAATTCTGTGACCTCTATTATATAGGAGGTCAGACTAGATGATCAAATGGTCCCTTCTGGTCTTAAAACCTATGAATTAATACAAAATTATGGAACGGCATTAGGGCAAAGAATTTTCAGGTTTTCTTCATAAAACAGAATTTTGTTCTTTGATGTGTTGAAAAAATTTCTTCATGACTGTCTTTTTTAAATGTTCAAATTTTGTACTAAAAAAATAGGTTTTTCCAAGTCATTTCATTATTCAAATCACAAGTACTTAAAAAAAAGAGTGTACACAACTTCTGTTGCCATATATTCCATACTAAATCATTTGACTTGCACAATGAGGTAAACAATGAGGTGGATAAAATACACAATCTTATCCAGATTTAGTATTAGCATACTAGTATTACTGTGGTGACATAGTTGCACGATAGATGTTTGGTTTTGTTCCAAGAGCAATGGCAGATGTTTGAAATATGACATTAATGACAAATTGGCTGTAGACAATGATATCTAGCGATAAATATTTACTACTCACTTATTTTCATTTCTGCATTAATGTGAAATCCCCACCTTCCCGCCCCAAATGCAAAGCAAGAAGAAATGCATGACTGGCTTTAGTAAGATTGGTTAATTAGCTTCAGACTTTGGAGCTCAATACATATTGATGCACCATCTGATTTTATTTTAACTGAGATTTGTGGAAGAACACAAATCAACAGTTTACGTTTACAATACATGGTGATTAAAGCCATCTCAATGCCATTTAGAAAAGTCCTTAACAAAGCCAGTAACACACAGAAAGTCTGTGGTCTAGATTCCCAGTTAAAAATGGAGGTTTGTTGTAATAATTTAGCAATAGTCTGTAGTTTTTAACAATGAAGTACGTCATGGGTGTCATACAATTCCATATGCAAAATACTGACTGATAAGATGAACCAGTTAAGGGTGTCAGCTACTGAGCATGTTCTTAAAATCAAGGGGTTGCAAACTAGAATGCAGAGGAAGCAGCAGGTTTGTATTAAAGACACGCTACAGCTGAGCAGTGTCAAGGGCAGCATGGAACCCTCAGCTTTAATTTTAAGTAGGCTCAGAAATACTTTACGATTTAATTCAGAGGTGATGCAGACAATGGTGAAGCAAGCAGTGAAATGGCTCAGGAGCTGAGAAGTCCAAATAATAATGCTTCATCTGTCTCTTTGCTGCTTCTGACTCACTTTAGTGACTCTCCTACTGTCTGCTAGTTCTTATTTCACCATCTGACGTGCAAACTAGGAAATCAGAGTTGGAATGTACAAATTGGGTCAGTTAGCTCTGCAACAGGCATAATGTAAATTCCTTCTTGACCTTCCCTTAAGTCAGGAATAGTGATCCTGCAGCTCAAATGAAACAATATTGCAGCTCTCAGTTGCATGCACACACACACACACATACACACACACACACACACCCCCCACACCAAAGCACTGACCCATGTCATCAGTCATTAACCAGACTCACAGGCTGGTGGTCACCCTTTTAAGTAAATACATCTCTTTGTCATAGGTGGGGTTGCTCCATAGCGTCTCTTGCAGGGCCATGTGTGGTGCTGTGGGAGCTCTCTGCCTTAGTCCACAAGTTGTGGCCATCTACTCAGAGCATTGCGGTCTAAGCTGTGAACTTGGAATCAGTCTTTAAAAAGTTAACTAAGGATAACAAAACTCAGAATTTTACTGGCTGTGCATTTAAAGGCAAGTGCTTAGTTGTAGCGCTTGAGGCCAAAGCCCTGACCTGGTCCTAAGGATCTGGGCCAGCAGTGACCAGTTCCTGCTCTGTCCAAGTGTCACCCCAGACAGCTCTTTAGAAGCAGGCAAACCTTTTAAACTGGCCTGCTGGCTCCCGATTGGTCAGTGTCTTCTCCTTCCTGGCCCTTCTAGGCCTCTGAAGGGCTAAATCTTCTTGGTAGCCTGGTCTGAGTGGGTTTTCCTCGAGCAGCCAGGTGTCAGTGCAAGCCAGGATGTGAACTCCGCATAAAATAATGTGGCAAGCCAGAAGAAACAGCTTGAGCCTTTGCAGGGAGCGTGGCGCACACATAGTGGCCAAATGCCCTGGGCGTGCATGTTGGATGTTGTGGGACTAGCAAATTTAAAATGGGTTAATTAATCCTGGAGAACAGTGCCCAAAGTGCTGTCAGACCAACTGTCTACAGATTTAATCTGTTCCTTAAATAGATTCCCTAGCCCTCTGAAATCAAACAACTCTGAGCCACTGCCACTAAAAACGCGATATACAGACTTATTTTCTCATCAGAAGAGCTGTCAATTAGCTATCTTCACAGTTCATTCATAGATCAAGCAATGAAAGTCTGCCACATGCTTCAGATTGTGAAGCATAAACTCTTATGATTGCCTCCTGGAGCAGAAAAGTTTTAGCAACTTGTACTGGCTCAGAAGTGCATCTCCAATCAGAGGCATTTAAGACCAGTATCCAGTCCTCTTTGTGGCAGGAACTATATTTTCTTTCTTTTGTTGTGGGGGGAGGGCAGGGGGAGGGTTTGTAGTTTTTTTTATTTTTAGGGGGTTTTTTTACATTATGATTGTATACAGTACTAGCACAATGAAGCCCTGAAACTGACTGAGACCTACAGGCACTGATGCAAGACAAATAAATAATAGTGTCTTTTCCCAATAATCTGACAGTGTCTTAGATAAATGTCAGCTCAAATTAGCCTCAGTACAAAAACTTACTCTCTCTGAGAGAATCTAACCTAAGGATTGTGGCTGGCAAAAAAAGAGAAAATTATCATTACAATTTAGTAGGTGTTTTATACCATCCCATAGCTATATAAAGTTTTCACCGCCATTCAAATCATACAGTAACATTTTTATAATTAAATGTCCCATGAGTAATAACTCCAGCTTGAATAATGTAGTGGATATCCTACAAATTGTAGACATGTCCAATATCTATTGAAAGAGAAACATGCAATAACCTGTAACCATGCGAGTTCAGACAAATGGTGTTTTGGTATTTCCTGAAGTTTCTCTCAACATAACCTGAACTGGCTAGATTAATTTATTCCAAGTTTATAGGCATAACACACCAAATTAAAGATTTCACAAAGGTAGAAATGGATGGCTTTTGAAAAGAATAATAAAAAGAATTAAAAGATATGACAAAATAGTGACACTGGTGAGTCTCCAAAATCAGTCGAGAGCAGTGGTGGGCAACCTGCGGCCCAACAGGGTAATCCGCTGGCAGGCCACGAGACAGTTTGTTTACACTGACCATCTGCAGGCACGGCCACCACTGCTGCTGGTAGCCATGGTTCACTGTTCCTGGCCAATGGGAGCTGCAGGAAGCGGCACGGGCCACAGGGACGTGTTAGCCGCCACTTCCCACAGCTGCCATTGGACAGGAACGGAGAACCGTGGCCACTGGAAGCTGCAGGTGGCGATGCCTGCGGACGGTCAATGTAAACAAACTGTCTAGCAGCCCACCAGCAGACTACCCTGGTGGGCTGCAGGTTGCCCACCACTGGTCTAGAGTCTCCAAAAGAGGCCTAAGAAGACTTATTTTAAAATCCTCTTATTTTAAAGATAGGAATTGAGAGCTCTCAGTGCCCCACAGGATTAGGGCCTATATCTTGGAATAGTAAACATGCAAATAGTTACCTGCTTTGAAGATGGGATGTTGCTGTTATTTTTTTCCACGAGGGCCCATTTCAAAATATTTGGCAAGGATGGAGATTTCCATGTTGTCCAAGGGTTTACAAACTTTCCATCCTTATCTCTCTTTGATTTAGTTACATCTTCCTCTAATCGGTAATCCAGTCTGAAGCTTTTTCTGGACGTCCTAGAGGAGTCACTGCCTCTGGAACCTCGACTTGAATTTTGTCGTTTCCTTACTGCCTCCTTAGGGTACTGGTTACATGCAGTCAAAGGTTGCTCTTCATCTGCCTTCTCATCCATGTCTTTTGGTGAAGAGCTAAAATATATTTTTTAAATTAATAAATCTTTTCTTTCACTAACATTAACATTCATAAAATTGAAAGCTTTCCACACCACCACAAAAATAAAGCTGCCCTTTCCATTTTGCAATTAAACTTACTTTTCCATACAACTTTACTTTTTAAAACAGTTACAATTACATAGAAAGCTTAAAAAACATGTCTTGGCAAGTAGTGTAGTTCAGGCAGAATCTTCCTTCCTGATATGCATAACTTCAGAACCCAGCCCTATGACATATGAGGTATAAAAGAGGGAGATGTTTTTTAATTTATCATTTTGGAAGAGTACCAAACTCCTCCTAAAGTTCATTTAACACCTGATGTAATTTGATCCGGCAAGCTCAACCTTGAGATTCTTGAACTATGAAATATTTTATGACCTGACATCGTACCTTTGTTCTGTAATAAAAACTGCAGTATTATGTGGCAATAAAGATACTTCTGTTTAAAAGACGCATCAACAAATAATGCATCTCTGTATAATATGAATAAAATGTACGAACCACAAGAGGTATTTGATGCCTCAAGATAGCTGTATTTTAGACAATACAGGTAGGCTGAAAATTCAATTAAGCTTAACTGATATACCTGTAGTTAAAATAAAGTCAAATGTCTGAAGGACAATCCAAGTCCCATGAAACTTGTCATCCCAGGGATGAGCTGCAGAAGTCTGGTGTCCATTAAGTAGGCTGGTTCCTGGACTTGGGAGTTTACAATAGGTCCAATGTTTATGTTTTATTTGCAGCATTTAGTATTTTAGATCTTCAAAGTGTTTTACAAACAGTAGCTTAATTTCAGCAGCACTGTGAGGTTAATAAATATCCTTATTTTGCAACAGGAGAAACAAATTAATTTCCCTACAGCTACAGTTTAAGTCCATTTCATAGCAGCAATCAGAATATGGGAGCCAAGAGCTCTTAACCCATGCTGCATTCACACTATTGTCAGGCTGAACATGCATCCTCTACAGTTTAGGAATTTAGATAAAACAATCCAAACTCAACAGGATTCCAAGGTGGGTGGAAAACCCATGCAAAGTAATAAGTGAGCCCTGGTGTACACTACAGAGTTACAGGTTTCAGAGTAGCAGCCGTGTTAATCTGTATCCGCAAAAAGAAAAGAAGGACTTGTGGCATCTTAGAGACTAACAAATTTATTTGAGCATAAGCTTTCGTGAGCAACAGCTCACTTCATAGGATCCAAAAGCTTAGGCTCAAATAAATTTGTTAGTCTCTAAGGTGCCACAAGTACTCCTTTTCTTCTTATTACAGAGTTAGGTCAAATTTAGCTGTGTGAGGTCGATTTTATAATGAATGCATCTACACAAGCAACCCCATTCTGTCGACCTAAAGGGCTCTTAAAATCGACTTCTGTACTCCTCCCCAGCGAGGGGAGTAGCACTAAAATCGACCGTACTGGCTCGAATTTGGGGTAGTGCGGACACAATTCAATGGTATTGGTCTCCAGGAGGTATCCCAGAGTGCTCCAATATGACTGCTCTGGACAGCACTTTGAACTCTGATGCACTAGCCATGTACACAGGAAAAGCCCCAGGAAACTGAATTTCATTTCCTTTTTGGTCAGCGTGGCAAGCTCAGCAGCACAGGTGACCATGCAGTCCCCCCAGAATTGCAAACGAGCTCCAGCCTGGACCAAAAGGGAGACACTGGTCTGATTGCTGTATGGGGAGAAGAATCTGTGCAGGCCGAACTCTGATCAAAGGAAGAAATGCTAATATATATGACAAAATCGCACAGGGCATGATGGACAGAAGTTACAACAGGGACACACAGCAGTGCCGTGTGAGCGTCAAGGAGCTAAGGCAAGCCTACCAAAGACAAAGGAGGCAAACGGTCACTCTGGGTCAGAGCCCCATACATGCCGCTTCTATGATAGCTGCATGGCATTCTAGGGGGGGACCCTACCACTACCCCACCATTGTCCGTGGACACCTGCAAGAGGAGAGTCTCACGCAACACAGAGGAGGATTTTGTGGATGAGAAGGAGGAGCAGGAGGAGAATGCGCAGCAGGCAAGCGGTGAATCCGTTCTCCCCGGCAGCCAGGACCTTTTTGTCACCCTGGAGCCAGTACCCTCCAAAGGCAGGATCCCCGACCCTGAAGCCGGAGAATGCACCTTTGGTGAGTGCACATTTGTAACTACAGTACAGGGTTTAAAAGCAATAGTGTTTAATGTTTGATTTGCCCTGAAGACTTGGGGTGCATTTGCGGCCAGTACAGCTACTGGAAAAGTCTGTTAATGTGTCTGGGGATGGAGCAGGAATCCTCCATGGACATCTCCATGAAGCTCTCCTGGAGGTACTCTGAAAGCCTTTGCAGAAGGTTTCTGGGGAGGGCTGCCTTATTTTGTCCTCCATGGTAGGACACTTTACCACACCAAGCCAGTAGCAAGTAGTCTGGAATCATTGCAGCACAAAGCATGGCAGCAAATGGTCCTGGGTTTTGGTCACATTCAAACAACATTTGGTCTTTATCTTTCTGTGTTAGCCTCAGAAGAGTGATATCATTCATGGTCACCTGGTTGAAATAGGAGAATTTTTGTAAGGGAACAGTAAAAGGACCCCGGTCATGCTGGGTTGTTTGCGCTTGGCTAAAAGGGATCATCCCATAGCCACGCGGTAGGGGAGGGGTGAAGGGATCATCCCAAATAGCCATGCGGAGGAGTGGGGAGAGGTATGTGCTGCACATCCACCTGAAAACCACAGCCCCTCCTTTTAAATGGCAAACCCAACCAGCATTGCTTGCTATGGGAAAGGAGGACGCTGCAGTTTGAAAACATTCCCACATGCTATGAAGCCGTTAGAAGCCAAATCCGCATACCCTTTGGCTTACCATGGCTGCCTGGAAACCAAATTCTGTTGCCCAGCCGTGTGTGTGTGTCACCATGCTGGCAGGCAGTCAATATAAAAGGCAAAATATGACCTTGTACCTAAAGCACATGTGCTGTCTGCTGTGAATTGCTTGATTCACTGTGAAAGTCTCCCTTTTGTTCTCAGAAATGTATTGTCTTAAATTTTACTCTCCCTTTGTATCCCGTTGCAGGTACAAACGTTTCTATGTTCCCCCTATCATCTCCATCCCTGAGGTTATCGCAGATTAAAAGGAGAAAAAAAACGCACTCGCGATGACATGTTTTCCAAGCTCATTCAGTCCTCCCACACTGATAGGGCACAGTTTAATGCATGGAGGCATTCAGTGGCAGAGTCCAGGAAAGCATTAAGTGAGTACAATGAGAAGAGGCAGGATGCAATGCTGAGGCTAATGGGGGAGCAAACGGACATGCTCAGGCATCTGGTGGAGCTGCAGGAAAGCCAACAACAGCACAGACCACCACTGTATCCACTGTACAACCCCCTGTCCTCCTCCCCAAGTTCCATATCCTCCTCACCCAGATGCCCAAGAACGCGGGGAGGGGAGGAGGCTCCGGGCACCCAGCCACTCCACTCCAGAGGATGGCCCAAGCAACAGAAGGCTGTCATTCAAACAGTTTTGATTTGTAGTGTGGCTACAATAAGCAATGTGCCCTTGCCCTTCCCTCCTCCCTGACCCCACCCGGGCTACCTTATCAGTTATCTCCCTTTTTTTTTAATTAAGAAAGAATGCATGTTTTCAAACAATAGTGACTTTATTTCCTGTGCCAGCTGTGATCGAAGGGGGGAGGGTGGTTGGCTTAAGGGAATTAACATCAACAAAGTGGCAGGTTTGCATCAAGGACAAACACACACAACTGTCACACCGCAGCCTGGGCAGTCATGAAACTGGTTTTCAAAGCCTCTCTGATATGCAGCGCACCTACCTGCACTCTTCTAATCGCCCTGGTGTCTGGCTGTTCAAAATTGGCAGCCAGGCGATTTGCCTCAACCTCCCACCCCACCATCAACATCTCCCCCTTATTCTCAGAGATATTATGGAGCACACAGAAAGCAGTAATAACAATGGGAATATTGGTTGCGCTGAGGTCGACCCTAGTCGGCAAACAGCGCCAGTGAACTTTTAAACGTCCAAAGGCACATTCCATCACCATTCTACGCTTGCTCAGCCTATAGTTGAACTGCTCCTTACTACTGTTCAGGCTGCCTGTGTATGGCTTCATGAGCCATGGGATCAAGGGGTAAACTTGGTCTCCAAAGATAACTACTGGCATTTCAACATCCCCAACAGTAATTTTCTGGTCTGGGAAGTAAGTCCCTTCTTGCAGCTGCTCAAACAGCCTGGAGTTCCTAAAGATGCGAGTGTCATGCACCTTTCCCGGCCATCCCACGTTGATGTCGATGAAACGTCCCTTGTGATCCACCAGTGCATGCAGCACCATTAAGAAGTACCTCTTGCGGTTTATGTACTGGTTGGCAAGGTGATACGGTGCCAAAATAGCCACTCGCTTCTCAACCGTCAGGGCAGCTCTCATCTTGGTATTCCTGTGCTTCAGGGTGGAGGAAAGCAACTCACAGAGTTCCAGAAAAGTGGCCTTATGCATGCAAAAGTTTTGCAGCCACTGGGAATCATCCCATACCAGCAACACTATGCAGTCTCACCAGTCTGTGCTTGTTTGCCAGGCCCAGAATCGGCGTTCCACTGTACCAACCAGCCCCACTGCCACCATGATGTCCCAATTGCCACATCCCACGCTTTCAGGAATGTCTGTGTCTATGTCCTCCTCACAATCGTCCTTGTGCTGCCATCTCTTAGCCAGGTTCTGCACATACTGCAGTATAATGCACGAGGTGTTTACAATGCTCGCAACAGCAGGAATGAGCTGAAGGGGCTCCATGCTTGCCGTGCTATGGCGTCTGCATGGGTAACCAGGAAAAAAGGAGCAACTTGATTGTCTGCAGTTGCTTTCATGGAGGGAGGGAGGGGAGACTGACTATATATACCCAAAACCACCCGCAACAATATTTTTGCCTCATCAGCCATTGGGAGCTTAACCCAGAATTCCAATGGGCAGTGGAGACTGCGGGAACTGTGGGATAGCTTCCCACAGTGCACCGCTCCGTGAGTTGATGCTAGCCACGATAGTGAAGACGCACTTTGCTGACTTAATGCGCTTAGTGGGGACATACACAATCGACTGTATAAAATCGATTTCTAAAAATCGACTTCTTTAAAATCAACCTAATTTTGTAGTGTAGACATACCCTGAGTGGCTTAACAGGTTTAGTTTAAGAAACTCTGTCATACACTTATTTTGAATTACATTTTTAGTCCTCAACCAATGTTAAGACAAATGTTGGTTTGGTGTCCAGTTATTTAAAACAGAAAAGTACTAAAGATTTCAGACCTTTACATGATTAAAAACAATAAGTGACCAGAGGCAGACAAATAGCATTGTACATTGTTTAGAATCAGTGGAACACTGTTAAGAGAGATATGCAAACAAGAAAAAAATTAAATGGCCAGATGGAAACGGCATTTGTATTGGTCTTCAATATGTTTGGAAACATTCTTATAGGTTAATGTCTTGATTAGATACTTCAAAACAATGTGGGGGGAATTTTAGCATTCATGAATTAAGATTGATGGTACTGACTAGAAGTAACAATAGAGGTACCAGTATCCAGCATGCAAACTTCCCTTTACAGTTCCAGAGCTACTATACCTTTTATCACAGTCGAGAACCATTCCTACACATGGGCTGGGAATTGTACTGTTTAGTGATATGGAACAAGTCCTCCACACATTCTGGACTACATAAACTTTTCACCCAATTATCAAGCTTGACCTCAGGTATCCATTAGAGATATACTTGTACATTAACTGATTTCCAAACTTTGTGTGCTCAAGGATCAGTTCCAAAAGGATGGTTTTAAATAAGGCCACTCACTTACAAGCAATTTAAAATAAAAATTTCTCCATTGTACTTAGCATGGTTTTAGTCAAATTAGTTAAGAGAGGTGTTGTTCCTTTGACAAAATGATTTTCAAGTACCCGAGTGGCTAGAATTCACTCTGCCCTTGTACAATTAAATACAAAAATCTATGTTAGTGTACCATTACAGCTGAGATTTTATACACAGACAAAAGGAATGTAATGTTACTACAACCCATCAAAAATTTATGTATTGGTGGAGCTCTGACTTTAAAGGTAGATTCCTCTTTTCCTTCTATAGGAACAGCCATTTGAAAATTAGTGAGATTGCTTACCTGTGACATAACAGATAACATAGCTGATAAGGGTTGGAGATACACAGATGGTTCCCGCACCAATCATTACTCTGCCATCTTCCACAGACATAGACTATTAAGGCATTAAAGACAACACCATGTGGTAGCAGAAATATCTCCATACGTCCACAGCAGGGCAGGGTTACTGCTACTGGCTTTTAACTGTGTAAAATCTCAACCATAATGTTGGATTAAATTAAGTTTCTTTGCATTAATTTTCTTGTGGTTTTAGAGAGATCACCCAGTGTGTACATTTGCTAATTAACAATCACATAGTCTAGTAAATGAATTCGTATATTAAACAACATTTAATACAAATTGTGTGCATTCTGAAAATATGCACGCCACTCTAGAAAAGTATGCAGAACTGTGGTATATAGAAGAACGAAGGGAGCACAAAGGAGAATTAAGGGTTGTGTGCAGATATATGCAGTTACACAGTATGTCTTTCCAGGTACTGAACTATGCAGTATACATGCTAGTGTTTGCACTCAGGGATAACCATTTTTTTAAAAAATTCCTCACAGAGGACTACATGCCAAGTCAGAAGTTTTAATTACATATCATTTTTTAATTAAAGCATGCAAACAAACAGCATAAAACCACATCTGAAAAATTGCTAAAAGACGGTATGCAAAGGTAAAGTATCAAATTCTAGTAATTTAGGTACTTAATCCCAGTAAATTAATCAGTTACCATTTCAATAAACCACCCATTTCAATTTTCTTATTCAAATACATAATGACTGTGGTCCACATAAGCTACTGTAAAGTCAACATACTACCATTGTTACTACAAGCTAAGGGATGACTTGATCACAGTCTGTAAGTACCTACAAAGGGAACAGAAATTTGATAACAGGGCTCTTCAGTCTAGCAAACAAAGGTATTACAAGATGCCATGGGTGAAAGTTGAAGCTAGACAAATTCAGACTAGAAATAAGGAGCAAATTTTTAAAGGGGATTATAATTAACCATTAGAACAATTTATTAAGGATTGTAGTGGATTCTCCATTACTGGAAATTTTTAAGTCAAGACTGGATTTTTAAAAAAATAATACATTCTAATTCCAACAGGAGTTAATTCAGGGAAGTCCTATGGTCTGTGTTGTACAGTAGGAAAGACTACATTATCGTAAGGGTCCCATCTGGCTTTGGAATCTATGAAGTAATTTTACATTAAAAGAGCTCCAAAAGTGTCTGAGGCATTTTTAAAAGTTTTAGTTTATCTATTACATTCATCTCTCAAATGGGTGAGTTCGATTTTTGCTTAAATACACATTTGATCCTGCTCTGAAATTTTTATATTGAAACAAATTATCAGTGTAAGGGAAGAGGGAATGGTTGTACTGACAACAAAATGGGTGCCAAGGCATTTAAGGCACTGCAGGTATCCATCTGCCAATATGTTTTCCACCTGATGCACCTACATGGCTTTCATTAGCATTCCATAAGCATTTGAGGGGAGTACAGACCTCATCAGCCAGAACTGACTGAACTTAACCTTTTTACATACATAAAGAAAATTATGAATTTAGAAACAGTTAATCTAGTCAAGTATTCTCTGAACTGTGTATTCCTTGAAAGTCTCTCTCTTGCCTCTTAATTTATGTTTCTCTTGGAAATATGTAGTGGATATAACGCAGTGTGTCTGAAATGCAGCAATTTTGCTCTGTACAGCAGTTTTGATACTGCTTAGGGTATAGCAAACGAAAGCTAATTTTTTCTCCTTAAGGTAAAGAGGAACATTCTTTAAAAATCCAGCATGCTTCAACTTTTGGCTTAAAATAAAACCTGGCAGGTTGTTTGTCTACAGAGGTTCTTGGTATTCTAAACAAGAAAGCTTCTAAATCTGAGATTTGGTATCTATATCTTGAATATTACAAAGTACTCAATCAGGGATGAGTCAACACTTCCTCCCTTCCTCTAGAGCTCTCCTTGGGGGCAATTTTAATTTTCTAGCACCAAACAACCCCCTATTATTATTTTAAGCCATTGGATTGTCTGTCAATATGTATAAGTGAGCTAGATGTTGCAATCAACCAGCCTTCTGTTAAATCCTATCTGTGTGTGGGGAAGCAATAAACAGACTTTAAAAAAAATCCTGTGTAGACATCCTGCAATTGTAGACTTGCACAGGTAATCTTGTATGCTTGACCCTTTTAAACAAAAGTGAAGAATCTGCCCCTATATATGCAAAACATTAATCAAATGCTGGATGCTTTACTCACACAAGTTGTCTTACATCCAAAACCACATGCCAGTAGGCAAACGTGATATATTTCAAAAGCACAAAAGGGATGCAAATACTGTTTGACTGTTATGAACATTTAAAACAGAGCAGGAGGGCTTTTTCAAATTAAGAAATATTTTAATAGCCAGGTGCATGTAATCATAAAAAAAATTAATCATCATCAGTTTGTGGAAAAGTGACCTATAATTAGATCCTTGCTAATGTCTGATGAAAAGCTTTCTTTAGAAAAGAAATATGTTAGAAGCAGGGTTTGAAAAATCCACTCACATAGGTGAGCAGAAATCTCTCAGGCAAGTGCCAATAGCTTCTGCAGAAGTAAAGATTCTGTTTTAAAAAATTAAGTTCCTAGCCTTTATGCTTGCAAAGAAAACATTCATTGTAAACCAAGTGTAATCAATGTAGTGATGTCTTCCTGAGTCTATACAGAGAACTCTAGTTCTGACACTGCAGAGGGTATAGAGAGTAGAAAGCTGCCACTGCTGTTATACAGGGGAGCCCTGGCCTCCAGGACATCTTAAGATGAGGAATGCCCTGGAGAAGTTGCCAACCTCATCCCTAGAGCAGGGAATACTGGAGAGGAGTTTTCGAGAGGGGTCGGTTCCCAACCAACCCAGCAGAGAAATCTGTGTGTGGAGGAGCCCCATTCACACTCTGCCAGGAGAGGATTCTAGGGCTAATACCCACAGCTGCCCCAGGTCAGCTGACTGAGGTTCAGGCTGCAGGGCTGAAAAACTGCTGTGTAGGACATTTGGGTTTAGGCTCTAGCCCAAGCTCTGGGACCCTGCGAGGAGAGAGGGTCCCAGAGCCTGGATCTCAGCCGAAGCCTGAACGTCTATACAGCAGTATTCAACCCCGTAGCCCAAGCCCTGCAAACCTGATTCAGCTGACCCCTGGCCAGCTGCGAATGTGCCTTGGGTCTTTTATTCCAGTGTAGACATACCCTCAGAGGGAAGAGAGGGGCAATATTAATTGATAAATATGTTGTGGTGGCCCAGCATTCATTTGGGACTCAGTTCATCCAGCAATATACCAAGGTTTTCAGGCCAAAGCAGTAGGGGGGGGTGGGGGGGGTGGAAGGGACTTACCAGACAAGAGGGGTTGCGGCTCAGGAGGGGCATGGTTTGGAGAACCTGTGTATTTTGGCCTCACATTTAGTCTTTGAGCTATTAGGTGTTGGATCAATTTTGCAAGCCAAGTTCAAAGCTGATAAACAACTGAAAATGCACATGGTATAGTTTCATATTGGAATTAACCATTAACTTTTAGGAAAATAACAGTGAAGTGCTCAGTAAAATCTTAAAATGGATTTTACCTCACACCTTTTACAAGTGGACCTTAGAAATATAGAAGTGAAAAATTACAAATACACATTATCAGTATTTCTCCTTAAAAATGCAATTTTAAACATTACAAAGTTTCAAGTGTGAAAGCGTTTCTTTTAACTTCAGTCAGGAGAATACAGGCAACAGAACATGGAATCTCTTATTAACGCTTGCATGTAGATAAAAACCTCCTCCCATCCACTACCCAGTACCACCATCCACTACCATACTGCATACAGGTATAACTCACCACCACACACACACTTTGGACATGCTAACATCTGAAGGAGTGGAGCATTAATTTGTTGGGCCCCAAAAGATTTAATTTGAGAGCAGGGCTCCCGTTCTCTAGATCTTATGTACCAATTCAATTTAAACTTTTGACTATAACAGGATTCAAAAAAGGACTAGATTTGTTCATGGAGGATAGGTACACCAATGGCTATTAGCCAGGATGGGCAGGGATGTTGTCCCTAGCTTCTGTTTGCCAGAAGCTGGGAATGGGCGATAGAGGATGGATCACTTGATGATTACCTGTTCTATTCATTCCCTCTGGGGCACCTGGCATTACATAGAAACTGAGAGAAATGGCACACAATAGCCAGTAAGGGGCCTGCTTGTTCTCTACCCCACTACCACTGCCCTAGTGGGCCCAAAATATCCGAGCTGAGGGAGTTCTACCACCTTTGTGCCAGGAAACATATAATTCAGCAGCTTTCCTTCAAGCATTCCACAAACACAAAAAAAAAACAAAAAAAAACCCACATACCTTTGGGCTGAGCCTAAGCATGAAAATTTTCAACTGAAAAGGAATTTATTTGCAAACATTAGAAAGTGTGGAAAGAAATGCCCCCTGCAGTCTTAACTATGGATAGTCATTGGCAGCTAGATTTTACTCACAGTGTTCTTTTCTTTCATTGTTCTTTAGCACTGAAATTGCTTAGGGCAACTATTGGATAGTTTGAGATTAGATGATTATGAATGCAGTTAAACTTTTATTATAAAGCACTTGAAGCTGTTCAAACCAATCAGAACAGCAGATTGGCTGAACACTCCTAGCCTTATGATTTTGCCTCAAGCTGTGGAACTAACCGGTCTTCAAAGAATTCTTTTAGTGTGTTGGACTGTTCCATTTTAAAACTGCACAGAAAGGGAGAAAAAAACATTGCAAAATGATTTACTCACGCTATTTCATATTTTAGTGACTAGTGAGAAAATGTGTACAGTGCCCTTATGTCCGTATCACAACGTCTGAAGAACCTACCACACAATTTTCTGTCATACTTTGAAGCATACATTTTATATCATTCTGGTTTCCTACTAATGTGGATGGGAAACACAGTGTTTTGACTTTAAAATAATTGTTGTTCCACTATGAACACTGTAAAACAGGAGTAACTGAGTTGATTTCAGGAAATTTTATAAGTACTGAATATACATCGTTAAGGCATGCAAAGGAAGAGGCTACAAATTGTTTACATCTACATCTGTTTCATTAATATGAATAACGTGAATTTCTGACGTTTATTATCAAAATAAATGTGCACCAGAAAACATATTGGCCAGAAGCTATTTTCTCTTTTCTTTGTTATTATATACTGTATAGGGAACATTAAGTTACTGTACTAGGAACTTAAAGTATATTAATTTTAATGTCTAATTGGGACCATTTAAATGCTAACATTATTAAGCACTGACCATTTGGTTTTTAATAAAAACAAAATATTAATGAATGCTAAAGTAACATTTAAAAGCCACAAAAAGTCAGAAAATTCAGAGTTAAGGTTCTTATAGCAACATTAACTCGTTGCACATATGGAGTATTTTACTATTTTTTTGCCGAAGACCTAGATTGTCACTATGATCTACCCATTCTAAAGGACAGAATAGCTGATTCACCATCAGCTCAGGGTTAAACAAAGACTGTGAACGGCTAGCCAACTACAAAAACAGTTTCTCCTCCCTTGGTGTTCACACCTCAACTGCTAGAAGAGGGCCCCATCCTCCCTGATTGAACTAACCTCCTTATCCCTAGCCTGATTCTTGCTTGCATATTTATACCTGCCTCTGGAAATTTCCACTATATGCATCCGAAGAGGTGGGTATTCACCCACAAAAGCTTATGCTCCAATACGTCTGTTAGTCTATAAGGTGCCACAGGATTCTTTGCCGCTTTTACAGAATAGTGATTCTGACTCAATCTGCCTCCTGATCTCCCCCTTGCTTTAAAAAGGAGCAGGATCCAACACAGCATACTTCCCCCCCAGTGCAGCTATGCTGGGTGGCATGCTGGGGGTGAGGGTTGTGGAGCCAAGGCTATACCAATTCCATTCCCTCTTGCCCACCAGCGCATAGAAGAGGGGGTGCAGCAGTTCTGGTTCCCTTCCCTGAGTCTGCTTCCTTATGCTCACTGTGTAGCTTGCACACGGGAGTACAGTCCTTTATACCCTGATGCAGCCAAGCCAAAGCTCAGTCCTAAATATGTAGATTAATGTGTTTTACTAAAACTATATGTTTTAATAATGATTTACACTTAACCAGAAAAATACAAATAGAAAACAGTACACATGAGCAACATAGACCAGCTAAGCTATCATTGCTGTTGGAATCGACCTGCAACTGGATCCGCATACATGAACCCTTGTACCAGCATGGAGTCCCAATAAAATCAATAGTGCTCTATACGAGCATAAAAGTCGGTCCTCACAGATCAAATGGTAAGATCTGGCCCTGAATTTTTAAATTTCCTGACTCTGACCCCAGGCCTACAGAGATTTACGCATATGAGCAGTCCCACTGAAGTCAACAGAATTACTCAGGTGAATATAGTTAAATACAAACATAAATCTTTCCAGGACTGCAGATTTTGGTACTTTTAACTGTCAAACTTTAATGGTGCATAAACATATATTAAATGCCTACGTGTATTATTTGATTAATAATCTCACATGGTTTTATTTTTATTTAATGATTATTATATATAATGTGATGTTAGGGTGCCCAGAGATTTTACTTAATTAGGCTTTATCTAATTAAAAATCTAAATAAATACAAAAGGTTGTGAATTTACAGGGTGCCATGAAGGTACTAAGATAACTGAAGGTACCTTAGTTTGTATTAATGGTTGCTCGATTAACTTTTTAGGTTAATTAGATGAGATTAGAAAATAAATGGTTCTATCCCAGGTGAAATGGAATTAAGGGCTCCATCTATAGCATAAAATGAACCAGGTTAGTATACAGCTTTCTGCCACATTCTAATTTTTTTTCTTATCACTGTGAACAGAAAACATTGTTATATAACAGTGTCTTGGAAAGGTGCTGTAACCTAGGTCTACAGGTATCGTTATACAGCAATATAGGAGCAGAAGCAGTCCATTTATGTTTAACTTCAGATCTTTTATGTCTAACTCTGCAATTGCCATCTCTAATTTATATTTTTATGCTTTAAAAAAAATCTTTTTTTGACAAAAGAGGACAAACACACTACCATGCAAACCTCTCCCATAGATAATCAGAGGAAGAAAAAGCCCTCCACCTATCAGAGTTTGTAAGAGCAGTCAGTTTTATGCCTGGGAATAGCTAATATTCCTTCAATTCATTAAATGTATGTTGTCACTCAATTTTTGCTTATATACGTTAATATTCAGATCTAGGGACTCCACCACTTCAGTTTGAAGTCCAATTCCACCTCTTCACTTCTCTCTAGAATATACCTCCTTAAATTCTTCTGACTTGTTCTCTCTTAATTTAAACCTGTCCCCTAATTTCTGGTTTGTCCAACTAACTCAAATAGGTCACAGTTAATTTTATAAAAAACATTAGCTACTTTACATACTTCTACCATATAACCTCTTAATCACATTTGCATCCAAGTACAACCAATTTTGCCTTACTCCCCAGAAGAAATCCATCCATTTCTTTTATTTTAGTTTCACTATGCTGTCTTTTCTCCAGTGTAACCATTCAAAAAATCATACACAAATTTTTCATGAGAGTTACACTAGCAGATGCTCAACAGTGCTCTGTACTCCTCATACTCTTCCTGAACATGACAGTTTAATTTCTGAAACTCAGTGAAAAGCCAGTAAATGCAGAGATAAGGCTCTCCCATTTCTCCTTTACAGGAGCATCACATTTAAAACAAGTCACAATGATAAAAAAAACCAAGAAATGTAGACATGAAATGTCATTTCACATGCTGCACAACTATAGCTCTGCTCCCAAAAAGAAAGATACCAACTGGAACTTGGAACACCACAGTCCATTGCCCCTTCCTAACCAAACCTGCCATTTTCACTGTGTCGATCACTCCAAATCAGGATTGTTCTTCATACACTCCAGTGGGACCTTCAGTATGGTTTGGTTAACATCATTGAGTGGAGGAGTAGCACTTTTTCCACAGGACAACAAAGGCACATCGCTAACACCAAGGCGAACGAAACCAAATATTTATTTCACATGGTCAAACAATGTATTTTTCCCTAATTTCATTCTTGGAAATGGCGGAAGCATTTAGGCTGAATCACGTACACACACTCAGACCCCCAGCATGGGACATAAGCAACTGAAAACAGGGAAGCGTCAGGTAACCTTAAGTATAGATGGTGCTACGAGCTCCAGCTATAATAATTTACCCCTAATAACAAAAATCTTTTCATACATGAAAGGGGTAAACAGTGAGGTGGCAAAGTTTGCAGATGATACTAAACTGCTCAAGTTAGTTAAGAACAAAGGAGACTGTGAAGAACTTCAAAAAATCTCACAAAACTAAGTGATTGGATTGGGCAACAAAATGGCAAATGAAATGTAATGTGGATAAACGTAAAGTAATGCACACTGGAAAAAACAACCCCAACTAGACATATAATATGATGGGGGTTAATTAGCTACAACTAATCAGGAGAAAGATCTTGGAGTCATCATGGATAGTTCTCTGAAGACGTCCATGCAGTGTGCGGCGGCAGTCAAGAAAGCAAATGGGATGCTACGAATCATTAAAAAAGGGATAGAGAATAAGATGGAGAATATCTTATTTCCCTTATATAAATCCATAGTACACGCACATCTTGAATACTGTGTATAGATGTGGTCCCCTCATCTCAAAAAAGATATACTGGCATTAGAAAAGGTTCAGAAAAGGGCAACTAAAATGATTAGGGGTTTGGAACAGGTCCCATATGACGAGAGATTAAAGAGGCTAGGACTTTTCAGCTTGGAAAAGAGGAGACTAAGGAGGGATATAAAATCATGAGTAGTGTGGAGAAAGTGAATAAGGAAAAGTTATTTACTTGTTCTTATAAGAACTAGGGGCCACCAAATGAAATTAATGGGAAGCAGGTTTAAAACAAATAAAAGGAAGTTCTTCACTCAGTGCACAGTCAGCCTGTGGAACTCCTTGCCTGAGGAGGTGGTGAAGGCTAGGACTATAACAGAGTTTAAAAGAGAACTACATAAATTCATGGGAGGTTAGGTCTATCAATGGCCGTTAGCCAGGATGGGTAAGGAATGGTGTTCCTAGCATCTGTTTGTCAGACGGGGGAGATGGATGGCAGGAGAGAGAGATCACTTGATCGTTACCTGTTAGGTTCACTCCCTCTGGGGCACCTGGCATTGGCCACTGTCAGTAGACAGGATACTGGGCTGGATGGACCTTTGGTCTGACCCAGTATGGCCATTCTTATGTTCATGCCAACATCTTACTATTATTCTTTAATACAGTAGACTATGTGACTTCTTAAATGTACTGTACCCTATCAGCCTATTCTCTAGGCAGGGAAATGATGGCACATGTCCTAATACTGTATCTATCTGGATAACCCCTTCACCTTATTATTTTTTTGATTTATCCAAATCTTTCTGTAGCCTCTGTAGTGTCAGTCCATTTCTATTGTGTAGCTGTGTCCTTTTTATTTTATTATATGCTATTCACGGCCAAGACTATACCTTCCTATATATTTGTAGAGCACCTGGCATATTTTATGTGCTTCTGTAACACAAATAAGCAGTAAATAATATTCGCTTGTTATTCCTGTAATTTATTTTTCTAAGAAAATTCAGATCAAATGCAGTATATGTTTTTTAGTGAAATTCTTCTTTTTGCCTAATGCCTGCAACTACACTTAGGCGCACGCACCCAGACCCACAAAGCTATTTCCTAATGGAAGTTAGGAGCCTAAACAGCTTTGTGGATCTGGGCCAAGAGATTTACCAAGGCCATACTGTGAGCTGTGGGGATTAGAATTGGGACCCTGCTAGAATTCAGTGGTACCCTAAGCATACTACAGAGCTTCTCACTAACATTTGTTAACAAAAACAAAATAATGAAAACACAAGACCAAAAATGATTTTATAGAAGACCAGAACAAAATAGAAAACAGTTACAGCAGGTGTTATGCATGAAGGTACTAACTGTTATTGCAGCACCTGGTGTTTATTAATCCCAAAACAATCTCCTAACCAGTTGCAGAAAGGGCAAGAATCTAAAAGTGATTCTGGGAGGCTCAGTCACTTAGCTTACTATGTATGGAGAAGTGCTAGAACACTAGATTTCTCTCTAGGCAATTCCAGAAAGTCTAGCTAGCTACCAATATCCAACAGTTGTATTAGGATATCAAAAATTTTGTGAAGGCTGTTGCTTATTCATCTGCAGTACATGCCTTTTGCTTTATTTAAACTAGGTTGAAATCCATCAGACAAAGCCCATAGCAGATTTAACCATTATTTCCCTTTCTGCAGTTCTACTCCATCCCACCTCCTTACATTCTTATGTCTCTGACCTTCCCTTCCACTTTTTCATACTCTGACAGTGGTTCTGAATGTAGAGATTATATTCCAGGGAAAGTCAAATTAGGCTTTTACACCTTCAGGCACTAAGATTAATATCAGGTGTTTGGATTTCAGAAAATTTCAGTACATATGCATATCAGGTATTTCAGTTGTGGCTCATTTCTGGTACAATACTTTTTACGGAGCATCTCATCTGTTCAATAAATCAATCCCCAAACTTTACCCTTAACTGATGATCTATTAGACAAAAAAGTTAAGACAGCTCTCAGAAGTCTATTAGGGAAAAGACTCTCTAAAGGCCAGTTATTGCCTTAGCCCAATATGAAATTAGTCAGTCTTGTTTAGAACAAAATAAAACATATGAACAGAGAGCACTTTCTTGGCTGTGTTGCTGTGTCTGCTAGCCCATTTAAAAAAAAAATAGATTTTCTGTTTGCTGAGGGGCAGAGTAGAAGTAATGTATTAGAATCACATTTCATTGATTTTAAGTTATCACATGAAAACTTATTTCCTGCTATTGTTTAAAAAGAGTTTAGTAGCATATAGTTAATCACATTTGACAAATACTTTGCTTAAATCTGTACTTGAGATAGTTACTGATCATCCAGATTATTTGGTTAAACAGACTATATTAAGACACTTTATTGATATTTTTCTACTTCACATCTGAATTCTACAAAAGAAAGAAAAAAAGGTTTCTGTTTACAGTGCTTCTTTTTAATAGTGAAAATGTTAAATAAAATGACAATACTGTGAGGTATACAAATGTTTTTAGGAGATTATGTAACATGTTTTCCTGAATGACACTGCAGCATATTACCATGTCAATGAAAAAGAAGAATAAAACTATAGCAACTGAGAAAACAGGACCTGCTCTTCCAGGATTTCATTCACCAGCCATAGATAGGACTCTTGGTCCCAATTTTTAAAAAATGACACACTAATATGTGGTCTAATCAAGATTTTTCATTAACACAGAATCTGCAGTATCTTTTTTAGATGCAATCCATTTCAGTTTCTCTTAAGGAGCTGGCTTTCTGTACTAAACAGAACTAACAGCAAAATCATATATAAAATCAGAACGGACAAAGCACTTGAAAACACACTGTAGTAAACCGTGTTCTGGCAAGGAGACGGATTTAAGTGACTCAGTAGGTCTTAAACATCTCTAACTTTTTTTTTGGACATCAGTAGGAAACAACTCATTTACTCATTGACACAGCGGCAAATCCTATAGATCACCCATCGTCATCTACTCCAGTGGTACAAGGTTCGCCCACACAAGCTGCAAGAACGAATAAATTATTCTGAACGGGTTTTTTAAACAACAACAACAACAACAACAAAAACCCTAAAAACCACCATACGCTCGCTCTTCTGCCTTCCACCCGCAAGCCCCCTACTCCTGATTTCTTAACTTTCAGGGTAGCAAGAGAGACCGACCAAGATCCTGTGCAGCTGCCAAGATGCTGTCTATGCAGGGCACACGCTAGAGTGGTTCAGGAAAGTTAGAGAAGGTGGGGGAGGCAATCTCTCCTATTGGACTAACTTCTGCTGCTGGGAGACACAAGCTCGGACGGTCAGTGCTTCGTGGTGACCGTTTTTAAAAACCTCTCCCCCACCGCTTGAGCAAGCGCCTGAACTGAAACACTGCAGCGAGCAGGGGAGGCAGAAAGGTGGGCAGGGGAGGCGGGCCATCTAAAGCACTTCGCTGCCTTTCTCAAAGCGCAGGGTTTGCCCTGGGTACTTTGTGTCAGAAGGGAACCCTAGAGCCGCGGGGCGAGTCCCCACCAATCCCTCCCCACCCCAATGTCGGTCCCACGCCCCCTCTCCCAGCAGCTGCGCCCACTTGAGCTGGGGCCCGCAGCACAGCGAGACCCCAGGCAGGGCTCTCCTCACCGCCCGGGCTGCGGCTGGGCGCTCTCGTCGTCCTCCTCCTCCATGGCGCGGCGGCGGCTCCTCTCCCCCGGCTGCGCCGCGACTCCCCGGCAGGCGGAGTTACGCGGCGGCGGCGGCTGTCTCCTACCTGACAAACCACCAGCCACTGAAGGCAGCGCCAAAAGCTCCAGGCAGCAGCTCCACAGCGCCCTGCTCCTCACCATGGTGGCGCCTGCGCGGCAACGGCAGCCCGGCTCCCCCTCCCGGGAGCCATCACCTACCCGACCCCCGCGTACAGCTCAGGGAACTCGCAGGACCCGCTACCGCCGCCTCCCTGCGCCATCGGGAACATGCAGGAGCCTGGCTTCCGCTACCACTTACCTTTACCAAGATGGCCCCCCGGAGGGTAGTTGGCGCCGCGGCCATCTTGGTAAAGGCCAAAGCATCCAGCCCGCCGCTGGCAGTGGACCAGCGGTTCAGTGAGATGGAGGAAGGCTGCGTGATGAGTCAGGGCTGCTCTGACATCGCCCGAAGCACCCACCGCCTGCCCCATGAACTCTGCACCAGGAGTCCTTGTGCCGGGCCTGGGACAAGCCCAGTTTCCATGGAGGAGCCCTTGGGAATCTGTGAGTGGGAGGAGGCGCAGCCACAGGGTGGCCCAACGTGGTCCCAAGGAAGTGCCCCCGGTGAGGATGAAAGCAGCCTGCCTGGGCTCCAGGCCCTGTGCCAGGAAGGGGGTCCAGTCCAGCAGCAAATCAGTAAGCTAGGCAAAGCCCTTTGGTGCTGGGTGGTGACAGGCACGCAAGCCCCGGGGAAGAGGTGCAGCGCCCTCGGAAGTCACATAGCGGATTAACTCTAACTCTCCTGTGGGGCCAGGGCGATTAGATTTTCTGGAGCCCCTGGGGGGCTGGAGTCGGGGAGTGGGCTCAGGGCTGGGGCAGGGGATTGGGATGCGGGTGGGTATGCAGCTCTAGCTGCGGGGGGTGCTCTGTGGTGGGGCTAGGGATGAGACAAGGGGTTTGGGTGCAGGTGGGCGGGGGTGGGGTCTGGGAGGGAGTTTGGGTGCAGGAAGGGGCTCTGGGCTGGGGTAGGGTGCGGGGGGTGGGGTCTGGGAGGGAGTTTGGGTGCAGGAGGGGGCTCCAGGCTGGGGTACAGGGTTGGGGTGGAGGCGCTTACCTCAGGCGGCTCCTGGTCAGCGGCGCAACCGGGCTAAGGCAGGATCCCTGGCTCTGCGCTGCTCTTTTCCCTGAGGTGGCCAGCATGTCTAGCCCCTAGGCAGAGGGGCCCGGCTGCTCTGCAGAGTTCACACTGCCCATGCCTGCAGGCACTGCCTCCGCAGCTCCTATTGGCTGTGGTACGCAGCCAATGGGAGCTGCGGAGCCGTCGCTTGGGGCGGGGGCAGCGCACAGACATTCCCTGAAGGCTCCTCGCCTAGGGGCCGCAGGGCCACATTGGCGAGCCGGTGCTCGTGGCTCCAGCTCGGGGGGGTGAGCGCCAAGGCTCGGGAACTGGTGTTCGGCCCACAGCGCAGAGACTTGCCACAGGCCAGATGTAAAGAAGCAGTGGGCCACATCCAGCCTCGGTGGCCCCCCTTAGCCCGAGACTCTGGGCTGCAGCCCCTGCATTAATCCGGCCCCGCATGATACAGCCTAAGGCATGGCAGCACCCAGGAGGTGTATGGCTCAGACGTGACTAGGGACACTAGTATACACTGGCAGCTGCCCAGTTCATGGGGCTCAGTATTATCTTAGCCAACCTCTGCTGTAGGTGGAGCTATGCTCCGTGTACACTACATATAAAGAGGCCAATTTTTGAAGGCCATAAATAAAGACAGTTGACATCTATGTCTGCAGTTTTTCCATGGAGAAACATCTCTTAGGTGTAAGAGCTGACAAAGGGGTTGGTTATTCATCATATTAACATGCAGCTGTGTCCAATACTGCATGCACCATGCAACGTCAACCTGTGTAATAGCAACATAAGAATGGCCATACTGCGTCAGACCAATGGTCCATCTAGCTCCGTATCTTGTCTTCTGACAATGGCAGGTGCCAGATGCTTCAGAGGGAACGAACAAAACAGAGCAATTATCAAGTGATCCATTCTCTGTTGTCCAGTCCCAGCCAGGGGCACTGGAACAGGGGGAGTCAGGGCCCCATCACATTTAAAATCGATCACTTTTTACCGGCTATAGGGGTGAGCAATGGTGGTTAGGGGGTGGAGAGGAGTGAGCAGGAGGTGGGATCTTGGGGGGAAGAGGCAGAACAGGGCCTGGGGGCAAAGGGCCACTTTTAGGGAGCTGCCACCACTCCTGATTCCAGCTTCTGCCATTTGAAGGTTTAGGGACACCCAGTGCATGAGGTTGCATCCCTAACCATTTTGGCTAATAGCCATTGATGGATCTACCTCCATGAACCTAATTCTTTCTTGAAACTAGTTATAATTTTTGCCTTCACAACATCCCCTGGCAATCACTTCCAGCAGCCAACTGTGCATTGTGTGAAGAAGTACTTCCTTATGTTTGTTTGAAACCTGCCAACTACTAATTTCATTATGGGACCCCAGGTTCTTGTGTTATGTGAAGGCATAAATAACATTTCCCTATACACTTTCTCCACACCATTTATGATTTTTATAGACCTCTATTGTATCCTCCCTTCATCATCTCTTTTCTAAACTGAATAGTCTCAGTCTTTTTAATCTCCTCATATGAACACCGTTCCATCCCCTTAATAATTTTTGCTGCCCTTCTTTGTACTTTTTCTAATTCTAATACATCTTTTTGAGATGGGGTGACCAGAACTTCACACAGTATTCAAGGTGAGAGCGTACTATGGATTTATGTAGTGGCATGATGATATTTTCTGTTTTATTATCTTTCCCTTTTGTAATGGTTCCTAACATTGTGGTAGCTTTTTTGGCTGCCGCTGCACATTGAGCAAATGTTTTCACAGAAATATTCACAATGACTCCAAGATCACTTTCTTGAGTGGTAACAGCTAATTTAAACCCATCATTTTGTATGTATATTTGGGATTATGTTTTCCAATGTGCATTACTTTGCACTTACGAATATTGAATTTCATCTGCTATTTTGTTGCCCATTCAGCCAGTTTTGTGAGATCCCTTTGTAACTCTTCACAATCAGCTTTGGGTTTAACTATCTTGAATTTTGTGTTTTTGACTCCCTCATATTCACAAGTCCCAATCAATTAACAGAGAACTTTAAAATACTTTTCTGTATTTCCTGGAAGCTCTGAGTCCCCTGTTTCAAAGGGAGCCTCATATGGTCTCAGGCCAGCTTAGCTGTCCTGATCCTGCGAAGTCTTATGCACATGTTTACACACCAGAAATAGTCCCACTGAGTTCAATTAAAGTAATTCCATGTGTAAAGTTCCACATGTGCTTAAATGTTTGTGCAAACTTCTCCCTCTGCTGAGCTTTCAGGGAAGGGGTCCAGGAGACACCTGGATACCTCATGTTACAGCTAGCATGGTCAGTAGACTCCATGGAGTTGGGTCTAAGCAGTAACTGTCAATCAGGGGAAGTCTCCAAACCAGTATGTGAGGTGAAGATCTTGGTTGACACGAGCTCTGAGAAAGGGGGTTTTGTTGTCACTTTGCAACCTCCTTTTCTGTTACTGTCCAAAATGGGTCTAGATTGTCTTATTGGTAACTGGAAAGACTTGGGAGCTCCTTCTTCCTACAGATAGTCACAAGAACAGAGGAAGAGTGGATCCGGGGTCCTCCATGGGGCAATGTATTTGTTTCATTTTCTCACAATAAACTCTAATTTAATAATTGAAACATGATAAACTTCATTTTCTTTTCTTTAAAAAAAATCTGTGTTCAATATGTGTTATTAATATTTCTGTTGAGTTTATTTATCATTTTGGTTCATTTGATTAATCACAGAGGTTTGGAAGGATTTGCTCCATAGCTGAGTCAATAGATAGTCCAGATAGTGTTTGAGCCCAGCCAGCTTGTGCACAACAACAAGCACCTCTATTATATTTGCAAGATCAGAGCCTCAGTAATAATACTCTTGTGTAATGGCATTACTCCCTCAGAGATAGTGGGAGTATTGCTGGTGGTGTAACAGATTATCCAGCCTGAATACAAATTTCACATGCAGCTTGCCTAGATCAAGGCTTGACTGTCCCATACAGCAGCCCTTTGATTAGATCTACAAACTACAGTATTAATACTTGTTTATTCCGTGTAACTGAGTGGTTTGGCATATGCTGTGGGTGGGTACTGATTCCATATTACCTAGAACAGCAAGTACGTTTTTATTTAAAACTAGGGAAAAGTTTCAATCAAGCTAGCTCAGCTGAGCTATTCTAACTCAATTGAAAACCCTACTTAATGCCAGTGTAGACACATCCTTAGCAGCTGTTAAGTTATTGCCCAGAGTCCAGTAGGCATAGTGTACACTAGAAAAAGTTTGCTGATATAGCTGTATCCTCCTAATGTAGTCACAGCTTATAGCTGCAAAATAGTGTTTTTGCCAGCAAAGCTTATACCAGTTCTCCAAGCAAAATAAATGAAAAATACTTTTATGACAGTATAACTGTATCTATATTAGAGCTTTTACTTATATAGAAATGTTGCCAAAAAAACCAACCACATCCTTAACTGACATTGCTGTACTTATCCCACGGGCTAAGAGGGAAGGTGCTCTCATGGATCGGTAACTGGTTCAAAGATAGGAAACAAAGGGTAGGAATAAATGGTCAATTTTCAGAATGGAGAGAGGTAAATAGTGGTGTCCTCAAGGGGTCTGTTTTGGGACCAGTCCTATTCAACATATTCATAAATGATCTGGAAAAAGGGGTAAACAGTGAGGTGGCAAAATTTGTAGATGATACAAAATTATTAAAGATAGTTAAGAGCCAGGAAGACTGTGAAGAGCTACAAAAGAATCTCTCAAAACTGGGTGACTGGGCAACAAAATGTTGATAAATGTAAAGTAATGCACATTGGAAAGCTTAATCCCGACTATACATATAAAATGATGGGGTCTAAATTAGCTGTTACCACTCAAGAAAGAGATCTTGGAGTCATTGTGGATAGTTCTCTGGAAACATCCACTCAATGTGCAGCGGCAGTCAAAAAAGCAAACAGAATGCTGGGAATAATTAAGAAAGGGATAGATAATAGGACAGAAAATATCATGTTGCCTTTATATAAATCCATGGTATGCCCACATCTTGAATACTGTGTGCAGATGTGGTTGCCCCATCTCAAAAAAGATATATTGGAATTGGAAAAGGTTCAGAAAAGGGCAACAAAAATTATTAGGGGTATGGAACGGCTTCCATATGAGGAGAGATTAATAAAACTGGGACTTTTCAGATTGGAAAAGAGACAGCTAAGGGGAGATATGATTGAGGTCTATAAAATCATGACTGGTGTAGAGAAAGTAGATAAGGAAGTGTTGTTTACTACTTCTCATAACACAAGAATTAGCGTAGGGGTCACCAAATGAAATTAATAGGCAGCAGATTTAAAACAAATAAAAGGAAGTATTTCTTCATACAACGCACAGTCAACCTGTGGATCTCCTTGCCAGAGGATGTTGTGAAGGCCAAGACCATAACAGGGTTCAAAAAAGAACTAGATAAATTCATGGAGGATAGGTCCATCAATGGAAGGAATGGTGTCCCTAGCCTCTGTTTGCCAGAAGCTGGGAATGAGCAACAGGGGATGGATCACTTGATGATTACCTGTTCTGTTCATTTCCTCTGCCCTTTGCACTTAAGCTTACAGTTAAAGACAAGATACAACGACAGGTATAACAAACAGTAGGAAGAAGCAAAGGAGGTAGGATATGGGAAACAGCAATAAGAAAATGTATTAATGTAGACCAGCTATTTGCACAGCGAGGTTGTTATGAATGTTTTAATTATGAGTTATAAATCATTCAACATTATACTGCTTTAACGGGGGTGGGGGGGAAGAGATTATGAGAATTAAACCGCTTTGCTTTTGTCAGTGTATTACTGGAAGATGTCTCCCTTAGATTTGTTATAAGCAAAATCTTATGTTAATTGTGCTTACAATAATCACATTTATTTAAGGGAGTATTTCTTGTGGATTGTGTGAATTCTTGACTGAGACTGTCTGTAACTATTATGACCTTAAATACATCCTTGAGGTTGGTATCCATGTCCCCCTTAAGGCCAAAGACCCAGACACAGATGGAAATCAAAATATTCCTGATTTAGGTTCAGGAACCAGGCAGCTATTCTGCCCTGACAAAGAGACAAGGGGCTGGAGGTCGGGTTCACTAACTGCTATGCAGTATGGCCCTCTGAGCACCATATCAAAGTCTGACCTTAGGCTCTGATTCTGAAAGCATAGAGGGACATTCTTTATGCATTGATCAATCCCATTAAAATTCTAGATTATAGAGGTGAAATCCTGAGTCCATTTAAGTCAATGGGAGTTTTGCAATTGACTTAAGTGAAGCCAGAATTTCACCCTAGAATCAGTGGGACAACTCACCTGTCTAAAGATAATCACATCTGTAATTGTTTTCGGGATCAGAGCTGTCACAGTTATGGGGCTGATTGCACCTCTGTCCCCTTTCTGGTCTCTTTGAGAGACCCCCTCAAATGTTAGGCCTTGTAGTGTTTACCTGTCTTGGGGTGGATTATTGCAATTCCGTCTCTTTTAGACCAGAATCTGGGTACAATATGCTGTCCCATGTCAACCATGTATTACCATGCCAGTCTGACTGGACACCTTTCTTCCTTTCAGGACCTTGTGACTAGTACTATACAGAGACAATTGCCTTAAAACGGGTAGCTTTATTTAGCAAATGGAACTGAGCATTAGAGAAAATGATTTTAAAACAAAACAGCCCACACCTGTTTAGAATCATTTGCTCTTATGCTTCACTACAAGCTAAGTTAGATGATCTTCCCTCTTGAGTTACAGGAATAGAACAGACTCAAATTTTAGCAAGTCCAGGAACCCTTGGGACCCAGCCTGAACGAAACAGTTTACCTTCCAGAGAGTTTTCTAGTCTGTTTCCCCCTTTCAGGGAAACTCTCCTTTCTCAAAGTGCCACCCTCTGTATGAACCTAAGTCTCATTTCCATATTGCTCAAAGGTCTTTGTTACAGATCCTAGGTGTGAAGTCTTCCCTGGGACTCCATATGTCTTCACTGCACAGTTAACCTGACCAGTGTTGCTTACCCATCTGGGGGTGTAGGTTAGAAACCTGGCTCCACTTTCACTCAGGATGCAAGCTATCTACTTTGCAGTGAGGGCACAGGCAAAAAATCACTTGTATGCTGATAGCCCTCCAATGCCTTCCCACAATTTGCCCTTAAAAACAGACCAGTTCTTCTACAGTTGACACACTTGACTAGAAAAAGAATCCAAAAGCATCTCAGCACAAAAATATAGGGCATGCCCTCACACATACATTGCGTGAATACAGAAAGAGTGAGGACCCAGTAACTCAGGTCTTTGCAGTGGGGATTGTTAGAGGGCTTATTCCTTCACCCACTTACTTCCCTGGTCCTTCTCACATGAACAGAGAGCAACAATACCCAAAGTCCAAAGGTGCAAACAGTTCAATGTTTATTGGGGTGAACTTCCAGCAGGCCTGATTCCAGTTTCCTTCCTTAGTATCCTCCTTCCCAGCTCTGACACCACAGAGCCTTACACCTGTGTCCCTGTTCCCATTCCTACCCTTAGCCAAACATGATTCCAACTTCCTTACTCCCATTCCCTGTTCCCATTTCCCCCTTTAGCAAAACATGATTCCAGTTTTCTTACCCCCATTCCCTGTTCCCATCTCCCCCTTTAGCAAAACATGATTCCAATTTTCTTACCCCCATTCCCTGTTCCCATCTCACATGCCCACCCCCGCCCAGTCACTTCCTCACTGACTACAGATTATATAGTAAAACTTGAGTTCTGCTTAGCTATACCTTAACCAATCATTTTCCTGAAATTTAACTAACCAATCCTAACATATTGTAACATGATTATGTAACCAATTATATCCCACCACCTTAATTAGTTTACACCCAGCAAAATTAATTATACAGCAGACAGGAACAATCACAAAACCAGACAGAGATTATACAGACAAACAACAGCAAAGTGGGAACTATAATGACAAGACAATACAGAAGTGAGGATTTCACATCCCAGCTATTGATAAGTGAGTTCTTGCCAGACAGGATGCTATCAAACTAAGTTTCCTTTTACATTTTCTAGGCACTTCCCTTTCTCTGGAGGTGATAGGAACTATCAGGACAGGATTGTATTCCTAACAGCCGAATAGCACCTTATTTCAGTGTGACTAGTTTGGAATGTGAGGATGTGACTGTTTGCTTCCCAGCTTATGGCTGCCTCTGCTGCTTAGCCAAAGGCCTTAGCCTAAGAACAGGGCCTCAGACTGTCACAGTAAGAGAAGGCCCTTACACCAGCAGACAGTGATTTTGATTCTTTCTTTTATACCTCTATCACTAGCCAAGTGATAAGAATACACCTAAATTCTTAGAGTATAGGCCTTTACAGACAGGCCTGAATATCTATATCCTAACAGGGATGCTCACACTCAGGTGAAGCTAAGCCAGGTGCTCAATGCCAGGTGCTGATCAATTGGGTTAACTGTGCAGTGTAGGCACACCCTCAAACTATTTTTTCCCAGTTGACCAGCCACCTCATCTAAAATAATGCCCCTGTAATGGTTGCTCAGACACATTCAGCTGGTATGGCTTGTAATCATAGGCCCTGTGACTATGGAAGGGTGTGCTAGAACTGTCTGGCCCCTTGACCATGGGCGGAGGAGCCCCAGGACAACTGAAGCCATGAGCGCCCCTCCCACCAACAGAAGAGCCCTGGGCCAGGTAGATCCCTGAGACGCTCACCCCCTGTGGCCAGAGGAGCCCCTGGACAACTGGAGCGCCCCCCCAGCCGCGCTGCGCCTCCCTGGACACCAAGCCACCCTGTGGGAAAAGCTCTTCTTTCTTCTGGGAGAAGAACCAGAGCTTTTGATATGCGCCATTCAGGTTCTAAGGCAGCTGAGGAGATGGTATGTGTTACTCAGCTTCCTAAATTCATCAGTAATCTCCCTGGAATCTAGGGAGATTACTGATGAACCCAGGAAGCTGTATAGCAGATACCACATTCTCGGCCATCCCAGAACCTGCATGGGGCATAATAATAAGCAAAACCTTCCCCCCCAAACCCACAACAGCATCCAGTGGCAGCGGCTACACTTGGCCTATTATACCCACTGCCCATGCCCCTGACATTACCAACATACTGTAACCGTTCTGCCAGGTGGAGCCAGCAGCAACAAGGGCAAGGTTCAATATCTATCTGCTTTCCTGTATTCCTACAATAATTACAACATTGGTACCCATATTTCACTACCCCTGCATTCAGTACAAAGGTGATTTGTACCCAACACCAGCCAAAGGTGATCACTTTTTGCTGAATATGTAAGCAGAGCAGGAGCAAACTATATTTACATAAACTGTATTTACATAAACACACCCACATCTCTCCTCCTCCCAGCTAGCTGTCAGGGAAGCATTCATTCAGATCCTGCTTACAATACTATCTGCGAAATTTTATACATAGACCATTTTTTAACGTACTCTTCCATATTCACCACCAAACACTGATTCCCCCGCTCGCAACGCATCACAAGATTAGACTGTAAACTCTTTAGGTCAGTGTCCTTGGGCCTGATTCTCCTGTCTCTTGTATCAATGTAAATCAAGGGTAATATCTTTGAAGTCAGTGGAATTATACCAAGGTAAAACCAGTGGAAGTGTGAGTAGAATGAGGTTCTTTGTCTTATATGCTTGTAAAGCACCATGTAAAATCAATACTAAATAATAATTAATAATAAAATAATACTCCATGGACTTGGTCTTGCTTTATGCCAGGTGGGTACATACTGTCACATATAAAAAAAAACAGCTACTGTAGGCAGGATTAAGTGCTAATTTTCATGTTTTTAAAACACTACAACTTTTGGATTGTAGTAAACAGCATGTTGCTAAATTAAAAAGACTGAAAACTTACTGTAAAGGAGCCACTGTGAAAAAGAAAAGGAGTACTTGTGGCACCTTAGAGACTAACCAATTTATTTGAGCATAAGCTTTCGTGAGCTACAGCTTGAGCTGTAGGTGCCACAAGTACTCCTTTTCTTTTTGCGAATACAGACTAACACGGCTGTTACTCTGAAACCTGTCACTGTGAAAAAGAAATAGGATGCTTGATGGTCTTAGGGAAAATCTGACAGAGTTCACTATGTGTAAATATTCAGGTGAGTCAAGAACCATTCTTCGCCTCTCTCTCTTCCCCGGTCCTACGAACTAAAATTTTTCTGGTTTATATCAAAAGAGGCTAATTTACATTGGGAAATCAGGAGGCTTCTCTAGTTTAATCATGTCTGAGCTACTGACATGCTGCATGACCTTGGGCAATTCTCTGAGCTCCTTGGGTCAAATTAATCTATGGTGTAATTCTGTTGACTACAATAGAGTAACTCCAGGGATGAATTTGACCCAAGAAGCTGAGTCAACAGAAAAAGAAAGAAAGAAAGAAAGAAAGATAGATCATCATTCATAAAAAAAAGATGCTGCATCTTAATGGAGCCTTTCAGGGTAATGACATTTCAGAAAAAGTAGAGAAGAACCCCACACTTATTTGAAATATATGAAGAAATCTTAATACAGTTTAATGACAAGGTAAATACTAAAAATATAACTTCCAGAAATTCTCTCCAGGGTAATTAATCTTTTCCCTCAAAGTGTTACGTCTTTTTCAAAAGGGAGACCATCAGTTATAACGTGGGAGAGCTGCAATTTCTTTAAAGGTTTTAGATTACAGATACCAGGTTTTCTTGAATAAAGTCATAAATTACTCTAATAACAATACAGTGCTGAAAATTTTATTTTGTTAAATGTTTTCCATAAATAGTAAAAAGAAAAGGAGGACTTGTGGCACCTTAGAGACTAACAAATTTATTTGAGCATAAGCTTTCGTGAGCTACAGCTCACTTCATCGGATGCATTGACTGAATGCATCCGATGAAGTGAGCTGTAGCTCACGAAAGCTTGTGCTCAAATAAATTTGTTAATCTCTAAGGTGCCACAAGTACTCCTTTTCTTTTTGCGAATATAGACTAACACGGCTGCTACTCTGAAACCTTCCATAAATAGTGTATCCCAAATGCTTTGCAGGAGTTAGATAATGAAATGACGAAGTTAAATAAGAAAAGATAATAGAAGCAGGCAAGAGTAATTAAGAGGAATAGGCAAGGGAGAAAAATTTAAATAAAACAGAGAAATTGCAGGAAGGTTTCCAGACAGATGGAACTTTAAAGGCACAATTACACTAAAAGCCAAATTGCATTCACAGAGAAGAATTCAGTGCAGTATAAATTAAGAAAGCAGAGTGTGGTATAGAGATTTGGTACCAGATTCTGGTTCACAAGGTTTATGAAGTAATCTGGGAGCTTTTGGAAACTGGGAAGGCAATTTTAAACTGGATTCTGAAGTGAATGGAGAGCCAGTGACCTGCAAACAAGTTTACGCCATATTTGGTTCTTCCTGATGTGTACAAGTAATAGAGGGTTTTCTTTAAAATAAAATAAATAATAATAAAAACTGTGTTTCATCTTGGAAATATCAGGAATTTCAAGTGTGGTTTACTTTAGTTTTGCTGGGGGACTTATTGGAGGCCCAGAAATGTAGATTATGAGCATTCTCAGAGTTTAATTGAAGGAAGTGAGGAGTTGAATTTAAAAAAAACAAGCAAACAAACTTCTTATTTGCACAAGTGTTAGTCAGTTGTTTAAGTTAAATGTGTTAACAAAAACGACATCATCCAAATAAAATTAACTTCCATCTTCAATTATGTTTCATTTTCTCTTTACCTGAAATATCATCATCTTGCTACCTCCCAAGTCATCAAAACTGCTTCTGGGGAAAACAAGACCTGAATTTCAAATGTAAAAACAAGCAGAACAAAACCCCAAACCCCTTAGACTGTTTATACAACATAAAGAGGACAAAAGGGCACAAACCCTGGTTTTCCTTCTTTGCACTGCACTTTTAAGGATGGGGTATTGTGGTTACATCTCTGTACACATGGGAAAGCAAGCAGCAGGACTGAGTATAAATTGGAGTCTGCAGAACTTGAGATTGGGAAAGCTATAAAGAGGAGACTGCAGTAGGTAAGGTGAGAGATGAGATCATGGATGAGGGTTTCAGCAGAAGTGGAGCTGAAGCATATCTGGGAAATGTTGTGAAGGTAGCAATAGGCATTTTGCAGATATACAGCAGAAGTATGAGGGTTACAAGAGTTCAGGGCGCAAGGACACACCAAGAATGTTATTACAATATTTTTACATGTAAATTGTTATAGATATTCATGACATTTTTAAAAACACTGAAAAAGAGACGGTTCTTGCCTTAAGACGGTAAAATACAAGGGTTAAACCATGCCTTTTAGTCACCATCACACATTTGAGGCAACACAGAATCTTCTCTTCTAAGAGTGCTCAGGAAGAGATCAGGTGCGTCATTGACAATCCCTTGCTGAGGATTGCAGTATGTAGATTGCCTGCAACATCCTTTAGGGTGGGGCAGCCTGCTCTCTCTAGATCAGGGGTTCTCAAACTGGGGGTCGGGACCCTTCAGGGGGTCAGGAGGTTATTACATGGGGGGGGGGTCACAAGCTGTCAGCCTCCACCCCAAACCCTGCTTTGCCTCCAGCATTTATAATGGTGTTAAATATATAAAAAAGTGTTTTTAATTTATAAGGGGGGGGTTGCCCTCAGAGGCTTGAAATGTGAAAGGGGTCACCAGTACAAAAGTTTAAGAACCACTGCTCTAGATGCATCTGGACCACCGTGGGTGTGTGGGGGAGGCAGGTGAAGGGTCATGAATCTACCTCTCCAACCCTCCCTGCCCTGTTGAACAACATGTACTCTTGGGAAGCATATGGAAAGGACAGTCCTTGTTCACCATCAAATGCAAGGTCTGCAGCTGTCCTTGTCCCTTACACAGAGTGTGCACCTTAACGAGGATGAAGGGGATTTTCCATCTCTTGGACTCTTAAAATAAGATTGGGTGTCTCTTTCTAAATGCTATGCTCTAGGTCAACCAGAAGTTATGGGCTTGATACAGAAGTATCAGCCTGCGATATGTAGGAGGTCAGACTAGATCAGCAGTTCTCAAACTGGGGTCAGGACCCCAAAGTGCATCGTGACCCCATTTTAATGGGGTTGCCAGAACGGGCTTAGACTTGCTGGGACTCTGGGCCAAAGCCCAAGCTCGAGGGCTTCAGCCCTGGGCTGCAGGGCTCAGGTTACAGGCCCCCTGCCTGGGACTGAAGCCCTTGGGCTTTGGCTTTGGGCCCCTGGCCTGGGGAGATGGGGCTTTGGCTTTGCCCCACCCCCGGGGTGGTGGGGCTTGGGCGGGCTCAGGCTTCGGTCCCCCCTCCTGGGGTCTGGTAGTAATTTTTGTTGTCAGAAGGGGGTCGCGGTGCAATGAAGTTTGAGAACCCCTGCACTAGATTATCATAGTTGTCTATTCTGTCCTTAAAATCTAATTTAATAGTGGAGGAAGTCAGCGTGGTTGCAGGACTTTCACCACTGACACTCGCGGTATGAGCGCAGGAGCTGAAAGCAGATGGTAGGGATGAGCCCAGGCTGCTGTTTCTACTAAAATAATCACATAATTGAAAATGGAATGAATTGTAACACTCTCATTTACTTTACAGAGCATGTGATCCAGTCTATTAAACAGCTGACTCAGAGACAGGAAAACTATGTTCTATTTCTGTCCACCTTCACCTTTAGCACGTCACTTCGTCTCTCTAGAGGCCTGAGCCAAAGCCACTGAAGTAAACAGGAGGGTGTTTTGGTTTTTTTTTCTGTTGACTTCTGTGGGCTTTGGATCAAGCCCTATGTCTCACTATCCTTGTGTGTAAACTGTGGATAAGAATTCCTACCCACAGGTGTAAATCATGTAGGACCCTGATCCAGCACTGCAAACGATGTGGGAGGACATCTTCATCCATGCAGATCTCCCTTGACGTGAGTGGGGCTTCATGTAGATGGGATCTACCCATACAATTTTCAGCAAAGGATCAGGGCCTTAGAGAACTATCGACGAAAAAACTGGATGCAAGTGCCAAGTATTATTTTCTTCATTCAGTCAGGGAGTGCTGTAATCTTGTAATATAATTGAAAAGAACAGTTTATAAAACTTGTGGGAGTTTAGAGGTGATTAATAAACCCTTGGTGATTATATATATCTACAATTATAGTAAATACTTGCCTCTAGGGCTCAAATTGTTATTGCAAAACAAAAGACGACGTGTAAATGGTGTGACTGATAGAAAGCCAAGAACGGAAACAATGGAATATTCTTGTAGAAAAATTGTGGGAAAGTCACAAAGCAAAACTGAGATTTGGCATAGCACACAGCTGGCAGGAAGTTCTAAAAGTGTTCTGGTTTAATTATTATCCCTGCCTGGGACAAAATGTTGCAAAATAAAATAAATACATTACATAAAATGGAAAGGGTAGACGTGTCAAGATAAACAGACTGTCAATGTGATTGATAGCCATATACGGGTTAATATAATCACATGCAGCTGCAATCATTGTCAGTGCGGTAACTGAAGTCAATCAGAAAGTAGGAACCAATAAACTGAATTTGCTGAACCTACTTAACAGATTATATGGATTCCTATCCCTCTCTATTTGTTTGGCACACACTGTAGCTCATCAGATACAAAAAAAAGACAAAGTAGAGTTCCAAAACGGGCAATTCCTGTGTAGGCAGAGAGACGTATTATCACCAAAATTCTTCCTTGTATGTATGTTTGGTCAGGATTTTCACACAAAGAAATATACACAGAGGACAAGTATAATAGTTTTGGCTACTGTGGTTGGTTATATATATGGTAAATTACATAAAACATTATATTTGTCTGTTGTGGGCTTTGCTCAGCGTCCAGCAGGCCTAGTGGTGGTCAGGCCTCAGTGAAGCAGTCTCTGGATTGCTCTTCTGGGCAGCTCAAATCAGTCCAGTTTAAGTCACAGTTCATCCCCTGCCTCCTCCCCAGAACCCTATGGGATCTCTCAGGCAGCTGGTGGGTAGGAACAGAATGGGGCCCCAGCCCCTCTCTCTCACCCAGGTCCAGATCCAGAGCCCAAGAGGAGAGAGTCAAGGGATGGCTCAGTCCTTTCTGGCTGCTACCTCAGCCTCCCCTAGGCTGCTTCTACCTTCCTTGTTTTCCTTTTAGTTTGGGGCCTGGCCCCTGCCCTCTGTTTACCCAGTCCAGGGGGAGAGGGTGGAAAAAGAATCTTCCCAGCTCACTCTGAGTCCAGTTGTTCCCTCTGGTTGGGAAGAAGGGGAAGAAATGGAGGGGGATGTCAGACTTCCTAGCCAAGGTTTGCTCTCAGTCCTTGTCCTTCCCATGTAGATCTCTCTGTCCCAATGGCCTTCTTGCAGCCAGTCTCTCCTTCATTCTCCCCCCTTCTTGACTGCCCGAGCTCCCATTTAATCAGGTCCTCAACAGGGAGCATGTACAGCAGCTGCTGAGGGGCGAGGTCTTCTTGGCCCAATACTACTCTACCACTCCTTTTTAAGCTTAGTGTAAACCCCATCACATACCCTTCCCCTCAGGCTGGGTGCCACAGGGTTGGTCTGCATGTATGGGTCTCCCATGAAAAGAAGTCTGTGTTCTTGCAGCCGCATCCCAGTCAAACTTGTATGGCTGCAGTGAGAGATATCAGCACATAATCTGCATGTTATGGTCTTTCATAGGGTTGCCAACTTTGGTTGGCTGAATTCCTGGAGTTTTCATCACATGACATTATCTTTAATTAAAAATTAATCTTTAATTCCTGGAGTCTCCAGGACAATCCTGGGATGGTTGGCAACTCTAGTCTTTCGTGGTGTTCAAGGGGAGCATGATCTGTAACAAGATGGAATGGCTGTCCCCATAAGTAATAGGGGAGTGCTTCAATGGCTCATTTTACTGCCAAGGCCTCCTTCTCCATTAATGAGTGTGCCACTTTTCTGGGGAACAATTTCCAGCTGACGAAGGATTGGGTGCTTTTCTCCCTGCACCTTTTGGGACAACACGGTCCCCAGACAGACATTGGAGGTATCCGTCTGCAGGAAGAAAGATTTCAAAAAAATCAGGGTGGGCTCCTGAGTCAGTTAAGTTTTCAATTTCTTGAAGGCTGTGGCGCAGTCCCCAGACCACTGGACCGTCATGGGGGTTGCATTTTTCACCAGGTCCGTCAGCAGGGCTGCAACTGTGACAAAATCCAGAATAAACTGCCTATAATAGCCTGCCTCTTGGTGGTGGGTTTTGGGCATTCCGATAGAGATTGGCCCTTTCCCACCAATAGGAGCAGTCATCCTCACTGCACTGTATACCCCAAGTACATCACCTCTTGATTGGCTAGCCCACTTGGTGGGGTTAGTCCTGCAAGATCGCTGCAACATGTTTTAAATGCTCATTCCAGGACTTGCTATAGATGACAATGTCATCAATCTATGTGGCTGCATACTGGTTGTGAGGCTGAAGCACCTTGTCCATTGACCTTTGGAAGGTGGCTGCCACACCATGTAGGCCAAACAGCATAGTCTTAAATTAGTGTAAGCCAAATTGTATGTAGAAGGCAGTCTTTATTTGGAACTTTGGGATCAAGGAGATTTGCCAGTAAACTATAGTTAGGTCACAGGTGGTGATAAGCCAGGTGGCCCCTAACTTCTCTAACAATTTGTCAGCCCTTGGCATTGGGTAGGCATTGAATCTGGACACTGCCTTGACCTTTTGGAAGTCTATGCAGAATCTGATACACCAGTCCTGTTTAGGTACAACACTATAGGGATCTAGCACTTGTTATGTGACTTCTTGAATACCCTGAGATCTAACTTAGCTTGCAGTTCCTGTAGTACCATTTCCCAAGTAGTTTTGGGAATGGCCAAAAGTTTTCTCTCACCTTTTTCTCTGGTTTAGTCTCTGTGATTAAACACCAGGTGAGTCTGGCCTGGAACTGCAGAAAAAGAATACCAAGAAGGACTGGACAAAATTTTGATCTGCTGCTTTTCTTCTGCCTGCAGGTTTTCTCCCACTGGCACTTGGTTGGAGCTGGGGGCTACGGGCGCCTGGGTCCCTGAGTTCCAGTTATGAGGGAACTGTGTAGCCTTTCGAAGATAAGAGCCTTAAGAATATCAGTGTGCCATTCCCAATCAGACAGGCTGGGAGAGAGATTTAATGATACCTTGCAAAGTGTGGTGCAGAATTTCATAGCCTCGGGATACCATGCGGCATAGTCATAGGGCTACTCCCATGCAGATCTCCTCATTGTGGTTCTGCACAATCAGTTGCACTGTTTTATGGGATAAGGGCGCATATCCCCATGGATGGACTGCAAATAGATGCTGCCCAGGGGAACCATTTCAGGCCCCACCAGACTCTTCCTCACCAGAGTCTGGCAGCACCCTGAGTCTGACCATCCTTGTGCCTCAATGGCATTTACCCATAATGGCACTAGTAGTTTCATTGGCCCCTTCTTATCGGCCCTGGATTCAGTCACCCATACTTGGCTGTAGAGGCAGTACCCATGTGGGCAGACATGGTGAACATGTCCTAGCGCCCTACACACAAACCAAGCCCCCATCACTGAGATGGGCCTTATGGGAAACAGGTAATTCTCAGCCAAGGTTATGGCCTCAGAGAGGGTTTGGGGACAGTGGCGTGTCACCCACTCCCATCCTCTGGGCTGCGAGAATCTGTATGAAGTGTTCTAGGACAATTCTTTCAGCTATTTGGGCTTCCGTCTTTTCATTGGGCTGGAGACACCACCACCAATGTTCTCTCAGGCCCTGGGCCACTGTCCGTGGTCATGCCCCAGGTGTGAACCTTTCTTGTCACAACTGCTGGCAGTATGTCTCAATGGAAATATCAAAGACGTCTAGGATGGCTGCCTTAAGTTGAGGGTAGTCTTGTGCAGCTATCACGTTGAGACTCTGGTACACAGTCTGGGCTGTTCCTATCAAATAGGGCACTAACAGAGTGGCCCAGCCAGCTGCCATGGCAACCCTTTCAAAGGTTACCAGGAACACCTCTGAGTCGTCCTCTGGCCCCATTTTTGTTAGCTTCAGTTGAAGACTTGGGGCTGGGCCCAGGCCTATGCCGCCCACTGCCAAACTCCCTGGCGTACTCTGGACTGAAACAATCTGCTGCACTAGTTGTTGCTGGTGATCTCTTTTCTGGGCTGCTAACTCCCTGAGGAGTTGCTGCTAATGTTGCTGCTTCATTATTTGCTGGTGTTGCTGGGTGGTGAACTGCTGGAGCGATTGGGTCTGCTGCTGTTGTTGCTGTTGATCCATAACCCATTTCAGCAGCTTGTCTAAATCCATCTTTAGCTTGCGCTCCTTTTTTTTCCCTAGGTTGCCTGCATTCTCCACTGCTTTGAAGTGGACTTTGCTTGGAGGCCAGCAGGCCTAATTGTCAGGCCACGGTAGGTTTGCCAACCCTCCAGGATTGTCCTGGAGTCCTCAGGAATTAAAGATTAATCTTTAATTAAAGATTTTCATGGGATGAAATCTCCAGAAATACTTCCAGTCAAAACTGTCAACCCTAGGCCATGGCCAAGATGTCTTTCAAAGACTTGGGATGGCTCTTCTGGGCAGAACAGAGAGGGCCCAATGGCCAAGTCACAGTTCACCGACCGCCCTTCCAAAGTCCTCCGAGGTCTCAGATCAGGCAGCAGGGGTGAGGAGAAGAGGGAGGAGGACCCAGGCCTTCTCTCTCCACCAGGTCCTGGCCCAGGGACCAACAGGGAAAAGAGATGAGGGATGGCTCAGTCCCTTCTGGCCACCAATCCAGATCAGCCTCCCCTGGACTGCTTCCTACCTTCCCTGTTTTCCTTTCAGTTTGGAGCTTGGCCTCAGACCTGTGCTTACACAGTGTCAGCAATTCAAAGACTCAGCTGGGAGGGGGCTTCCCAGCTCACTCTCAGGGTCCAGTTGTTCCCCCGGGTCAGGGAGAAGCTGCAGGGGAGGGGGGAAATGGAGGTGGGTATATGTGTCAGGCCTCCCAGATGCATCTTACTCATTTAGATCTCTCTGTCTCAGCACCTGTAGCCTGTCTGTCTTCTTGCAGCCAGTCTCTTCTTCACTGCCTCCCCTGCTTGACTGCCAAAGGTCTCTTTTAATCAGGTCCTCCATAGGGACCAGGCCCGGCAGCTGCTAAGGGTGGGGCCTTCTTTGCCCAATATTGCTCCACTATTCCTTTTAATCCTAGTGTTGGGGCTGTAAACCCCATCACATCATCTATTACCTATAGGATACAACTAACGTTATAAGTAGACTACCAGATCTGCTACAGTTAAGGTTTACATTTAAAAAAATAACTACTACTCTCTGTCAAGGCAAGGCATATAAAATGAGTTCAAAATAAAGAAAAAACCCGCTTCTTGTTTGACTACATTGGGATGATGATTGTTTTTGGGTGACATTATTCAGGGCACCATGTATTCCGTGGCAACAGAATTTGCCATGGAAACTACCTTTCGACACAGAATTATGCAACAAAACTAATCTTTCATTTACAAAGAATATTTCTGTCCCTTATTGTTTTGAAGAAAACCTTGAAAACATGTACATAAAGACCCTGGATTCAGTCTGAAATAAAAACCTTGAGAGAGATGAACTGTCAAATTCATTTCGTTAGGGTATAAACTGAAATTTAAAGATGACAATTTAAATATCAACATTAATGATTTCACTGATGATGGTCTGAGCAGAAACATTCAGCTAATGTTGTTATGCCACATTCCTAAACTCCCTCCCATGGCTTCTAAGGTTACAAAAGTCTCAGTTACTATCTAGCCAACTATCAACACCCCTAGCTTCCCCCCTTGAAGTTATGCATTTCCAGTACCAAAAAAAAAAAAAAAAAAAATCAGTGCAAAATACAAATGATACACTGTTGAAAACTAGGTTTGTGGGACCATCATAAAATAAACTGACTTGTTATAAAAATTAGTAACACACGGGATACTCTGCTGGTTATTTATGTTCATATTTAATTCATGAAAAAACTCAGTTTTTAAATTTACATTAAGCTGCTGCAGAGTTTCCCATCTGCTGCACTATAATGCTGTAGAATCCAGGCAGGGATCATGCAGAATTTAAATCCAGCCTGCTGTGAAATACATGGCCTATAGTTTTTGTTTTGACTGATGAGAGCCTTGAAATTTGGATTACTAGTGGAATACAACAGGGCTATTAAAATGATTAAATTAATTCATTACAGGATGGAGATTGGCCACCTACAAAATCTTATGACTGAACACCAAAGTCTAAGTTATCAGAGATAACGTGATTTTCGGAACAATACCAGTAAAGACTTAACCTTCGTGGTGAATATCTGATCAAGAAGCAGAGGGTACAACAGAAACAGCAAAATTCATCCCAGTGGAGAAAAGCCACATTAGACCCTTTGGTAGGGTGCTCAAAGGGCCTGGCAGCCTAGTGGTTAGCACACCCAACTTCTGACCCTTTGATTCTATGACCAGGCAGCAGAAGTGCTTGGTTCCTGAGCTTTGGTGGGTGGAGACCAAAAGATTCCCTGCATCCAGGCCTCAGCCCTGACAAAGATTGGTCGTGGGACCCAGGCCCTCCCTCTCCACTGGGTCCCAATCCAGGACCCTGTGAGAAGCAACAATGGCAGGTCCTCCAGGAAGAGAACCTAGTTCCACTGCCCTGGGCTTCTTCGTGTCTAGGTCCCTGCAGTTTAGGGCATGGCCCCTATAGTTCAAACAGTCTGTAGTGGCTTGCCTGGAGTAGCAACCTGTTGTAGCATCCTGCTATGACCTCAGCTCCTTTGGGATGGGGCTGATGTAAGGCTGAAGGAACCTAGCTGCACAATGTCCTTTATGTCAATAATAAAGTCCACTCACTGCTGTGTGCTCCCCGGTTTTCTCAATGTTCTCTCAGTCAGGGACACAGTGCTGCTCCTCTGGCAGCTGTCCTGGCTGTCAGGCTTGTACTGACATTCCCTTCATGAAGAGAAGGAGAGCCACCCCCTCCTCTTCACCATTCAGCCCTGATCTGAGCCAGATTCTCTCCTTTTCTTCCCCTTCCAGGTCTGGCAATGACCGCAGGTATAACAAGGCAGGGCTTGCTGGGCTCACAGGTCTCTTTAACCTTCTTTTGTCCCAGCCTGCTCACTTGGCAACCCAGCAAGCTTACCTGGAACCAGTGAGTCCCCTCCAAATGATTGCACTTCCGGATTGGGTAGGGGAGCCACTGGGCAACAGCAACAGCAGCAGCACGGCAGCTGCTCAATGCACACCACGCCCACAAACACAATTATCCTGCTCTCACTTCTGCTTCCTGCTCCAGCCTGCAACACCAAATACTGAGGTTGTGCCGCAGCTCCACCATGGCATGACTTTTTGGCCACTTTAACTCTAGGAATCTGATTTTCAGCTATTTCGAGTGGCCAACATTACAAAAATATATTACAGACTATGTTAGGGTGTCTGACCTCTGCACTGACACTAACAGGCTGTACACGAGACCAGTGGGCCTTCTCCAGATCCTTCCCATGCTCTTGGTCCACCCTTTTCAATGGACTTCGTTTTGGGACTGCCTTGCTCCCAAAGGCACTTAGTGATCCTGGCCTTTGTGGACCTCTTGACAAAAATGGCTCATTCATCCCCTGCCATACCTCCCAGGAGTCTGTGAGATGGCCCAGCTCTTCTTGGAACATGTCTTCCGGTACCTTGGCATGCCGGAACATATCATTTCTGATCAGGGCCCCGCATTTGTCTCCCAGTTCTGGTAGGAAATCCTCTGCCATCTCACCACCAAACCCCTCATTTCAACTGCCTACCACCCTTAGATAGCCAGACAAAAGGGTCAGCCAGACATTGGAACAGTACCAGTTTCCTGAATTTTCACCAAGATGACTGGGTTTCCCTATTATCTTTGGCCAAATTCACCTACAACAACTCAATCCACACATCTACCCAACTCAGGCTGTTTTTTGTGAACTTTGGTTTTCACCCCCTGGTTTCACCCTGAACTAGCAGAAGAGCCTTGTTCTCTATCTCCTCCAAATTCATCAGGAGCTTATGGAGCATTTGGCCACTGCCAAGGAGTGCGATAATAGCTATGCCGATTGACATTGGCAAACTACCCTTGACTTCAACGTAGCTCACGGCCCAGAATTTTAAGTCAACCCTTCCCTCTGCCAAGCTTGACTACAAGTACTTCAGCCCCGTCGGGGTCACCCAGAAGATAAATCCAGTGGCCTTTAAGCTCCAGCTCCCCAAGTCCCTCAGAATCTACCCCATCTTCCATATCTGCTTTCTCAAGCCATTCTTGGCAACCCCTTTCCTGGGCAGATGGATTCACTACCACCACTCAAAATAGTCCAGGGGCAGGAAGAGTATGAGGTCCATAAAATCCTTGATTCCCAAAGGGAAAGGGGTAAGCTCCAGTACCTAATGGATTGGAAGGGGTACGGGTCAGAGGAGAAATCCTGGAAGCCTTTAGAAAACATCCATGCTCCCATCCTGTTACAAGAATTCCATCAATTCTCCAATAAACCAGCACCAGTGGTCCCTAGGAGGAGCCCTGAGGGAGGGAGTATTGTCAGGGGCACAGCTGACTCCCAGCTTGGTCACTAGGCAACCCAACAAGCTCATCTGGAACCAATGAGCCCCTTCGAAAGGTCTCGCTTCCTGATTGGGCAGAGGAGCCATCAGTTTGCTATTTGAGCCTTGCAGCTGTACAGCAGCTGCTCATTGGAGCACCACACCAGCAGCTGCACTTACCCTGCTCTCACTTCCACTTCCGGCTCCAGCATGTCTCCAGCCTTAGTCTAAGCCCTGCTCCTGCCTTACTCCCAACCCCTTTCCTGTTCCTGCTCCAGCCCCAACCTATACCTGCTGTATTCTGGTTTCTGACATCTGGTTCCAATTCTTGACTTCGTACCTGACCACAACTCCATCTTACCCTTCAGCTTAGGCTTTGGCTTCTGACTCCTGGCTCTGACCTGTGGTTCATCTCTGACTATGACTCCAGCTTACCCTTTGGCTTAGGCTTTGACATCTAATTTGGGTTCTGACCTTTGTCTTGGCCCCTGGACCCTGACCTCAGCTTCACCCTTGGACCAGTGCCTTATTCTTGGAGCTATGCTTGTCATTATCCAAACTGCCACCTCCTCCATCAGGCAAGATCCTGCTCCATCCACTAGATAGGCTGCCCATGTCCCAACAGTTTACACTTTTCAGTTGGTGTGAAGTTTCTTTGCTCCATCACACACACACACACCCTTTATGACTCCATTTGGGGTATGTCTCTCCCCCAGCTCACAAAAAATAATCCATGTACAGGTGGGCTCTTCCAGTCTGGTGTTGGACATGGAAGGAGAAAGGCTATAGGACCAGGTACTACTTCGTAATTTGGGGGTTAATGTCCTTCCTGGCATGAAGCCAGTGTAGAGGGGCGTGATCCATGACTAAGGTGAAGCAAGTGCCCAGGAGGTAGCATCAAAGTGAGTCTATAGCCCATTTCACTACTCCACATAGCAGTGCTGCATGTTCGTTGTGAGAAGGTCTCTGTCATGCTGCTGGCCAAGATCCATAAGAACAGCGACCTGCCTTTGTACACAGACTTCTTCAACCACCCATCACCTAGCCTGTTTTCTAGATGCCCTGTATGTTTATTTATGCCAGCACCAGGACATGATGGTGGAATCTGCTTAGTACTATGAGTGGTCAGCATCAATAATCATTAGTCACTCTCTTGTCACTGACCCAACCATCAGTCCACCAGGTTTTGATCTGCCAAGCCACCATGGTCACCTCTGAACTGGTTTCGAACAAGTCAGGGCAACTGTATGGCCAATCTCTTTAAATGGGTTTTTTCTAATGACCCATGATGCAACCGCGGTCAACTTCGGACTATGTCACATATCCTTGACAAGTACCACCTACTTATTTTGATGGTGGGCTACCGGCTCTCCACCTGTCTGATGATAACGCCATCAAATGGCTGGGCACATTGTACATATGCTGAGAGATTTCACTGCCAGAGCCTCCTTTTCAATTATGGAATAAGCCTTCTCCCTTGGGAACAACTTCCAGATAATGCAGAGGATGAAGTACTCATCACCTTCCACTTCCTAGGATAAGATGACCCCTGATCCTGCGTCCAAGGCATCCATCTGTAGGAGGAATTCCCTGGTGAAGTCAGGGCTATATAAGACTGATTCTCGGCTGAGCTTGTTACCTGCACAAAATTCTCTGTTACTCACACAATCTAGGGACACCCACCTTTACCCCATTCCTAGGGCTCAGGCATAACCCTGTCAATTTAGGCACCCACCCTCACCCTTCTGTGGGCATAACCTTACACTCTGAGGTTTGCGGGCTCTTTTACCAGTGAAAGAGCCTTACACAGTAATATCTTACTTAACCCCTATTTATTAACAATCACCAAAAACGATGCACACACTACACATACAATGCTCACCACTCCCAATAAGACAGATGAAGTTTTCCCTGCTGGCCAGTCAGGATCAGGTCCATCTCAGGAACGCCAGTTTCTGCATGGTGTCATTGGCAGAGTGTTGAGGTCTGGCAGCTCTGTTCTTGGGGTTGTGTCCTGGAGTTGGTTTCCCCAAAGAACTTTATTTTGGGCCCAGTTTATATAGTGAAGCTTGAGCCCTGCTTAGCTATACCTTAACCAATCATTATACTACAATTTTACTAACCAATCCTGACTTATTGTAACAAAATTAATTAAGGTGGTGGGGTAGGATTGGTTAATTAATTTACACCTAGCAAAATTAATTATGTAACAGACAGAAACAATCAAAGAACCAGACAGAGATCATACAGACAAACAATAGGGAAGTGGGGACCTTAATGACAAAACAATAAAGAAATGAGGATTTCACAACCACAACTATTGATAAGTGATTTCTTGCCAGACAGAATGCTATCAAACTAAGTTTTCTTTAACCATCTTAAGATCTGTTTCTTTATTTGGTGATAGTGGGTGCCATTAGGACGGGGTCTCCTTCTTAACAGCCCGATATTACATTGTTTAATGTAATTTAGATGGAATGTGAGGATGTGACTTCCTGCTTCTCAGATAATGGCTGCTGCTCTTCTAATCTGGCTGCAGACAAAGGCCTTAGGCTTTAGGCCTTACAATATGGCTACAGGCCTTACAATATGGATACAGGAAAAGGCATTATCCTTACAAGCTGGGCCTTCAGGGTTTGAAAAGCCCCTTCACGAGCCTTGGTCCTCTGCATCTTCTTTGTGCTATAATTTTTGAGGAGATCTGTAAGAGGGGCCAGAATGGTCAAGAACTCAGGAATAAACCATCGGTAATATCCTGCCAGCCCTAAAGAACAGTGTACCTGTTTCCTTGAGAGGGCATGGGGCACATCAGGAGGGCCTGGAACTTACTCACCAAGGGTTGCACTGTGCCCTTGTCCCAGGTGTACCTGAGACAGGTTGTCTCGTTCTTGCCCAGGTGACCGTTAGCGGAGTTTGCTGTCTGATTGGCTCCCTTGAGTCAGGTTTTGCCAGTTTCAACTGTAGATTACAATGTTGTCTAGATATGCGACAGCATAACAGTTATGGGGTCATGTTGGGCTTTCCATGGTTTTTAAAAAGTCACATAGTACATTTATTGAAGCTTTTGCACATACAGTTCCTGGATTTCATAATTCACTGGCCCCTTCCATTGTATCACCTCATATGGCCCCTGCCAGTGGGCTAACAGCTTTGATTTGGAACTGGGAACTAGAAGGAGAACCAGATCACTGGGTTGAACCACCCAGAGGTGGGACTTTTTATTATAGGCTGCTTCCTGGGTATTCTGGTCATATAAGATGTTCTCTCTGGTGAACAAGCCCAAAGCTTTATGCTCCTCTCACAGGTTAAGGATGTACTGTAGCATGTTATTGGCTCAAGGGGTTTGTTCTTCCCACATTTCTCAATTGAGGTCCAAAATCCCTTGTGCCGCCCATATAACGGCTCAAACAGCTAGAAGCCAGTGGAGGCCTGTGGTACCTCTCTTACGGCAAACAGGAAGGGAGGGAGCAACTGGTCCCAGTGTTGGACATCTGTAACAACAGATCTCCTGAGCACAGTTTTTAGTATTCTATCGGGCCGTCTGTTTGAGGATGTGCACCGCCAACCCAAGGAGGGTAGTGTGGACATGCACCACTGCAGTAATTAGTCGATGGGTATTGTTTGGTGGAGATATGTGTTTCTTTCTGTGAGCAGACCCAGAGGCAGCAATGAGCCAAGGAGACAGCCAGAACAAACACAGGATGTGTGGGTCTGAGAAAAAGTCTAGAGAGAGCTTTTGGGGCACTGGGGCAGAGTTTTGCTTACAATATCCTTTTGTTTGATTCCTGCTGTTTGAGAAAACAGGGCCTTTGTATGTTTTTTCAGAATAAACCCGATTGCATCAAAGGAATACCTGACTCCATCACCAGTTTTCTCCTTCTAACTGAAACAACCTGCAAAACCCTAAGTATTGGCTAACCACTTGGATCAAAAAAGGATAACATTATTAACAAAACCCTGTTGGCTACAGTTCATGCTTCAACAATCCACCAAAAGGCAAGTGGGGAGAAATGGAGATTAGGCTCTAAGAGACTAAGAATGCAGAGCTTAAGAAATGGGATGAGAGATAAGACTTTAAGAGAACAGAAGAGACCTTGCCAAAATGTCTTGTTTGTCTGGATATTGGACTAGTACTGTACTATACATTTACTCTACTGGGAGGTTGTCATAACTGGCATTAACAGCCTTTACATCCAAGGGAAGTCCTGTCTTCACTATAGAATCTTTCAGGAAAGGATGCTGACTGCTCTGCTGTTGAGAATCCTTTACTGGTTGAACAGAGAAAAAAGAATAACGTCTGTCTTGAGGAAGATTGTGGTTCAAATTCTGATCTCACATTAGTGTAAATCTTGAGTAACTTGATTGACGTCAGTGGAGATACACTAGGGACAATTTTCAGAGTAACAGCCATGTTAGTCTGTCTTTGCAAAAAGAAAAGGAGTACTTGCGGCACCTTAGAGACTAACCAATTTATTTGAGCATGAGCTTTCGTGAGCTACAGCTCACTACAGCTCATGCTCAAATAAATTGGTTAGTCTCTAAGGTGCCGCAAGTACTCCTTTTCTTTTTACTAGGGACAATGTGTTTCTTTTCTGGAGGGAAACGTTCCTGTAAAGGGATTAGCAATAGGCTCCTAAAAATGCTGCTTTGCATGTGCTTGGAGGTATCGACATTCACTGTCAAAATCAGAATAACTACATGGAATTGTGCACCAAAATGTTACTCTACATAGAGGTAAGAAAAGAGCACTTTACAAGGATGATCCCTTAAAGAAAAGCTCATTTCTAGTATGATTGTTTTACAGCAAGCCCTGTAAATGCCATGGGGAAATCTATTTGTTTTTATGAAACATATAAACTTCCGCATAGTGTTTCAGCTGCTGCATCAGAATGAGTCTTTTCATTTCCCTCTTTTTTTCTTAGGAAAAGAACTACTTCTATTAGCACCTAGCAGGTACTGAACTGTTTGGTGCTTAATATGACAGGTTTCTTTTTATATTATGTGGCTTGCTAATATCCATGAGAAAAAGAGGAGGGTGAAGACAGTGCAGTTTAATATTCCCTAAAGGAAATTCCTAATCACCAGCTTCAAAAGAGAAAGCTCTGTTAATGAGTAACAGAAATGGCATTATAGGCTGAGCCAACAGTCTTTATCTTTTACTTAACCAGACTTCCTTACAATCCAAGAGTACAATGGATCAATGTCAATTGCCTATAGGCCTATGCAGTTGCTGCCCTGTGATTAACCATGGGAAAGAAAAACTATTTGCAATTTAATTATCTGGAGGACAACCTATAAATAAAAAATTGAATTAATGGAGGCTAATGAACAGCTGTGCAAAGAAATGTAAAGTTACACAACACAATTTCCGTAAAGCAAAATGATATATACATTCAGTAGGCCACTTTATTCCCATAAAACTCTTCTGCAATAAACTCTCATTTGTTCAACCTGTGTTTTTAGACTCATTTGAACATTGCTTGTTTTGCTCAGTCCAAGGCAATTTCAGGTAGAGGTATTTCACCATACTTATTAAGTACAATGATATATCATTGCTTTAATAATATATAGCAGATTATTGCTGTATTATTATAGCTGTGTTGGTCCTACAATATGAGAGAGACACGATGGGTGAGGTAGTATCTTTTACTGAACCAACTTCTGTTGAGGAAACAGTCTCTGGTCCATCTTGTCTCCCTCATGTCCTGAGTTGTAAGTAAACATCCATCATGGTGACCGTATAAAAAGCAAAGATACGAACAGATTTAAAAATGTTATTAAAGCTAATGTTAAAATCATATAATACACAGGTTAAGAAAAGCATGTCTGTACATCTGGGTGTAGTGCTTAGATTATCCAAAGTACAAAATTACTAAACAGTATCTTAGCCAAAGGGAATTTAAATCTTGAATGCATTTACTGGGTGCTGTCTTCAGCACTTTTCTATTCTTTTTGGCTGACCGGTGTTGTTTTGATTCCGTGCTGCACTCTGGGGTGATATTAACCTGTCACCCCACAGGATTAAATCTCTGGCTTTACTGCAGGGCAGTATGTCTTACAGATAAGAACTTTATTTTTATTTTGGAAGAAATTTCTTTAGGTAGTTACAACATTTAAAGAAAAATCCTCTGTATTTGATCATAATTTGCCAATATCAAGACTGCTGTTCTAGTTTACAGTGACTGTATTTACAGCAGTTCTAGTCTGTTAACCAATCCCCAGATTTGAACATATTTGTGCACGCATGCTTGTGTTCTCTGGTGTGCTTTGCAAGAGAGATCTGGACTGCTTTATTTTTTCCACTTTTAGCCTTCAAACCTTTACTAAATGGGATTTATAAAAAGTGCAAATAATAATCCCTGAATAAAACCCCCATAATTTGGGCCATATTTTACCACTGATTTTTAGCAGAATTCCTGACTTTAATGGAGATTTCTGCTTTAAAAAATTGAAATGATAATCTGACCCTTTTCCATCAACCAATCTAACAGGGAGACTAATCTCAAATAGTTGCTACCATACTTAGGGTGAAATCCTAGTCTCAGTGAAATCACCGGCAATTTTGTCATTTACTTCAAAAAAGTCTGGATTTCACCCTTAGAATCTCATCTATGTGGGCACTGTATCTGAGACGGCTACATGGTCTAAGTGCTTATGAATGCAATATAAAGACTAGGGAAGTGTATAGAACTCCCAAGTGTTAATCCCAATCCTTCCATAACATTCCTGTGTGACACTGGGTGAGTAAAAACCTCTTTGACCTCTTTTCTTTTTGCGAATCCAAACTAACAGGGCTGCTACTCTGAAATCTCTTTGACTCAGTTTCCTCATCTGTAAATTGCAGATAATATTATTTACCTAGTTTAAAGGAATTAAGTGAGAATTCATTGTTTTCACAGTCTTTTAAGACTATAAAGTTTCTCAAATAATCTTTTAGAAAAATAGTGTTACATAGGTAAATACCTGTTCACAAGCAAATACTCCCTCTTATGATATCTTCAGTTTTTATTGTTACAGCACAAGTATTCCTTTCATTTTATGGCACTTCTTGCTGGATAACTACATATCTTGACTTAAACTTTCATCTAATTTTTCTGATGACTTGTGCTGCAAGCTACATCTGAGAATATGTTTACATATGAGACACTGCTGTTTTGTTAAGTAGGAGACAAGCTATGACGATAATCAGTTTATCTTGAGCTTTAACGCTGTGTCTAGCAAGCATTCAAATTTCTGGGCTGGCTGATGGCTTAGTGGAGTCTGGTAATATGCCTTGAGGATAAACCCCAGTATAATGAAATAATTTAGACCCACCAGTACAAAAGAAAGATTTACTTCGTTTTAATTTTAAAATTCTACCTTGCACAGTTCAGATGTGCTTTTCTACTTTTTGGTTATGTCCGCAGAAATATATTTAAAATCAGACATGCTAGAATGTAAATGGCTCTTTCTAATTTGCTTTCTTAAACTGTAAAGAAAGAAAAATAGCTTCATACGAGGCTATATTTGTATTGCATCTACATTATTTTATAGGAATTAATTTTCTTAGATTGTAAGGTCTTTGTAGCAGGGATTGTGTCTGCACGCTACCTAGCATACTGGATGTCTGGCAATAATAGCAACAATAATTCCATTTCAACCTATGAAGTCCATACATAGCAACAGTTAAAGGGTCATCAACAAACTGAAAATTAAGCATCAGCCTTTGTTGATTGTCGGTATCTTAAAGATATAATGTTTGCAGTCCACTTTTGAAATGTATGCAATTTCTCATGCATTTGCTTATACAGTATTGTGTTATTTTCATGTGAATGTAGTGTGTGTGAAAGACGCTGGATTAGAAGCTCTGGAAAATGAAAACCTCGTTTTCATCCACAATGCAAGTGCAGCACATGTGGACTGCCAAAAAACTTCCACCCTGAGCAGGAAAAAAAAAGCCTTTATGGTTAAGGGCTTGTCTATACATTAAAGTTATTCTCCAGGACAAGGTAGAATGTGAATTTAAAGCAGAATAACTATTCCTGAATAACTCCATGTGGGGACATTCTTAGTTCTGATTAAATTTAGGGAAAGACACTAAAGGCCCAATCCAACTCCTATTAACATCAGTGGAAAGACTTCCATGAATTTTAATGGGAACTGAAATAGTGAGAACTGAGTCTCTTGAACCAAGACTCTCAGATACTACAGTGATGGGCTTGGCATGAAACCTAAATAGGCCAATGTAAAAATAGTCATATAAGTGCTGAAGTTATTGAAGGGAAAACTGCTGGCATAATTTCATATTTTGCCCATAAATGCTTATCAGCCTAAATGACTTGCCAGTATGAGTTTTCTCAAAGCTTCAGCCTATGAATAAGATTCACAGGGACCTTTGAAAACAAGACAAATAGAAGACTAATACAGTGAAAGACATTCCCACAAGTAATGTGGTACCGCCGCTCCTCAGACAAAGGGTTCTGCCAGACAGTGTTATCTATTCAAACCACAAAATCATTACACATCCCTGTTTGTCATGCTTTTCTGAATTATGTCTACAGTAGTCTTCTTTTCCGTGTCTCTGTTCACATTCTTTAAATCAACTAAGCATTGATGTTTCATTCCAAACTACAGAAAGGGCCTAAAAGGACTGAACTAAAAGGGTTACGTATAGTTGAAATCACTACTTAATATATTTTTTAAATGTTCATAATACATGATAAAAATAAATATTAAGTATTTTCATAATAGTACAATATATTAATTCTCTTATAATATAGACTGTTGCCCAAGTTGGCCATACCTTGGTCTAATGACCAGGACACTGGAGTGGGAGTCAGGCATCCTGGTTCTTTTACTGGCTCGGCTACTGAGCTACTGTGTGACCTAGGGCAAGTCACTTTACCTTTCTGTGCCTCTGTTTTATCTCCAATTCTTTGGTCTTTTTAGAGCTAGGCTTTTCAAGGCAGGGACTGTCTTTCAATATGCATCTGTAGAGTGCCCAGCACAACGGGGCACCAGTCTCAGCTGGTCCTCTGGGGGCTACTAAATCACAAATATTAAAATAAATATAAAAAAAATTGGGGCTTCTTGTAGGTGCCAGGGCATGTCTGTGCAGATCTGATTGTAGGAGTGGGACCTATGTAATTAAGTTCCCTAATTAAGCCAGATCCTAAGAGGACCAGAGAAGCCTCAGCTCACATTGAAATCTGTGGACATTGAGAGGACACAGTCTTCTTTAATTCTGCAAGGAATGGCCAAAAGAGACTCCCCAGTTTATGTGCTCTAAGAGGCTCTCTGATAATTTAGGACCATTGCAGGCATTCCAATAGAGTATTTAGTTTAAAACATGCTTTCAATGCCCAGTATTTTAATTACTTTAAAAACCCTTAAATTCCATTTTCTGTTTCTCCTTCATAACTACATCACTAGAGATATTTGAAGCTGCACCTCCATTCAAATGTGTGTGACCTTTCTCCTTAATTGGTCCTAGTTTCTTATCTACACATTTACATAATTTAGATTTTGCTTCAATCAGTTTTGCTGTCACAAAAATATGTAGCCTTTATCATAAGATTCAATCTCCATTCTCCAGGATCAATGTTTTTATAACCTCCTTGTATTTAATGATGCCTTCTCCTTACATGTGATATCCATCAGGAGAGTCCATTGCCCCGTTTGGGGTATGAAATGTTCCCCTTTCCTTTCTTTTTTTTATATCTGTGGGGTGTGTGTGTGTCCTTTCAATGGTGAAGATTATTTGTGTGTTTGAGTGTTTTTACTGTTATATGGCTCAGTATCTATGTATTTTAAGAGACTGTCCAATTAGGGTGACCAGATAGGAAGTGTGAAAAATTGGGCCTTTTTTTTTTCTTGGGAGGATGAGGGGGGTATAGTTGGCTATATAAGACAAAGTCCCTAATATTGGGATGGTTCTGATAATATTGGCACATCTGGTCATCCTATGTTCAATATAGGTATAAGCTCTACAAACTAGGAAGGTGTTGTGGTAATAAAAAATGTTATGGTCAAAGGAGATGGGAGAATATAAAAAACTCGAAAGGACATGGTCAAAGAAGCATTCTTACAACTACAATACCCACCTGCTGAAGTGAAGAAACAGACTGACAGAGCCAGAAGAGTACCCAGAAGTTACTTACTATAGGACAGGCCCAACAAAGGAAATAATAGAACGCCACTAGCCATCACCTTCATCCCCCAACTAAAACCTCTCCAACGCATCATCAAGGATCTACAACCTATCCTGAAGGACGACCCATCACTCTCACAGATCTTGGGAGACAGGCCAGTCCTTGCTTACAGACAGCCCCCCAACCTGAAGCAAATACTCAGCAGCAACCACACACCACACAACAAAAGCACTAATGCAGGAACCTATCCTTGCAACAAAGCCCATTGCCAACCTTGTCCACATATCTATTCAGGGGACACCATCATAGGGCCTAATAACATCAGCCACACTATCAGAGGCTCGTTCACCTGCACATCTACCAATGTGATATATGCCATCATGTGCCAGCAATGCCCCTCTGCCATGTACATTGGTCAAACTGGACAGTCTCTACGTAAAAGAATAAATGGACATAAATCAGACTTCAAGAATTAAAACATTCAAAAACCAGTTGGAGAACACTTCAATCTCTTTGGTCACCCGATTACAGACCTAAAAGTTGCAATTCTTCAACAAAAAAACTTCAAAAACAGACTCCAACGAGAGACTGCTGAATTGGAATTAATCTGCAAACTGGATACAATTAATTTAGGCTTCAATAAAGACTGGGAGTGGATAGGTCATTACACAAAGTAAAACTATTTTCCCATGTTTATTCCCCCCCACGGTGCCTCAGGCGTTTTTGTCAGCTGCTGGAAATGGCCCACCTTGATTATCACTACAAAAGGTGTCCCCCCCTCACCCCCCGCTCTCCTGCTGGAAATAGCTCACCTTACCTGATCACTCTCGTTACAGTGTGTATGGTAACACCCATTGTTTCATGTTCTCTGTGTATATAAATCTCTCCACTGTATTTTCCACTGAATGCATCCGATGAAGTGAGCTGTAGCTCACGAAAGCTTATGCTCAAATAAATTTGTTAGTCTCTAAGGTGCCACAAGTACTTCTTTTCTTTTTGCGGATACAGACTAACACGGCTGTTACTCTGAAACCCTCCTGTATTAAAAACCTCCATATGATACCTTTGTTATAATCATTTGGTACCGCATGGCCTTGATATAGATAGAAGAATGGATTCCAATGAACCTAAAGAACCCACTGGACTTGCTAGTTTCATAGATTCATAGATATTAAGGTCAGAAGGGACCACTATGATCATCTAGTCTGACCTCCTGCACAACGCAGGCCACAGAATCTCACCCACCCACTGTCAACATCCGTGAAAGCTGCTCCCTAGATCCCTTTCCAAAAAGAAAAAGGAACTCAACTGACATCCAGAGAGGAAGTGCATCTAGCTGTTCTTGTCCAATCTAAGATATTACTTCACCCACCTTGTCTCGTTAATATTCTGGGACCAACATGTCTACAACAATACTGCATATAAGTCTGTCATGTACACATATACCCTGAATATAGCACTCCCATAATAGTAAATGGCTCAAATGAGCACTAATTCATTTGTGAGTGCTTATGTCAGTAAAAGTCACCATCTAGCAATTGTTACTGCACAATTACCCCCAAATACATTCTATTAAATATTGGGGGTAGTAGGGAGGGATGTTAACTCTTGGCAAATGATGGCTTTTTGATGGCAACTTTTGTGCTTGTATTTTCAATCTCACTTAACAAGTAAAAGACTCATGGTTTTAACACAGAGGTTTTCAAACGGTGGGGTGCGCAGTACTGCGGGGGGGCATGGAGGAATGTTCGGGGGGCATGATGCTTAAGGCATTTTTTACTTTTTAAAATTATTATTACATAACAGAAGCATGACATTGAAATAGTATGAGTAAACATTTTGTGACTGATTTACTCAGAATGGACTTTTTTGCCAATACAAGGCTGCTGGTGCATTACACAGGAGTGTGTTAAAATTTACATTAACAGATTATTTCATTATCAGTCGATCATCATTTCTATAGCAACAACTGCCTTTCCTGCCTTCTGGTTCAGTAACTCATATTCTGCCAATACAACAAGCAGTTCTTCAGTGCTTATTCTGCTGGTCAGTTTGATTTTTTTTGTGAAAAATGGATCAGTACTTATTGCCAAAAGATGGTCGTGCCAAAACAAAAGGCAGCAGCTGAAATGGCTAAAGTCAAAACAGAGAAAAATCTGCAAAAGCAAGAAAATATGATGATCCATATTTGGACTTTGGTTTCACTTCCATTCCAGTTAAGGAAGAAGAAATTAGGCCTCAATGTGTAAAGTGTGCAATAATGTTAGCAAACTCTTAGCCAGCAAAATTAAGATGCTATTTAGAAACAAAACATGGCGATCTGGTAGGAAAGAATAGAGATTTTTTTCAAACAAAAGCTACAAGAAATTAACAAACATAAAAACAATGAAAAATGTGGTATCCACTCCTGCAAGTGCTTTAAAAGCATTATATCAAGTTGCATATCACATTGCTAAAAATAAAAAGCCTTACACAACTGGAGAAAACCTGATTCTCTCAGCAGCAACTGACATTTTCAGGACAATGCCTGGTGATAGTGTGGCAGAAAAGTTTTAAATGACCTTGCTGTCAGACAACACGGTCAGCTGCCAAATCTTTGACATGTCATAAAATATCAATGCACAGCTGATCTCTGTTGCCATCCAGTTTATTTGCAATCCAGTTGGATGAAGCAATGGATATCTCGAAAGAAGCTAATTTAATTGCTTATCTTCAGTACTCTCATGAAACATCTGTACTAGAAGATTTTTTGTTCTGCAAGGCAGTTAAGATGCGTGCAACTGGATCTGAACTGGTTAACATTTTAAATGACTTCCTAACTTCTCACAAGTTGAAGTGGGAAGCCTGCATCAGAATCAGCATGGAGGGACCCCCTTCTATATCTAGTGGGTTTGAAATTACTCCACATATATCGTGGATTCATTGTATGATACGCTGTGAAGCCCTTGCAATTGGAAACATGGATCAGGATATTCTGAGTTCTGCTATTAAAATTGTAAACTTTATCAAGACACAGCCCACAAAGTCTCTTTGTACTGCAGTGCAGAAATGGGAGCGGAGCACAATATTTTGTTGTTTCACATGGAAGTCAGGTGGCTATCGGGGGGAAAGTGTTGCAACACGTTATGAACTGAGAAACAAAGTTTGACTTTTTTCTAGTGAATTTGAATTTCAGCCATGCAGAGACGCTGTGTGATCCCTGCTGGTTGTGCTTTTGGCTTATCTTGCTGATATTTTTGACAACTGAATTCTCTAAATGTCTCATTGCAAGGAGCAGAAAGTACTATTTTTGTCCCATACAAGAAGATATTGTCATTCAAGAGAAAGCTAGATCTCTGGAAAATAAAGATCGAAACTGGTTTAACCGTTCCAGTCCCCTTGTTACCTGACGCTATTGACAAAACAGAATCTGAACTATTGAGTGTTGTAGAGCCAATCAAGAATCACTTGTCTTCTGGAGTACTTCACAGCACATTTTTGTAAACTGCTTATTCCATTTTATTGGCCTCACTGCAGGGATTACAGAAGACTAGACTATTGGGTTGATCATTTTTCTTCACATTAACAGACTGAGTTTAGAATGGCAGCAGCTAACCATAAGGGTACCCAGGCTAGTGAATGATGCTTCATGGAAAACTTTTCAACGTTAAAGCAGATTCTTGTTTATGGAAGGTACTTTAGAAATTGAGGACTGAAAGTCCCATTGAAAGTCAATGGAATATGTGCTCCTAAATCCCCGAGATGTTTTTCAAAGTCTCCCCCATAGCCCCAATGTCTTTCCTCAAGACACACCCTGTATCAACAAGCTGTGCACTTGGCTGGCCCATGGAGACAGAATTCTCTCTCCTGACTGGAGACTATGAAGCCAATAAAATAGAGCATCTCCGTAGCCTCTGTATGCTTCCTCTGTAGTAGTGGCAGATCATTTTCCCTGCCCCACTTGTAGTAGAGTTAGGGAAATATACATATTAGGGCAAGTGAGTTACTGTGGAGCACAGTTCCACTGGCAGATAAGGAGTGTAGACTTTCACAGACACTTGTTGAACTTCAGAGGCTTCTGTAGCCTCCACATGAGTGAGACGATTTGGCCTATTGATGCACATATGTCAGGTGGTTTTGTTCCCTCTTTCTTTGTCTCTGAAATATTTCGGAAAAGCTGATCTTTGTTTTGAAGAGCTTGTCTTTTGTTCACTGCTCACATCACAGCATCATACAGAATCCTAGTACACTATTAGAAAAGGAAAAGATCGATTGTTCCATCAGCAAATGGTGGGACTGGATAGGCTTCATCTTAGACTACAAAGAACTAAAACACAGAACTGGTCAAAAAAAATTTGATGGGACAGTTTTCCTTTGGAATATGGTGTTCTGACAAAATCAAAATGTTTCACAGGAATGTGTTAATTTCGACATAGTTTCCAGTGGAAAAGTTTTGAAACTATTCAAAATGAAAAACTGAGTATTTTGTTTTGTTCTGACTTTTTCATTTCATCCTGTCTTTGATAATATATTAATTTTAATATTAAATTTACTATGTATATATTTAGTATATATTTAATATTTTATATCAATGTACTGACATTCTCAAATAAAAATGTTTTGAGATAGATGCTTTGATGTTTCAAAATAAAAATATTTCAGCATTTCCATTCTGCCAGATATTTGAAGATTTTAACTTTTTGTCCCAATGCGGGACAAAAAAATAAATCTGAAAATGGCCAGAATGTCCCACAAGATGGAAATTCTGTATTCTGACCAACTCTAATCTTAAATTACAAATACCCTGGCACCTAAAACTGATGCTGCCAGATGAATGGCAGTGTAGCTGTCCTGACCAGGCAATTATTGTATTTGGTTCATTACAATGGCTCTTTGTATCCATGCCCACTGCTGCTTATTTTAATTTTTTTTTCCTGAGAACTGGATGTTATGTTACATGGTATGTTATAAAAAAAGAATCCTACAAAAAATGGAGACTCGGTCAAATTTTGGATGAATGGATGAATATAAACAAATAACACAAGTATGTAGGGACAAAATTAGAAAAGCCAAGGCAAAAAATGAGAACAAACTAGCTAGGGACAGAAAAGGAAACAAGAAAACATTCTACAAATACATTAGAAGCAAGAGGAAGTCCAAGGACAGAATAGGCCCGTTACTCAATGAGGTGGGAAAGACAGTAACAGAAAATGTGGAAATCGCAGAGGTGCTTAATGCCTTCTTTGTTTCGGTTTTTCAGCAAGAAGGTTAGTGGCGACTGGACATCTAACATAGTGAATGTCAGTGAAAATGAGGTAGGATCAGAGTCTAAAATAGGGAAAGAACAAGTCAAAAATTATGTAGACAAGTTAGATGTCTTCAAATCACCAGGGCCTGATAAAATGCATCCTAGAATACTCAAGGAGCTAACTGAGGAGATATCTGAGCCATTAGCGATTATCTTTGAAAAGTCATGGAAGATGGGAGACATTCCAGAAGACTGGAAAAGGGCAAATATAGTGGCCATCTATAAAAAGGGAAATAAGGACAATCCAGGAAATTATAGGCCAGTCAGTTTAACTTTTGTACCTGGAAAGATAATGGAGCACATAATTAAGCAATCAATTTACAAACACCTAGAAGATAATAAGGTGATAAATAAGTCAGCATGGACTTGTCAAGAACAAGTCATGTCAAACCAACCCAATATCTTTCTTTGACAGGGTAACAAGCCTTGTGGATAGGGGAGAAGCGGTAGATGTGGTATATCTTGACTTCAGTAAGGCTTTTGATACTGTTCTGCATGACCTTCTCATAAACAAACTAGGGAAATACAACCTAGATGAAGCTACTACAAGGTGGATGCATAACTCGTTGGAAAATTGTTCCCAGAGAGTAGTCCTCAGTGGTTCACAGTCATGCTGGAAGGGCATAACAAGTGGGGTCCCACAGGGATCAGTTCTGGGTCTACTTCTGTTCAATATCTTCATCAATGATTTAGATAATGACAGAGAGAGTACACTTATAAAGTTTGTGGACGATACCAACCTGGGAGGGGTTGCAAGTGCTTTGGAGAATAGGATTAAAATTCAAAATGATCTGGACAAACTGGAGAAATGGTCTGAAGTAAATAGGATGAAATTTAATAAGGACAAATGCCAAGTACTCCACTTAGGAAGGAACAATCAGTTGCACACATACAAAATGGGAAATGACTGCCTAGGAAGGAGTACTGCGGAAACGGATCTGGGGTCATAGTGGATCACAAGCTAAATATGAGTCAACAGTGTAATGCTGTTGCAAAAAAATCAAACATCATTCTGGGATGTATTAGCAGGAGTATTGTAAGCAAGACATGAAAAGTAATTCTTCTGCTCTACTCCGTGCTGATTAGGCCTCAACTGGAGCATTGTGTCCAGTTCTGGGCGCCACGTTTCAGGAAAGATGTGGACAAATTGGAGAAAGTCCAGAGAAGAGCAACAAAAATGATTAAAGGTCTAGAAAACAAGACCTGTGAGGGAAGATTGAAAAAATTGCATTTGTTTAGTCTGCAGAAGAGAAGACTGAACGGGGATGTGATAACAGTTTTCAAGTACATAAAAGGTTGTTACAAGGAGGAGGGAGAAAAATTGTTCTTCTTAACCTGTGAGGATAGTACAAGAAGCAATGGGCTTAAATTGCACCAAGGGTGGTTTATGTTGGACATTAGGAAAAACTTCCTAACTGTCGGAGTGGTTAAGCACTGGAATAAATTGCCTAGGGAGCTTGTGGAATCTCCATCCTTGGGGATTTTTAAGAGCAGGTTGGACAAACACCTGTCAGGGATCGTCTAGATCTTAGATAATACTTGAGTGCAGGGGACTGGACTAGATGACCTCTCGAGGTCCCTTCCAGTTCTATGATTCTATAACTTTCTAGGGTAAACAAGCCCCTGCTCACCAATACTCATGGACCTTTATATTGACAATAAAGTCAGGCTCTTGTTAAGGGGAAAGAGAGATTGCCTCTCCACAGGAGAAATTACACTCAGATACTTGGCACTCAGATGAAGACCCACAAGTGTGGCCGTGGGATCAATTCCCTCACTTCATCAGTTTCTTCCAAACTACCAAGGGAAGTGGTGGTTTCTCCATCTTTTGATGTCCTCATAAGATGCTTTTCCGGAGTGTGCTTTGGTCAAAAACTAGCTACTGTGCTATACAGGAAGCCTGTGATATACAGGAGTGTCAGATTAGATGATCTAACAGTCTCTTCTGGCCAAACTGTCTACAAATCTATGAAAAGCTGAGTCTGGCATGTTGAACAGCCTCTGATGTTTTCATGTGTAGCCTGCTTGATCCCCAGAACTAACACTGAGTGGGGTGACACAGGGGGAGCAGCTCAAACATCCAAAGGGGCAGCCCAGGGGTCAGACATTAGCCCTGTAGTGAAATCACAAGGGCCTTTTCAAAGGAGGTCAGGAGGTGGTGACCTCAGAGAAAGACTCTGACAATGGCCAGGCAGGAAAGGCTGCAGAATCCCTCTCAGAGACCCCCATGGCTTTGCTATAGCAAGTCTCTTCTCAAGGACTCTCCTTGAGGACTGAGAGAGAGTTCAGGTTCCCGTATGTGAACATGAGGAGGAGCCTCCTTCGAGTTTTCTCCTTTCCCAGTACTAATTTTGCTAGAAAACAGATGTCCCTGTTGGGAAGGTAAGAGCTTCAGAGAGGTTTGGAACCTATTCAGCCTGATCCATCTGGTGCCGGCCAAATTCTAGGCACGGAAATCACTAGGTTAAGGGGGCAGAATTTTTTCCCAGATAGGCCTTTTTCTCTTAGAATCACTGAGGACATTGGGGTTTGTCTTTTTTGGTTTCCCTTTTCCCTACTTCCCTCCCTCCCTCACTGTTTGGGTTGACAAAACTTGGTAGTGTAGACAAGGCCTAAGGCTATGCCTACACTGGCAGTTGAACGACAAAACTTTTGGCTTCCAGAGGTGTTAAACCCCGCCCTGTGAAAGACAAAGTTTTGCAGCAACAAGTGCCAGTGTGAACAGTGCATTGTCGGCAGGAGCACTCTCCTGCCAACAATGCAAACGCTGCTCGTTGGGGGTAGAAGTTTTTTTGTCAGCAGGAGAGCCAACAAACAGCAGCTACCCTGCGTGACTTTTAGCGGCACGGCTGTGATGACACAGCCATGTCACTAAAAGCTGTGTAGTGTAGACATAGCCTGAGATAATGAGTTTGCTTCAAATGCTACCTAAAGAACTACTTAAGCAGTAGATGCTTATGCTTTCAGTACAAGAGATCCCGGGGTTCAGTTCCCTACAGACAGCTTAGAGTTGTTGATCATCAAAACTTGAACCCTGTCACATGAATACATGCTTACTTTATGGGAACAGTATAACCTCAAGATCATATAGAAAATCTCAGTATAAAAGCAGGACTCCTTACACATGATTGGAGGAAACACATGGCAGGGGGAGAGAAGAAAGAAGGGGAAAAAAAGAACTAAATCCCAATTTCAAAACTTTTCGAATGCAGAGGTCTGGAAAAGTAACCCAGTGAAGTGACTCAGCATTGCTAAGTTATTAATTTGCTCAACTGCTTTCTGCCAAATTTTGGAGAACATTTTTGGTCTATTTTCTTTACAGTAAATAGTGTTCTTACGGCAGAAGACTGTGTCCTTTCATTGCCAAGATTAATTCCTTCACCATCAGCCCATCAAAGCAGCTTTTAAAAACCACAGTTATTTATATAAAGGTACAAAGTACCTGTACTCAAGGCATGCCATAAAATGACTGCTTTGTGTGATGTTATCTGATTAAAATATGACTATGTAGAGTAGATCATTATTGCTACCACTGTAATATAATTGCAACAAATCTTATACAAAGTGTAGCATGTAAGGAGTCAATAGAAATGTTTCAGAGTAACAGCCGTGTTAGTCTGTATTCACAAAAAGAAAAGGAGTACTTGTGGCACCTTAGAGACTAACCAATTTATTTGAGCATGAGCTTTCGTGAGCTACAGCTCACTTCATCGGATGCATGAAATGTTATGATTTGCTGATGGGAAGGTGGCTCCTCTCTGCTGAGCCAGGGCACCGCTTTTTGGCACCCCTAACCACTTGGCGCCCTAGGCAACTGCCTAGTTTGCCTAGTGGTTGCACCAGCCCTGTGTACCTGTATTTCAAATATGTTTGCTTCTTGGTAACACCAACAAGATATTTAGCCAGCACATTGTGAAGGAACTATTCAAGTTGAATGGCCCATCAAAGAACACTTAACTCACAATGGACCATGGAAGACGCCTATCTACACTTAATGGGCTTTCCTGTGAATGTGCTAACTAGAATATGGGTCTACTATGACTAAGCAAAGCATGCATAGACATGTGACTTGCCAAACACCATCTTGTTACTGTAGTTTTCCACTGTGAGAATAATGAGTTTCCCTTCACTTGGCAGAAGTGTGATGTCCTGAAAACATCTCCATTTTGCCTCTTTCTCGCTTACACCTCTGGACTATGGACTTATACTAATGGGAGCATTCTAACCAAAGGACTCAGGACCTTCCAATGATTTGGAAGCAACCAGAGACTTAACAAGCCAGCAATTTATTCCATCATTGCTACAAGTCTGATCCAAAAGCTTTGCAATTATTGTATGTATTTGATTCCTTTAGCCAATTTTAACTTTTCTTTCTTTCTTTCTTTCTTTCTAAAATAAAACTTTAGATTTTAGATACTAAAGGATTGGCAACAGCATGATTATTGAATGAGATCTGAGTTATACATTGACTTGGGTATGTGGCTGGTCCTTTAGGATCAGAAGAACACTTTTGTTTGATGAAATTGGTTTTAAATAACCACTCATCATTAAGTCTAGTGTCTGGATGTTGAATCCAGGACTGGAATACGTAAGGAGGCTGCATTTCTGACTTCTTGTTAACCAGTGTGGTGAGACAGAAGTTTACTTTTGTTACTGGTTTGGTATATCTCATGGAAGAATAACCACCAGTTTTGGAGTGTGTCTGCTTTTTTTCCCAGCAGCTTGTCCTGAATTTGGTATTCTCAGTTGTGACTCATGGAGGCACGGTGACAATTTGGTGTAAGGATACAATTCATAGTAAGTATTTTATTAATATAAAAAAATTCCAGTACCTTCCAGTGACAATTCCTTACAATTCCAAAACATATGTTAACTTCCCAGAATTGGTTTTGCATCTCTAGCACTCGTAGAATAAATGATTTTACCTTTAACATATTGCAAGAGGAAAAGTCACTTCTGATGATGATGTTGCATTGGACTGGTCTTGGAATCTGCTGTCTACTGCAAGATTATTACTATACTAATATCCCTTGTGGTATTGGTTTCTAAGCTTTTTAGACATTTACCAGTAATGGCACTCCAGGGGCCTGCAACTCTTCCTACCCATAATGAGACTGAGGTTTGACTTAACTCAATTTTTTTTTCAAGTTCAAAGATAGTGTGTTCAGTTTGAGCATTGTATGATGGTTCATGTAAAAAAACGGTCTTATCCCTAATTCTGAAGCAAAATTACTACAGCTTTTTTAGCTTCTTAGCATTGTCTAGTACAGCAATGAATACATTGTCAGCATTTAAGGCATGATAATAAAATAAGTAGAGCTACTGTACCAATGATATGTTCCTACTCTACCATATACTTGCTTCATAAGATGAAGACTGCTTTCCCCTCCCCCTCAAACTGTACTAAAAAGTGCAATGCAGAGCTTTGAAACCACTCATGATTATGGCCAATGACCAGAGCACACAACCAGTAAGACCATGTGCACACTGTGTCACTAATTTATACAATATAGATTGCACTGTGGCTAGTCATGTGTAGATGGCTTTTGTCCATGGTCCTCCAAGAACAACAGAACCAAATATGTAGCTAGTTGGATACGCTTCTTTCAGGTGCTTTACTTCCTTCCTTTGCTGCTCTTCAAATGCTTCTCCCCTCATTAAACAAGGTAGCAAATTTTCTGTGATGGACAGTGCAGGACGGACAGCTCTGGAGGCTGAAGTGCTCTGTTTCTCCCTAGAGCATATTTACCATGGGTTATAACTGTACAAGCTTCCATTTGCTCCTCAGCCCTGACCTAGAGTGACCTAGTGGTGATAAGGGTAGTTCAGCATCCATGTGCACACAGCCTTTGACTCCTTCAGAAGACAGCCAACAACAGTGCCAATTATTGGAATTTTTTCTGGATTTTGTTTGTTTATTATACAGACATCTGCTCATGAGGATCTAAACTGAGACTATCAATCCATTCACATGGGCCAACAACTGCTCCATTGTTCCTGGCCTAGTTTGACCAGTGTATATGGAAAGGTTTCCATGTGTTATAGTTTATTTTCTTTTTTAAACGGTAAAGTATAAACTAGAGCATATGTTTTTTCATGGATGACATGGCTCCCAAGTCATGAAGGTCTAGCAGTGTCCCGGGCCCTTAGTTACCACTCATTACAAGCCTTTTTCACGTTTCCACAACTGTCATCGAAAGGACAGGTGGAGAAATGGGAAACAAATATGTATTATATATAAGGCCCTACCAAATTCACGGTCCATTCTGGTCAATTTCACGGACATAGGAAACCTGATTTAAATCTGAAATTTCATGGTGTTGTAATTGTAGAGGTCCTGACCCAAACAGAGTTGTGGGGAGGTCATAAGGTTATTGTAGAGGGGGTTGCGGTACTGCTACCCTTCTGTGCTGCTGCTGACTGCGGAGCTGTCTTCAGAGCTGGGAAACTGGAGAGCAACGGCTGCTGGCTGCGATCCCAGCTCTGAAGGCAGAGCCACCGCCAGCAGGAATGCAGAAATAAGGCTGGCATGGTATGGTATTGCCACCCTGACATCTGCACTGCTACCTGCAGAGCTGGGCCCTCAGTCAGCAGCCGCCACTTTCCAGCCATCCAGCTCTGAAGGCAGCAGCGCCGAAGTAAGGCTGGCATGGTATGATATTGTCACTCTTACTTCGGCACTGCTGCTGGTGGGGTGCTGCCTTCAGAGCTAAGTGTCCGGCTCTGAAGGCAGCATAGAAGTAAGGGTGGCAATACTGTGATCCCCCTAAAATAATCCTGCAACCCCCCTGCAACTCTCTTTTGGGTCAGGACCCCTAATTTGAGAAACGCTGGTCTCCCCTCGTGAAATCTGGTCTTTTGTATACTTTTACCCTATACTATACAGATTTCACGGTCCATGATGCATTTTTCATGGATGTGAATTTGGTAGGGCCCTAATTATATATTTATGTGTAAGCAGGGTCTGAATGAACTCTCCCTTGACAGCTAGTTCAGGAGGGGGATATTATATTGTATATAATATCTGCTGCAGTTTCCACGGTATGCATCCGATGAAGTGAGCTGTAGCTCACGAAAGCTCATGCTCAAATAAATTGGTTAGTCTCCTAAGGTGCCACAAGTACTCCTTTTCTTTTTGCGAATACAGACTAACACGGCTGTTACTCTGAAACCTGTCATTAAAATAAAAGTTAGTGTAAAAGTTCAAGGACTTGAATACCCACTTTCAACAACCGGGACAGCCAATGAATGAAATTCACTCATGGTGCAGAGGATTGGTGTGCAAGGTCCTCCTATTTAAGCCCCCGCAAGGCCTAAGTGGATGTCTACCATCAATTGTACAGAGGAACATGCACAGCTCTTCAGAAACAATCTCCATGGCAGCAACACATACCCCATTGTGGAAAGCTACAAGAGAGGTGGATCAGCTTATGCGTGGGTTTCAGTATCCCACACAACTAGCACAGGGAGAGTAATGTATGTAAGGGAAGAACTAGAAAAAGTGTCCCCAATGACAAAAACAAACAAACAAAAAATCTTTAGGCTTTGATCCAGCAAATATCATGGGTGAAATCCTGGTTCCACTGAAGTCAATGACAAAACTGCCATGGACTTCAATGGGAACAAGAATTCACCCTATGGGCTTAGGGTTGCCAAACCCCCAGGAATTAAAGATGAATCTTTAATTAAAGACTATGTCATGTGATGAAACCTCCAGGAATACATCCAACCCAAATTGGCAACCCTAGGTTTAATGTTATTGATGTGATTAAGTAAAGTTTGCAGGCTCGTGCCCTTATTTTTTTGCACTTAGTGCATATATAGAACTGCCATTTAAACCCTACACTGCTGAATTCATAGCTATCACGTGCAACATGAATGCGAATCCCACATTCAGAACAATTATATTCCACCCTTAGGTTGAAATCCTAGCTCCCATGAAGTCAATGGGAAAATCCTCCATTGACTTAATGGAGCTAGGACTTTGCCCTCAGTGTTTACCCAAGACTTCTATGTGATGCCAAGGAGAGTTTCATTTAAGGGTAGCAAATACAGGCTGTCATCTTGCTGTCATTCCAAGAGAAAAATTCCTACTGGACACTTGAAACACAGAGGACCTTAAGTTATGATGACAAGAAAAGTTATTGAAAAGAGTTAGAATAAAACTGAGTATCCTTGCCCACCCCACAGAAGAAAGTGAAGAGTTTTCAGAGATAATCTGCAGATCAAGTGCATCAGGAAATAAACTATCTGCTGCCTGATATACAAGATACTTCAGAGACAAAGTCAAATAGTTCTAATAAAATTTACAAATAATTTAAAATGCTACGGTCAAGTTCTGCTCCCAGTTCAGAAGAGTCCAGTGGAGTTACACTGGATTTAAAACCAGTGTGAATAAGAGTGGAATTCAGTTCCCTGTTTGAGAGAGCACCACCCAAAGCCTTGTGAAAATGAAATGGGTAAGTTGTGCTATTAAAAAGCTACTGTTTTCCATTTTGATGGTGGGAAGAAACAAAAATATACATTGTGCATAGAATCCAACCTACATTAATATTATGGTAAATATTTCTAAACGCCCAGACCACCAACATATGTCTGCTCTCTTCCTAGGCTTGGGTCAACAGAGTAAAGTACAATAAAACCTTCAGACCTAAAGTATAATGGGTTCATCCATAGCTATACTGTATGTCACCAGAGACTATGAGTTTGCTAAAATATTATGGGCCCCTTCTGAGGTTTAGAAGAATTGGACTCCTTTAAACTGTCATCCAAAGGCAGATTTATTCTTGAATTTTGTGCGCAGACTCTGTAACTTATATATAATTGGGCTTTTTGTTCTAATCATGAACATTCAAGGCTTAACTGTTATCATTTTGTGTTTGCAGAGTTTGAAAGAACTTTAATGGTAAGCTGAGAAAGATAATTTCTCTTTCAACCCTGCCTTATGCATTTTTAAATGTTTTTTCCTGATTCCAGAATAACCTATTTAAGCTTAGCATCCCATTTCAAAGCACATAAATAACCAAAAGCAAGTAAATGATCCTGTGAGTGAGTCATGCATACCCCTTTCTCATGCAAGTAACCCAAGGATTACTCAAGTGAATAAAGACTATTTGTATTAATAAAATTTTGCAGCATTATCTGAATTCTATTTTAATAATAAAGAGCCTGATCCTGCAATCAATCTGAACTCAAAACTTCCATGTCACTTCTGTAGGAGAAGACAATGTATTTCTTGTTACTGTTCACTGTATTTAGGAGTCTATTTTTTTTAACATTTTGAGTAATATTAAGATCAAATCTCCTTTGCCTTACTTGTACAAATAGCCCCACTGAAGACATGCTTGTTTACAAAATTTGCAGGACTGAGTCGCATAGCTGTCATTAATTATTAAACCAGAAAATAAATGGCCTTATCATGAGCTTCAGATATTTTTCATATTTTAATAATAATACTAGTTATTAAAAGGACATTGTCAACCACTTAGGCTCATTTAAATTTTGTAAAATAAAGTGCTGTCCTGAGAGAATTGGAGGGTGGAGGTATGGGGGTGTGTGAAATTTACAAAACTTGATCTGAATATAAATGCAAAAGAAGCCAGTGAAAGCCATTTTGTGTTGCTTATTTTAACATACGTAATTAATTCCCCGAGCCTTAAGTTGTGTGCTGACAGAGGCTTTTATAAGTCTACAGAGAGAAAGCTGCAATATATCTGGCCCATCACGTACGTACTCTACTAGCAAACTAGAGACAGTACGGATTACAAACACAGCTCTGCTGCTAAAAGCCAGATTTTCCAAGAGAAGGTTTTAACACAACAGTAAATTCATTCTGCTTTGTCCTCTCAATTCGGGGTCACGCCGATCCTAATTCTTCTTCCGCCACCACTGACCCCCGCAGCCCAACGGTTCGGGCCTTCTGGTCCCACTAGTCGTGGGGCACCGGCTAACACGGGCAGCGCAGCCCACTGCGCCACCAACGCGCGCACACCGGCCCTGCAAACACCCTCCTTCCAGGGCCGGCCTCCCTCCCGCGCCTGCCCACGTCCCGCCCCCTCCTGTGCCCGCCCCGCCCCTGCCCCGTGCCTGCCCACGTCCCGCCCCCTCCCGTGCTCGCCCCGCCCCGCGCCTGCCCACGTCCCTCCCCCTCCTGTGCCCGCCCCGCCCCTCTCCCGCGCCTGCCCACTTCCCTCCTCCTCCTGTGCCCGCCCCGCCCCTCCCCCGCGCCTGCACACGCCCCTCCCCCTCCTGTGCCCGCCCCCGCGCCTGCCCACCTCCCTCCCCCTCCTGTGCCCGCCCCGCCCCTCCCCCGCGCCTGCCCCGTCCCTCCCCAATCTGCCGTGGGGCGCGCTCCGCCCCCTCCCCGGACACTCCCGCCGGAAGTCGAGACGCGCGGCCACCCCGGCTCTTATCTAAGATGGCGGCGGCGGTGCTGACTGCAGGTTCTGTGGCGGCCCGACGGCTCCTCTGGGCCTGGTCTGGCCGCCACCTGGTGCGGGGCTCGGCCCCAGCGAACCGGGTGAGTGACGGGGATCGGGGCGCTGGGGAGATGCTGAGTGGGTTCCCAACCCTCTGGCCGGGCCACAGGCTGCCGGCAAGTAAAAGGCAATGGGCTGCCTCCAGCGCGGTGCACGCTGGGAGCTGTAGTCGCAGCTCGTTGTGGTTTTCATGGGGCCGCTGGGAGTTGTAGTCTCAGCTGAGGTTATTGTCACGGGGTCGCACTGCGCCCCGGGACCTGCCCAGACTCTCCCACCCCGACTCTCCCACCCCGCGCCCCCACCCTAAGCTTTGTAGTCGCCCGGCTGTGCGGGATCTGTGCAAGCCACAGTGCGTGTGGCCCTGCAATTTTTGGCTGAAGCTGGAGCAGCCTGCTTAATTCTGTAGACTATATGGGATGGTGTTGCAGGCTGAGCTCTGGGTTCCTTGGATAAACACATGGATCTGTTCAGACTGAGGAGCTGTAGACGTTGGCCCTTCTGGGACTAGTTCAGGTACTAACATGGACCCTTACTGTAATATCTAAGCCTCTCATAATCTTTAATGCTTTTACTATTATCCCCATTTTACACCTGGGGAACTGAGGAACAAAAAGATTAAGTGGCTTGAGCTGAACCCAAGTTTCTCACAGCCATTGAATTAAAAGGGGTCAGCTGCAGACTGGTCCATTTTATGCTCCTTCATGCCTCCTTTCTGGGCAGAGTTGGTGCATTTCTGAGGAGAAGAGCAGTGGCCACCAAATCAATGCTAATTTTACAAAACAAAAATAAATAATTCATACTTCTAAGTTCAGGAACGTGCTGTCCTGACAAGCATCATGGGTACCTACAATTTGTAATTTATGGCTTTTCTTTACAGTCCATACAACTTGGGACAAGCAGATTCAGATCCACCAAGGCAGCACCGCAAATAGTCTTAAATGTTCCTGAGACTAAAGTGTGTTCTCTGGAAAATGGCCTGAGAGTAGCTTCTGAAGATTCTGGACTCTCAACATGCACAGTAGGTAACTTGTGAATGAATTTTTTACTTAACTATCTACATGTATTTTCATTACATTGTGAAATTAGATGTACTATTATCGTTAAGAGTATTTAGCAGAAGTAGTTAACAACAATTTGTAAATAATGAACACAAGTTTGTGTGAAGGTAGGGCTAAGCCTTTCAAAAGTGACTAGTGATTTTGGATGCCAAACATGAAACACTGTAAAGGGGTCTGATTTTTCAGAGCATGGGTGCTCAGCACTTTCAGAAAATTGTGCCCCTTTAACTGCAAATTAGTTTACCCCAAAATTGAGGCACCCAAATCACTAGTTACTTTTGAAAATCCATATATAATCTATTTATAAAAAGTAAAATCTTAGCCAAAGTAAGAACCAGCAAAACAATGCCAATGCTATCTTCTATTAGATAGTAAGATTAATATTTGTATTTAATAAGGTTGGTCTTTGGATTGATGCTGGAAGCAGGTATGAAAATGAGAGGAACAACGGAACGGCTCACTTTCTGGAGCATATGGCTTTCAAGGTAAGTATTAAAACTAGTTTTCAGATGTTTTTAAAATTAAAGTTGTTTACTGATCTTTAAGGATAACTATGTAGACTCTTTACAACTGATTTCAGTCAATCACTTTTCAAAATCACCAGGAAAACGCAAGCAATTTGGATTTTTGTCCAAAATAAAAATCAAGGATGCAATCCTGGCCTCATTGAAGTTGATGGCAAAGTTGCTGTTGACTTCAGTGGAGTCAGGATTTCACCTCAGATCTGTATGGCTTCACCTGTACATTTGCATGTGCTGCTCTAGCGTTGCCTGAAAGAAAAATTTCATGTTCGATCTATTAGAAACGAAAAACAAACAAAAAATGGCTGACAGAAGGAATTCAAGAATGATAGATCTGTTAGTTTCAGGAATTAGTTCTGCATGTGGTTTCAGCATTTTAAAGTTAACAATTTGAGTACTGACTGCACCTCAGTAAGTAAAAACAACACTGGTCTGAGTCAGGTGTTGTGTAACCTTCCTTCCATATTTCTGCTGCTATGTTTAAATCCTGAACTGATCCACTCCTGCTGATACCTGAGATTGATAGAGTTGAGTCATGCTGAATTTAACTAATCTTTGTAGGAGACAAATAGGTACTCTGTCCTCAAGTTAATTTTCACTTGGGATTTGTGCAGGCTTTAAACTTAGTTTTCCAGTGGGGAAAGACTGATGTGCCAGCCTTCCCCGCCTCAGACCAGTTGTTTCTCTTGTGCTCAAATCAGCTTTTTAAAAAAAATAAAAATAAATAAACCCTTACTATTCCCTATGTGTAAAAGCTGCTTTGTGGGTAGGTACCTTCCGGAGTGCAAGTAAATATTTTTTTCCCTTTAATTTCAGGGGACAAAAAAGAGGTCTCAGTTAGACTTGGAACTAGAGATTGAAAACATGGGCGCTCATCTTAATGCCTACACGTCCAGAGAACAAACTGTGTATTATGCAAAGGCTTTCTCAAAGGACTTGCCAAGAGGTAACTGCTTCTGTTCTACAGAATTTCTGAAGGAGCATCCTTCCTAAAGATTTTGAGGAGGGGAGCAACAAGGAATTAAATGAGCTGACAGCCCTCTAAAGAAGCAGAAATGGGAGAACAGTGCCTCTGCAGTGTGCTTCCCACCTCCTTTCCTTGGCAATCCCCCTGTTGAAACTCCATGGGGATGAGGCTTAGCAGGTTTGGAGAAGAGCATTTCAGCATTGTGTCCCGTGGCTCTCCTTTGGGGCTAAAGATGTGAAATTCATCTCTCTGAGATCTGCAGGGGAGTAAGCGGAGTTTTCAGACCCTGTTCCCTGCCCCTACTTTGGCTCCCTTGTCCTCCTAAGGGAACTTTTTTCAAACACTGGGAGGTTCACTTTAGAGTATCTTGAGCATTCTGTGCCCCTTCAGTGTGTTTGATCTTGGGAAGGTATGATAGGGCCCTGGATATTTGTGTTGTGGTTAACTTAAGCTGGCTGTTTCTCTCTTCTTGGAAGCTTGTTTTTCACAATATGTTTAGAGACAAAGGGCTGCCAGTTGAAGAACAAGCTATATTTTTGTTTAGTTTTCTCAAATTGTTCGTTCTTGGTATGTCTAAGTGAATTGTCTTACGCCATAGTGTTCATCTGAAATAAAATAATGCATATTGACAATTCCTTGATGAGAAGTTTTAGAAATCCCTGAAGAACACACATTCTCTCCAAGAAGGGCACTAAAGTTTTCCTAAAACAAATATTACAAAATAAGATTACACTATGTAGAAGTTTATTTTCAATTTTCTGTTAGATCTTCCTGTAAGCTTTGCTAACAGTTCTGCCCACTTATTATATGTATTTGAGCTGCTTATTTGATTACAATATAGTGAGCTGAAAGTTTCAATATTGCCGAAGCACACTTGCCCCCCATTCCTTTGTGTTTTCAACTAGCTGTGGAGATTCTTGCTGACATCATACAGAACAGTACACTGGGGGAAGCAGAGATCGAGCGGGAGCGAGGAGTTATCCTTCGAGAGATGCAGGAAGTTGAAACCAATTTGCAGGAAGTTGTCTTTGATTATCTTCATGCCACAGCCTATCAGAACACTACACTGGGACGGACAATATTAGGACCCACAGAAAACATCAAGTAAATCCAGCTTCTGTTTCTCCTTTGTCTTAATTTCATGGTTACTTTCCAGTATTAGAAAACCACACTTAAAGATAAATGGAACAATTTCTGTTCTCTTTTTGCCTTATGAAGTGTTTGGGGTTGCCCAAGGTGGAATTGAAAGAGGAATTTCCTCTGAATGCTTTACACTCAGTCGTACATGTTTGGAATAGTGTCCAAAGCAATGTGAAACTTCTGTTTCGTAGAACTTGTCTACACTTAAAACGCTGCAGTGGCACAGCTGCATCGCTCCAACGCTGCAGTGTAGACACTACCTATGCTGACAGGAGGTGTAGTAATTTTTTCTTTACCAGTACAGATCCATAAATCGCAATGACTTGGTGGAGTACATAACAACACATTATAAAGGACCCAGAATAGTGCTGGCTGCTGCTGGAGGTTAGTGTGAGACATGCATCGCTGCAAGCACTTGAAAATAAGGTTAAAAACACAGCACTTTAACTTTGAGAGGGTACAAAGATCAGACGCAGAAATATGACTTATCCACTACTTAATAGGTCATAGAAGTCTATTAGCCCTCAAAGTTCTGTATATCTGCATCTCATCTGTTTTCCCCTCAGTAATCTTCCAGGGACATCCTTAAATGTATCTTTAGGCAAGGAGGGTGCTTGGCTTTCAACTGAGAGGCTGTTCTGAGTGTAAGAGGACAGTGTGACAGAGAGCACAAAGCCACAAATGTAGGAAGGAGATGGTGTTCAAAATGGGAGAGGGAATAGGATAAAATAGAAAGGTGGGGTGAGATTATGTAGGGCCTTGAAGTTGAGAACAAAGATCTTGTGTTTGGTGCTGTATAAGATAGAGGAGGCAAGAAAGGTGGTGAGGAAGATGATTTTAGCAATGGCATTTAATGAAGTGGAATGGGTGGGGAGGAAATCAGAAATGTACAGTAATCAAGTTGGGAGAGAACCAACAGTTATGATGGATTGTTGTAACTCTGGCATCTTGGTTGGAGCTTTTTAACTTCTGTGAAAAATGATCTTAGATGATACGTTTTTTAAAACTGCTTTATATGAAACTCTCTTGTTCAGGAGTCTCTCATGATGAATTGCTTGATTTAGCAAATTATCATTTTGGTAACTTACCGTCTACTCAGGAAGGAGGAATGCCAGCCCTGCCCCCTTGCAGATTCACAGGTAGTGAGGTAAGCAGTAAGATTGCTTTTTGCCTTTTCAGGTTAATCAGATCAACAAGCAACACTGATTAATATTAACCAATTGTCTGGTTTGATCTGAGTTTCTAGTGTTAACTTTCAATGCTAAGCACCCATCACTCCCATGAAAGTTAATAGGAGCAGCTGATGCTCACCATCCTTGAAAATCAGCCTGTTCACTTGATATATTTCTGGGCAGGGGTTTTTAAAGGTTACAGCAGAGGAACTTGGGACTCCTGGGTTCTGTTCCCAGCTCTGTCCTGACTCTGACAAATCACTTAGCCATTCTATGTCTTCACTTAATCATCTGCAAAATGACTATTATAATGACTTCCTTACACACAGCTTTAGGTTTACACAGACAGTTAAGAGTATTATTGAGTAAAGTTTTTTACATTTTGCATTAGATTTTATTTGAAAGTTCCTAGTTTCCTTTATTTGAATGAATAAATGTACACGCTACAGTATGTTCGCTGCATTACATTTGGAGTTAACATTTTTGTGATTCAGATTCGTATAAGAGATGACAAGATGCCTTTGGCACACATCGCAATAGCTGTCGAAGCAGTTGGCTGGTCTCACCCAGATACAATTCCCCTTATGGTAGCAAATACTCTGATAGGCAATTGGGATCGTTCCTTTGGAGGAGGCGTGGTGAGTGAACCTCAGGGCACTTTGGTGAGGGTTGATTATACCAGTAAGGGGTGTTGAATTCAGTTATTTGCCAGCATCAGTACACTTCACAAATTCTACCTTGTCTGAGATGGAATTGAGTTACCTGGATATTTCTATCAGCATTAAAAAAATCAAAATCTAGCCCAATGGTCTCTGAGTGCATTCTGTTGCCATGTGACATGAGAATTTGGGTGCAGGTGCGTTTTGGGAATGGCACACTGAATAACCCAAGTGGAGGAGCCCTCATATAGCCTAGCAACCTATAGTGAAAACAAGTGGGGAAAAACTAAATAGGCTCCAAAGCTGTAGGCATTGAATATCCCAGTGCCTGTTCCCTCTCTTGGAATCTTACTAGCTATTTTTGTAGGACTTTTTAAAAACAAAACCAAAAAAAAAACCCTTTGCAGTTTAAAACTGACAAGTTCAAGGTGTCACTTGGAGTGAAATATTAGCTTCAGAAGAGGAAGCTGCCTGTTCTATACAAAAGCATCTGGTGCATACTCCTAGCAGTATTGTTGGCTGTGGAGGAAGCTACCAATCTGTCACACTTGAAATAGCAATGGGTGAGCTTAGTGGGGGGGGAAAGAAATTTTAGGATTTCGGGGTTTTGGTTTTTTTAAATATTATCTTCTTGTGTAAACAGAACTTATCCAGCAAGCTTGCCCAAATCACTTGCCATGGCAACCTGTGTCATAGCTTCCAGTCTTTCAACACCTGTTACACTGATACTGGACTGTGGGGGCTGTACATGGTTTGTGAACCATCCACTGTACAGGATATGATGCACTTCGTTCAGAGAGAGTGGTAAGAAAACACATTTTCTCCAAGTAGCTTGTTTTGGGTTGAGGAGTGGCTATTTAAAAATAGCCGCTTTTTCAAAAATGTGTTCTGTGTTTATCACTGTCCAAATTATTGGGGAAAGAACAAGTAGACTAAATTCAGAAGCTTGTGATGTTTGTTTCTCCCACCCTTGCTTCACTCTGACTGTACCTTACACTGGAAGTAGCTCAAATGAAAGCAGTGGGTTTACTTGAAGAGTAAGGTACTACTTGGAAGAGTAAGAGTGGCAAAATCTGGCTCAAAACAGTAGTAATAGCCATTTGATTTACAAATTACATTACCTTTCCCATCCCTCCCCCTGCCAGAAAATGTAATCTTCTGTGGAGTAAGATGCAAACTAAATAAGGTCTGTTACATCTTCTCTAACTTGATTGGAGGGTTTATAAACTGCAGACTCGGTGGCATTTAGTTTACATTTCAGAGAAGCACATTCAATTACTTAACTTACTAACACAGTAACAGCATGGATGATGGCTAATTGCACAAGCAAATGACCAATTAGACATTTTATCTGGCACTTAACTGTAGTTCTGGTGATTGCCAGTGAAGATGTAGACACAAGGTGGGTGAGGTAGTATCTTCTATTGGACCCACTTCTGTTGATGAAATTATAGTAAGTACATTGTAACTAAATGAAATTGTAGGTGTGCGATTGTGCAAGGATTTCTCTGAAAATTAGGCTGGGGAATGGTGTAACTTAGGGCCTATTTTGAGTCATCTCGACACCAGAGTACCCACCTTCTGAACTGGCTGAGTACAGTTGGACTACATGAGCCACAGATAAAATTCAAGTCAGATAAGAACGTTTCTTGGACATTTTGCAAGGGGCTTTTTGTCCTTTCATAGGATGGGCTACATCCTGAAGAGGTTTCTGTGGCCCATCTCCCCTCCTGTTCTTCCCAAATCTAGTTACGTGATGTTTATGGCAACTACAGCAATTGATTAAATGTAGTTTTTTGTTTGCTTAATGGAATTGAGCATTGTTGGGGTAGGCTAGCCCTGTGTGACCAGCCAGCATGGTGTAGCCCAGAGTTTGGAAACCTCTGTTTTAATACATCTCCCTGCACTTACAGTTAAGAGTTGTTTCCCTGTGCAGTGGCTCTCAACCTTTCCAGACTGCCAGACCCCTTTTAGGAGTCTGATATTTGTCTTGTGTACCCCAAATTTCACCTCACTTAAACTACTTGCTTACAAAATCAGACATAAAAATACAAGTGTCTCAGCACACAACTACTGAATAAAAGCTTACTTTCTCATTTTTTGCCCTGTAATAAAATCAATTGGAATATAAACATCATACTTTTCAGTGTACAGTATATAGAACAATATAAACAAGTCATTGTGTGAAATTTTAGTTTGTACTGACTTTGCTAGTGCTTTTTCTGTAGGCTGATGTAAAAATAGGCAAATATCCAGGTTAGTTGATGTACCCCTGGTTGAGAACTGCTGCCCTAGTGTAGTACTTCTTGTTTAGTTCTAAACATCTCAATGATATGGCTTTCCCAATCTTCCTGTGGAGACTAACAACTTTAAGTGGTTTGTGCCATTAGAAAGCTTCCTCAGATTCAACCTACATTTACCCTTTAGTCCTACTACTTGTATGGAAGAAGTTTGATACAGGGATAAATCTCTAATCCTCCACTTACATATGCTGAGACCACCACCAACCTTGCTTTCTCTAGAAATGACATTCTAGTATTGGTGTATTAATATGCATGATGTCTTAGCAATGTGCATATGAAATATGGCACCCTACCTCAGGTAACTAATGCCATTCTTGCTTGCTTAAATTTGTAAAATTTCCTACTAGCACTTCAAACTGTCTTTCAGGATACGACTCTGCACAAGTGTTACTGAAAGTGAAGTATCTCGAGCCACGAACCTTTTAAAAACAAATATGCTGTTACAGCTTGATGGTAAGGATAAAATTGGGATTTTTATTCTTATTCTACTTGTATGTTGATAACTAGAGTATTTTTTGCCTTCATTAGGGTCCACCCCCATCTGCGAGGACATTGGGAGACAGATGTTGTGTTACAATCGTAGAATTCCAATTCCTGAACTTGAAGCAAGAATTGAGGTAAGTAATGCATGCATTGTGTATTTTTAAATGAAGAATGTTAATGTAGCAGCTAGCATGCGGTATAGAACAGGGGTGCCAAACCGTGGCTCGTGAGCCACATGTGGCTCTTTTACAATTGAAGTGTGGCTGGTGCAGCTCCCCCTATTCTGCCTACTGGGGGGGAGCTCAGGGATTTTTCTCTGCAGCTGGGTGGTGGGGCGTAAATCCTGAGGCCCCCCTTCCAATGGGGCTGAAGTCTCAAGTCCCAGCAGGTGGTCCAGGCTCTCAAACTTTTGATTATCATATGCTGTTCAAAGGGTCAGTAAGTTTAGCCACCCCTGGTACAGAGGATGAAAGGTTGTCTGAAACTTTGCTAGCCCTCTAGAACAATGGTTCTCCACCTACTTACCATTGTGGGCCACATCCACACAATATATATACCATCTCTGTATGGCCTTGAGTATGTGTCACAGGTCACAGCTGTGTGCTGACGGGCCCATGAGTTGAGAACTGCTGCTCTAGAAAGACATGGCAGCTAACTTACCAGTTGATTAGCTGTAGAGCCATTTTATTATAATCAGCTCTTGGCTCTAATAGACTTTGTCCAAGAAAATATTAACTTACCTTTCTTAAAACACTTTTCAGGCTATTGATGCCCAGAGCATAAGAGAGATTTGCACAAAGTACATTTATGATAAGTGCCCTGCCATCGCTGCTGTGGGTAAGCTTATTCTCCTTCACTGTTTCATCACTATGCCAAACTGCAGCTTAAATGGATGTCTTGATTGACTTTTTTTTTAATTTCCAGGTCCAATTGAACAACTTCCAGATTATAACAGAATCCATAGTGGCATGTACTGGCTACGTGATTAAGAACACATGATAAATGTTTTAATGAAACTACTAGATTTCTAAAGCAGTTGTCACAAGGCATATAGACAAACACATTTGATTTCTCTGAACCCCCTGCCCCTCAAGTTCAGTACCAAAAGCCCTACCATGGGAAATGGTGTCCAAAAATTACACAAATGTCACTTATGGGGAAGTCACCTTGACAGTTATTCTCAGTCCTTACCCTTTTGTAGTTGGAGAAACTAATTTCAGAAAGTTAACATTTATTCATGTGATTTGTCTAAAGAATAAAAACATGTACAGTATTTGCATTTTATTATAAAACAGAACACAAAGATTGTCACTGAGTCTCATTTCTTTGCTTTAGCAGCATTCAACACTTGTTCTTGGGCAGCTTTCTTTGCTTTAACCATTTCAACAAGTTCCTGCAGAGTAAAAAACAAATTTGTATATTTAACCACTTAAATTCAGACAACTAATCACATAGTGACTTAACTCTGCCAACCAAAATAGGATTTTGGATAGCCAAGGGCCTGCCTTTGGAAAATACAAGTATTCAGTTGCATGCATAATTCTTAGAAAGCAGAGGCTGAATATCTAAAGCCAAGATGTGATATGACTAGTCAGTTATGCTCCCTTTCCTAGTAACTGTACAGCTTAGACGGCTAACTTCCTCCTTTCACTATTGTGTTAATGCTTTGTCATGTTTAACCTTAATTTGAGACAAGATTAAAAAAAATTACCTCATTTGGACCAACTTCTGTTGGTGGAAGGGATGAGCATCAGAGCTCTTCTTTAGAGAAAGGTAACCAGAGTGTTGAAGGGCATGGCTACACTGAAAACTTCAAAGCAGCAGCACAGTCACATGCAAGCACTAGGAGAGAGCTCTCCCAGCACTCCTGGTAATCCACCTCCACAAGGGGATTGGCTCCCAGTGCTCGGAGGCTGTTTACACTAGAGCTTTGAAGTGCTCTGACTTACTGCGCTCAGGTGGGTAATTTTTCAGCCCCCTGAGCCAGCAAGTTAGAGCACTATAAAATGTAAGTGTAGCCAAACCTTAAGACCAGGGCTGCACTAAAAAGTTAAGTCAAACCCCTCCTTCCCCTCCCCGGCATCCAGTGCTAGGTCCGTGGGAGAGTTCTTCTAACTACTGCCTCGTGGAGAGGCAGATTAATGACAGTGACAGGAGAACCCCTCCTATTGCTGTAGTGTCTATACTGAAGCACTACAGCTGTAGTGTTAAGTGTAGACATAGCTTAAGCTGAATACAAGCTGTAGGAGACTGCTTAAAATTAAGTGGGAAATAAAGGTATGTTACAATATGATGTCATAATGGCTCATAACAATTTGTATCATCATATTGCCTGCTAACCTTTAACTGACCACTTAATTTTAAGCAGTCTCCTTCAGCATGTATGAACCCCTTGTTTCACAGTAACAACGAGGAATCTGGTGGTACCATAAAGACTAACATTTGGACATAAGCAAGCTTATGTCCAAATAAATCTGTCAGTCCTTATGGTGTCACTGGACTCATTGTTTTTTGTGGATACAGACTACCGTGGCTACCCCTGATACAATTTGGAATAGATTATGAAACAAGTATTTAGCATAGACATACTGGTTACTTTCCCCAGACTTGAATGAAAGCTTGGTGAAGCTCAAAAGCTTATCCCTCCCACAACAGAAGTTGGTCCAGTGAAGGATTACCACCTCACCTACCTTGTGTGTCTCATATCCTGGGACCAACTAATTTTTACCACTTGTTTTTCTTGAAGAAACAGCAGCTCTGACAGTTGTGGAGACTAGGTATTGCAGCAGGCTAACCATATAATCATAGGATGAAGACACAACAGCATTTCCTACCTTGTAGCGCTTCATGCAGTCTTTTTTTGACCGCCCTGGGACAGCAGCTGCTATTTTTTCCCATCTTTCAGGAGTATTTACTGGATATGTCTTCAAAGCCTGTTCTAAAAGTTTTTGCTCTTCTGTAGTCCAAGGGGCTGAATCTGTGACTAGTCCTGTTTTATAAAAAGCCATTGATAAATGAGAATAGTGATGAAATATTAAATATTTAGCCAAAAGTCCTCTCATTATATAAAACTTTACCCCTGTAGTGGGATGAGCTAGCGAGAATGCTCCTAGGAAACTTGTGCCTTTTAAACCACTTAAGAAGCCTATAACTGCTTCCTTTCGCATTTCAGTAAGGAAGTGATCATCTGCGCCTTGGGGAGGGAAGTGTCCAGTACAGATCTTGGGGTTCTGTGCAAAGCCAAGTTTATCTGTGGAGAGGGCCCATAGCTTCTCTGCCCCTATAATGGATCTCCTGAATCCCACAGTTCCTGATAGTGTGGCTCTAGTGGCTGGGGTTGCTTCTGGGGAAATGAGAAGGATCTATAGGAGAGAGAAGGGAGCCCCCCAAATTACATTAAATCGGACAGCTGCCTCAAATGGATAAGTGTCCTGGGCCAACATGTTCTTCAGCCATATTCTGCACTCACTGAACTATGGTTCTTATTGCACCTGCAGGCAGCTCCTGCAGACATCCGAAGAGGAATCCGGGCCACTATCTTTTATCAAGCATAACTATAGGCATAGAATTGTTTGTGAAGGGCTGAAAATAGTTCTCTTACAGCCTTACCTTCAAATCGCTCTGATGGTGCAGCACTCTCTGTCTGAGGTACCACTCCATGCTCTTTTTTAAACTTATCAAAAGCTTTCTTGTTTATGTCATCCTTTTGATGAGGGTCTGAGGACAATACAGATTCATTTAGTTGACAAGACCAGAAACCACAATGGGAAGTTTAAAAAGCCATACATAATGTCTAACACATCATATAGCAAGTTAGCCTAAAGCTAGCATTCAGATATTTTGAAGATGAATGTAATGTTTCATTTCAAAGGTTAGCAATAAAGGTTGTTAGATGAAAACTAGGTGAGATTTATATTGATCCAAAAGCGACAGATCCAAAAGCTTCAATCCCATTCTAATGTTTACACTGTACCATAAAAGCTGTTTTCCAGGTCCCCTGGGGTCTGATCCTGCAGCCCTAATCACATGCTTAGTTCCACTGTGGCCAAGTGGGATTATTCCCAGGAGTGATCACTGCAGGATGAGGCTCTAAATCAGTTAAGCATTAGTGTGGATACCTAGCTCTATCAGCAGGTAATCAGGATATTGTCCCTCGTTTTACGTATTTTTCTTATCCCAGCAAGTAGCTTGGTACAAAGTGACTGAGAAACTCCTTTAAATAATGCACTCTCTCTCTAGTGGAACACTGAGCTGGAAGAAAGGAATGTCTTGGTCTTCTTAGAGATTTTATTTTCAGTAATGATTAATACAGATAGCATCGTGATGGTTCAGTCTTAAACTGAACTGCATCTCAACACAGCATGGTGGTTTAGCCGTTGCACAAGGCCTGTTTGTATTTCGTGGTAAAATCTCTTCACCACAGCAGCACTGATCTAAAAATTCTGAGTGGAAATCATCCTTGTCAAGATGAATGAGCAAAAACCAGTGGTTGTGCTAATAATGACATTTTACTTCCCCTATCTGCTTTCACTCACTGAAGATAGAAACCGTTTCCATGAATGGACAATGAATGTTTTGTTTTGGATTTAAAGAAAAATAAATTACACAAATAATATAGAAGCACGCAGACCATCTTACAAAGATAATAAAGATACCAAGTTTCTGGAGGCTCTTTGCTTTATTGATGACATCTTTTGCTGTTCGTTTTATTCCAGTAGTAGAATGCAAGTTCATATAATTGGCAATAACTTCCCACCTACACCAAGAATGGAAAACAAACAATGCAAAATAGCATAGGGTAGAATAGCAGTGAGAGATGTTTAATTTCTTAGCTGTTTTATACCCAAATTATAGTGAGGTCTATGCTTGCAATAGCATGGCTCTAATCCTTAGCACTCTCATTTCTTTAAACCAAATATGCTACTTTACATCCACAGTAAGTGGAGTACAGAATGTTTCTATTAAATTGCACTGAGTTTGGGTTGGCCTGTTACTGACTAAGGTCTCTGCCCTGCACTGAGATAAAATGAAAGGATTCTCTGAAGCATACAGGGAGGGACATTGTAGGGGCCCTACAGCAAAATATTGTTTCAGGTGCTCTGAAATCTCACAAGGAATGCCAGAAGTTGCAATTTTTTATTTTATTTTTTTTAATTGTCTTTTACATTTAAAAAATGAAAAAGTACCTTGAGTTAGTCCCAGCGGGGAAGAGGTTCACAGCTTTAATCAATAACTGTAAGTCATCTTCTGACCAGTTTTTACTTCCACCTCCACCACCACTTGTTGACCTCTCTGAACTCTTCATCGCTTGGCGCAAACGAGCCTCTGCTTCTTCTCTTTCTCGCTTGATCTGTTCATTTATTTCTTCTATCTAGGTGAATAAAAATGTGCATCAATTAATTTTAACATTTTCTTCCACAAATCCAAAACTGAAGTCCCTTCTACATTTTCAGCTACTGGAATTGCTTCAGGGGTTCAACTTTCACTGGTTTTCTTATTCTGTACATCACACTTGGGGAAAGAGAGTCTACCTGTTCTACCATTACTTCCCCAGCAGATGACAGAGATATAGCTATATGCAGACATACTCATGGACACGCCAAAAAACTGATCCATAACGAGTGCAAACTCATTATGAAATTAAACTAGACACTTTTCCAATATTTGAGCAACAATATTGTAGGGGAAATCTAGACTGATTGCTGACTCTTGGTCATTAGCACAGAGCCTAGATTTTGTTTGCATACTGAAGATAAGCAAAGACCAGGCCATTTTCCCCAGAGTAATTCACTATTGCTGAGGAATATGAACTTCCTTATCTAAAATTTTATGGGATATTACACCAGTTACTGACTGTCATGATTAGGTACTGTACTAATCTAAAATGCATAAACTCTTACTCTGCTGGCACCAGCTCATTAGACTAACCCAGAACTATGCTATTTATTGTGGAAGCAGCAGCAAAGTCTCTTTTCTTTGTGTTATGAAACACAGGCCTTAGTGGCCATTCTTACCATGTAAAGAACTCAATCAAAGATGCATATCTTAAGTTAATATCCAACTTGTTTAGATGCTGTCAGACAGGTAAACTTAGTTAATCTAAATATTTTCATTACATTGATTTGACACCATGTAGAATTACCTGTTTTTCTACAGCAGCCTTTCCTCCTTCCCTTGTCGTGGATGTAAGTGCTTCATTCAAGCATTGCAGGCTAAAAATAAATTGTTAAGTTATATTGGAGATCTAGTAGAGAGATGGATATCAAAATGTAGAGCAAAGAGGGTCAGGAAAATGTACCTTGCTAGTTCAAGACGATCACAAAGCTTTTCCACCTCTTCCATCATTTTAACACACTCTGCCTCATTATCAGAAAAGTAATTCCAGTTCTGAAAGCAGAAATACAGGTTTTCCATTGAAGGTATAGGACAATGAAATTCAAAGAGCATCTCAAAACACACACATTCCTCTGTTCTTACTATAACTGTAGCTGAATAGCCTTAAAATAAATTGGATGTTTTTCATGTAACTGAAATTGGAGTATGGGTGTGTACTTTTATATTTTGCTTTTTAGTTGATAGTCTTCATAAAGCTACATTGGTTTGCCTTTACAGACCAAAGCATCTCTTCATGTTGTGAATCTGTATTAAAAAAATAAAATAAAAAAATCTATAATGACATTTATTCTGATACATGGAGAAAATACACTTTTACTTAATGGACACAATTTCCACCCTCCACCTTGATTTATAAGGATAAACATACATGAGTGATTTGGCATGAAAGGAAAAGTTCTGGTCTAACCGGGTGTGACAATTTCCTTAATACAGTCTATATTCAGCTACAGTGACATCTATACCTTGCATGTTGTTCTCAATTTTTGCCTTTCCTTCTTAATTGCTTTTTTCTGTATATCTTTTTCTTTTTTTGCCAGCAATGCTTGTTGTCTAACTTCTTCCTCTTCCTTCTCTTTAGCTAACCGTGCTGCTTCTAATTCTGCTTGTCTTTGCTGCAATCAAAGGGGAAAAAATTAGTAGGTCTTCTGGTGTAAGATGCACAAGATGTACTACTTTAACAAGGTGAATAAAACTATCAATACTTAAATGCTTGGAAGGTTGACCATTTAAGAAATAAACAAAAGGTGAATGTGCAAGCACAAACACACACACTGCCTGGCATTAATTAACAAATACCTCACTAGCACTGAAGATACCCAGTTTCTGAGGGCTGGTCTACACTACACAGTTAAGTCAACTTTAATAAGGTAGCTTATGTTGACCTAATTATGTCAGCATCTACACCATAGCCTTCCACCCACCGATGAAAGTGCCCTACTGCACTGCCATAACAACTCCATCTCCACGAGAGGCATAAGACTTAGGTTGGTGTAGTTAGGGCGATCCATTATCTGTGTAGACACAGTGTCCCTCACATCCACTGTTGGCTGTCTTGTCAATTTCACATCTCCTGTCATGAAATTCACAAGACAGCCGGGCAGCTAGAACCCAGCTGCCCCCATTCCTCTGGAGAGCTGGACAGCTTGAGAAGCCCTGGCAGCTCCTCCCCTCACTCGGAGCCAGGGCTTCTGGATGAGCAGTAAAAATAACAAGGCTGCCTGGCTCCCGCAGTAGGAGGGGAGAGCCAAGGCAGCTGGACCCCGCTCCCTGGGGGTGAGAAGCCTCAGGTGCCTTCCCCAACTCCTGGCAGGGAATGGGGAGTAAAGGGGGGGGAAGCCCATTGTGAGCCTGTGGGGCAACCAGGCTCCCGGCAGGGAGCTGTCAGCAGAGCTGAGAAACTGGACTCTCAGCTCCCCACACTGCCCTTCTCAGGTTGGTGGAAGCGCTCCTGGTGAGGATCTGCCCCACTGACCCAAGGAGGGTAGTGTGGACACGAACAACTGCAGATTTACATTTTAGAAGAAATCTTATTCCTGTTCCAGGACCAGTCCTTAGAAAAATCTAATGGTTCTTTAAGCATTTGTATTGCTCTTCTGAGGTGCTATTGCTGGCGGACTGCAAAATAGGATTTTTAATATCATACCATTTGGATTAGCATCTTTTACTTCCCAACCTCTTCAATCACACTAAGATTCTAGCAGCAGCTATCTCACAGATTGCTAGCATTAGCAAGTGCATGATGCTGCTCATCTTCAAAGGGATTTACACATAATGACCAATCAGTCCATACAGCACTCCCATAAAGTAAGCAATTATTTCAATTTACAGAGGGGCAACTAAGCCACAAATGTTAACGGGACTTTCTTGAGGCAATAAAGAAAGTCTGCACTGAACAGGGATTTGATTTTAGAAGTTCCTGGCTGCCAGGGCTGTGTTCTGCCCACATCTTACTCTCAGTGATAAAAGGGTCACTGGTCACTCAATATAGCAGTGCCTTTTTGGCACTAGAACAAGACGGAAAATAGCAAGTCTCAGGCCTCGGTGTAATTTTCAGTGTGTGGCCTCTATCAGATCTGGAAGCTGAAGCAGGCGATCAGATACATTTAAGTCTCGGAGTTTCTCAACCCATATAAATAATTTACAAACTTACTCTTTCTTTGGCTTCCTGTTCTTTTCGTTTTGCTTCTACCTTTGCTTTCTTTTCTGCTTCTTTCTTTGCCTTTTCTTCTTCCTTGAATTTCTTTATTCTAGGATCACAGCTGTATGCAGTGTCTAGCAGAGGAAACAAAGCATTGTGTCCATGAAAGGGGACACTAAACGTTTTCACTGCTAGTTATCAAACGCCTCTTCTTAAAAAGGCAGAATTTATACTTACCAACTAATGTCCTTATCCTGTTCATCTCTTCTTTTTTCCTCAGTGCTCTGGCTGCTCTGTTCTGTTTTTCTATCCACCTCCTCTCATCTCGACTACAAATTGGAAGGCATGGTGTTAGTTCAGCTCTGCCAATCACCAGCATTGTTAATGGTCTGTCAGGAATTCCATTACAAGAACCAATTTGCAGACGTTTCACATTTCAACTGTAGTAAAAGCAGACTTAAAAGCATAAGCTGTTGGCCCACAAAGCTCAAGTGCAAACCCCAAACCCTTGCACAACAGCTCAACCACACTACATAGTCTAACATAAAAGACAGTTCAGCAATCATAGGCTCATAGAAGTGAAGGACTGGAAAGGACCTCAGTAGGTCACCTAGTCCAGGCCCCTGCATTCAAGGAAAGACTAACTAGACCATTCCTGACATGTGTTTGTCTAACCTGTTCTTAAAAACCTCCACCGATGGAGATTCTACAGTCTCCCTAGGCAATTTATTCTAGTGCTTAACCATCCTGACAGTTAGGAAGTTTTTCCTAATGTCCAACCTAAACCTCCCTTGCTGCAATTTATACCCATTGCTTCTTGTCCTATCCTCAGGGGTTAAGGAGAACCATTTTTCACCTCCTTGTAACAGCCTTATATGTACTTGAAAACTATTATGTTCCCCCTCAGTCTTCTCATCTCCAGACTAAACAAAAACAGTTTTTTCACTCATTCCTCACAGGCTATGTTTTCTAGACCTTTAATCATCATCATCATCTTGGCTCTCTTCTGGACTTTCTCCAATTTGTCCATATCTTTCCTGAAATGTGGCACCTAGAACTGGATACATCTTATCAGATGGAGTACTTCTCATGTATTGCTTACAACACTCCTGCTCATATGTCCCAGAATGATGTTTTGGTTTTTTGAAACAATGTTACACTGCTGACTCATATTTAACTTGTGAATCCACTATACCTCCAGATCCTTTCCACAGTACTCCTTCCTAGGCAGTCATTTACCATTTTGTATATGGGCAATTGTTTGTTCCTTCCTAAACTTTGCATTTGTCCTTTATTGAATTTCACCCTATTTATTTCAGACCATTTCTGCAGTCCAGATGATTTTAAATTGTAATCCTATCTTCCAGAGCACTTGCCTCCCAGCCTGGTATCATCCACAAACTATATATATGTACTCTCTATGCCATTATCTAAATTTTTTATGAAGCTATTGAACAGAACCAGGACCAGGACTGATCCCTGTGGGACCCCACTCAATATCCTCTTTCAACTTGACTGTGAACCACTGATAACTACTGTATAGGAACAGTTTTCCCAACCAGATATACACCTATATTATAGTTAGGGCTCCGTATCTGTCACAGAGGTCGTGGAAGTAACAGATTTCATGACTTTCTGCAACCTCTGTGACATCTGGAGTGGCTGGTGTGGCCAACCCCAGGGCCAGCTGCTCAGACTGCCCCAGGAACAGCCGCACCGGCCGCTGCTGGACTGTCTCCGCAGCCAGCCGCTCGGGCAGCCCCACAGCTAGCTGCACCAGCCTTTGCTGAGGTGGCCCCAGGCAGCTGGCCCGAGACTGCCTGAGCAATGGCCGGTGTGGCTGGCCCTGGGGACCACCTGAGCATGTTGCCACTTCCAGGGAGTCGCCTAGAGCCTTCACCCTCTGTTGATACTCACACCTTCTTGTCAACTGTTGTGACTGGGTCACATCCACCATGACTGAATTGGCCTTGTTAGCACTACAAAAAGTAATCTCCCCTCTATTGATATTCACCCCTTCTTGTCAATTGTTGGAAATGGGCCACATCTACCCTAACTGAATTGGCCTCGTTAGCACTGACCCCCCACTCGGTAAAGCAACTCCCATCTTTTCATGTGCTGTGTATTTATACCTGCCTACTGTATTTTCCACTCCATGCATCTGATGAGGTGGGTTATAGCCCATGAAAGCTTATGCCCAAATAAATTTGTTAGTGACTAAGGTGCCACAAAGACTCCTCGTTTCTTTTTGTTGTTTTTTTTTTGCTGATACAGACTAACACAGTTACCCCTCTGAAACCTATTTCATTCTTTGACAAGTTTACAAGTTTGGTTGATAAAGGTGACTGTGTAAATATAATAGAGACAAGGTGGGTAAGGTAATATACTTAGACTTTTGTAAGGCAATTGACTTAGTACAGTACAATGTTGTGACTAAAAATATAGCACTATACAATATTAATGCACACTTTAAATGGATTAAGAACTAAATAACTCAGTGATCTCAAAAATTAGTAATCAATGAAGAATCATCATCAAATGGGGGTGCTTCTAGTGGGGTTCCGCAGGGATCGGTCATAGGCCAGACACTATTCAACATTTTCATCAATGCTCAGGAAGCAAATATAAAATCAGTGCTGATAAAATTTATGAATGACACAAAGATTGGTGGAATGGTTATTAAGGATTAGGGTAGGGCAGTCATACAGAATGATGTGAGTGCCTTCACATCAAGACTGGATGCCTTTCTGGAAGATATGCTTTAGCCAAACACAAATTACTGGGCTCAATACAAGAGTAAGTCGGTAAAATTTAATGGCCTGCGATATATAGGAGATCAGACTATATGATCTAAGAGTCCCTTCTAGCCTTAAACTCTGTGAATCTATGAATTACAACTTCAGGAAGGTTAAAGTAGGTAGAATGTAATTAACAATTGGCACTTGGTCAGGACAATTCAGTAATATCACTACTCCTGTGAGTGTCATGGGATCTTTAAAAAAAAAGGAGTACTTGTGGCACCTTAGAGACTAACCAATTTATTTTATAAATTTTATAATTTTATAATAAATTGGTTAGTCTCTAAGATGCCAGAAGTCCTCCTTTTCTTTTTTGCGAATACAGACTAACACGGCTGCTACTCTGAAACATGGGATCTTTAGTGGCATCAAGATGCCAACAGCTTGCTGTCTAAATACAAACAGTATTACTTCCATCCTCAGAGCAGAGTATTAAATCAGTGCTGATTCAGAGAGGAGAGCGATACGTACTGAATCATCACTACCACCCTTGCCCAGTTCTGCTTTTGAGCTCTGTTGAGATCAGAGCTTGAAGTTACACAAATGTACAAGAAATAAACACTTGACACCAGAAGATCTCAGAGCACTTCATAAACACACCTGTGACTTAGGCAAGAATTATTCCCATTTTACCAATGAGGAAACAGAGACACAGAGTGTGACTTGTCCAAGATCACACAGCAAGCCTGTGGCAGAGCCTGGAATAAAACTCAGAACTCCTCACTTCCAGTCCCACACTCTAATAACTAGACTCTCCTTCCTTCCTTCCCCTGATTTACAGCCTAACTACAAGGTGAAAAGTCTTGCTGTAATAATCAGTTAGTCCCTTATCAAAGACTTTTTACTTACATACCATTCTGCTTTTTCTTTTTCTTCTTCATCTAAATAAGAAAACTCTCTCCAAGAATCAAAATTATACCTATAGTAAACGCAAAATTAAAACAATGCAGGTGAGAGACACAATTTCTGATAAAATAAAAAGATAAAGCCATTTTTAAAATGTCTGCATTTTTAATGCTAGGTTTTAGTATAGTTAGACCAACATTGTTGCCTTCTGTCAACTTGCCAAATTCAAGACAAGCTATTTGTAAATATTATAGAAATAAAAGCTGTCAGTCCAGTTGCAAAGCATTGTTTTTAAATTTGTTTAAATGTATTTTAGCTCTGTTTACTTAGATGCCAGAGACCCTCTGAGTTAACTAGCGTCTGTGGTTTTCTTAAGTCTTCTTCCATTTATAGAAACTGCCTATCCACCCAGTCTTATGTCAATGTTTTAGCCTTTGTTTTATGAAGAAAACACTAGTTGTAGCAGAGTATTTGTTCTTAGTACTATCTCTCTATTGTGCCTTTCAATCAAAGATCTCAAAGCAATTGGTAAGCAAACAATTATCATTATCCCTGTTTTACAGAGGGGAAGTTCAAGGCCACACAGGGAATCTTGGCAAAGCCAGAAATAGAAGCCAGGTCTCCTTACACTGGGGTCTTTGCTTTAGCAACGAGACATCCCTTCCCCTGCTGAAGTGTCATACACAAACTGACAAAGAGTAAAGATGAAAGCAACCTAGAAATGAAGTACTAGATTTATTTCACCTAGAACAGAGGACAGAAGAAGAAATCATTGGATGTTCACATCAGGAGAACAGGTTAGGGGAAAGACACAGAGTTGACTGTGTATAAACTGACTGGTACTGCAATTTGTTACTTTTTTTTCAAGTGCCAGTCAACTTTAGCTCAAACTAGATTACAGGGTGTATGTTGCAAATTGCTGTTAATTAATCCTTTCTACAAATCTGACTCAGCATTACTTCTTGAAATTGTTATTACAGAGCCAGTGTGTGTAAGCGGGGTGGCTCTCCCTCGAAGAGCACAGGGTGGAGTTGCCTGTAGTAATTCACAGACTGGATTTTCTAGGGGTGGGAAGGTAGCCTCGTCTCCACATTCATTCAAACCCTGGCCATTCTGGTCAGATTGCCAACAAGGGTGCCAACTGTGTGGTGGTTTTATGTGGAAGACATATTAACTATGAACTAGAGTGAAACCAATTCATTTCATATAAGGCATCAAAGAGCCACTGGGTCACTTTAGACCACTACCAGCCCAGAGGAGACTTCAACCAAGGATGAACATCCACTATACCACATTTTTAAAGTGACAGTACCTTATCTATAAACCGAAGCATTAACTTACTTACCAGAATGAATAAAATGCATCCACATCTTCAAATGAAGAGTTCATGTCCCCCAGTTTAGGAACATTTTTCTTATTTGACCATCTGTAACAATGAACTGAACCTTGTTTAAAATGAAAGTTGTAAAGGCCGTAAAACTGAGTCATATAGAATACAAGTGAATTAAACTGAGTCTAGGTTCCTATTTGCTAGTTAACTATTACATGGGGTTTTTTGGAATACACATAGAGACAGTGTCACAATGCAACAGCAACCTTGCAGAGAGAAGCAACTGATTAATAAGCCAACAAAGGAAATCACCAGCTATGCTTAAATTCTGGGCGAAAGGGAAGCGTGTCACTCTGCTGAGAGAATGAGGAGGTGCGACACCAGCTACAACAGTGCCATGCAAACGCCTATTCTCACTTTTAGGTGACACTGTAATTAAGAAGCAAGCAGCATTATCTCCTGTAAATGTAAACAAAGTTGTTTCTCTTAGCGACTGACTGAACAAGAAGGAGGACTGAATGGTCTTGTAGGCTCTGAAATTTTACATTGTTTTGTTTTTGAGTGCAGTTATGTAACAGAAAACCCTACATTTGTAAGTTGCACTTTCATGATAAAGAGATTGCACTACAGTACTTGTATGAGGTGAATTGAAAAATACTATTTCATTTATCAATTTTACAATGCAAATATTTGTTATAAAAAATAAAGTGAGCACTGCATACTTTGTATTCTGTGCTGTAACTGAAATCGATATATTTGAAAATGTAGAAAAACATCCAAAAATATTTAATAAATTTCACTTGGTATTCTATTGCTTAACAATGCAATTAATCAAAATTAATTTTTTTAATTAATTGTGGGAGTTAACTGCGATTGATCAACAGCCCTAATTGCAATCTCATGCAATATATTTGGGGACCACAGTGTATTAAATTTATGTATCACTATGGGCCAGGGATTATACACAATTTCAGGAGGGAGGCTTACCACAACTCCTCCAGGAACCAAAAACAGTGGGGGCTGATTAAGGCAAATCACTCAGGTTGTAAACACTTCAAGATAGATACAACCCCCTGGTAGAATTGCATATACTGGTTCAAATTGAGTTTTCCAGAGACCAACAAACAAAGAAAGGACTTTTGATAGAAAAAGGCTGTGTTTACACTGACTCAGGCCCTTCTTTCTGATCCAAACAGACAATACCTTATACCCAAAAGAGGCCCCAACCTTTGTGGAAGTGTTGGAAAGACTTTGGCCTATGAGGGCCCCATAAGACCGATGGGTGAACCTTGCTTTGTTTAGTCTGTATTTAAATCTGTTTATTATTTTTTATATACTTTCTCTGTAATGCTTTTACCATAACAATAAATGTGCCTACTTAGAAAGAGCTCTATGGTATCTTGTCACTGCTGGCAATACACTGTTCATAGCCCTCAGAAAGAAGAGAAAAGAAAAGCAGAGTGCTGGCTTTCAAGCAGACTGGTTTGCTGGGGATATCAGTGTAAGGCAGGGAACTGTTCAGCCTTAAAACCCTGGTCAAGAGGGAGAGAGACGGGGGTCTCCACCCGAGAAGTGACGGCTGGGAGATGGAAACCTTAAGTTGGTTCCCTTGAGGAAACCACGGAAGAGGAATACAGGAGCCGTTATCCTGAGACATAATTATAATAAACTCTTGCTAAATCGTTATGCAACCTAGCCGCACTTAAAATCTTGGGGAAAGAACCCACTAGTTACAAACATAATGCCATATGGAATTGCAAATGGCCGATTCCCATGCAATGGTGATGGGAGCCTGAATGACTGTGACATAGCTCACCTGGCATTCCTTTCAAAAACTGGTGAAAACACTTCAAAGAAATTTTCCTTTGCTTCACTTTTAGAAGGTACAGAGTTATCAAAAGTAGGATCTATGCTGTTAAATGCTCGTCTCTTCACAGGATCAGACAAAATTTCATAAGCTGGAGAAAAAAGGTTAAAGGCCATAAAACACCAGGTTGGAGATGAAGGTACATACCGGAGCTTCTTGGAGGAAATGTTATAGATAAAATTCTGAACATTTAACAACAAAAAAATCACCATACTTTAGACCTCTGTGCTTCTAACATTTTTGTTGTTGTGATTGCAAGAACTTTGCTGTCAGCTCCTGCAAATGGTGAGTAACAAAACACTGAAGAGGAGGAAAAAGCTTATAAAAAACAGCCAACAAATTGAACCCTTAAAGTACAGCTATAAATGGCAAAACTAATTATATGTTAAACAAACTGTGTAATGATAAACTCAGTCCAGTGCACTGGGAGTTCAGGTGAATCTCCGTTAGGCCTCAATTCTGCAACCACATCCATGTAGACAGGCCCTTGTGCCTGTGTGGTGCCCCATGGACTTCCCTAGGAATTGCCTGTGCGATTCTGATTACAGCATCAGAGGCAATAACAAGAGCTATTGACCGGAGTACTTATGTTTCTGCTGCAAGTGTGTCACCGAGACTTCAAAATGGAGCATTAAGCAGCATTCTAACATGGCCATTAAAATCTAGGAGGTCATTCATTTTGCAGCTTATGTAGACAGGGGCTTGGAGCATCCCTCCATTCTACCCCACAGCCTTCCTACATGCCACCCTCTCATCCCCCTCCATTTTAGGGACTACCCGCAACTGCCCCACCACTTCCTTATGCCTGGGGCCATGTGTCCCCCTCTTGTTCCCCCCCAACCATTTCCCTCATCCCTGCAGCCTACATTGTATTCCCTCCTGTCAGAGTCTGTGTGCCCCCCCTCCTCTGTCCACTCTTCTCCCAGGTTCCACACCCATCAGCCCAGCTCCCCTGCGCCACGTCCCTGCTTCCCTCATCACCATCTACCCCCACTCCTATTCCCTTTGGCTCCCTGCTTTGTCACCCCACCACCACCACCACTCACCCCCAGGTCCCTTCTTCATTTCCCCCTTCCCCACAGGTCCCCACTTCTCCCACAGACACTGCCCTATCCCTGTGGCCTCTGCTCCCTGCCCCACCCTTTGGTCCTGCTTCTGCTCTACAAACCCTCCCTCTTAGGCTTTGTTATTTCTACTAGACTGCAAGATATGGACAATCTCCCCATACAGCAGCACCACGCTGTCTGGGACTGTAGTTTCCCCCTGAATCAGGCTTTTCCAGTATTCCATTTTGCACCAAAATCAGTAGAGTCATATTGCTGGATGGGAAACAATGTTCCTATCTCACAAAAAATTCTGAGATGTCAGAAATTTTTCCCCATCTCAAACTGGGATGAGAAATCATAAATTTTCACAATCAAAAAAAAAAAAAATCACTTGAGGTCAATCAAAACATTTTGTTAGGTAATTCTTAAAGTTTCATTTGAATTTTGACATTTAACAGAAGTTTGTACTGTAATTAACTTAAATTTCAAAATGAAAGTTATTTTGAACCAGAAAAACAAGATTTTTTGTTTTCAAAATGGGATGTTCATGACATTTCAAAACTTTTTTCAAAATTTTCAAGTACAGAAATTTGTCAGGACTGATTCTTTCCCGTGAAGAGTTTCAGATTTAGTGAATTGGCATTTTTTGACTAAAAACATTTTGCTGAAAAACTCCTGACCAGCTTGACAAGGTTATGCCTATTAATGCCTAGACTATTCCCTGGAAGTTTTGAATTGATCAGATGCCGTATTCCAAAGTTATCTATCATGTTATAGACACAGAAATACTATTGAATTGAGTACAAGACCTTGCTTTGCTTGACAACTATGGGTAATAGATAACAGTGTCTGCTGACTTGAGCTAAGGTATCGGCTTCTTTAGCTCAGCTGGCAGAGCAGATGCACGAGAAGTCAGGTCCTAGTACCGCTAGTGACTTCTCCCCTTTAAATTGGTCTATTACCTTGCATAGTAGTATGCCAGTTTATTTTAGGAGATACATGGCTACTTTTATTGGTTCATGTTAGTATATACTGCTATAAGAATCTACTTTAACTGCCCTCTCCTATCACTTCACATGAAATGGGAAACTGATACTCTGTAGGTCAGCTGTGAAATAAGAGGAGCTATTCTAGAATTGTTTCCAACAGAAGGAAAGCTATTTTAATTTGATTCTACTTCTTGAAACAACTTGATAAAATGGTAAACTACATTTTTTCTGGTTTTACAGCTAACGATCAAACTGTGCAAAGAGGAAAATACTTCACATCAGATTAAACGAGCACTGTTACATTTTCCTCCAACTCTCTTACCTTTAGTTATACAGGTAAAATAGTCATTGTCACCTTCACCTATCTGCTCCCCTGCAGCTTTTCGCTTGTCTGGATGATGTTTCAAAACCATGGCTTTATCTAGCAACAAATAAGTTGAGTTCAGACACGTTACACCACCTACGTTTCACTTTGTAATTAGGAAAATAAACAAAACAGCACCGTAGTCACGATCTGCATTTCTTCATTCAGATTTTTTTTTTAAGTATCAGAAAGGAAACCAAAATGAGAAAATAGACCCTCCTGAATATAATAATATCACTGAAAATTAGAATTTAGTGTTAGTTAAAAAATGTTTAGTATCCATCCTATGCCAGGACACAAAATAATCATAACTACAGACTATCTTTACCTCTCTCTTTCCAATCAATTGGAACCAGCACCACTTTCTCTGGGACTTCTAACATTCCAAACCCCTGGCATCTTCCAAATGATTGCAGCCCTAAACCTGCAATGAGTTCTGCAGGGGCACAGGGGTCTGCATGGAGTAACTTGCAGGACTGGGCTCTTACTGACTACAGAGGAAAAACTATAAAACAAACTTTGTACAAAGTGCTGTCAAATGCAAAAAATCAAAAACTGCTAAAATAAATACAAAAATTCTTTAATTTACAATATTAGGTTTTACTTGTAACTAGAGTAGGTAAAAATAATTTAGACAGAATGTGACTTTTAAACCAACGGTGCCCCTTAATAGGAGTCTCATTGCAGAACTTTACAGATTCAGTTTTTAAGGAAAATAACTAAGGCCATGATCCTGAAAAGACTTAGGTATATGCTTAATTTTATTCACAGTGCATGAAGTTGAGCATGTGTGCCAGGATCAAGGCCTAAACTGAATATGAAATATTTACTGAAGTTGAAGACCAAAGGACTGTAGTGGAGACTTCCAGGAGGAAACCGTATATAGTTACTTTAACAGCTCTGCTACAAGCTCTAGCTGCAGCCTCCCTTCAGTGGCAGAACTCTGCAGCATTCAAAGTTGTACTGGAACCAGCCCAGGAAATGCATTTTACCCCATTTACCAGATATATGAAGCAGTACTGGAGTGATTACATAAATCTACGGCTTGTGAAAGGAACCAGATTAAAGCCTCTAATTCACAGAACAGGAACAGTGCATGACTCAAGAGTGAAAACTCTCATTTTCAATCCAATATGCCCTAACTCTGTTTTGATAGGACCACCTCTGAGGAGAGGGTATTGCAGGCTCCTTGGACTATTTAGTCCTTGGCCTTTCTGTCAAAACAGCTAATGGTAATTAGCGTTAATTGGGATGGTGGTTCATGTAATGTGAACATAACCACTTCGAACATAACTAACATTTACACTCATGAGTAGGGCTGGCTCTAGGCACCAGCGAATCAAGCAGGTGCTTGGGGCGGCACATTTCTAGGGGCAGCATTCCGGCGCCAGCCATGCCGCCCCTAGAAATGTGCCCCTGCTGCCCCAGCTTGCCTCCGCTCCACCTGCTCCCCTCAGTGCACCGCCGCCACTCGGCTTCTCCTCCCACCCTCCCAGGCTTGCCACATGCGAAACAGCTCTTTCGCGCAGCAAGCCTGGCAGGGAGGGAGGAAGGAGAAGCCGAGTGGCGGCGCGCTCAGGGAAGGCGGCGGTGGTGAGCTGGGACGGGGAGCGGTTCCTCTACCCGCCCCCGTTACTTCTTGCGCTCCCCCCCACCCTCGCTCACCTCCACTCCGCCTGCTCCCCTGAACGTGCTGCCTCTCCGTCGCCTGAGAGGGATGGTGGAGAAGTGGAGTGGTGGCGTGTTCAGGGGAGCAGGCAGAGCGGAGGTGAGCTAGGACGGCGGGTTGTGGGGGAGAGCCGCAGGAAGCAATTGGGGGGGAAAATGCGGCACGCCCGGGGAGGAGGCGGGGATTTGGGGAAGGGGTTGGGAAGGGGCGGAGCCGGAGGTATGGGGGGGAGGGGGGCACAAAAAAAAACCGGGGGCGGCCAAAAAATTTTTTGCTTGGGGCAGCAAAAATCCTAGAGCTGGCCCTGCTCAGGAGTAAATTGTCTTAACCCACATGAGACAATGAGTTTATTCACATGCATAAGTGTTTGCAGGATCTACCCCTAAATCCATCAATTTATTTCACAAAGGTCATTAACTAGTTATCATAACAGTTTTAAATACTGTTCAGCTAAATATTTTACTATTTGTCCTGCAAAGTTCTCTCTTTACTATATTACTTTAAAGCACTAATTACAATTTTAGAGTATGACAGATACTGCTTTTTAAATTGCTAAATGTATAAATGCCATAAAACATCCCAGAACATGGACTTGTACAGATTAATCACACTTCATGCCTTATGATATGCTTGTGTCATGTCACTAAGCAGTGTAACTGCTTGTCTTATTGCTTAATTAACTGTAATATTAAGAAGATTGTAACATCAGTTTAGCATATGAGAATTTAAAGGTTGTTAACTACATTGCTCTATCCCTGAGACCCAGACCTCAGGAACCAAACACTTTTTGAGCTGACAACACAGTAAACACCCCTTTTATGTTCAAATCAGGGAAAAGCAAACTTCTCAATAATCTAAATTATCACAAAATCAAATAATATGTAACAAAACTTTTGATTACATGCTACTTCAGTAGTTACAGCCTTATTCCTATGTGACGTTAATTTAAACGACTGGAATAATAAGAGCAGTAACTAGATTTTTCTGATAACATTCAGTAATTAAACAAACAGTTAACCAGTGTTACAATGTAGGTACTCATAAATAGGCTTCAAAAGTAAGATCCTCCCCCCATTCAGCTGAAGTGGACCAGATCTTGTTTCTCTAAGTGCTATTCTCTCAGCTAGGCTGATTATGTCTTTTTGAGTCTGCAGAGTGAGTTGGATTATATTGTCAAGGTTGTCTCTGAAAAGCAAGGCTAGATCAGAAAGCTGAGAGTCTGAAGATTTCTGTCTGAGGTGTTTGGAATTCACTAAACTTTCAGACCTGCAGGTTTTAGATGTCTGAGATGAATGAAAAAGTCGGTAAGTGAAACAAATTCAGCTTTATAGTGAGCACTCTGAAGTGAAATGAATATACTCTTAGTCCTTAAAGTGTACATATTTGTATTTACAATATGGAATTGTATACACAAGATAAAAAACTCTGTTCTAACATGACTAATAAGAAATGCAATTACTTACGGGCTGCTTTGATTTGTTTCTGAGCGGCCCTGTATCTTATGTGTCCTAGTCCAAGAACTGCATAGTGATCCTGATTCTGATAAAGAAATATAAACATTAATAACCATAGCTACCTGTAATCTAGTAGAATTCTCTTATGGATTTTAAAAGCAAGACCACATATGCAAACCAACATAATTATTTGAAAGGTTTCTTTCCATAGCTTCTTTCGTGAGGAGCAGAGAGAGGCAGCAATCTCCTCTCTGTGTGTAAAGATTAGAAAAAGGCAATTTGAACAATTCTCCCACAGACTATAGCAATTTCTAACTACAAATTGAGTAGTTACAAAATAAGCCATTGTTATAAAAATGCATCCAGCTTAACACAAATTCATATAGCTATAGGATTTTACAAAACACAGATGAGTGCGTACCTCAATTTGTCAAGAAATGTTATGTTGAAAAGGTGCCTGGATTCCCCAGAAGAAGAAAAACGACATTTTCTTACTGAGTGCCACTTGATTTTAGTGGGTTTAGGACTGGATCTCAAGCCAATCAGTTCACTAATTGCACACCCAGTTAAGCAGGAAATAGAGCGTCAAGGCTAAGAGCTCCTTCTGATGTGCATTTATTAGGGTGTGTCTACATTAAAAACGCTACAGCAGCACAGTTGCGTCATGGTAGTATAGTGACTACAGCGACAGAAGAGGTTCTTCTGTCACTGAAGTGTAGCCACCTTTCTGAGAAGTGGTTGCTAGGTTGATGGAAGAAGTCTTCATTTGACTTAGGAGTGTCTACACTGGGGCTTAGGTCAGTATATTTACATTGCACAGGGCTTGAAAGTTTTTACAGCCATGAGCGATCTAATTAAGCCAACCTAATAATGTAGTATGAACCAGGCCTCAGTCTATTTAATAGGTAAGTTACTGACACTTTGTAAAACTGTCCTCATTTAGGTTATGTTTACACTTAAACTGTTGCATTTGCATTGCTGTAGTACGTCAGTGTAGTCACTACCTACACCGACAGGAGGGGTTCTCCTGTCAGTGCAGGTAATCCACCTCCCTGAGAGGTGGCAAGTAGGTCAACGGAATAATTCTTCTGTCAACCCAGCACTGTCTAAACTAGTGGTTAGGTCAGCATAGTTACATCTCTTAGTGGTTTGGATTATTCACGCCCGGGGAGACATAGCTATGCTGATGTAAGTTCCCAGTCCTTAGTCACCTGACTACCTGTGGAATACAAAAAGGAAGCTATAAGGCTAAAGAACTTGGAAAATCCAGATGAGAAAAGGAAAAGGAACAAGTATTTAGATAAATTTGTGGTGATGCTTCTAGCAAAAGAACTAACTCAATGTTCCCATTAGTTGTATACCTTCCAGTCCTTTGGATCAAGTGTTTTTAACATAGGAAATTCCTCAAGCTGCAATTCTTCATCCCCTGACTCTTCAGAGAGCTCTTTCTCATCCTCCAGTTCCTGGAAAGAGGCAGAAACATTTATGTTTCGCCTCTTAATAAATGCTTCAAACCATCTTCCCACAGGTTCAACTTGACAGAGCACAGAAGCTGTAAACAAAAGTGTAAGAGAAACTTAGCTTCATTCTGGTTTAGAATTTTCTTTCCATCCTGAATCCAGAATTATTTCACCAAATGTCTAATCAGGTACCACAACCAGGAGACATTTTAATTCACATTTAATAAAACTTGTATCAAAGGTTATATCAACTTGCAGAATAGTCCACTACTTTGTTTATGCCAAGTACGTTATTGTATTTTCAAATATTGAAATGTCATCAAATTAAAAGGACATGTCTATTTTTAAACAACATTCTTTCCTTTTTCATGAAGGGGGGGGTTTGCTAGTAGTAAAATACTGAAGTTTAGATTAACTCTTATCATTTATGTTGTTAACTCTTTACACATAACTCCCTTGTGACAATGAAATCAGATTGGTTAATTTCACACTCTGGCCCTCACTGTCATAATAATGCAATATTTGCATTAAAACCACTAAAGGGTAATGTTCAAATACAACAAAACCAAATAAAATAGGGCACTTCATGAGCTAAATGCTTTTCTATTTATATAACATAGCTTTTCAAAATCTTCATTTTAAGCCTCAACTATATAATAGTGACTTTTAAATCCTCTTCTTTCTTTTAGACATTAAATTGCTCAGAATTAAACAGATAAAGGCTCTGATCCAGAAAATACTTAAACATGTGCTTAGTTTTGTATTTCAGTGGGATTACTTGCAGAAGTAAAGTTAAATGCGTGTAACTGTTTGCAGGATCATGTCCTAAAGTCAGCCAGCAAACAAAAGCATTCCTCATCCCATAAAAGCAATAGCTATGAGAAATGGGAGGGCTGCTTACTGTGCAGCATGCCCAAATTAAACTACCAGTTTAAATACTCGCTTTTGACTATCTTAAAATACTGTATTAGATGTTCTATGTACAGTATTTCACTACTTATTCATTAATTCCCTAAAAATACCAATGGTTTGGCACTGACAGCACATATTTAAGTTTAGCAGTGTCCTGCTTCCCGTTAAAGGAGTGGCTTGGACAATCATTGCTTAAAATCTAGCAGTCAGTCTAATAGGACTTTTCCAAAAACAGAACCTTTATTTGGAGAAACCTATGCAACAATGCTTGCTGCAAGTTTGTTACAGTTGTAAGAACCCTAAAAATCACCCTTGCCCCTTAACGATCCTACAATTGTTTACATGAAGTCAAAGGCAATAAAGTGAAGCGCATGCCTAAGTGTCTGCAGGATGGTGGCCGCAGGTGGTAGCATATCTCAGGATGGAGGAGTCTGTGTGTGTTGGAGGACGGGGCATGTGTCTGGCTGGCACCCGGGGCATTTGGGTGCTGGACTGTGCTTGGCGCTGTACACGGACACAGTCCTGTCCCAAGGATTTCTACATTTCGCGGAGGTACGGATACCGTGGCTCGGACAAGCGGAGCTGTGGGCGCTCCGGGTACAGCTGCTGGGCGCGGAGCGTAACCCAAGCAGCGGCTCAGTCACACACAGGGTCCCCCGGAGCCGCGGGCGTGGAGCCGGCGGGCGTGAGCAGGGAGCTGCCAGGGAAAGCCGGGGCGGTGCTGCACGGTCACTCCCCGGCCCGAGCCCCCCGGCGGCGGGACCCGGCGCTGCGCAGCTGATCGGGAACGCGGAAGATGACGCGAGGCGGGGGCCCCCCGCTCCTTCCGGCAGGTCCGGGGCGGGGGGAGGCCGGGGCAGCGGCGGGGGCGGTGCCCGTGGGGAGCGGGGCAGGGAAGGCACCTACCCGCGGACAGGGCTCTGGTGACTGCGGTGACCTGCCCGTCCTCTGCCCCCCTCAGCATCGTGGCGGGCGGGGGCTGCTCCCAGCTGCGCCCGGGCCGGAGGCTCCGAACTCGCTCGCACCCTCTCGGTAGTTGCCAGGAGCCGGCGCATGGAGAGATACCCGGCAACCACTTCCGGGTCCCCGCGCGTGTCACGCGCTAACCGGCCCCCCGGGACCCAGCCCCGGAGCGGAACTGGCCCCGCTTGGCGACGTTCCCGCGCTGCAGCTCGGGCAGCCCCCGGCTGGGCAGTCGCTCTGCGCCCCACCTCTCCCATGCGCTGGAAGCGGCCTCCCTCTGGCGGGTCAGGGCACAGCGCACAATTAGCGGCCGTGGCCGGCCCGCAGGAGCCATCCCAAAGCTGGGGCCTTTGCGGCCTGCGAAGCGCCTTCTGCCTGCGGCGGGTCAAGCCACGAGGCTGACCCAGCGCGGCACGTTGTCACAGTCTTCCCTCGGTCAGCAGGGTGACGGAGACGAAACCCCTCTCCTCCCCCCGCGCCCGCCCCCGCCGAGCCAGGCCTGGCTGGGGCACTCCTGCGGGAAGTCCGCCCTGAAAAATGAAAAATTCTGTGCCAACAAAATAACCATTCTGTGGATAATATCTTAAAATTCTGCATAGTTTTGTTAATGAATAAATGTGGAGGCTGCAGCCTGGCAACGGGCTGCACGGAGGTGGCAGATCGCCTTGCGGCTCCCCCACCCCAGCCCAGCAGACAGGCGCTCAGGCGGCACTTGGCACAGCGCAAGAGCTGGGGTCTGCCCCAGAAACGCGCCTGGGCCCTGCCCCCCTGCGCCAGGCACAACAAGATGACAAGCCAGAGGGACGGAGTCTGGCTTGCACGTCCGATCCAGGTGTGGCGCAGGCAGGCTCAGCCCCGCAAGATCCAAGTGTGGAGGAGATTAGTGGGGGGGGGGGGAGGGAGATGAGTGGGTTCTATGTGGGGCAATCTGGGTGCAGGCATCTTGGTGGATGGTCTGGGTGCAGGGGGCATCTGGATGCATAGGGGCTTGTTGGGGGGTTTTGGGTGTAAGGGGAATTGGAGCCTACAGGTGGGTCCAGGTGAAGATGGCTGGAGCTCAACAAGGGGGGTCTGGGTGTGGGTGGATGGGGCTTGGTGAAGGATGTCTGGATGTGGGGGCTCAGCAGCTCTGGTGCTGGAACTAATGGTACTGGTGGTGCTGCTGCACCCCCTGCCTTAAAGTAGTAATAACAAACACCAAAATACATGATTTCCATTATCAGCACCCTCCCTATAAAAATTGTTCCAGCACTGCTGCTCAGTAGGAGGTCTGGGTGCTGGGGGAGTGGGGCTTGGTGGGATGGGAATCTGGGTGAAGCTGGTTGGGGCTCAGTGGGGTGGGAGTTCCAGTGTGGAGGGCTCTGGGGTGTGTGGTCTGCATGCAGGGATGAGGCTCAATGGGGGTCCTGATGTGTGTGGGGGTGGGGCTTGGCAGGGGATCTGGATACAGGGAGCTCCAGATACAGGGGGTGAGGCTTGGTGAGCTGGGGCTTCTGGTGAGGAGGCTTGGTTGGGGGGGGCAGTTTCTGGGTGCTGAGGGGTGAGGCTCAGCGGACTGGGGTCTGGGTATGGGGGTCTGGATGCATGGGAGTTGGGCAAACAGAGAGCGATGGGGGCAGAAATAGGGGTGTGGGTGTGCAGAGCTTCCTGCAGCCAGGGGAGGTTTGTAGGGGTAGGTCTGACCCAGCCACATCCACTCCTTGCAGGGCAAGAGCTCCTCCCCAGTCCAGCTGGGCCGGGACTAGGAGCTGAGCCTGGCACAGAGTATGAACCACCAGTCACAGCCTCCATAGCCCTGCCCCCCTTGCTGCTCCAGGTACTTGAAATGACACGCCCATGCTGCTGAGGACGGGGGCGTTGCCGCGCTCGCTGCTTCCATATCAGAAGTCATTTTTCTGCAGGGAAGCAAAGAAATCTGTGGGGGACATGAAATCTGCATGCGTGCATGGCATAGAATTCCCCCAAGAGTAAGGGGACATGCTGACAGAGCCAGTAATGGTGCTGGGAGAAACAATCCATGCATTCTCAGTGAGCCCAGTGGGGAAGGAGCTTAGCTGATGCAGAGTGGCTTGGGACAACCTGTGCCCCAAGAAGCTGTCTTCTCTGTTCATGTAGTATTGTCAACTTCAAGCCATCAAAAATTATGAATCAGATCCCCCAAAATCATGATTAGTCCAAAAATCATGAGATTTAAAAATAAATATTGCTTTAGGTCAGTCTCTTGATTTTTGAACTCCCCCTGCCCCACCCCAAAGGGTGTGTGCATGTGGCAATCAGTAGAGCCCTGCACAAATACAAAATTTGTATCCGTATCTGATCTGCAAAAATGTTCCATGGATATAAAGTGGATATTTGTGGATTTGCAGGGCTCTAACAACTAGTGTTGCCCACTCTCCCACGTGTACTGGATAAAGTGATATTGATCCCGTTGCAGGAACTCTCACCCCCACATCTGCCCATCTCCTGCCCAGCAATTGATCCTGTTCTCCAGTTCCTCCTCACTTCTATCCCCACCCAACCACTCTCAATTTGGCTCCCCCTCACTTCAACCCCGCAGCCCGCATAATTACTAACCCATCAGTTCATCCCCCCTACCTCATTGACCCCCACTGCCCTCAGTTCACCCTCCTAGCCTTCACCCCCATCTGCTCAGAACCAACCATCATATACCCCCCACCCCATCAGCCCCCACTCCTCACTTCAGCCCCGCTGCCATACTTTGGCCTCCCAGTTGGTGGAAGCCTGTGGGCCCAGTGGCTAATTTGCCACTGATTGTGTTGAGGTTATTGGTACTGGATCTCCTTTTAAAAGTCCAGTGTCTAAATTCTCTTGAGGTTTTCCACTTTTCTCACTAGGACTATCATGGCTATTATGCTGTGGCTGAGGCAGTTGTTGGTCTTTGAACCTTTGATCACATGAACACTTTATGCAAAGCTTTTGTCTTTAAGTTGTTTATGTGGTGAACTAGTCCATGTAGTTCAGAACATCTCCAGAGCTAGTCAAGGCTGGGTCAGTTGATTTCAGCTCTGAAAGGAGAATTGTATGTTTCTTTTGATATGACTATTCCGTCTGCTTCTGAGTAGACTTTAAAGTCAATGTTTCCATGAACATTCATTTTCTCTCTCCATGCAGGCTCTGTGTCATCACTTGTGATAGATCTGAGAAACAGTGGATATTGGTTGCCTGCAACAGTCAATTGCCGAATTGCCAAATAAGAGAAACAGTTGCAAAGCGTCCATATTTTGAATGCTTGTTGCATATTTCACCTTTAGCTGGACACACATCTCTTGAGCTATGAAATTTTCCACATCTTGTGCATTTAGCTTGAAAGCATTTGTAGTCTGCCTGGAATTTGTCCTTATCCTCAGGGCTTTTATGGTAATAGTTTCTAGCACTCCTGGTGTGACTGCTTACAGCTTCTAAGCTTATTTCACATTTTTCAAATTGCTCCTGTCTCTTGTTCTGCTGTCTGACTAGTTTTGACCACATTGCTATCTGTGTAGCAGTGGTTAGATTTAAGTCTGTCTTTAATTGTGGTTGCTGTGAGATGTTCTTGTGTGTTAACTCAGTAACCAGCCTGTTTCTGATATTTTCTTGTTTTGCAGCCAAAAAAACAAAGTTTTCAGCCAATGCAAGAAAAGCTCTTATAAAAGTCAACATTTCTTTTCGTTCCTGAATTCTCTGGTGCAAACATACTCTTTCATAAACCACATTTCTCTGAGGTATAAACTATGCATCAAACATAGGCAAAACTCTTTGACTGTCTTCAGTAAAGGTAAAAGATTTTTTTTAATGTGCTGTGCTTCCCCATAGCATAAATTAAAGATGATACCTGAATATCTCCAGTTTCCTTATGGAGTTTTGTAGTAATGCGAAATCTTGCAAAATGTTGCTTCTATGTCACCTTCTGGATGAACAATCAAAGCTGAAGTTCTCTGGGGCAGTGAAGAATGTTTATTTCTGTTTTCCTTCTCCTATGGCATTAGCTTACTCTTGACACCATGTCATGTATGTCTTCTTCACTGTAGGTTGCAGGACTGCTATTAGCAGGTCAGGCTTCTGCACTAGATATGGACTGGCTACAGATCTTCCTTCCCAAAGAGAGACACTAGAGATGTGTCTTCTATGACAGAGGTTCTCAACAGGTGGGTGTGGCCCCATAGGGGTCCGCAAACCCTTTCAGGTGGGCTGCAGTGCCCCACGGCTAAAACCCAGAGCCTAGTCTTCGGTGCCCCCCATGGGGTTGAAGCCCTGATCCCCAGTGCCTCCTGCTGGGCTGAAGCCAGGAGCAGCAGGGTTGAATTCCAGAGCCCTGGTGCTCCCCACAGAGCAGAAGCTCTGGGTTATGGGCAGAGTTGGGAGGACACGTGGGTGTTGCCCTCTCACCCTAAAGTACAGTGCAAGAGCAGGGCAGTCCCAGGGCAGCTCCAACCACCCCCCCACCTCCTTCTCTCCCTGCCCCCTGGTCAGCTCGGAGGTGGGAAGCCAGAGCCTGGCAGTGCGGGACAGCTGCTGCTCTGGCTGGTGCCATGGAGCAGGCAACCGTGGTGTTCCCTCATCTCCTGCTGCTGCTGGTGCTAGGGGTTGAAGCTGTTCCTCGGTTCCCAGCCCTCTTTGTTCACGCAGCCAGTAAAGCCACTTGGGTGGGGGGAACCCAGCTCTGTGGCTGGCAGAGCCTTCAGGGAATAAGGACTGCAGGGGAGCCCCCCCCACACACAGCTCCTAGCTACCCCCCTCCCTGCACCCTGAGCTACCCCTCTGCCTGCACACAGTCCCTAGCTACCCCCTCCCTGCATCCTGTTTTCAAACTTTCTGAGCTGAGCACCCCACCTTTGAGTTATAATTTTTGATTGTGCTCCTACCTGCACACAGAATGCAGACAGGTGGGTGGGCTGCTGAGGTGAGTCGGGATGGAGGTGATGCTCCCTCCCCAGACCCCACCATGCAGAGCTGGCTTGAGCCCTGCTGGCCCCTGCCCCTGCCCTAGAAGTCAAACTACACCTATGCCCAAAACCCTCAGCCCAGAGCCCTGAGTTCCTCCCACAACCCGCGCTGGGCCCTGGAGTTTTTATAGCATGTTATGGGGGGCCTCAGAAAGAAAAAGGTTGAGAACCCCTGTTCTATAAGATCCTTTAATACACTGCCAGGTAATTGTTGTGAGCTTAAATAAGGTATGTTACACATGGTGCCAGCTAGTGGTTGATCATAATATAGTTTAGCATTCTATTACACAAAGTACTTTGTCAAGCTAATAAAAATTGTTTAGAAAACATAATGAAACGTATTTTTTTAAAAAAGCCCTCAAACCCCCACAAACACTTAAACATTGCAGTCACAGGATAAAGTTGCGTCAAATGCTGACTCTGTGCAGCTTGAGGCCCGTCTCAACTGCTGTAGTTTTTGGTCAAGAAGGTTACATGTGGTAGCCCCACAAATTCCCCGAAGAGTCATAGTGGGTGATAGCCTAGCCTGGTCAGTTGTGCACCCAGCGTTCTCATAAAATAATAATGCTGTGCTGCTTGTGACACAAACTGTGGTGATTGTGTGTGTGACCAATAAATGTTTCAGGCCTGAAAACCTTCTAGAGGCAGAATTCAAAAACAGCTTTGTCAAGTACAAAACAGTTGCAGCTGGAGTTGGTGGGAGACTGAATCGAACCATGAAGTTCAGCATTGCCCACTGTCATGCCTTACAATATTTGGTGTTTTGCTTAAAGTCCCAGCTCCTGGAGTCACGTGATTACAGGAGAATCTCAGCTTTCACTACCCAAAATAAAAAAAATCCAGACGTCCGGGGCGGGGGGGCTTGAAAAGGCAAAAGCTCCCTGCACCTGAGGGCTCAGAGCAGAAGGCAAAAGAAAAGATCCCAATATGCATTTTTAAAATGCTCATGGTTTTTAAGCCAAGCTGCAGCTGGAGTCCCTGAGGGGCCACACTGGGAGCTGCACATTAGAGGCCCCCTGCAGGCCTAATGCTGGTGCCTTGTTTTCCTGCAGCCCTGCTTCCCGTGAGGGGCTGGAGCGGGGACCAGGGCACGAGGAGACCAAGCAGGGCAGGCTGCCTCGTGTGGGGCGTGGACAAGCAGGCACAGGAACACCGCTGGTTGGGACTCGAGAGCGAGGGAAGAAAGCCCTGTGGCACCACTCCCTCTCTACCGGAAGCGATGCTGGGGGAACAGAACTCGCTTGCACGAGGGCCGCTTCCGTCTTCCGGCTGGTTGCACCGAATACTGCCCCCCGCAGGGCTGCTTTCCGGGACGGGACCTGTGGCCCCGCGTCAGCCCGGCCGGAGCGGAAGCCGGGTGAGGTGCTGTGTAATGCATCCGGGGGCGGGGCGGCGCCTGCGCAGTGTGTCGGGACCGGGAGGAGACGCTTGAGGGGATCCGTGTGGCCGCCGGGATGCCGGACTATCTGGGCGCCGATCAGCGCAAAACCAAGGAGGAGGAGAAGGAGGATAAACCCATCCGCGGTGAGGGGCCGGGCGGCCTCGGCCTCGTATCCCCTTCGCCCCAGCCCAGGCTGCGGGGCATCCGGGGCCTCTATCCCGCCCCCACCCCTTCTGCCCGGGCCCTTCTCCCGGTGCCCGCCCCCCCCCCGGGCTTCGCTGCGCCGGAGACACCCGCAGCCGCGCGGGGCCTCGAGCTGGCAGGTTGTGCGGCCGTGCCGGGCCGTCTCTAGCCCCGCCGAGCGCCCCGGGGCCTGCGAGGTGGGCAGGGAGCCGAGCCGCGGAGCGAGCCTGTGACTTCCTTCGGCTCGTGCAGGCAGCGCCCAGGACTCCGGGTCCCACTTGACTTCTGAAGGAAGGGCCAGGAGCTGCCCAGCCTTCCCCAGTCTCCCGTGTGACTTGCCAGCCCCCCGGGGCAGCTCGCTCGGGTCCGTCTACGCTGCGGCTGGCCCGGGCTCACTGGGCTTGGGCTCCGGGGCTGAAAAAAGGTGGTGTAGACGTGGGAGCGGAGGGTCCCAGGGCTTGGGCTCTAGCCTGAGCCCCAGCGTCTACCCAGCAATTTTTAGACCCGCAACTTGAGTCCCGGAGCCGGAGTCAGCTGGTTTGTGCCAGGGTAGCTGTGCCGCAGGGCTTTTATCCCCATGTCTACGTACCCTCAAGGGTGGGATCTTCAAAGGGAGTTGGGCATCGCAGTGTGGAGAAAATCACTGAACTCTACGAAGCTCGAGTTTGGGTCCTACTCTCGTTATACTATGAGCAGGGGGAGGGACGTGGCTATGAATGCGACACACAAACTCGGCATGCTAGGCTGATTGCTGCCTAAGTCAATGGGAGACACTAACCAGAGAGCATGACCTTAAACCCCACCACTCTCAAAGATAGGCGCTTAAGTCCCGGCTGGGGGAAAAGTACTTAGCAAAGTGGACCCAGCAGTGTGTTAGGTGTCTGCCTCACTCCACAAAACAGGGGGTTGTGTGCACCTTATAACTTTTAGCTCAGTATTAGCACTCTCCTGAAAGGTGTGATACCCCTGTTCCAATCTCATCTTTCTGGTGGGTGCGCTAACCATTGAGCTACTGGATATTCTCATGTGGGGCTCTGTCAGTCTCTCCAGTTGAAGGTGTTCCAGTGTGGCTAAAGGAGTCATTGGAATGGGGGCGGCGCTGAACCCTAGAATTCCCATTTTCTGTGTGGGTGCCCTAACGACTGGACTTTCTCTAACCCAGTGACTATTTCATGATTTATCTATGTAGTGAGAAGGTGGGTTGCAGCACTACCAGCTCCTCCTCCTTCTCTGGCCAGATTTTGAGTGGGACCTGATCCGGTAGGTGTGCTCAGAGGCTGCTTGGTGGATTGGGACTCTCATGTGAGATAAGGCCAAATGCCTATCATTCCCCGGTTCATGATTTGCTCTGGAGCTTAGGTGCGTGCAGGATTTGATGGGAATTCCTTGGGACTTAGGTGCCTAAATCTAGGGTTTAGGAACCTAAATACCTTTGTGGATCCCACCCTTAATCTGTCCAGGCCTCCATTCCCTTGCCATAAAACAGGGGTAATAGCACTTCCCTATCTCCCAGGGGTATTGGGAGGATAACTACATTAACGGTTGTGAAGCACTTGGAGATCTGCTGATGGAAAAAGCAGTATGTGAGTAAACATCAGCCCCCAGTGCTGTCTGCAGTGAGGATCGCTCAGGAATGTGAGCGTCGTGTAGCAAACAGGTTTGTGGCTGTGCTCACGCACCAACATCATCTACTTTGCTGTCACGCACTGAATAAACTGGGAGGGAATCATGCTTTTGGGGGGACCTCTGTATCTCACCAGCAAAACCTTTGTGTCATGTCCTGCCCTCTAACAATCAAATTATTGTATTGATGTAAAGACTCCTACTCCTTGTTTGTTGGTAACTTCAGCACAAGAGTGTCTTAGATTTTGAGATAGGGTCCTGTTCTTCCCACCCCTGAAATCCAGCGTTATGCTGGTAATCAATTACTTGGTGTTCAAGTATGCATTTAGGTATGTACAGTTGTACAAGTATCTATGAGAGGTTAGTGTCAGAACAAATGACATCTGGATTTTGGACAGTTGTTGAGACTGTCAAGAAGCAGAACTTGATCAGTTTGCTTATTTGTTACTTCCTTTTTTCCAGTCCCTTGTTTATATATAGACTCTTTAGCTCATAAACTCTTTTGGACAGACTGCTTTCATGTTGGTCATTGAGATGCCTAACTCGCTGTGGGTGTGTGATAAATAACAATGCAGTACTACTTCATCCCTGCAAGTAGCTGAAGAACTTGTCTAACTCTTGCTTGTCCTTGGATATCTAGCTTTATGGCACAGTACTCTGGTTTAGTGTTAAAAAAAACAAAATAACACCAACCCTTCCTCCTCCCCATATCAAAGGGGTTCTATGGGTGCGTGAATTCATATCTTTAGAAACAAATTAGATACATTTAATTTTGTTCTTACAACTGAAAGCTAATTCTTGTGTATCTTGTTTCAGCATTGGATGAAGGGGATATTGCCTTGCTGAAAACCTATGTAAGTACCCTACATTACTAGAATGGTAAAGAAAATCATGAAAATCTAATTAACTGAATCAAGGCAAAACAGTATCTTCGAAACTGATCTTCTTTGGAAAAAAATCAGTAAATCTGTTTCCCACTTCCTCCTTAAAATTTACTCCATCTCTGCAACCTCTCTCCCCTAAAGCATTCTCTCCCGACCCCAGAAACAACAAAACCCCTACAGATTTAAATATTACTGGTCTGTGAAGGAACTATGACCAAATAACTTAAGTTTGCAATTTCTTGTATTTCTATTTTAAAATATCTGACTATCAGTGGCCTGAATTTCATTTATACTTCTAGAGAATTTTATGTGCCTTAGTGTAAATGAAGTGGGCCTGAATGTGAGAATAAATTAATATAATTTACGTCTATTTTGGCTCGTGTATGTAACAATGGACCATTTGACTCTGTGTTTTAATATCAGTACTGTTTTTCAAGCCAAATACTGACTTAAAAAACTACAGATCAAGGTCAAGTTAATCTCTGAGGTTAACAATTAACTATATTGACCATCTCAACAGAACATAGTAACTGTCTAATATACATAAATATGTGTACATGTTTTTCTTAAGTTACTGAAGTGCACACAATTATTCTTCTGTTGCAGGGCCAGAGCACATACTCAAGGCAGATTAAGCAGGTAGAAGATGATATTCAGCAGCTACTTAAGAAAATTAATGAGCTCACTGGTAAGTGCTTATCTTTCCATTAAATTTTACTTTAAGAAAATCAAAACCAGGTAAACAACTGTGATTTTTTTATTTCAAAAGAGCAGACTTTGGGAAATTAAGTGAAAGGATTAAAGAAGTCCCCAGACTGAAGGGCTCAAGCACTTAAATGCGGAAGAGGCTTTGAGTTTTTTCAAGTCAACTAAACAAAAACTATCTAAAATTTGCATCCCAAGAAAGGGGAAAATAAACTTGTATGGAACTGTTCAAGACCCAGCTGGATGAATAACCATATCAAAAAGGTTATTAGGAGTAAGCAGAGAGCCTATAGGGAATGGAAAAAGGGGTTGATTAGCAAAGAAAGCTACATCCTGGAGGTTAGTAAATGCAGGAATAAAGTGAGAATTGCTAAAAGCCAAGCTGAATTAGTTTTTGTCAAGGAAATTATAAAAAAAACCTCTTCTTATTTATTTTGTGTTATAAATAAAAAGTACAAGGAAGGATGAGATTGGGCCACTATGCACTGTGGGATAGGAGATTAAAGATAATTTATGTATGTCCCAAAAACTAAATGAATATTTTACCTCAGTTTTCAATAACAATGCTAATATGAAATGTGCATAAAGGCAATATAGCTGATGGAAATGAGCGTCTAGAAATGGAAATTTTCACATCTGAGGTGGAAGAAGAATGTAAAGAGTTTAATGTACTAGTTTGGGGGGACCAGACAGTTTCCATCTCAGAATACTGAAAGAACTGGCATACGTTACTGCTTTCCAGTAGCAAGAATTTTTAATAAATCTATCTGGGGATCATACTGGAGTATAATCAACATCATACATGTATTTAAGAAACGGGGAAAAAGATGATCTGGGAAATACAGACCTGTTAATCTGACCTCAGTAGTATTGAAGGTTTTAGAACAAATCATGAAGGAAAGAATAGTTAAATTCAGAGGTAACTGGTAAAGAGGAGTTAATGCAGCATGGTTTTACCAAAGGTAGATCATGCCAGACTAAACTGATTTCCTTCTTTGAGAAAATAACCAATTTTTTTTTTAGATAAGGGAAGTGCATTTGACACAGCACCACATGGGAAAGTATTAGTTAAATGAGGGAAGAGGGGATCAGTACAACATTGTAAGGTAGATAAGGAATTGGCTAGATGGGAGTAGGTAGCAGGTTGTGCTGAAAGGTGAATTATTGAACTGGAGTTATGTTATTAGTGGAGTTCCTCTGGGATCAATCTTGGGACCAATCTTATTTAATATTTTTAGTAATGACCTCAAGCAGGATGCCACGGGCCAGGCACCGCCGGTGAGTAGAGCCCTGTGCAGTTGTATCTGCATTTGATCCACTAACCGCAAAAATGGTCCACGGGTATCCGTGGATTTCAGGGCTCTACTCATCAGTAGGAAGTGACAGAAGAGGAGGGAGACCTGGGTGTGTGGGTTAATCACAGGATGACTATGAGCCGCCAGTGTGATGAAGCTATGAAAAAGGCAAATGTGATCCTAAGAAGTGTGATTAGGCAAGGCATTTCCAGGAGAGAGAGAGAGAGATTAATGCCACGATAGAAGGCCCTAGTAAGACCTCATTTGGAACGCTGTGTACAATTTTGGTCACCTATGTTTACGCAAGATGAATTTAAACTGGAATAGGAGCAGAGAATAGCTACTAGGATGATTGGGGAATGGAGAGCCTATATTATGAGAGGAGACTAGAAGAGCTTGGCTTGTGTAGTCTCATAAAAAGAAGGCTGAGTGGGGTATGATTTTTTTTCTATAAATACATTGGGGTAAATACCAGGAAGGGTGGAGAGGCGGAAGAGCAAATGGGTATAAACTGGCCATGAGCAAATTCAGGCTGGAAATTAGAAGTTTTCTGACCATCAGAGGGGTAAGGTTCTAGAACAGCCTCCTAATAGGAGGTGTAGGGGCAAACAACTTACCTCATTTTAAGAGACAGCTGGACAAATTTATGAGTGCAGTTGTATGACCCGCTTGGTTGTGATGGTAGCGGGTATGGCTCAACATCCCTGGGGCTCACTTCCAGTTTGTCTTATGGTCCTAAAACTAGTCCTTCAGGGTTTCAGCCAATCAAAGGCAGGGGACAGGGAGAAATTCCAACTCCCTCCCCAACGTGTTCTGTGAAAGTTTTTTTTAAATCATCTTCTGAAGCATCAGGGATGGTCACAGCTGGGGATGACCTTGAACGGGGAGGGCAAGTGGCTCTGAGGTGGCACCAAGCATTCTCATCTCAGGTGCTTGGCTGGCTGGTTCTTGCTCACATGCTCATGGTCCTACTGATGGCCAAGTGTAGTGTCAGGAAAGAATTTTCCTCAGGTCAGATTGGCAGTGACCATAGGTGTTTTTCTCCTTTGTCTGCAGCGTGTTGGTGCAGGTCAATTGCCAGTATTATTTGGGTATATTTCATGTAATCATTTCTCTGCCATTGCAGAGACTCAGGCACAGGTACACTTCAATCCTTCCAAATCTCTGCCTGTGGCACAGGATAGTCTAGTCTCCTATGGGCTGTAGTACATTGGTCTAATTTTGGTGGTTGGGTTTAGTGTGCAGGTGCTGGGCTGTGTTAATGGCCTATGATATACAGGAGGTCAGCCTAGATGATTTAGTGGTCCCTTCTGGCCTTAAACTCTGAGACTCTATGTGCATTATAGCTAAGTTCACCATGTTATGCTTTCATTAAATCACATCTTCTATGAAGCAAAATATTCTGTCATGGATCTCTTACATGTTAAGGGCCTATTTCTGATTTCTTGATTGAATGTCCATCACCTGTAAAACTGGATACTATGCTTGTGTTTCATATATACTTCGTATCTAAGCTCCAGATTTGGCTTTAAGACTCTTAAAGGTGATCTGCAAAGGGGAGGTGGGAAATCTGGATTTATTTCCTCTTCTGCTGCTTTATGGTATGTAAAGAAGCCAGAAAAGTCACTAAAAACACCCTCCCCCCCTTTTTTAAAATACATTAAAAATACCAGGAATATTGAGTTTTATCTTCCCTGTTTTTATGTTGGATGTGGTGGTGGTCTCGGATGTGTGTTTGTGAGCTCTCAGTTCTGACTTGACGGGCTGAGTGTTAAATCTGAAAAAGGTTTCTTCTTCCAAGTACTTACTTACAAGGTAGTTGAATTATAAATTTTACAATACTTTGAATAAAAATCACTTTCCCTCTAAATCAGGATTAACTTCTCTGGTATGTTTACTGTCATTGTACTAGTTCTCCAGTTGTCTATAAAGTCTGCCAAGCAAGAACAAGGTAGACAAAACCTGAGTTTCTAATATAAAAAATATATATAGGGGTGGGAGCTTTTTAGCCTCTGTTTCTGGAACATCATGAAATAAACTGGCATAAATCCCGCAGTTTTCCCTTTACAGGTCACATTTAAAGTACCTATAAAAGCTTCCTCTCAGCATATGCCCTTTTCTCTGATGTGACTGGTGGGTAATGTTTGTAGAACACTGAGAGTGAAGTATCGTTGATGTGATCAGTGAACTGGCTTTTCCTTCTAACGGTGCTATCTTCTATGTAGGGATCAAGGAGTCAGACACAGGCCTGGCCCCTCCTGCCCTCTGGGATCTGGCTGCAGATAAGCAAACTCTCCAAAGTGAGCAGCCACTACAGGTAGCCAGGTGTGTATGTTCTGTGGATCCTGTCATTTGAGCTATGTGGTATTATAAAATACATAGTATTTATAATTCTGTTTGCAGCACCTGTCTTCTTCCCACATGACACCTGGTAAAAACTTAAATTGATTCTTATGTATTTCTCAGGTGCCACTCGTGGTATCTAAATGCTCAGATGTTAACCTTTGTGAAATATGAGAAGTATGCCATAGTTGGAATAGTGATAGAATTATGAGTTACAGCACTACAACAATAAAATCACAAACATACTAGCTATATGTAAGGCTACGATTTGGTCATGGAATCCGTGACTTTCACAGACCTCCGGGACTTCAGCCCACAGCTGCTGGGAGCTGCAGGGTACCCCTACCTCCTGTAGTGGCCAGGAGCTGTGGGGTACCCCTGCCACCACCAGAGGTGGGGGGAATCCCCTGGCAGCTACCCAGCTGCCGCAGGCGGTGGAGGGGAATGTCCTGGCAGCTACCCAGTCCCCATGGATGCGGGGGACCCCCGCAGCTCCCAGCCACAGCAGGGCAAGGTGCTGGACCCTCCTCCCTCCCCGTTTTGTCATGGACATTTTTAGTAAAAGTCACAGACAGATCACAGCTTCCGTGAATTTTTGTTAATTGCCTGTGACCTGTCTGTGACTTTTACTAAAAATATCTATGACAAAATAGTAGCCGTAGCTATATGATTTCATAAAGGCACTTAGAGTACAAACCAAGCATCTTTAATAACTGATGTTTGTGGAAGTAACAAGAAGCTTCATTTGTCTAACTTGTGGCCTGCATTAGTTAACTGTCTTTTGCTAGGTGTACGAAGATAATCAATGCAGATTCCGAGGATCCCAAGTACATTATCAATGTCAAACAATTTGCCAAATTTGTGGTGGACCTCAGCGATCAGGTAGCACCTACTGACATTGAAGAGGGGATGAGAGTTGGGTAAGTAAAGACATAGACTTCTAAGATAAGTAAGTCTAACTGTAGACAGAAGCTTCCTTTCCTTTAAGGTGTAATGATTTAGTCTCATGGTTTAGTTTTCTGCAAACAATCCTATTCACTGGTTAAGTGTAATCTGATATCACTAAAATGTAATTGTATACACAGTAGTAGAGTTAATGGGAAACTTTTCTGATGTTTTCCATTGGAAAACGCTGATTTGTCAAAATTGGAATGTTCTGCAGGATGAAATTCTGACAGAAACCAGGCAGGGTTCAGATGGAAACTTGCCTGCCAGGCAGGTTTCAAAACTATTAGTTTCCTGCCAGCTTGCCTGCCCACCTCTTGGCGGCCCGGGCTTTCAGGTTCCAAATACTTCAGCAGGCTGATAGAGAGCAGAGAACTCCAGGCTTGCGGCTCCTTGGCACTTGGGGTTCCAGGCTTGTGACTTCTCAGCAGCCTGGAAGCCATGGATGCCTAGGCTTCCTAACTGCCTGCTTGGTGATCTGCTGCGGTTCTGGGCAGCTTAGAACTGTTTCCAAATGTCCAAAATGCTGTTTCTACTTTTTCAAAACAGACTTTAGAATTCCTTTCCATGGGAAATCTTAGTTTTGTAGGGATGGGCTCAGGCTGATGCTGGAGAAAAGAGAACCAGCAGGATTTTATCCCCTTTACATTACAGAGGGTTTTTGTTTAAATTATAGTTCAGTTGTGTTCGTGTGAGGAGTATTAAAATGAAAATAATGCTGCTCTTACACCCTCCCACCAGTGTGGACAGAAACAAGTATCAGATCCATATCCCCTTGCCTCCAAAGATTGACCCAACGGTTACTATGATGCAGGTGAGAACTTCCTTGGCTTATTATGCTTTTTCAAACTTGCTTAACTTAAAATGCTGAATTCTGCTATTGCAATAGCAAGTTGTTCAAATGTGCACGTATCTGTTTGTTATGCAGGTAGAGGAAAAACCTGATGTCACTTACAGCGATGTTGGTGGTTGCAAAGAACAGATTGAAAAGCTGAGAGAGGTGGTTGAAACCCCTCTGCTTCATGTAAGTAACTCGTAGATTGCGACTCAATGTTTTGATAACATTTTCTTCATATGATGACTTGTCATGCCTTTCCAAGTACTGAGATGTCTGAATGTAAATATCCCAGCAAAACTAAAAGTAGCTTTTCAGTGAAAATGGACTGGTTTATTTTTTATTTTATTCGCAAAACTGATTTATCACCGATCTTCACATAAAGATTCTATCTCCTGTTTCTTCCCTTCGCAGCCTGAGAGGTTTGTTAACCTTGGGATTGAGCCTCCCAAAGGAGTACTTCTCTTTGGACCACCTGGTACAGGCAAAACCCTCTGTGCCCGTGCTGTTGCTAATAGGACTGATGCCTGCTTCATCAGAGTGATTGGATCTGAATTGGTGCAGAAGTATGTAGGAGAGGTAATACCAAATACTATGTAAAAGGTGGAGCAAACTGCAGACTCCTAGTGGTGGAGGCCAAGCATTTTAATAGACATTGCGGCTGAATGAACTAAGTTTCGTAGACTCAAGGAGGCATAAAAACTATCAAACAAATAATTGCAGATAATAGTCTGGCAACCCTAAAATAGTGAAATCTCAAAATCTTGGTTACTCTACATCTGAAATTTTCAAAAACATTCATTGGCGTTGGGTCAGCACTGAATGGTTTGAAAATCCCACCCTGAATTATCATTCGCTTCTCACAGAAGACTCAAACCCACTGTGGCCTCACACAGTTCTAGTGAATGGAGTACTCTTAAAATTTGTGACACCTGTAGCGGTTTGGGGGGGGTTTGGGTGTGTGGTCTTGACATATAACCAGGTTGCTGCTCCACACTCTCAAACTGTGCACCAGTTCATGGCAGCACTGGATAAAGTAGGTGTACACCAGAGGTGGGCAAACTACAGCCTGCGGGTCACATCCGGCCCATGGGACTGTCCTGCCCAGGCCCTGAGCTCCTGGCCCGGGAGGCTAGCCCCCGGCCCCACCCCGCCACAGGTATGTCGCGTGTGGGCAGCACTCTGGGCGGCGGGGCTGCCTGCTCATGCAGGGCAGTGTGTCTGGCGCTGGCCGGGCGGCGCAGCAGCCAGATATGCTGCTCTGAGCGACATGGTAAGGGATCCCGGGGGGCAGTCAGGGGACAGAGGGCAGTTGGATGGGGTGGAGATTTGGGGGGGGGGTCAGATGGGGGGGGTCCCAGGGGTTGGTTAGGGGAGGGGGTCCTGGGAGGGGGTGGTAAGGGTACAAGGAGGGGGGGGGGGGTTGGATGGGTCGGGGTTTTGAAGGGGGCGGGAAGTGGGAGGGAGCGGGTAGGGGGCAGAGGCCAGGCTGTTTGGGGAGGCACAGCCCTCCATACCGTTTCGCACCACTATGTGGCCCTTGGGCCAAAAAGTTTGCCCACCCCTGGTGTAGACTGTACAAGGGTAACCAGATAGGTGAGAGGTTTCGTGATTACATATGATGCCTTTTGCTCCAAGGTCACGTTGGAAGCCAAAAGTTATCATTTGGCAGTTGGTCAGTAGCCTGTATGAAAGAGATGACAATGTCCCTATCAAAAACGACCATGCTAGCTGGCTCATAGTAGCAGCTAAGAGAGGATAGATATCAAACTTGAACTACCTGCCCCACCCATGTAGGTGGTCTCTGTAGTTCAGGCTTGAGTTGTATGTGGCATAATGGACAGAACGCTGGCCTGGGACATGAAAGGACCTGGGTTCTATTTCTGCTTCTGGCTGCTGGGCGACCTTGGGCAAATCACTTCACCTCCCTGTGCCTCCACTTCTCCAGCTGTAAAATTGGCATAATGATACTGACCACCTTTGCAAAGCATATTGAGATCTGTGGATGAAAAGCACTGTATTAGAGTGAAACATTATTGTTGGCAGCTTGTACTACTACTGGTTGAAGTTCAAAAGTAGTGACCTTTATTTTACAGGGCAGCTGGTTTGGAAGTGTCCACCAGCACAAAACTCGTAAGAACTTAAAAAAAAAAAAAATCTAAAATCGCTGTGTTGGTGCTTGTGTAAGCCCAGGGTAAAGTATCCTGGGGGCACCCAAACCTGCCAGAGTTGCAGAGATATCTGCAAATCAAAAAGTAGGAGTTGTTTCATAATTGGAAACTTACGATTACCACTTGGAAAGCTTCACTGTTTGCTTTAAAATCTTGAGCCAGCCTGTCTGTAACAAAATCTTATCCTCTCTATTAGGGAGCTCGAATGGTTCGTGAACTCTTTGAAATGGCCAGAACTAAGAAAGCTTGTCTTATATTCTTTGATGAAATCGATGCCATTGGAGGTATGCTTGCAGCATGCATAGTTTTTAATCTTTATATAGTGAACTTTAAAAAATTACATGCCAATTCCTTGATTTTATGATTCTCTTTTCACCCTGTAATTCCTTGTTATTAGGACTTGCATTCCATAAATCACAGCTTTGTAAATCATTAAAACGTAGGAAAACTGTTACTTTAACCTCAGTTCAGGTATATTTACTGCAGAAGGAACTATCAAGAAATAGTTAATAAAATCTGAACACATTTAATCCTGAACTGAAGTCATTTATTTCTATAATCAAAATACAAAGTGACTAAACTTAAGGCAGGATCTCTTACAAATACGGTACAAGCAAGTTACTGTACAATTTAATTCTTAAACATTTTTCTTAAACGTTTAACAAAAAATTAAACTGAATGTAAACTTTGCTTTGGGGAAAATTATATGGATTTTGTAAACCTAAGAAAAGTAGATGTGTTCCTCATCAAGGATAGCAATACCCATTTCTCTGACAAGGGATAAAAATATTTTGCCTGCTTATCTTCCTCTTAGCTGAAGATGATGCATTCCAGATAAGAATGGATAAACCATTTTGTTTTGGTAATTGTCTTGCATTCATATACAGCTGTGACTGTTGATATAACATATCCTTCATTTGTTTCTTGGTAACTGCAATGGGATTTATCCTCACTACAGAAGTGCCTTTTCCACATCTTGATGTGCAATGGTTTCTCTGCAGGTGCTCGTTTTGATGATGGGGCTGGAGGAGACAATGAAGTGCAGCGTACTATGCTGGAGCTGATCAACCAGCTGGATGGATTTGATCCAAGAGGGAATATTAAAGTGCTGATGGCAACAAACAGACCTGATACTTTGGATCCAGCACTGATGAGGCCCGGGAGACTGGACAGGAAGATTGAATTTAGCTTACCTGATCTTGAGGTTAGAACTGCTTGTTTTCAGTGCTAAGCAAACAGAGAGCAAAGCAGTAGTTGTTTCAGACTTTAATATTCTGCTGCAGTTTAGAGAGCGAGAATGCCACCACCTCTCCAGGAGCTGTACACTTGAAGTTCAAATGTGCAAAAAAAGCATGAGAGTCCATCCCCATAGGCAAAGCCCCGAACAGTAGCTGTGCTTTGCAGTGTACTCCCAACTCAACAAATCCAGACTCTATTGGAACAAGTCAGGAAGTAGGTTATAAAGTTCTAGCCCCCTCCTCTCTTGATTTGCAGTATGAGAGAGGAGATCTCTTGTGATGACTTGTCAGAGCACTTCTAATTAGTTTCTTTACTGTGCGCCACAAACTGTTTGCTTTCTATTACTCAAATAGGCCAGTTCAGAAAGAGTGTTATGGTTTCCTACCAGTAGGTGGAGTAGGAAACAAGACTGTCTCCCCCTCTGAGGGGTGTTCCACAGGCTGAGTACTCTACTTCAGTGCTTCTCAAGCTATCTGATGTGTGGGACCGGCAATTTGTTTTTCCAATGTGCGTGCAGGCTGGCAGCCAATGGCTCACGGACCGGCACCGGTCTACGGACCACCACTTTGAGTAGCACTGCTCTATCTCCTCTCTCGCACCCTCAAATTTCTGTTTTTTTAGGGACGAACTCACATATTCAAGATTCATGCTCGTTCAATGAGTGTTGAAAGAGACATACGATTTGAGTTGTTGGCTCGACTGTGTCCTAATAGCACAGGTAAGTTGAATCCTATGACTTGTACGCTGTTTGTAAGTGTGCAGTGTGCAGGGGTTAAATCCATCTGTCCTCTTCTTTGAAAGGTGCTGAAATTCGCAGCGTCTGTACAGAGGCAGGCATGTTTGCCATCAGAGCACGTCGAAAAATTGCTACAGAGAAAGACTTCTTAGAAGCTGTGAACAAAGTCATTAAGTCGTATGCCAAATTCAGTGCTACGCCCAGATACATGACCTACAACTAAGTTGCTGAAATTAAAGGAAAATATGTTCCTATTGTTAATCTTGCTATTAAACAAAAAGCCTGAATAACTAACTGTTCAGGGTGTGTTTGCTGTCTAATCGAGTTCTGAGTCTAGAAATAAAATACATCATTCCAAATGACAGGCTAGTAGCTAGTTATTTTTCTTTTTAAGTGTGTTCAACACTGACTAATCGCTTCTATAGTGGAAAATGATGCAAGACTCATTCAGTCAGGGATGGTTACGACCCTGAAAAACCTGCTACAAACTAAACAGTAAAACCAAATAGATTTTAAGGTTTTAATATGCAATCCAAATCCACTAGTTTTAAACATTTTCTTACTGTCAAGTTTCTGGTGGTGCCCCCCTATCATTACAACTTAACCCAAACCAAGTCACTTGGAGGGTGTAACATAAAAATGTGGTGCTCGAATACTATCTAAATGTCAGCAACGCAGAGCAGAGCAGTGTCCCAGCTTTTAGGTGAGGAGTAGGCTAGTTAAGTACATCCCAAGGAGCTAGTTTTGAGGCCTAAGAGTGGTCAGAGGTCTCCCCATCCCCAGCAGCTGTATTTTTAAAGGGAAAGTCTAAAATCTGGCTGCTTGGAGTGATACAGTAGAAGAGGCTGCTTCAAGGGTAATGGAAGAGTGTCATGTACCCAGCCTGTGCTTACTACTAACCCCTAATGCTGCTATAGCAGGCAAACTGTAAACTCAGTTGTTGAAAGGTGGGTTCCTAAAATGTCATCTTAGTACCTTTCCCATCAGCATTCATGGTTATAACGGGAGACAGACAGAATTAGTCCAAAGAAAAAGGCCTCCTGCCATAACGCAAGGACACAGATTGTGGCTGGCAAACAAAAGGAATGTGGGACTGAAAGTCAGTGGGCAAAATAAAGAGCTGGGCTACTCTGCCCATCACACTTTTGGCATTCTTAAAGTTAATGATAATGGCTGTCAGGGCTAAGGTGGATGGGAAGGAGTGAGAGCTTCACCATGTTCGGAAGGATCTACTGTTACACTGCTGGGCCTCTCTCCTTATCCTGAGATGTCCTGACCAAAGTGAGGGACCCAGTGCCATCGCCACCTCCTAAAGCTGGGACACCACCTCTTAGATCTTGCTGTCACACACCTTGTGTGTGCTGCTTCTTCCCCCCCTTATTTCTTCTTTCCTGTCCCTCTCCTTTTACCTTCTGATGAATAAGTGCCTGGCTGAACTAGCAAGACTGTGTAGTTTAAAACAGAGGTTCTCAAAATGTATCCTGAGGGGGTGTGAGAAGGCAGAGCGGAGAGGTAAGGATGGTACTGCCACCCTTCTCTGCTGCTGCCAGAGCACAACCTTCAGAACTTGGCAGCCAGAGCACTATACGCTTAAATGGCTCTGCTTGAATCAATGCCATACTGTTTTTAATATTTAGTGAGTTGCATAATTTTATCAGTAAATGTACTTGTCATGGTGCGGGGCATAAACTACTACAGACATAAAGAAGGGTGGCAGGGTCAAGTAAGTTTGAAAACCATATATTTGAAACACTGCTTGTGAGCATGTGACCCAGGAGGCAGCTTAAAGCAGCACTGTAAGTCACCTGACGGGTACAAGTTTGGCAGATCTTGGGATTAAGAAGATTGTGCTGTGCTTGTGTTCCTCAAGCACTGAGGTTACAAATGAGTCAACCTCAGACACACAAGCTGCATTTTCTAACTGCTGCTTTTGCCTTTGAGGCTGGTTTCTCTTAGACACAGAGTAACAGCAGCAACAAAAACAGCTCCAGCTTGCTGCAACTAACCTTTTCCTCTTCCCCCAAAAAGAGAGTTCTTTCATATCAGCTAAGAGTGTCAGAAAAGGCTGTTTTCAAACAGTACAGCCTCTTCTGACCATATTCCTTGCTCTCCAGCAGTAGTCTTGCCCTCTACACTGTAGTCCTTCCCCATTATTCTTGCTATAGAGCAGAAGCAGTGGTATCCCAATAGGAAGCAGACGCAAGTGTGGGTAAAAGAGAAAATGCAGTTTTTTGTGTGTTTTTTTTTTTTTTAAAGTAACCCTCCTCCCCTGGACTGTCTGTTGTAAATCTTTCCCCTCTTGCTGTGTAAAAGTGGGTAGAAGGGAACAATGGTCTCTTGCCAAGCTGTCTGAGTACACCATGAAATAGCAATTGCTTGATTTATGCTTTGTAGGGGCTGACAGGGGATAAGATTTGACGCAGCCTGAGAACCAATGACCACTGCTTGCCTACTACAGAAGCATAAGAGCAAAGTAGCAAGACTCTAAACTGGTCTGCTTTGATAATCATCATGGTCAGTTCCAGCTTTAGGCTAAGGTCTTGTCATAGTTTATCAATTTAATCTCAGTGGCAGCAGGCGGCATAAACCTAAGAATAAAAATCATGGCTAGTACACCATTTAAAAAAGCTTAAAAGCAGAAAACTGGTTCTAATACTGACTAGTAGACTTAAATAGTCTTAACATGGAATCCACTTGGGTTTGCTGTGTTAGCAGAGGCAGCTTCACTGTAAGGAATGCATGGCTTAGGGAAACTAAAGCAGTCATTATCCCTAGCTCCTGCCGGTGGGTGGGTGGGTGGGTGGGGGCAGGGTGTCAGGACACTGCCTCAGAGCAGGTGTATGGCTAACAGAGGACTTTAAACAGGGCAGCTCAGGCTCTTTCTGGCACTAGACAAAGTAAATGTGGTCTGCCCATACCTTGTCCCTTCTTGCTTGAACCAGCACTCAAAGAGCAAGCTGAATAAAAATGTGGGTTGGGGATATGGAGTGGGAAGAAGTCAGGGCTCCAGGCAGAGGGAATCAGTACTCCTCTGAGGGAGGGCATATCCTCACACAGCTGCTCTCCAAGAGCAATTACAGCCAACTGGTCTCCAATACTATTCCACTCAGGATGTTTCCCTCTTCAGGAAAGCTACAGACTGCTTAAACAGTGACATGTGCAGGGAAAAGCTATACCAGGCTTTGACAGTAGGGAAAGATCACAGTGTTACTTGTGCAAAGAGGATGTAAACGAACTGCTCAGGCCCGTGGAAGAGGATTCCTTGAAAACATTCTTGGGTTGCTAGGAGAGTCAACAGTGAGGCTCCTTCTACCCTTTCACAAGGACTCTGTATAGGGCAACCCCCCCCTCCCCCGGAGCTTCTCCCCTTCCCAGTGGCACATCAGCACCATGGTAGTCATCCTTTTTTAAAGTGAGTGGTTTTCTCAGTCCATTATTTAGGACAGATGTTTTAGAAGAGCTTAGGTTATGTTCCTACTGCATCCTTTCAGAAGAGTTATAGCTAAGCTTTATGGCTTCTTAAATTTCTGGTTCAGATTGTCCAACATGATTATAGAGATTTGAACACCCAACATGGCACCTGTTAAACCTTCAGAAAGTTCTTGAGCTCCTGCCCACTGATAGCAGGACCCCTGTTAGAGCAAGGCACCTAAAGTCACTAGTCACTTTTGGAACCATGGCCATGATAAAGATTCTTTATGTGTATCTCCTAACGCACTGCTGCAGGATTAAGAAAAACAAGTCATTGAACCCCTCTTTATTTGGGATGTTGAAGACAGACAATTTTGACATTAACTGAAGAAACTGTACAGCTAAAAAAATATACTGCATGTTGATACAAAAGGATGGTTGCTAGATTAAAACTACAAAATCTACCCTGGCACTAAAATGCTCCTGTGATACATTAAGTACATTCACTTAATCCTTTTAATTTCCAGTCATGGCTTCATTCCCGATGCCAAATTTTGCCCATCTGTGTTGCCAGCTGGATCAGAGGCAAGGCACTTACCTCCGCATGGCTCATGTATAAAGCCAACTAAATACAGACCTAACCGTACTTGGTATTGCCCTAGAGCACAGAACTTTTGTTATGATGGAACTAAATGAAGGGTCATTTTATGGTTAAGGAAAAACTGAAAACTTGACTGTCCTTAAATCAGAAACTTTGTGCAAGAGTTTCAACAATGCTTGAGTCTAGCTCTAAAAATACAAAAGCTGGGTCAAGGCAGGTTCTTTCTGCTAGGTTTACAATTTTCACTTCAGCTACAGCAATTAAAATTAGAGTGAAAAGAGAGCAGGGAGTTTCACTTTAAGTAACATCAGTGCCTTAGGAGGGTTGCCATTGGCGTCACGGAATATTTAAATCTGAACAAGTTTTCATCGATTTAAGTATACATACTAGGTTTTGCAAAACTTCATGTTATAAAAGCATTTAAAAGCAGGATCAGGGACAAGCCTGCATGGGGAGCAGGAAGGTGTAGATGACTGAATAGGTCTCTTCTTCCACATTTAATTATGTATTGGGCCTTGACTACCTGCCTGTAGCAGTTTAAAAAGGGACTGCAGAAGGTTCATCTGTCTCAAGACAGTCTGGTCACACCCCATTTAACCAGATTATTCTCAATCATTTACGACTTGGTAATTCTTTGCTATTTTCTAGTAGGTGTGACTCAACTGTAGCACTGGAATGGTTTAGTAGGAACTGTAATATACTAATTATGTTTGGTTTGAAATTCAGCCAAAATGGGGAGAACATTTTGAGAACCAAGTGGTCACTGTTGAGACAGGTTAAATATAAAAATAGGAACCTGGTCTGTACCATCCAGCTCAAGAAAACAGCAGTTAATGACAGCAGCATGAAATGTCACAAATCCAGCTAGTAGATTTCTTGTTCACAACTATGCCTATATACACACTGGCAGCAGTTTAAGAAAACCCTTTTAGACAGTGGTACACTGCATTGCATTGGCAATTGCAGAAAAGGCATTTTCTGCAAGATCCCACTTTGCTGGAAACAGTGTGCAACATATCAATTTGTCCATTACTTTTACTACAGGTGTTTCAATATTTTATCCAAAGTGAACTAATACACAGCTTAGCGCAATATCCTCTAATGCCATGTTTCTAAAAACTTACCCCACCCCCATCAGAATGCTCTAATATCCTGTCCGCAGCAAAATACATTATTTTCAACAACATACAACTAAAATGTCTGCATGTTGGTTTAAGTTACACCTGGATTCAGGTAAGGAAGAGCACAGTTCAAAAATATTAAGGCGGCAAACTTTGTTCATTATTCCTGTAGCAAATAAACTATCCCATCTCTATAGAGTATACCCGTAGAGGTGCATAGTCTTATGCTCTGTTTATACTGTGCAAATTAAGTGTTCGTAGAGTCTCGCTTTCTCATGGAATTATGCAGATTTCAGTTCTCCATGTGTGTTTGTGAAGTAGTAACAAAGAGGTCTGAGGCAGTTTGTGGAACAGACCCAACCTTCAGCTGGCAGGAGAGAACAGCATCGTGAACACTGTGAAACAGCAAATCTCTGGTGGTGGATTTTTCAAAAAAATTAAGTCGAGTCAGATCATCCATAACAGGGCCTGTAAAGCAAATATATTAAACTATCGCCAGGAGATACATGTATCTCATGCCTTGTATTGATTAACTAAGGGGGAGGGAGATAGCCTGTAGCTTTCCCAACCTCAAGTTTTCCTGTTCAAGACAGATTTGAGACAAAAAGATGCAAGCCAAATAATGCTACAGGCAAAATACACAAGATTTAAATGTACAGCTGAGCAAGATTTCTAGTTAAAGATGTATTTGTGTGTATACTAGCACATCTTCATCCCGTCATAATATACTGATGATCAGTCTCAGGGGACAATGATAAACTTCCAAATGTCAGAAAACATTCTGGCACCTGATTCTCCTCACACGATGGTGTGACTCCACTAACTGACTATAACAGAGTGAGTTAGGCCCGATTCAGCAAGGTACTTAAGCATGCTCCTAACTTGAAGCATATATGAGGTGTCCCAGTGAAGTCACATGTTTAGGGCTATTCAAGTCAGTGGCAGCAGGATCAAGCCTCTGAAGAACTTGCTAAATCAGGGTTTTACTCTGGCACCAGTCATGGCCTGGTGGACTAGGGCCTGATTCTCCTCTCAAACCAATTTTTTCTTTAAAATGTGGAAGGCGCTCAGACCCTACAGTGATGGCTGGCAATACGAAATCCATGGATGGATGCCAACCCCACTCAAATCCCCCCAAAACTCTACAACTTACCACTGCAGCCGGCTATACGCACAAAAACACCAACTTCTTTATATTCTTCTATAACCTGCAGAAGTTTAAATGGAGGTTTAATCTGTAGAAATACCTTTGTACATATCACAATTTCATTGGTATAAGACAATATACATAATGCATTTTTTAAAAAGCCGTTCAGCTGCTTAATGGTTATTTCTCTTTTAAAATGGCTCTTGCACAGCATTAATCTTCTGCCTCTTCCATCCCTATAGGTTTTACACACACACACACACAGTAGCTTAACTTGACTTGAGAGTTGCACAAAGTGATTACACGTTCCCCAGTATAGCAGCAAGAACTTAGCATCAAAGGTGAAAGTTAAAACCTGTCATAATTAGAGTCTGATGTAAGATCATCTTGATTGGCCCTCTTAGTGTCCTATAAAAACATGACATGTATTTTGGTGGAGGGAATGTGAAAGATACCACTTACTGATTTTAACGTTTTTGCTCCAACTGAATCCACAAAGTTCACTGGTGTAAAGTCCAAAATTATACAGTGAACATTTGTCATTGGCTCCATAAAGTGTTCAAGTTCATCAGGAGATGTGTCTTGTGCATTAGCATCTGCAGATTTTCCATTTAGGGGAAGCTCATCATTTATTACCTCGTGTTTTACGCTTGTTTCCATGTCACTAGTCTATAGGAGAAGATAAAACCCAAGAGCTTAATGACAAATACGTACATTTACAATAACGATTTTTCCACAAGCTTCGTTCAGCCTCCAATAAGGTTTATGGCTTCAAACCACCCTCCCACGCCCCCACATTTTTATGTTCACAGGATTTATACCTGAACTTAGACCTAGCCCTCCCCCCACTTCTCCATATGCGCCAATTTTATGTAGCAAGTTCAAGTAGATCTACGACATGACCTTGCTGTGAATTACCGTTTGCATTCAAAAACTTACATCAGCATTTTCGCCTCTCTCTGGCAATGGAAATAACCAGACTGGCCTAGCAGAGCCACGAGCAGCTCATTCTGCTGTAACATACGTATTCAAGAATAAAAATCCCTTGGACCAAAATCTTGAAAAATAAGAGCCTACAAGTAGGCTCTTGATCCCATAGTTAGGCACCTGCCTGATTTTCAAAAGCACTGAGCATCTAACAGCTCCCACAGAGAATAGGCACATAAATGTGCACAAGTTTCAGATAGTCCTTGTCATCACACTCTGCTTTTCAGCAGATCCCCCTTTTTCTGTTAACCAAATCAATAAGTTGTTCTTGTGTGCAGAAATGGAAATATTTATATTTAACAGGATTATTACTTTGAGTTAATTTCAGATTAGTCCACATTAGGTCAGATAACTCCAAATATGCCTACTGTGAAATTTCTACACCTTCCTCTAAAGCCTCTGGCCATTGTCAGACAGGAGACTGGACCAGATGGATCTTCGGTCTTATCCAGCATGGCTAGATCTCACTAAGCCTTGTTTTAGACAATTCTCTAAAACAAGTCTTCTGAGTGACATTCCCTTTTTTGATGTCATTTTCTAACAAAAACGGTCTGTGCTGCACAACACACATTTCTAAGCCTTCCTCTTTCAAGTAACTTTCTTGTACGAACGCTGCATAAAGAGCCAATACAATAAGCTAGTTTGCTAGATGGGGAAAAAAAGAAAAATCAGGCAAGAATTTACTCTGGCACTCACATGCTTCAAGACTGCTTTCTCCCTGTGTTCATTTGTCTGCTGAAGTTCCTTGGCATGCCTTTTCTCGGCTTTTTTCTTTGCTGCCAATACAGCACATGGATCAACTCCAGTCTACCACATAAGGCAAGGCATAATCAAAGGAGGTTCAACTTGTTAGGACTATCATGTTACTTATTCAAAGGTCAAATTCATCACCTTAACATACTATAACATAAGATTACACTATACAGCTTTCCTTAAAGGGGAAATGTACAAAGAAAGAAGCAGTAATCTTTGGAATCAGCATGTTAATACAATGATGAGGTGGAAATTTGAACCACAATTCTTTTCTAAATCAAATAGTGACAGTTTCAGTAGAAACACTGATTGAGTGAGAGATTTATAGGGGGGGGAAATGCTTTCGGATATAAATCGTCAATGCCATTTGCTTCGTGAAAACAAACACCACCCACCTCAACTGTACAAGATTCATCAGGGAAGCTACAGAAAAATGTTTGAGAGATTAGTATGTGTGTCATTCCCTGCCAATGCAGTCTTGTCCCCTAGACATACATGTTACTGGTGCTAAACCCCTGACCACCAAATATGATGGCATGTTGGTGGTGGGTGAAGTAATGTGTATATGTAGGTAATTTGTATGCAGTGCCCTTCACAGAATCAAACAATAAGTACATTTCATATTCACCCCACAATTCGTATAAGGACGGAAGAGGCTTTACCAATGGAGCTGAAAGATGATGCACAAAAGGATTAACCTTAAAGCTTTTCAGAGACCAATTCACTAATTCAAGAGGGGAGAGAATACTAAGGAATTGATTTTACTCACCTTTTTCTTCAGGGCACTTGTGTACAATTCACTATTGGCAAAATAGAGGGAGGCATTGGCCTGGAATATTTTTATTCCAGGATATTCTTTCACCTAAGGAAAGAAACATTATAATACATGTGCTATTTATTCTGGAAGAAAAGCACACATTTATATTTCTGCCACATACACGGTCACAAGACTGATCACAAATATCCATTGCCCGAACCACAGAATACACAACATAAGCCAACTTCCCACTGCACATGTGGACGTCACGGAATGATACCCATACCAATGGCATTGTTGTCTCTAGAACAGCCATGAAACAGAGTGAATGATGGTCATAGCATGCTGCAAACAAAGGGAAATATACTCCCACCTACTACTGTATGGAAAGTAAATTAGAAGGACCTTCCCATAGTCATCATACAATAAAATATTGAGTGAGATCAATATCGCATAATATTTGCATTTATATTTTTAACAATGAAAGAAAATAATTTAAAAACGAATTAAATCTGATGTTCCTATGAATGCTAGGTATTATTTAATATAAGGAAATCATGCAGTTCTAGAAATGCTTCTCTTTTTCCTCCATACTGATTTTATCAATACTTTTCCAATAATTTTTTATTTCTGACCTGCTTTATGATGTCCTCAGTGACAAAAATGGAAAACACAGTAACCTGATCTCAGATTTGTACAGTTTTAAGCACTTTTGTTTTTAACTGTTCCTACAGAAACACTTCCTTCCCCCAGTCTGGTTACTGCGCTGATATTGTTAATAAAATCCCCTTGAAAGCAGATTTACAACTGTTTACACAGGCCCCTGAAATGAAGGTTACTCACTTGTAACCATTCTTTGAGGTGACCCTGCATATTCCCACTTATGGATAAAGTGCCGTTTGGTGCTGCCTAATGGTAGAATCTTCTCCAAACAGTGCATGTTAGAGCACACGTAACCCACAACTCCCTGCAACGCTTCTTAATGTTCTGAGGGGAGGTTATATGAGGGGGTATTTTTTGATCTGAATGGCATAGCTCAGTGGTTCTTTGGACTTGAGGATGGTCCTGAAACAAGAGGAAGGAGCTGGCCCCACAGACTTGGGGAGTACTGGATTCAGAGAAATACTCTGCTCTGCACCTCTGGTCTTCAAAGGGGAAAACAGAACTGACTTGGGTTTCAGAGACAGAACTGCAGAGGCCATGTCAGAATTGGATAGATCCAAATAGTCTGATATCTGGCACTGCTAACAGTGTTCTCCAGAACAGATACATCTGGTGCTGACATGGCTCTAAGTTTCTTAGTAGGCAGCTGGCCTTTTTTCACGAACAGTGCCACTGAAGCCTTGACAGCTTTAACAGAAGGAGCCAGCACCGATAAAGATCCTAGTCTTGGAACCATTAGACAGCCTAGAAGTATCTACAGTCCGTTCTGTTTCTCCTAGTACGCTCTGGGCAGGACAGAACACTCTGGCAAATAGAACTCCCAGGAGCATGGCCTTATCCCAAGCACCTAAGGTGTCTCAAATGGTTCTCTGATGCCAGGAAGACAGTTGGGCACAAAGCACATCTCTGAAAACCCAGCCTCTTCTTTGGTTCCCCATTACACAGAACCAACCTTACAAGATAGACTGAACTACCTAGATTTAAAAACTACTTTGTACTAAAAACAATACTAAAGTCAGAATATTTGGAATCGCTTGAGGGAAGAGGAGGAGGGGGATGTATGTGTGCTCTAATGGGCAATGCTTGACGAAGCAGTTAGGTAGCACCAGGTGACAAGTTACCCATAATGGGAATATGCAGACCCACTAATAGAAGACTCTCCGACACTTTAAACTGAAATGCTCTGGCCCAAAGCAGAGGTCTGGCATGCCATACGCTGCCCAAGCACACGCTTACAACAGAGTTAGAGACCCTGGGGGAGGGAATACCCAAGACATTTAGTACAGCAGTGATATGGGACTGCTCTAGTCTGTGTGGGTGTCAGCATACCCACAGACATCTTGTCGTCACTCTGTTCAAAGCAGAACAACTTCTGGTGGGAACAATGCTTTAGGATTCCAGCATCATTCTGTTCAATGCAGATTTGTAAGAAAGACAGCCACTTAGTGATCTGGGCATATGGACCTTTCAAAAGCAGCTCCCCTGATGAGAACAGGGCAAAGATTGCAAAAATTCCTGGCCAGTGTTTGAATACAAAACAGTGAATTTATATCCCCTTCTTGCCAACAAAATGGTGTTCCTAAACATGTTTATGAAAAGGAAACAAAAAAAGTGATGCTAGCACTTGTGCAAATACATAAATAATGCACAAGGACTAGCTCCAGGAGCGTTTGTGCAACCACCTTGAAAGCTCCTTGTGAGTTTGGGAGGCATTCCCCAAGAGCAGAAGGAATACCATGCAACTTCGGTGACTTCATACAGCATGAACAGCAGATACAAAACAGCCTTGAGAGTAAGCCAGAGAGTGACGTTATGCTCACAGAAATTATTCATCAAATAATAAATATGTTTGTGAAAATAAGGCTGGTCATGGATAACTGGAAAAGAGAGAGGTGGAGTTCATAGAATAAAGTTCTCCATTGTGACCCACTTGCCCAGCTCTACTAAAAATAGACTAAATTAGGTCTTTGGTTCTGTAGGTTTTCATTAATATAGCTAAAGCGACTCGTGGAGCTCACCCTGAATGGGTTCATACACAGTTCTGGTATTAGTAATGGTACTTTTATAAACCCTAGCATCTTAAACTAAGCAATCAATTATAGGTGGTCTTTGCACCAGAACTTGTCATGCAATACCCTGCAATACAAACCCACCATCCACATGGGAACATGCATATTTATTATAAAAACACTAAAATCTGAAACAAAATGATTAAAGCAAAGTAAGTTTGCTTCCCCACAGTGTAACCCTAGCATAGAAGAATGTAAGAGCGGCTAGTTTCACCGCAGGAGGCTTTCACCACTATGCATACAATTACAGAATTAAGAATGTTCAGCCATTCCAGGAATCTGACTATGCTCTATAACAGCAATTTAATAACAACTTAATACAGGAAAACACATTCCTACCTCTTCATACTCTTCCACGTCACAGTAAATGTCTGTGTTGGGAATTTGACCCAGGATTCTGTACTGTGGACTGGAGAGAAATGGATGCATAAGGTCTCAATATTACAGTTCACAGACTTGAGAAGAACGCACATTAAAAAACAGCTTTGAACCTACACCAGATATGGCTACTATACGTTAGCACAGTGTCTGTACAGACTAATTAAAACACGCTTTGAGGAAGTTTACAGCAAGAACATAGTAGCGATGCCATGTGGTGATTAAGCCATGAATCAAACAAAGTCTGTTTTAATAAAAAGGGCATTTGGAAAATATCCGGCCTGTTTGATGACCACCAACTGATGGGCAAAAGCTGGGTGGGCCAACTGCTGCAACTGCCCAGCAAAAGCTACAGGGCCAAATTCTCTTCTGGTGTAAGTTGACACAGCTTCATTGACTACAATGGAGCTATGCCAGCTCACACCAGCAGAGAACGTGGGCCACAGTTTCAAAGAAGCATCCTGCTTCTCAGAGGGAAGAGCCTGATTCTGTAAGATGCTGAACACTCAGCTCCTAGAGAATTAACTGTATATTATGTGGGTTCAGAATTGACCTAACATTGGATTAGAATTGACCCAACATTGCCCCCACTGGGACATCTCCCATCAAATGCTAACACATGACAGTGACTTCTGCTTAATTGGGCCAGTCTTAGCATAAATTCCACTTAACAGTAATGCACTTGACAGGCATTAAACAAGTTTGAAATTCTGAGCTCTAGGGCTTTAATAAAAAATGATCAAATACAGATTAAAAATGAAAGAGAATCTGCATATTCCTGGAGTTTCATTTAGAACAGAATTTATAGACTTTACCTGCTGTCTTTTATGTACATTCTGTGGTTGAAGCAACAGAACTGGGCCCTGAATTGGGACACTGGGACACCCCCTGGATAACCCAATTAAGCAGATTCTACTGTACTCATGAAATGGGACTTCTGTTTATTTCATTCCCTTTTAAAAAGGGAACAAAAACTCACCACAAAGCCCTGATTCTGAGAAAGAGGAGAAAAAAGTCTGACCTTTGTGTTCTGTAAATAATGGTTATCATTGCAAACGCCACAGCAGTAAGCAAGCCATAGTCTAGTCCCAGGAGAGCAGAGGCCACAAAAGCTACAATCCAGATGGCCTAAACATCAAACAAAAGCTACATATTAAAATGCATCCAGTTTTTTTTTTGTTAACATGGCTCAGGCCCACATATATACACTACCACAGTTCAAGGGGAGATCACATTGTAACATTTCTCCTTGATATACTGCAAGGCAATACCCTCTGAGACAGATACGCTGGAGTGTTTTATAATTTGACATGTGAGTTGTAAAAAGAGCATTAACTGTAGAACATGTTTTACTATGTGTTAGAGATTCAACCTCCTATGAAGCTGGTCCTGTAAAGACAAACAGTGCAAGGGGAATTACAAGTAGCCTGATTGTATATTATCATTATATTGAGCAGAAGACTCACCATACATTGATTACACAGCAAAATACCAGTAGTGCTGATGTTTGGTATCATCCAACACACCTAGGGTTACCAAATTTGGCTGGATGAATTCCTGGAAGTTTCATCACATGACATTATCTTTAATTAAAGATGAATCTTTTATTCCAGGAGACTCTAGGACAATTCTGGAGGGTTAGCAACCCTAAACACACCCAGGTAGCAGAATGGGCACAAGAACTCAGTACAGGCATCTCAGTGAAGCCCTCAAGAGGTGATGAATTATGGTGCTATCTGAGTGGGAGGGAATCAGGAAAGTGCAGAGGGACTGGGGAGATTAAACAAGGCACAGCAGGCTTGCAGCTTGTTATGGAAAAAAGGGAGTTCCTGCTATTTGGAGGATGGTAGGGCCTGCGCCTCTACATACAGAGGCCCAGTGGCATGTTTGAGCCAGCAGGACCAGGGCTCAACAGTTTCTCAGGTCTCATGTGGCAGTGAAGGTCAGATGTGGTTCCATGGGTGAAGGCCTTGTCCAGGTGACTTCAGGAGTCTCAACCCCAGGGTTACTCCGTATATACAATAGTGGTTGCTACCCAGTCTTGCAGCCCCAGCTACTGCCCAGCAGGTAACCAGTGTCTGTGGGCATTTCTATGGTTCAAAAGGTCTTGCGCACATTTTCAACTCCCTCGATAGACAAGTGGGGCACTACCCCAGCAGCTGTTGCTGCAAGCCCCAACAGTGAACCAGGTAACAACTTAACCTGCTACCATGGAATCACAAAGAGTAAGTGATGCCTCTTCAGGGGGAGGGATAGCTCAGTGGTTTGAGCATTGGCCTGCTAAACCCAGGGTTGTGAGTTCAATCCTTGAGGGGGCCATTTGGGATCTGGGGCAAAAATTGGGGATTGGTCCTGCTTTGAGCAGCGGGTTGGACCAGATGACCTCCTGAGGTCCCTTCCAACCCTGATATTCTATGTTTATGTCACTCTTGGCCTGGGCCCACTGTCAGGCTAACCATTCCTTGGCAGTAAAGGAGGAGAGCACAAGGGGATTTGTTTTTCATGTTACTTAGGGACATCTGTAGGATCCAAAGGCTTTTGCACGTTCAGCCGACCTCTAGCATGTTTTCTATAACATTACTGAAAAACAGTCCTGCTTCCACCTGCAACCAAACTACTTTCAACACTAGCTGAGCAGGAATCTGCTGTTCACAACTATTGTCAGCAACAGGTCATTTTCCTAGCGTAGCTGGACCTTTGTACTGTAACTTCTTCATCTGATACAACAATACACTTATAATTGCCTGGAAAGCTTCCACTCTTTTGTAGATTCTTGGGGAATGTTGAACTGTTGCTTAAAAAAAAGTAGGAAAAAAAGGAATTAATTTACACTATGATAGCATTTTCACTTACCAGTTCGATCTTACTGGTTCTCCAGAAATGTGTTATATCTCCAAACTGTTTAAACATTCCTTTCAGATTCACCATTACGATCGCAGCTAGCACAGTCTAGGAACAAATTTTATGACATTTTTATTTTACCCTTGAAAACTATGTCACTCAGAAATAGCTTTCCAAGGCATCATTAAAATGGCCATGTTTATGCACTTTATACTATTGATGGGAACTAACCTGCAAGCCTGTTAAATGCACATTCCCTTTAAACCACAACTTTTCAGACTACACATTAAGATACTGTGCCTATTAAAGCTTTAGGGATTGCATATTATCTTGCATACATTACAACAGAAACATAGATACAATTATCCAAGAGAATAAAAGAAGCAAATACAGTATAAATTTGTGTGCTAATCATCACTTCCCTCCCCGCTGATCGATTTCAATAACCTCTTTCTCCCTTAACATCCCATTCAAGAATTCTTAGTTCCGTACACAGTGTACATATTTAGGGTGATCTTATTTTCATTTCTCAGAAGGAACAAAACTTCTAACATGGCTAGTATTAAACACAAGAGGAGTGCTCTGACTCCTTCGCTATACTCTGCTTTCTAAGTTAACTTAAAAAAACTCCAAAAGCCCACCAACCCAGGGCCCAATCCTGGAAGGCGTTGAGTGCCCTCCTCAGTCCCGTTGACCTCAGTGGGTGTTAAGGGCATTCAGCACTTTTTAGGATTGGGCCCTAAGATGTTAATTCATTTAGATACAGATTTTGTGATAGTTAAGCAAAGCTAGTTGACTTTTGCCCATACACACAATATCCAAAGGCAAAGTTCCCATACCTGAGGTAGTGGTTCAAAGAGGTAACCAATAGCCACAATGACTAACAGAACCATGATTGAGGACAGCGTACCTGCAATCTGAACAAAAAGGTACAAGAAATCACATTTCTGAAGAATAAAAACTGCTGAAGGCAACAAGACAGAATGCAAACGTTACTGGTTGGCCTGCATTGCGCTTTCTGAAATACTGGAGGTTCAGTGATTTTCTGATCCCTCATTCCAGCTCCATTAGTTTCATATTGATACATCCTCTGTGCTTCTACTTTGGCCTTGGCTAGACTACAATACCATGAGAAATGCTGTTCACTGTCTCTGGACCAACCAGAGGCCAGAAGACCTGGAAATCTCATCAAGCAACAGGCTCCAAAATCTGCAGTTCCAGAAAGTAAATATTCCCTGGCCTAAACATTTGGATAGACACACCTGAGTTTTCCCTCCAGTGCTCTCCTGAACAAGACTCCGAGACATTGAGCAAGTGATCGAGAAGGTTTGGAAGAAGGATCCTGCAGAATTACATATTCCCAAGGCAATAAGTTCCTGTTTCAGATGAGAAATCAAAAGAATCATGCAGAACAATTCTACAAATAGAGATGTCGGCTACTTCTACATATTACTTTAACAGCTGCTTCTAATTTACATAATTTCCAACAGGGCATTATCTCCTGTGCTAGCAGTGCACACACTAGTTGGCTCATATTGAATCATACATTAAACATAGTATTTGGTGGTGTGGAGGGACTGTTTCCCCGTCTTTCCACAGCAACGATTCATGGGTTGAATTCTGAAATGTAAAACACAGAATTATATAAAATTGTCCATTTTCAGGCTTAACTTGGGGTTAACTTTATGATTCTAGTATTCAAATTATATGCAACATCTTCCTCTACCCTAGTTAGTTTGCCCTGTTGTGTGTAGTTAAAAAAAACAGTTGTCATGTGTTATCCCAGAGATGGCTGCATTTCTGTGGTGGGTGAAGCAATTATTGTGTGTGTGTGTATAAATAATATTTGAAAAATAAAAGCAAATGTATATATAAGGCACACTGCTTCACCAGGGAGCTGTTAACATGACATACAAAACGTGAATAAGATTTATGGGGCTAGATCTTCCGCTGGTGTAAACGGATGTAGCTCCACAGAAGACAAAGGAACTGTGCCCAGTAACACCAGCCCAGAATTTGGGCCACGGTCTCTCTGGGTGAAAGAAGAAAACCATAAAACCACAAACTGATGGGCTTAATCATGCTCCCAAAGTCAGTAGTGAAACTCACATTGACTTCAATAGGTGCAGGACAAGGCCTACCATGGTGAAGGGCAAAGACCTGACCAAATACAGAAGCCTGGTATTGTGCTCTGGAGCGGTGGAATCCTAGTCCCACTGAAGTCAGTGGCAAAACTCCCACCGACTCAAATGGGGCCAGAATTTCACCTGGGGAACGGTCACAGTGAGACACAGGACACCTCTACTAACAGCACTCTCCTGCCAGTTCCAAAGATTTTACCGTAAGGAACTGACAGCAAGGGAGAGCAGACAGATGATAACCTGGGTGAGATTCTGTGCTGCGTCTCTAAGGGGCTCAGCACTGAACTTGCAGCTCAGGGGGAGATGATCCTAAAGCCTTGTCTCCACTACAAAGTTTGTTCAACAAAAAGCTGCCTTTTGTTGACAAAACAGTGGATGCGTACACACTGCAATGCGACTTTTGAAAGCAAAAAATGCCCTATTTTGGTGACAAAGTAAAACCACCTCAACGAGAGACATAAGGCTTTTTGCGCAAAATTTTTGTCCACAAAATAACAGTGAAGACACCACGCTTGATTTTATTGCTTTAACTGGCCTCTAGGAGGTTCCCACAATGCCAATCACGACTGCTCTGGTCAGCAGTTTGAACTCCACTTCTCTGCAGCCAGGTAAACCACCATCCGCCCCTCCCACTTCGAAGGCCCAGGAATTTCTGAAATTCCATTTCCTGCTGGCTGCGCGTGGAGAGGTCTCATCGCATCTTCCCAGGTGATCGCGGCACGTTATCGCAGCAAACGCTCTCCTGCTTGGACCACTGCGGAGCTGCTCAGTATATGGGAAGAGGAGGCTGTGCAGTCCCAGCTGTGCTTGAGCCATAGGAATTTTGATACCTCTCGGCAGATTTCTCAAGGACTGTGCAAAAAGGGCTATGGTTGGGACATGCTGCAGTGCAGAGCGAAGATAAAGGAGCTGAGGCAGGCGTACCATAAGGTGAGGGAGGTAAACCCTCGCTCTGGTGCTGCACCTAAGACCTGCCAGTTCTATAAGGAGCTGGATGCTATTCTTGGTGGCGACACCAACTCCATCGCCAAGAGCCCCTTGGATACTTCAGCGGGCCTGGAGGCACTGGAAAGAGGATCAAACCCGGAGGACAAAGTCATTGATGAAGAGGTGGAGTTAGACAATGATGTGGAGCTCCTGGCAGGATCAACCGGTGGGGCAGGAAGCCAGGAACTGTCCTCCACTCCAGAGGTGTCTAGCCAGCCTCAGCAGTTGCTCTCCAGCGAGCAAGAAGCAGGAGAGGAAAAGTGGCTGCGGTTTGTGTCATGTGAGGGTGGGTTCAGGGTACAGAAATGTGGGAGGCTGGCTGTGTTTTTGTGTGCTGGACATTTCCCTGTGTAGCTATTCATTACAGTGGAACAGGGCGTTGATGCATGCTGAGATCTCATGGGAATCCTCTAGCTAGATCTCCAGGAAAGTTTCCTGGAGGTACTCGGTAATCCTCTGCTGAAGATTCCTTGGCAGAGCGGCTTTGTTCCTTCCCCCATTGTAGGAAACTTTCCAGCATCATCTTTAATTTGTTTCCTACAAATTGAGGTAGCAGGCACTACCAATACATACACAGGCAGTTTCATCATTTGCTTACTGGAATGTAAGGCCTCAAATGTCACCATTGCTTCCTAGGAAAACTACATGTAACGTAACATAGCAGCACCAATCACAGAGCTATGCATTACTGGTTCTCATTTTCAAAGTGTTGCCTCAAAGACTTCCTGATTTGAATTGGCCCCCGACTAGACTCCTCTGATAGCTCTGGTATCTGGCTGCTCCAAATCAGCAGCCAAGCGGTCTGAGTCAACACTCCACCCCTGAGCAAACCTTTCACCCTTAGCTTCACAAACATTATGCAACGTACAACATGCAGCTATGACCATGGGTATTATTGCCCGCATTGAGGTCTAACCTGCCATAAAGGCATCGCCAGCAGCCCTCTAATCTGCCAAAGGCACATTCCACTGTCATCCGGCACCTACTCAGCATGTTGCTGAACTGCTCCTTACTGCTATCCAGGTTTCCTGTGTAAGGTTTCATGAGCTACAACTGTAAGGGGTACATCGGGTCTTCCAGGATCACTATGGGCATTTCAACATCCTCCACTGGTCTGGAAAGAAAGTCCCCATTTGTAGCTTTCTATACAGGCCGGTGTTCCTGAAGATGCGTGTCACGCACCTTCCCAGACCACCCCACGTTGATGTCAGTGAAATGCCCATGCTGATCCACAAACGCCTCCAACACCATGGAGAAGCACCCCTTCCTATTGATGTACTCTGTCACAAGGTGGTTTGGGGCCAAATTGGAATGTGTGTGACATCTATCACCCCTCCACAGTTAGGGACGCCCATTTCTGCCAAAACGTTTACTATTTCATGCACATTTCCAAGAGTCATGGTCCTTCATAGCAGGATGCAATTAATTGCCCTGCATGCTTGCATTATTGCAGGCCCAACGGTAGATTTCCTGACTCCAAATTGATTCGTGACTGACTGGTAGTAGCCTGGAGTTGCCATCTTCCACACAGCAATTGCCACATGGTTCTCTACCAATAGGGCAACTCTCATTCTGTTGTCCTTGCGCTGCAGTGCTGGGGCGAGCTCCGCACACAGTTTCAAGAAGATGGCTTTCGGCATCCGAAAATTCTGTAGCCACTGCTCATCATCTTCCACTTGCATGACGATACGATCCCACCATTCAGTGCTTGTTTCCTGAGCCCCAAAGTGACAGTCTACCCTCTGCAACTGTTCTGTGAATGCCAAAAGCAATCTAAAAAGTTGCTCCTATCCAGATCACACAGCATGTCAGGCAACTGGGAGTCTTCTTCAGTTAGGAACGTTGTGATTAACTGCACTGCCATCCATGATGTGTTCATGACAGTGAGAGATCTATCCCTTCTTACAAAGATGCTGGTGTGCACAGCAAAGGGCTGTTGAAAAATGCCACGAAAGAAAGGCAGAAGCCCATGGAATGCTGGGACAGAAAGCAATGCATCACGGGACACTGAGCCTGGTCCCAAGATGTGCCATGATCCGCTCTGCCTTCCCACAAGATCTAGCAGCAGAAGGTGTTGAGCTAGACTGTGGGATAGGTATCCACGCTGCACTGCTCATACTGTTGATGCTAGGACCCCAAGTGTGGACACGCTCTGCTGACAGAGGGAGTGAGTGTGAATATGCAATACCAATTTTTATTATAGCACTTTTTGAGTGTCAACATAACTTTTGTAGACAAAACTCTGTAGTGTAGACAAGGCTTAAAGCAGCTTAAAGCCACCCTGTGCTCTCCTAATCCTGGGATTTTCTATGGCTGGAGAGACCCCAGTGTAATTTAGACAGCCCTGGGGACTTAAGTTACAGCAACCTCCCTGGGCTACTGTCTGGGGCTCAGCACTGCCCAGAAATTATGCAGTGCTGTGGCCCTGTCCCCGACACATCCCTCTCATTCCCACAGCATGTGAGGCGGGCCTCAGACGATGACCTTACACTGTTGTCTTCTAGAGGGCCTGTACTAGGGACTGGGGCTTTTAGGGTCCCTTTATGCCACTTTGACCCAATTACCAAGCATACAGAGGCTGGAGTCAGAGGGATGATCTTATCCCCGTCAATGAGACATATGGCTCAGAAGGGATTACAGAACAAAGGACAGATGTTAGCCACATTAGTAATGCACTACTGAAAAGTGCTTCAGACGCTACAGTGACAAGCACAATATAAGAACCTATGCAGAATAGAACAGAACATGAGAGGTGATTTTTCAGATAACTGGGTAATAGATCATTAAAGGCTTGATCTAATGTCCGCTGAATTAAGTGTAACGACTACCACTGACTGACGCTGGCATTAGATCAGGTTCTTGGGGTTTACATTTTCATAGGCCAACATATAAAAAAAAATCCAAAGCTAGGTTACCTGATTTCCATCAATAGTGTAGCCATGTTTAAGTGCAAAGATTTTGGCCATTGATACAGCCATGGAAAAGCCAACAATTGCTATTGCTAATGCGTCTACAAACACTGCTGAGAGGAGATTTATATCAGGTACTTTTGGAGCAAGTAATCTAGAAGATGAAATGATAAAGAGTTACTATAACAATATACCCGCCACATTGAAAAAAAGAGTATAGCTTGAATAAGGATATACTCCATTCACTGTCCTTACCCTTTAGGGATATCCCCAACAATATCCACTTCATATGTGTTGGACAGATTCATTCCAGCTGAAACTCCAGTACCTACTATTACCTAAAAGCACATATGTAAACTGGTTTAGAAGGGTACGAATTATTTAGGGCGCATGCACCCATTTGAAAAAAGTGCTGAAAAGAGAAAGAGAGGGCGCAATTTGAGGGGAAAACCTTGGTTAGAACCAATGCTAAGAATGGACATTAAGTGGATGTGATGGAAATTATTAGTCAATTAGCTTCTGGAAACACAGTCTCACATCTCTCAGTCGGACTGCCACTGCTTACGCAAACCCTGGACATTGCTCATGAACCCTAACATGCTAAAGAAAAAAAATATCCAAGTGTACACTAACAAGATACATACTAATACTAGCACTTATCATACAACTCAAAGCACTTTCTAAAAAGGTAGCCAAGCAGTATTACCCCCATTTTACAAATAAGGGCCTCAACGTTAAACACAAGACTGTCCCTGAGATGTGAAACAACCTAACGAAAGAAAGTGGCTGGAACCAGTCCCATATGGGATTATCAGTCAAAAAGGGCAAGGCCTGATGGGTCCTCTTCCATAAAATGGATTGATTTCAGTGCTTTGGTCCAGATGGAAATGGTGTTTTGAACTATTAATGTAGAACAACATAGTGTTTTTTTGTAAATCAAGACAGTGAGGGTGTGACGGGATCCCCGGGGTGCTGTCTGGGACTGTGGGACCGCTGTGCCCCCTTAACTCTCCAGCCTGGGCTGTCTCTCACACTGCCTTGCTCGTGTCAAGCAGCAAACCCCTCCAAGCACTGTTATCACTCAGCACAACCGCATGTGGAGCCCCACGCCCAGCTAGATTGCATGAATGCTCCCAGAGCCACTCATCAATCACATAGAGAAAGGCACCAGCCAAATCCCTACAGCTCCAGCCTTGTACCTCAGGAATATACCGTCTTGCACTGCTCAAGATGAGCAGTTATTAATTGGTTCACCACTTCATCAATGGAAAGTGGATATATCACCAGCCTTTGAAAACCTGAGCAGATTTACCAAACACTTCAGGCAAACTCACTGGTAAAGATAAACAGGATAAAAGCCAAGTTTACGGATTACAAAAGATAGACTTTAAGTGATTATAAGTATTAGGCAAAAAGTTAGAGTGGTTACCAAAAATAAAATAAAACATAAGCACGCAGTCTAAACTCTCAACACTATGAGACTGGGTATCATAGAGGGCTTGTCTACACTGGCGCTTTACAGCGCTGCAACTTTCTCGCTCAGGGGTGTGAAAAAACACCCCCGAGTGCAGCAAGTTTCAGTGCTGTAAAGCGCCAGTGTAGACATTGCGCCAACGCTGGTAGCTATGCTCCTTGAGGAGGCGGTTTTTTTAGAGCCCTGGGAGAGAGCTCTGCCGCGACTACACAAGCCATGTTAAAGCACGGCCACAGCAGCGCTTTAACATTGCCAGTGTAGACTAGCCCTTAGATTAAGCAGTTTCTCTCACCCCACTGAATATTGCAGGTCATGGTACACAGGTTTCACCCTTGAAACCTGGGCCAGTCTACTCTGTTGGTCTTCAGTCTTCTGAGCATTCTTGTTGCTTGCAGCGTAGGTGGGGGGAGGAGAAAAGGCCAAGCATGTGGCCACTGTGTTCTGTTTTATACCCTTAGTCCATGTGCTTGGAGAACAAGTCCAGGCATGTCTGGTGAGCATTGCTGAGTCACAAAGTGAAGCAATACCTCAGTGTGTCTTCTGTGAGTGAGTCATTGACTTGTAACTCCTCTGCTGGACGATGACTGGTAACGTCTATTCAGCACCCACCCGGGCATTGGTTACCTCCCCTTGTCAAGGTCAAATCCAAGACTTCATTGCAAATCTACATGGTCAAAATTACCCTTCTGATGACAGTCTAACGTTCAACTCCTACTAACTCTAGGAAGGGTTTGTTCTATATTGTTCATACATTGCTGCCTTCGGAATCCCAAGAGATACTTTTATGCAAGAGTCCTAGAAGTATTAACTCAATAAGGTACTATAGAAATTACTCTCAATTAGGGCTGTCGATTAATTGCAGTTAACTCATGCGATTAACTCAAAAAAATTAATCGTGATTAATCGCAGGTTTAAACAATAGAAATTTATTAAATATTTTGGATGTTTTTCCTACACTTTCAAATATATTGATTTCAATTACAACAGAGAATACAAAGTGTACAATGCTCATTTTATATTATTTTTATTACAAATATTTGCACTGTAAAAGTGATAAACAAAAGAAATAGTATTATTCAATTTACCTCATACAAGTACCATGATGCAATCTCTTTATCATGACAGCACAACTTACAAATGTAGATTTTTTTTTGGTTACATAACTGCACTTAAAAACAAAACAATATAAAACATTAGAGCAGGGATGGGCAAACTTTTTGGCCCGAGGGCCACATCGGGGTTCCAAAACTGTATAGAGGGCCGGGTAGGAACGCTGTGCCTCCCCAAACAGCCTGGCCCACTCCCACTTCCTACCCCCTGACTGCCCCCCTCAGAACCCCCGACCCATCCAATCCCCTCTGCTCCTTGTCCCCTGACCACCACCTCCCGGGACTCCCGCCCTAATTGCCCCCCGGGATCCCACCCCCTACCCACCCATCCCTGTCCCCTGACTGCCCCAACCCCTATCCACACCCCTGCCCCCTGACAGCCCCCCCCCCAGGACTCCCATGTCTATCCAACTGCCCCTTGTTCCCCATCCCCTGACCCCCCCAGAAACTCCGCCCCATCCAACCACCCCCTCCCCTAACCGCCCCCCCCCCCGGGACCCCGTCCTCTATCCAACTGCCCCTTGCTCCCTGTCCCCTGAGTGCCCCGACCCCTATCCACACCTCCACTCCCTGACAGCTCCCCCAGGACCCCCGCCCAGTCCAACCGCCCCACTCCTTGACTGCCCCCCAGGACTCCCTGCCCCTTATCCAACCCCCCTGCTCCCCGCCCCCTTACCATGCCGCTCAGAGCAGCAGGAGCTCACAGTCACGCTGCCCACCGGGAGCGGCGGGCCAGAGCGCGGTTGGTGCGGTGCGCTGAGGCTGCAGGGGAAGGAGGGACAGGGCTGAGGGCTAGCCTCCCCGACTGGTAGCTCAGGGGCCAGGCCGGACAGCCCTCAGGACCGTAATTTGGCCACCTCTGCTTTAAAGCCTACAAGTCCACTCAGTCCTAATTCTTGTTCAGCCAATTGCTCAGACAAAAACAAGTCTGTTTACATTTGCAGGAGATAATGCTGCCCGCTTTTTATTTACAATGTCATCAGAAAGTGAGAACAGACGTTCGCTTGTGATTTTTGTAGCCGGCATTGCAAGGTATTTACATGTCAGATATGCTAAACATTCATATGCCCCTTCATGCTTCAACCACCATTCCAGAGGACATGCTTCCATGTGTTAATTCAATTTGTGACAGAACTCCTTGGGGGAAGAATTGTATGTCTCCTGCGCTGGGTTTTACCCACATTCTACCATATATTTCATGTTATAGCAGTCTCAGATGATGACACAGTATGTTGTTCGTTTTAAGAATGCTTCTATGGCAGATTTGACAAAATGCAAAGAAGGTACCAAGGTGAGATTTCTAAAGGTAACTACAGCACTCGACCAGAGGTTTAAGAATCTGAAGTGCCTTCCAAAATCTGAGAAGGACGGGGTGTGGAGCATGCTTTCAGAAGTCTTAAAAGAGCAACACTCTGATGAGGAAATTACAGAACCCGAACCACCAAAAAAAGAAAAATTAACCTTCTGCCAGTGGCATCTGACTCCGATGATAAAAATGAACATGTGTTGGTCTGCATGGTTTTGGACAGTTATCGAGCAGAACCCATCATTGGCATGGATGCATGTCCTCTGAAATGGTGGTGGAAGTATGAAGGGACATATGAATCTTTAGTGCATCTGGCACGTAAATATCTTGCAACGCCATCTACAACAGTGCCATGCGAATACCTGTTCTCACTTTCAGGTGACATTGTAAACAAGAAGTGGGCAGCATTATCTCCTGCAAATGTAAACAAACTTGCTCATCTGAGCGATTGGCTAAACAAGAAGTAGGACTGAGTGGACTTGTAGATTCTAATATTTTACATTTTGTTTTGTTTTTCAATGCAGTTTTTTGTACATAATTCTACATTTGTAAGTTCAACTTTCATGATAAAGAGATTGCACTACAGTACTTGTATTAAGTGAATTGAAAAATACTATTTTTATTTTTACAGTGCAAATATTTATAATAAAAATACATATAAAGTGAGCACTGTACACTTTGTATTCTGTGTTGTAATTGAAATAAATATATTTGAAAATGTGGAGAACATCCAAAATATTAATATAAATGGTATTCTATTATTATCAGCACAATTAATAGAGATTAATTTTTTTAATCACTTGACAGTCCCATTCTCAATACCTATAGGATTTAATAAAGAATGAAATATTTTCTATAGGCTTTTGAGAACCATCCTATAGAATGTATAGGAGGGATATACGTCACTATTAAATTTTACAGGACTTTTCCATGTATGCGTCACAGGTGAAATATTCTGTGTACATGCACAAAATATACAACTATTCACAACTGACTTACCACAATGATCTCCATAGGAATAGGAACTGGCAGTTTCTTCTTAAACCGGTCATTAATTTCTTTCCCACTCAGCAGCAAAACAATGCATGTTAATCCAACAACTAAGGTTGCAATGTTGGTTTTTGTGATATTTGAAAGTACAGCAATTAAACTCTGCAACATAATAAAATTCTGATAGTTATTCCATGATGATTTTATTTGTCCAAAGATATTTGTATTCAGTTGCTTAATAGTCTCTGTCCAGTAAGCTGCCCCGGGAAGCCAAGATGTGTGTTGCTATCTGGGTTTTTGCTTATCTCCAGAGTATGAAAGCACCTCACAAACTGTAGAGAAAATACATACGATTTCCTCCACCTAGACTTTTTACTCCTAACAGTAAATATCTGAGTAAGGAGAATACGTTATTAGAGCAACTACTGGCCCAAAAACACAGGACATATTAAGCTGCTTTTGTGGCATTAATGTACATCTTTTTATGGCCAAAAGATGCAATACTAGAGTTTGTCAAGAATTGGGCACAAAATTTGAACAAAAGTCTTTTTCAGAGGGAAAAAATAAGTCTAAACACCGAGTTAAACCATACTTCAATAGTCTCAAGCAGTCTTTAGCAAGTCAAATCTGTTTAAAGCTGCATAAACAGTTTTAAAGCTGCTGGACACAACCAGCGAGGGTATCGTGGCAATGGATTATTTTTGGCTGGGTGACAGTAATCTTCCATATCGGCTGTTAAACTGACCAAAAAACCTAAAAGTTCTTTAAGTTAAAAACGTCTTAAAAAGAAACATTGCCCTGTAGCGTTAATAGAAGCAGTTACAAAAAGAAACCCACTAGGAACACAAATCCAAAGCCTTGCTGCAGACAGCTATGTAATTATAAAAGGGGATACACTATGACGGTTACACAGCATGCTTGGAAAATATTATCCTTTTTCCTCCTAACTGCTTCAAGTGCTAATTCACCACTGGCTTTTTGATAGGTCACCTAAGCATCAAAGCTGAAAAGTTATCAGTGTCGTATCCCCAGTTTCTGGAAGGCTGGTTACGTTTACACAAATGGATAATTAAATCTATCTTAGGTTTTCTATAGCTCATTATACCATTGTAGTTTTTAAGTGCTGCAACTTTTCTACTGGTGTGCCATTAACCAGTCCAAAGGATTGGGTCTCCTAAGAGATCAGAGGCTTCCAATATTCCTCTGCTCAGACTTCCTTGCTCTGGTCTTAAAGGCAGATACTGAATTACAGCAAAAACTGGTTTTCCAAAACTAGTGGGAGAGAGAGATTCTAATATATTTCAACTATCTGCCTGTTTATGAGAACAGACAAAGGGGCGACATGATGTGCAATGTGCACACAGAAACACAGCTGATAAAGGGACATGCTCATTTAGACTTACAATTTATAACGCAGTGCACATAATATCTGATTTTTCAAAGCTCAGCTGTGTAGATCCATACACAATGGCTTAGCATACATTTAAAGTTACAATAATTAAATCAGAGCTTTTGAATATTTTCGAAACTGGAGTGCGGCGTCAGAGACATGTGGAGATTGGAAAAGCAGCTCAGGCTATATTGTTCATGTGTAGTACATGGGTAGTAGAAAATGGGAAACGACTGCCTGGGAAGGAGTACTGCAGAAAGGAATCTGGGGTCATATGCTTTTAAGATAGTTACTTACTTACTTACTTACATATACAACTGAAAGGGCTCCACTGTAGCGCTTCGTCTTGATTCCAAGCAGATACTTTAACTGGGAGGTAAAGACATGAACTGCCGCGGCAGTAGTGAACCCTCGTACCAGTGGCTCCGTTAGATAGATGGCTACAAAACCAAACCGAAGGAGACCTAAAGACAACTATTGAAGAACAATAGGGTCAAATTATGCAACTTACCAGTGCACTCAATTGTAACATAAAAGTCAGCGCTGTAAAGAACAGAGCAGACCAGATTCCTGCCAACCCTGACATCAAGCAAACCAGAGACAGTCCAAGCAAATCTAGGCTTTCCTTCAGAACCAATTCTACTTCCCCCTTTCTGCAGGAATAAAGTTTCAGTGAGCAACCTTCTCACTGACCCAGGCCAGTCTGAGGGGGTTCAGTGCCATCAGTGCTAGGATGGAGTCGGGGTATAGGTCACACATATATAGACCTAGTATCCTATGGTTTATGGAAGGCTTTAAAGGAATAGTGAAAAGAGGTTTCCTGTCAGACCGGAGGTGGTAGTGGTGAAGGAGGAAAAGGATCTCTCTGATGTGCCTCAGCCAAAGCTGAGATGTCTGGAGAAATTCCCTGTTTCCAAGTTCTCCCTTAATCTTAGGTACATAGTTAGCATGATGCAGCTCATATCCCCCAGAACTGTGTTGGGGCATGAGCACTAGCATTTTACTGTAGGGTTTGGGCAGGCTCCATAACCTGGGACCCCCTATCACTGCAAGTTTGAGAGAATTGCCTGAACTTGCCCTACAGCAAGCTACAAGCATATTACCTGTATGATCCCTGAAAGCAAGGTGACGGCCACAGCTACCTTTACCCTCATGGCATCTCTGGCTTTATAGTTTTCAAGGAGATCAGTGCTATTGGTGGAATTAGATTCCATAATATTAAACATTTCATCAGGAGCTTCTCTGACAGCCACTCCACCAATCATCAGACTGATCACCGCAAACGTGCCTCAAATAAAAGACAGAGGAAAAATAGGTGCAAATTCTGCATGTCAGTTAGGACAAACTTACTTGCTTGTTAACTAGGGTTCCTTATACAATGGATTATCTCATGTTTTTACACTTTTGTGGAATTAAACATTTATCTCCAAACTATTTCAGAGTTTTCAATCTACAAAGTTGCATTTTTAGTAATGAAATTTGCCCTTATACTCAGGACCAATACAGTGGTTTATACATTGAATAAACACTCCTGTGGCAGGTAAATATAATTATTTTACAGATGCAGAGAAATTAAATAAATTTGTCCAAGACCACATAGCTAGTTGGCAGCAAAGCTGGACTTCCTGGTTTTCATGCTCATGTCTACTCCACTAGCTACTGTTGCTTCTATTCCTTCTTAAATATATTAGATAAGATGACAGCAAACACAGCCTGCTGGCCTTTGAGACTATGGAAAGTACCTAAGAATTTCAAGTTTAATGAAGAAAAATAATCAGAAAGTTTGTCCTATTTATTTATTTTTACAAAGTATTATTTGAAAAGAAAACACTTCAATTGTACATAAAGAAAGATACCTATTGATATGTGTCTAGAGGTCCCAAAAAAGGTATATAGAAAAACAGGATAAAATGAAGAATATAGGCCAAATACCGGGGGAACAGCTGCCAGCAAAGCGTAGGCTAATCCTAGAAAACAAGATCAGGGAGAAAGGGAGCCACGTTAGGAAAAAACAGAAAGGGTCTGTTTCAAGATAAAAACCACATCATCCCCTTAATGATATAAGAACTATTAAACACATGTAGCAAACACTTCATTTCACATATCCAAAGAGACATGAGGAAAGAACATTCTTCAACTGCACATTTAAATTTAGGGCCTGATCCCGCAACGCAGAGTGATCCTATTGAGGAAACAAGAAGCCTGCAATGACAGGCTTTGGGGGGTGCATGTATTTTTTAATGGACCATACCTTCAATCATCACTCCCCCAAGAAGCTTCGCAGAATAATAAAAGACAAAAGACTAGGACTTACCCGCTGAAGCATCCCACATTTGCTTTCCTTCCTTTGCGAAATGTGTGTGCCAGTCTTTACTGATTTACACTCAAACCACCACACTGGAATCATTGGTGTTGCACACTGGTGCAAGTCAACACAAATTTGGCTCAAATGTAGAATACAAGGGAAGGACCAAGCTGTAATCTCTTGACCTTATCACTGCCACTAGTAAATGAAGTAAAAGAACAGAAGCTTCTATTCTGTTGGTAAAGGAAAAGATCAGGAGTGTTCCTAGGAGCACTTGTAAATGCCAAAAGATAGAATCATATTTTTAAAAAAAAGGAAGCCACAAAATGAAGAGCAAAGTTCACTGTTGCTCACCTATAAACCATGAGGCAGTGACTACTATGAGATAAGGCTGCTGCAGTTTGTGTTTCCAACACATAACAGACATGTAATACCTTTGGCTAGAATATCTGAATGCTTTGTGCAGCTAGTGTCTCCTTTGAAGTATTTTGAATGTTTATCATTAAATGTAAGTAAAGCTACAGATTTTATTTGATATGCTAAAAATAAAAAGGCTGTACCCAATGTAAAAATCCTTAAGCTAAACTGAGAAACGCACAAAACCAACAGAGTGCATACCCAGAAAAGGAATAAAAGCCTCTCTGACAACCTAGGGTTTGAACCTTCTATTACGTAGAAGCGATGACACCTGTAAAAGCTTCAGACACAGTTAACCCTTTTTCCTTGTTCCTAGATTTGTCTCTATTCAAAGAGGGAAGAGTGATCTGGCAGCGTGATCTCAAACCAAAGATAAGGGAAGTCGCTTATACTTGCTAACAACAGTGGTGGTGGTAGTCTTGCAGAAGCACCCAAAGTACCAACCAGACTCAGGGTCCCATGGTGCTGGGCTCTACACAATCTCACACACTCAAAAAGCTATGCCTACGCTAGACTTCCTTGGGAAGCCTCCCACTGCAGCAATCCCATTGGTGGCAGCAATGACCTGCATACTAGCATAGACAGTAGGTTAGTATTTTTACTTCTAAGCAGGTCTGAAAGACCTGGTGGCAAAACGCTGGTGGCCAGCTGAGTCTAGGCTACATGAGTGTTCCTACTGGTGCTGAAGTACCAGTGCTAGTGTAACAGCAAATATGGACCCCCTCCAAAACACACCTTCTACTAGAGAGGACAAAACATGGTTCCTGCCCTGAAGACTTTACTCCACTTGCAGGGAAGTGGAGTAAGACTTCCAAGTTATTTCAGTGCATTTTAATGGATTTTCACTCCTATCATCAAGCTTCTCTCCATTAGTCTCCATGAAACACAGGAATCACCACTGACTACTCTGCACTGGCTGAGCACGGGAGAAGAAAAGGAGTCACAACTATGTCATGAAGGAAAAGATAAGGACCAATCTCTGGCACCTGATCTTTCTGAAAAGTTGCTCCAAGCAGAGGAGTCAAGCCAATCTTGCACTCCTCTGGCATTCCAGAGATGCTCTAGCTGCCAGTGGCCTATACAAGTGTAGTGGAGAAGAGGAGACTTGCCACTACTCTTGGGATGAATAGGTGAGGAGGGAGTAATAATTAAGGTCTTTTATCAACATGGTATTTAAGCACATGCCTACCTTTAAGGCAGGTGAGTAGTTTCACTGACTTCAACAAGACTACTCACATGCTGACGCACTTTGCACATATTTGATAATGGGCTCTTCAGTCTACAGAGAAAAGTGTAACATGATCCAATGGCTCGAAGCTTAAGGTAGACAAATTCAGACCGGAAATGCAGTGTAAACTTTTAACAGTGAGGGTAATTAACTGTTGAAACAATTTACCAAGCCTTTGTGGTGGATTCCCATCACTGGCAATTTTAAAATCAAGTCTGGTTGTTCTTCTAAGAAGATCTGCGCTAGAAATTATCCCGAGGAAGGTCTCGGCCTGTGTTACACAGGAGATCTGACTAGATGATCACAGTGGTCCCTTCTGGCCTTGGAAACTGTGAATTGGGGTCAAGTTCTTTGGATTGGGTGCTCAGAGAGGAGGATTTCACTTGTTACCACTGTCTAACAAGATGTACAGCAGCACTTTAAATGACAGCCTTTTCAACTGGTTTTCAGCATGTTGTGAAACACTACCACACAATCATCCAGGAGATCACTGCCACAACAGGACACACATGATGGTCTAAGAACGATAATAAAATTACAGACAGTTCTACTCACCTTGAGGAAGCTGCATAACCCCAGTGCTTATACCTGAGACTATGTCTCCTAACAAATATTCCTTCACCGGATAACGGGGCAGCCATTTTAAAACTGGTAAAAAACTGTAGAGATGAGACTTGGCTTTCTTGGAAGAACAACTGAAAATACAAAAAGGAAAAGAAGTGAGATCATAGCAGAGGGAAATTAAAAAGATTATAGAGCCCACCCCCTTGCTATCAAGTTCTTGCAGACCATTGGGGTGGGTCTGTGTGAGAGAGAGAGAGACAGACAGACACCAGGTACGCAGATTAACTAAGTAAGAATTTGTAAGGCACTAGCAGATATAAAACTCATACCGACAAGAACGTGCTATCTTCTGGCCAACAGACTGAGACGTCTTTTCCTTCTTGTGCAACTGTCCTTGTAAGAACTCTTGGTTATATACCGGTCTCTCCACCCAGTACATCTGGGTTTGCACAAGGCCCTCGTCATGTTCTTGAACATGTTCCATTGTACATTTCAATTATCAGGAACGGAAGAACCACCACTCCAAAGACTCTACAAAAAAAACCCTAGACACACATAAATGTACAGTTTAGCTTATTACTGTTATTTCTTAAACATCTAGTTTGGGGTTTTCTTCCAAGAAGCTTTAAGGACCTCAGTTTGACTACTCAGATACTACAGTGATGAGTGCGGTAATAAATGCATTGATCAGACAGCTTGTATAGTGGCTGTAAAATCACAGTTGTGGTCTTTATTACACAGAAGTGAATATTTCTACATTTCTTTTTTAAGCAAAAATCTCCTGCATCAATTATTTTGTAAGTATGGAAACTCAAATTTAACACAGAGGGTTAAATTCACTTTCAGCTGTTCTTCCCCTTTCCCTCACCACAGTCTTTCTAAAGAGGACTGCAATAGTTTAGGGAGATGTGTTATTTCTGAGTTATTTCCTGCTACCTCTCCTTATAAATGGTCATTGTTAATAGGACTGGGAGCTGAAACTCAAATACAAATACAGATTCCCCTTTAAAATTCAGAAATTCACTTCTCTTTACTCCAAGCAGTCAGTCACTTTATTTGCCTGTCCATCTGCCTCCTTCCTCTAAAAATTTACCCTCTCTTATTTCAGCTAGTCTGACAATACTGTCTCAGGCAAGTAGGGGATGGAAGTAGGCACAGGAAGGAGAGCTGGCTGTATTTCAAGGAATCCCTGTTGAGGTTACAGGGACAAACCATCCCAATGAGTCGAAAGAACAGTAAATATGGCAGCCGACCAGCTTGGCTTAACGGTGAAATCCTAGCGGATCTTAAACATAAAAAAGAAGCTTACAAGAAGTGGAAGGTTGGACATATGACCAGGGAAGAGTATAAAAATATTGCTCGGGCATGTAGGAATGAAATCAGGAGGGCCAAATCGCACCTGGAGCTGCAGCTAGCGAGAGATGTCAAGAGTAACAAGAAGGGTTTCTTCAGGTATGTTGGCAACAAGAAGAAAGCCAAGGAAAGTGTGGGCCCCTTACTGAATGAGGGAGGCAACCTTGTGACAGAGGATGTGGAAAAAGCTAATGTACTCAATGCTTTTTTTGCCTCTGTTTTCACTAACAAGGTCAGCTCCCAGACTGCTACGCTGGGCATCACAAAATGGGGAAGAGATGGCCAGCCCTCTGTGGAGATAGAGGTGGTTAGGGACTATTTAGAAAAGCTGGACGTGCACAAGTCCATGGGGCCGGACGAGTTGCATCCGAGAGTGCTGAAGGAATTGGCGGCTGTGATTGCAGAGCCATTGGCCATTATCTTTGAAAACTCGTGGCGAACCGGGGAAGTCCCGGATGACTGGAAAAAGGCTAATGTAGTGCCAATCTTTAAAAAAGGGAAGAAGGAGGATCCTGGGAACTACAGGCCAGTCAGCCTCACCTCAGTCCCTGGAAAAATCATGGAGCAGGTCCTCAAAGAATCAATCTTGAAGTACTTGCATGAGAGGAAAGTGATCAGGAACAGCCAGCATGGATTCACCAAGGGAAGGTCATGCCTGACTAATCTAATCGCCTTTTATCATGAGATTACTGGTTCTGTGGATGAAGGGAAAGCAGTGGATGTATTGTTTCTTGACTTTAGCAAAGCTTTTGACACGGTCTCCCACAGTATTCTTGTCAGCAAGTTAAGGAAGTATGGGCTGGATGAATGCACTATAGGGTGGGTAGAAAGCTGGCTAGATTGTCGGGCTCAACGGGTAGTGATCAATGGCTCCATGTCTAGTTGGCAGCCGGTGTCAAGTGGAGTGCCCCAGGGGTCGGTCCTGGGGCCGGTTTTGTTCAATATCTTCATAAATGATCTGGAGGATGGTGTGGATTGCACTCTCAGCAAATTTGCGGACGATACTAAACTGGGAGGAGTGGTAGATACGCTGGAGGGGAGGGATAGGATACAGAAGGACCTAGACAAATTGGAGGATTGGGCCAAAAGAAATCTGATGAGGTTCAATAAGGATAAGTGCAGGGTCCTGCACTTAGGACGGAAGAATCCAATGCACCGCTACAGACTAGGGACCGAATGGCTAGGCAGCAGTTCTGCGGAAAAGGACCTAGGGGTGACAGTGGACGAGAAGCTGGATATGAGTCAGCAGTGTGCCCTTGTTGCCAAGAAGGCCAATGGCATTTTGGGATGTATAAGTAGGGGCATAGCGAGCAGATCGAGGGACGTGATCGTCCCCCTCTATTCGACATTGGTGAGGCCTCATCTGGAGTACTGTGTCCAGTTTTGGGCCCCACACTACAAGAAGGATGTGGATAAATTGGAGAGAGTCCAGCGAAGGGCAACAAAAATGATTAGGGGTCTAGAACACATGACTTATGAGGAGAGGCTGAGGGAGCTGGGATTGTTTAGCCTGCAGAAGAGAAGAATGAGGGGGGATTTGATAGCTGCTTTCAACTACCTGAAAGGGGGTTCCAGAGAGGATGGCTCTAGACTGTTCTCAATGGTAGCAGATGACAGAACGAGGAGTAATGGTCTCAAGTTGCAGTGGGGGAGGTTTAGATTGGATATTAGGAAAAACTTTTTCACTAAGAGGGTGGTGAAACACTGGAATGCGTTGCCTAGGGAGGTGGTGGAATCTCCTTCCTTGGAAGTTTTTAAGGTCAGGCTTGACAAAGCCCTGGCTGGGATGATTTAACTGGGAATTGGTCCTGCTTCGAGCAGGGGGTTGGACTAGATGACCTTCAGGGGTCCCTTCCAACCCTGATATTCTATGATTCTATGATTCAATCCCCATTAACTTCAAAAGGCTAGTCTCCCAATGTCTGTGCCAGGTATTATTAATTCCCAATCTTGTGCTCACTGAAATCAATAGGCGTTAATTTCGAATGACAAAAAGTGTCTACAACCAACTAAAAATACCTGACTTCCAAGTTTCTTAATACCTTACAGGCATACAGTGCTCATCCTGTCTGTTGTTCTGCATAGCTTGTCTGTGCAAATATGGGTAAAAAAAATTTCCACTCTCATTCATGAGCAATGAGACAGAGCCATTAAACTATTAAGTAAATAGGACCTGGTCAATGTTAACATGTCAGATTGCAGAAAGGGAACTTGGATGGACAGGATAAAGCCTAAAAAAAGCAGCACTTTTTTCACATTCGTTTTTAAAAGTAAACAGCATGCATTTGCTTCACCTCAGTAACCTGAAAGTTGAAGAAATAGGATAGCACTGATTGCCATGAATGATGAAATGTTACAACATGTTATGGTTAGATTCCCTGATCTGGCCAAGCTGTACCATGGGGGTGGGGAAAGAGTGGTTTTCAGCTGCTCTGGTCTCAGGGCTACCAGAGACCAGCATAGGCCCTGGTTCAAGTTAGGACCCAAAGACCTAGTCCAGTGAGCAGGGATCACTGGATACATTTGTTTCAGGATTTCCCTTTGGTTGGGCCATGCCCCAGACACCAGTGACCAGAACAGACAGTAGTATAGGAGATGCTATGGAAGCCTCATCAAATTTTAGATTACAATTGGGCATTACTTTTCTTGTATGTCTAATTTTTAGGGTGAATGTAGTTTAACTGTACAAACTAAGGCCCCAATCTCCCTCCGCCACACACACACTTAGCTTTCTCCACACCAGCACTCCTACTGGCTTCAATGGGACTTCTCATACATATAGAGTGACACACGTGACTAACTATTTGCAGGATCAAGGCCTAAGATGGTCAGCAAAAGAATCTACTGTTGAGGTACAGACAGATACATCATTAGAGCAAGACATGATGAGGGAGAAGGAATAATCATTTTAGTCATAAAATGACCTTCCTTCCTCACCAATTCCCCTGCTGAGGATACAAACCACAAAAGAATATACTGGTTGTTATGGAACTTTCTAAACCACTCTCTTTAAATTTAAAGAGACCCCAATCAAAGCAAAGATACACCAGAGGTGGAGAGAAAAAGACTGATAGCAATGCAGAGGGAATTGTAACCACCATCAGGTACTAATCTAGGAGGATTATGAGTCACAGCTCATTATGGATGGTGGCCAGGTCCTAGAGAAGACACATTGCTTCTGACAATCTAAGGGCTGGACTCGTATCACGTTTACATTACCGTAAATCTGGAGCAACTCCACTAACATCAAGGATGTTATATTTTACTTTATTTCTGACTTAATCAGGGGAAAAAATGAATTAAAATGACATTTTGTATGCATCCTTATTTATATTTAACTTTTTTTATAGCATGGAAACTAATTTACTACCCAATAAGCTAGGCTCAAAGACTGCTAGTGACACTCATGTATAAAATGCTGTTCATTCATGCAGAAGACTTAGACCCCAAGAGGACATGTTACAATTACTTCCCTTGCCACTGAAATGTGAATATATATGCTATATACTGCACAGCAGGTTCAAACCCTAAGAAGCAAGTACACTGACAATGAGGGGACATGGAACAAATCTGTTAAATTCCAGCCTAAAATGTTCAAATGTGGATACAGGATCTCATTTAGTGTATAATCCAAAGCCTACTAGAGTCAGTGGAAAGGTACCCACTGACTTCAATGAACTTTGGATCAGGCTCTTAGTCCCCAATGCAGCGAAGTATTTAAGCACATGCTTATCTTTAAGCATAAGAGTACTCCCACCGCAGTCAGTGAATCTGATCATCACATGCTTGAAGTTAAATTATACTTAAATGTTTTGCTGGATCAGGGCATAAATGCATAGACTAAACAATTTACCAGCCAGACACACCCACAAAGCTAAAAAGGATTTGATTCGCTGAATACATGTTCTAACAGGATTTAATTATCCAGCATACACAAGCACCACGATTGTCTCCAGTGTTAACCATTTTGAGTGCAAAGCAGTGCTTCACGTACTGGGAAGCGGAGTCCCTTAAACCAGCGGTTCTCAACCTTTCCAGACTACTGTATCTCTGTTTTGTCTTGTGTACTCCAAGTTTCACCTGATTTAAAAACTACTTTCTTACGAAATCGGACAAAAATATACAAAAATGTCACAGCACACTATTAGTGAAAAATGGCTTACGTTCTCATTTTTAACCATATAATTATAAAATAAATCAATTGGAATATAAATATTGTACTTACATTACAGTGTATAGTATATAGAGCAGTATAAACAAGTCATCGTATGAAATTGTAGTTTGTACTGACTTCACAAGTGCTTTTTCTGTAAGCTGTTGTAAAACTAGGCAAATACCTAGATGAGTTGATGTATCCCCTGGAAGACCTCTGTACGCATACCCCTGATTGAGAACCACTGCCTTAAACGATCTCTTTCACAGAGCTGCCCACAGAATTTCAAGGACCAAGAATCTTGCCATAACATCACACAGACAGATAATTAGCATCTCCCCACTACACCCACAAAATGATCAGTAGCATTGTCACCTGTTGAAATCTCTCTGTGGTTGAGTGGCAGCTCTTTACACTGTCCTGCAAAGGAGAGCGTGGATATCAAGATCTCTCTCTCCCCCTGGAGGAGAGGGAGTACCTTACATCACCACACTCTGGTGACTCCCTTGCAGTTGCCTGTTGATAGAGAAGCAGTGGGCCCTGTTTCAGAGGAAAGATCATAAGGGGTGGGGGTGGGGGAAGAGAATCATCTTTGGGATTTTATAGGTCCAAACTATACACAATGAAAGGCTGCTCTCAGATAATATGTGCTTAACAACAAAGACTGAATTACTATGCAATAAGAAAAAAAGGAGGACTTGTGGCACCTTAGAGACTAACAAATTTTTTTGAACATAAGCTTTCGTGAGCTACAGCTCACTTCATCGGATACATTCAGTGGAAAATACAGTGGGGAGATTTATATACATAGAGAACATGAAACAATGGGTGTTACCATACACACTGTAATGAGAGTGATCACTCAAGGTGAGCTATTACCAGCAGGAGAGTGCGGGGGGGGGAGGGAAGGTTTTGTAGTGATAATCAAGGTGGGCCATTTCCAGCAGTTGACAAGAGCGCCTGAGGAACAGCGGGGAGAGGGGAATAAACATGGGGAAATAGTTTTACTTTGTGTAATGACCCATCCACTCCCAGTCTTTATTCAAGCCTAAATTAATTGTATCCAGTTTGCAAATTAATTCCAACTCAGCAGTCTCTCGTTGGAGTCTGTTTTTGAAGTTTTTTTGTTGAAGAATTGCCACTTTTAGGTCTGTAATCGAGTGACCAAAGAGATTGAAGTGTTCACTACAAAAGGCTCCCCCTCTTCCCGCCCCCCCCCCCGCTCTCCTGCTGGTAATAGCTCACCTTAAGTGATCACTCTCATTACAGTGTGTATGGTAACACCCATTGTTTCATGTTCTCTATGTATATAAATCTCCCCACTGTATTTTCCACTGAATGCATCCGATGAAGTGAGCTGTGGCTCACGAAAGCTTATGCTCTAATAAATGCCCAACTTGATTATCATACACATTGTAAGGAGAGTGATCACTTTAGATAAGCTATTACCAGCAGGAGAGTAGGGTGGGGGGAGAGAAAACCTTTTGTAGTGGTAAACACCCATTTTTTCATGCTTTGTGTGTATAAAAAGATCTTCTGTATTTTCCACAGTATGCATCCGATGAAGTGAGCTGTAGCTCACGAAAGCTCATGCTCAAATAAATTGGTTAGTCTCTAAGGTGCCACAAGTCCTCCTTTTCTTTTTGCGAATACAGACTAACAACGGCTGTTACTCTGAAACTTAAAAGGTAGTGGTTCTTTATCTGACTGAGAAAGGCCTGCTCTGGATGCTATTATTAACCTGAAGGTGTCGAAAGAAGTAGGACTCGTGCCACATTAACACCACGTGGCGAGAATGCTCTAAGGCTATCTCTACACCGCGTACCTTAAAGCAGCGCGGCTGTGCAGCTACAGGTGCGCAGTTGTAAGGCACACCGTGTAGCCGCTCTGTACTGCCAGGAGAGAGTTCTCCTGGGGACAAAATAAAACCACCTCAAATGAGGGGCGGTAGCTTCACCGCCGGAAGTGCGGCTCCTGCCGACGACGCGCTGTCCACACGAGCGCCTTTCGTCATTAAAATTTGTCGTTCAGGGGATATTTTTTCACACCTGAGCGACAAAAGTTTTAACGATGAAAGTGCTAATGTACACAAAGCTTAAGTCAGTGACTCTCAGCCTTTCCAGACTACTGTACCCCTTTCAGGAGTCTGATTTGTCTTGTGTACCTCCAAGTTTCACCTCACTTAAAAACTACTTGCTTACAAAATCAGGCATGAAAATACAAAAGTATCCCAGCACACCATTACGGAAACATTGCTTACTTATTCATTTTTACCATATAATTATAAAATAAACCAATCTGAATATAAATATTGTACTTGCATTTCAGTGTATAGTATACAGAGCAGTATAAACAAGTCATTGTATGAAATTGTAGTTTGTACTGACTTTGCTAGTGCTTTTTATGTAGCCTGTTATAAAATTTGGCGAATATCTAGGTGAGTTGATGTACCCCTTGGAAGGCCTCTGCTTACCCCCCTGGGTATGCTCTAAGTGATCCATGTTTTAAATCTCAGATGCTCCACCACGAAGCTTCAAACAATCTACACTGGCTTCTGGAAATTGCATTATAGACCAAATCCTGGTCTGGTTGAAGTTTGTGAGAAAACTCCATTGATTTCACTGGACCAGGATTTGGCCTTGTGTGAATGTTTTTAACTGTACAGATATATTGGATGGACACGAGTGGTGGAGCAGCTCATCCCTCATAGCCAAAACACAGCACACAGTGAAGAGTAACAGAGGCAGAAGTGTGAAATTATGTAGATTTCAGATATTTAATAGCTACACTTTTTTTTTTTAAAGTGTCACAATAGGACAGTTTTGTTTCTTTTTTTCAGAACCACATATTCTGTCACCATCCAGTGGCACTGCTGGATTAGCCAACCTAAGAGGCACAGAAACAGCTCCCCTACAAGTCTTCACATACCTTTTGACTGCGTTAAACACAGCAAACATATTAACTCTACCAACACAATAAGCCTTCTTCTCCCAGAAGTACAGGTAGGTTTAATACATTACACTAAATATACAGGAATGCTTTTCTGTTGGACAAATCCAAGTTAAACTTGGACTACAGCTCTTTGAAGTGTTATCTTTTAGTTTATAGGGGTGAAGGTCATGGCTATCAGCCTATGGACTAGGGGAAACATGCTGTAGCTCAAGACAACAAATGCCCCATTAAACCATTTATGGTTAATAAGAGATTGCAAAGGCTGTAAATCCCACATCTATTTAGGAAACAAAGTTATTTAAAGAAATACCTTAACTTTGTTACTATTTACTCTTTTTCAACCCCTTTTCTTCTCTCCTCAGGTCTGATTCTCCCTTGCCCTACTTGTGCAGTTATCACACCTGTGCACAGTCTGTAAAATGCTAAAAACCAGTAATCACTTTTTACAGCAGTGCAAAAAGGGTGTAAGTGCTCAGACAAGGTGCTAGGCCATAAAGAATCAGGTCCCTTGTGTTCCTCGGAGTACTCTCCGTGGTCCCCCTCCTTAACTCGCTCTGCAGTTTAACTCATTTCCCAAATGGCTTCATTTATTCTGTGCAGATGACTCTCAAACCTACTTCTAACCACTCACATTTCATCCTGGATGTCCTGCAGTCCACTGCAATACAGCAAGGCAAAAATCTTTCCTGTCTCCCATGCTTGGAGTCACGTTTAACTCCTCTCCCCAATTCCACATTTTAAAAACCAGTTGGTTTCAAAAAATCCATTTGTTCACTTACAGCCCCGTACTAAAGCACCCAGCTACACCCCTATCTCCCCCACTTGCCTCTCTGCCCCACACACCAGTTCATCCAAAGTCACTTTCCTCATGCACTGCCCAGATCATATCACTCCCCTCTTTGAAACCATTTGTGATTTCTTAACCTCCATAATATAGTTCAAGCTTCTCACCTTCATCTTTAAGGCTCTGCATAAATCTGTTCCTGCCTACAGCATCACCCTCATTTCATCCTACTCCCTGTACTCATTCCCTCTGTTCCACCCAAGTCTCCTGACTAAACATGATTTCCTTTCCCCCCACTATCTCCTCTGTACAATCTACCATGTTGCTCCCTCTTGTCAGAAACCCCTCTCCTTCCAACTATCAACCAGCAGCCTCTCTTCATGCCAATCTCTCTAATACACACACCTTCTGCAATGCCTACCCATGTCAAATCCACCAATGAGTGACCAGGGCTAAGAGGTGTGAAAAAAGTGGGGGTGATGTCTACCACTCCCACATCCGCCCACCCCCGTCCAGCAATTACTTCTGCCCTAAACCAACCCTCTGAACTCTGTCCAAGCTGTCTACATGTTTCTTAAAATGTGGTACCCAAAACTGGGCACAATATTCAAGCTGAGGCCTCACCAGTGCTGACTAGAGTGGAACAATGAACTCAGCAGATGAGCTCTGTAATGAATCAATGGGATCTGACCATGCAGAATTATTGCAAGGGCCCTGAATTTCAACTCAGCCCTTACTTAGGTAAAACTCCCACTGAAGGAACCCTGTAAGGACCTCAAGATTTGTTCCTACGTGTTTGTATTTCCTCTCTGAGGTCCAGATTGTGATACTACTCAGTCTAAGGGCAGCTTATACCACAGGTAGTGTCATTGACTCCAGTGGGACGTCTTGTAGAGTAGGCTGATATTCAGCGTAAGTAAGGGTTTCATAACTTGATTATTTGAGAGATGCCCTAATTGTTTTGCTACATGTGGTGCTGTGCATTTGCATTGTACATCACAAACTGAAACTGCATGAAAAAAACATACAGGAAAATCCCTAGAGTGATTCAACATAAAATTCATGGACATACAGGATTAACTTCTCTGTATAATTTCTAACCTATGATCTCTTGGATGAAGGACAATAGTGACATTTACCTCAGAAAATACAACCACCTTTGATCTTTCTGCAGCCACTGCACTTTACTATTTTTTTAAATACACTCGATCATATAATTGATGAGGTATGAAATATCAATCATTTCCCATGTCAAAGATTTTAGCTTCTAAAGATTTGTTCCATGCCACCAAATTCATTAGCCCTTTAATACGCTATTTTGCGTTCAATAACTGCTGTTTGTTTTCTTCATGACAACCCATTATAGGTCACTAATACCCATTTTTGAAACGTGATACTTATGCCACGTTGATAAGACAGTTCAAATCACGGCTCACTTTAAAAAGCAAAGTACCCCAGGCCCTCCCCCACAAAGTTCAGCTAAGAGGGGGCTCTTGTTTCCAGCATAACCAACCCTATCACAGCAAAAACAAAGGGAGATTTAATCATTTGGCCATTTGTATTCCTCTCTTTTGCAGCTCTGGGACTGATCTTGCCACCCTTCCTTCATCACTGCTCTCTCGTTAAACTCAGCGACAGCTTTGCCCTAGTAAGGAATGTGGGATCACGCAATAGGAGTAAAACCGTTAAAAATGTTCAATCAAATCTCATAATATTTGGGTGGGGGAAATCAGGGTCATAGTTTGACCCATGTCCACTTCATCGTGCTGAAATGGGTTGGTCAGGATTTGGCAGGGGCATGAAATTATGGGCCAAATTCATCTCCCCAGAGACAATAATCCCTGTGTTGATTGCATCAGTGGCCCAAACCCAAGGCCACTGATGCAATCATTCTGAAGTCAGACCCCTTGACACTGACTAGGAGGGAGAGAACATAAATCTAGGTCTCACACTCCACAAACAATCCCAAAATACTTTTCCAGAGTCCGTGTGACATACAGACAAGTGAATTTACAATTTAAAGGGGCTGGAGTTCAGAAGTTTTAGCTCACACTAGCCAGCCCCTAGCATCTTTTATACATTTTTTGCAAGGAGAGTGGAAAAACAACCAGGTGCATGACTGTGTGTATGAGGTTTTGTTTTAACAGGCTCTGACATTAAGACCTATTATCAAGAAAAGTGCGAGAGAGACAGACTTATCAGCCTTTTTATGCATTGTGGATGGAGATTAAAAAAAAAAGTCACAGCTAGACTTCCTCATCCTTTATTCTTGTGCCCATTACAGCATTTATTTAATCAATCAATATAACAGCAGGTCAGATGAGCAGGTCAGATGAGGTGCTCTCCCCTCATGGTAAAACCTGAGAGAGGAGTGGAAATCTCTCCAAGGATTCCTTAGCATAGTTTCTCCCTAATTGTTCTATTGTGGAGATGGGCTTTCCTATGCAGCAGAACAGGCTGCATAGTCTGCCCCAAACCTCAGGTGTGGGGGATCCCTGAGAGACTCATTTCTGGCCTAGCTGCTGAAAACTTTATTCTATGGAAGATTATTTCTGGGAGAAGTAGTAGCAACTACGTCTACGGTGTGTGAACTGATTTTATTATTTATCCAATGGAGCCCCTCTCCCTCTTCAAAACCATTCAACTCTCCAGTCATGGAAATAATCTACATTTACACTGAAAACAAAAGACATGGGCAATATTCAGCCCTTGCTTACTGCTCCCCCCCCCTTTTTTTTTAAACTTCTAATGTAGATTTTTGTGCAATACACATTACACTGAATTCCAATTGCCCTACTCATATGAGTAATATCATCAACCTCAATGACTCCATGAGCGGGATTTGGTCTATGACAGGTTCTGCTCTCATTCGTGCACTTGATATTTATCTAAGATTACGTTATCTAACTTCCTGTTTGCTCAGGAGTGGCCCCTGGCGTGTTCCTCATTGGGAGGATCATCCAATGGAAATCAGCTTCCTCAAAAACACACTGTCAAGGTTACACAAGGAGGGGATGAGTTTGAATGCAAACTGTTTTACTTTTGGCACCTTAGAGACTAACCAATTCATTTGAGCATGAGCTTTCGTGAGCTACAGCTCACTTCATCGGATGCATACAGTGGAAACTGCAGAAGACATTATATACACAGAGACCATGAAACAATACCTCCTCCCACCCCACTCTCCTGCTGATAATAGTTTATCTAAAGTGATCATCAAGTTGGGCCATTTCCAGCACAAATCCAGGTTTTCTCACCCTCCGCCCCCCCCCCCCCCCCAACTCACTCTCCTGCTGGTAATACGAATACAGACGAACACGGCTGTTACTCTGAAACCTGTTTTACTTTATTTCTCTAGAAGTATTGAGGATTCCTGCTTAATGGAACTAAGCAGCAGACCAGGTAAGGCAAAGAAGCTGATGTAAAATGTATTTATTTGCAGGTTAATTTGTATTTAATTCACATTCCGCGTCTGGCATTTCCCCTCTTACAGCTGATGACATCACTAACAAGGAAAGCAGTGCAAGGGTTGACGCTCCTGGACTAGCTTTAAGTGTCATCTTCAGTGTCAGCTGTTGTAGGATAAAAACCGTGAGCCAGAAGTAACTCTCAGGCCTTGCAGAAATAAAACCATAATTGAGCAACAATACAACTATACCAGAGAATGCTGTGAGTAGACAACACAGAGGAGTTGCTTTGGATTTCCACCAGTTATTGGTTTAAACTGAAACCCAGAAACCCGAGACATATGCGAGGGTAAGAGATTGCTGAAGCAACTTGCGGATTTCCTGACAGTCAACTCTTGTTTCAATTTCATTAGTTTTTTAAATGTAACGTTGGAGAGTGGGAGTCTCAGTGCCTAAGCCACTTAGGCATTTTTGAAAGTTCCAGTCTTTAATATCGCCAATTACAACAAAAGCAGGATACCATGTAAATCAATATACAAGCATAGCTAATACATTTGTGTCAGCTATGCCCAAAGACTTTTACACTTCCCAATTTAAATGGTCAAGTCCATGTATACATGTATACCTTCCCAAAGTATGCTAGAAACAATGAGTGTGTCAGTAATTGGGGTCTGTGACAATTAAAGGCATGATCCTGAAAGATAGTGAGGACCTTTCTTGCAGGAGATGCCGCTGCCCCTTGCACGATCGGACAGTCTAATTTCTGAGGTCCAACAACTTCTTTGAGTTCTGGGCATATCAGCAGTTGAGGGGAATTGTTACCACCATCGACTTGTGTCTGATTGCAACACGCACACTCCCAAAAAATTTACAGCTTCCCAAATTAGTTACTTTGGAAGAGGAAGTGTAGCCTAGACTGGGAAGCCCTAGACTGGGAAGCAGTAGAGCTGTTCCTACCTGTCTCAAGGCTCATCTTCACTGCACAATTAACTCAGGTTATAACGTGAATGTTGTCCTTATCTCTACTCCTGTCCACACACAAAAACCGTTAACTTAAATGAAGTGGTGCTTTTAACCTGAGCTGGCTGACCTGAGAGGGGATATAAGCTACTTCTCAAGCAGTCACAACCTGTTTGCTATGACATTCTGCAGTGTGGACTCAAACTATCTTCTTTTGAGTACTGGTAGTCCTCCAATACCTTCCTAAAGTTCCCAGAAAGGACCAGGCAAATTCACCCACAATACACCAAGGAAGAATTCATACTGCGGCTCCACTTATTGCAGCGCTAAGAACTGCCGGATATGCCCCCAGAAATCTTAGCACTACAGACAAGCAAGTGTTATTTTAGCATGGCTGCTCTCACACAGGCTAGGCTAACTCAAACGAAGATAACTAGAGTTAACTGCAGCAAAGACATACCCTCACAGACTTGTTATGTGAAGCTGGGCAAGTGATTGCCTCACTTTCTCATTTGTAAAACGGGGTTAGTAATACAGCATAAATTTACTTAGCCAAATCCCACTGTTTACCTAAAACAGAACCCTGTTCCCAAAGATTTCAGATAAGCAAGCCTTAGATACACTTATAGCAGACTATATTTGTACACACAAGCATTGAAAGCATTGACAATTTTTTCTCCCTTTTGTTGAAAACAATACCAAAAAATTAAGTGGCTGAAATGAAACCCCCTTCTTAAGAAAGCCAGCCAGCTTTCCCAGTGCAAGCCAGTTCACTCTAAATGTGATGAGGTCAAGCATCAGTGCACACGGGTGTGAAGAGTTATGATCAGAAGCCCTGCTGAGTAAGAGCTGTATTATAGCAGACATGACAGAAAACGTTTCCCCCACCAGTGAATTACATGAATGTTCATATCAAGGCCTGCTGCAATGGCTCATTTGACCACCTAGAGGTTTTATATGTTCCTCCAAGCCTGGCATATCCAGGGTCCTAAGGTACCGACACACTGTGCAGGAGTATTGGGAAACTTAACTGGTGAAAAGAAAAGGAGGACTTGTGGCACCTTAGAAACTAACAAATTTATTTGAGCATAAGCTTTCGTGAGCTACAGCTCACTTCATCGGATGCATTCAGTGGAAAATACAGAGGGGAGATTTATATACACAGAGAACATGAAACAATGGGTGTTACCATACACACTGTAACGAGAGTGATCAGGTAAGGTGAACTATTACCAGCGGGGGGGAGGGGGGACGGGGGGGACGACCTTTTGTAGTGATAATCAAGGTGGGCCATTTCCAGCAGTTGACAAGAATGTCTGAGGAACAGCGGCGGGAGGGGAATAAACATGGGGAAATAGTTTTACTTTGTGTAATGACCCATCCACTCCCAGTTTTTATTCAAGCCTAAGTTAATTGTATCCAGTTTGCAAATTAATTCCAATTCAGCAGTCTCTCATTGGAGTCTGTTTTTGAAGTTTTTTTTGTTGAAGAATTGGTAAAGAGACTGAGATCCCTGGCTGGAAGTCACCTCTGAAGGGCAGAGTTTTGGTATTAGTACTGGCCACCTTCCTCCCTTCAGCGCCGAAAGACTGTAGTCTTGCGACATGTAAAGTCACTAGGTCCCATTGCCAGGAAGGGACTGATCCTGGGTCACAACAGTCGCCCGGCTTCCCCTTTCACACTCACCCAGCCGGGGGCTGTTTGGAGCACAGCGATGTTTGCATGGTGCGAGAGCAGTTAGTGGCCCCATCTAACGGGGCGCACACACCGGCCCGCCCAGGAAGCGGCGGGCATCGGCGGGCAGCAGGGGCAGCCCGGGCCCGGGTCCGACTCCCGCCGCTAGCGGCACGCACCCCCGGGAGCCCGGCAGCAGGGCCGGGCAGGGAGCTAAGGCTGGAGGGCGGCGATCCGCTAGGACAGAGCGGCGAGCGGCGCCGCAAGGCTGGGAGAGCCAGGAGCCCGCACCTGCGCCCCAGCCGCCCCCGGAGCCGGGTCACTTGCAGCAGCCCCGGCGCCCCCCACCCTCGCCACCCCGGAGGCTTCCGGCTGGCCCGGCAGCGGAGCCCAGGGGACGGAAGCCCCCGCCCGGGACGCCCCGGCCCCGCTGGCCGCCACGCTCAGTGAGTCCAGACCGACAGGGCTGCACTCACCTCCGGCCGCCTTCCCCAGCCAGTCTCCGCTTCCAACGCTAGCGCCGTGACAGCGTCACCCCGCCCCCAGCCCGGCGCCAGAGGCGCCCTTCCCTGGGAGCCGGCAACACCCGGCCGGCGCCGGCACCGCCCCCCGCAGCGCCCACGCCGCCCGCCGGGCGCGGCCCCGAGCGCGGCTGGGAGTCGTAGTCCCCCTTCCCATTGGCCCTCGGCTCCCCCTGCACCAATGAGCTGCCGCGGGCCCCGGAACGCTGGCGCTGGCGCGTTCCAGGTGAGCGCGGCGGCCGCCCGGCCGCAGCGCGCGGTCTCCGGCGGGTGTCCGCGCCCCGCCTGCTGCCGGCCCCAGAGTCAGCGATCGGCCGTGGGCTCTGCGCATGGCTGCGTGGGGGCCCCCAGCCGGGCAGCGTGGCGCACTGCAGCCTTGGGACGCTGGGCCCGGGCCAGTCACGTCTCGGGCGACGCCTGGGGACGGTTCTGCCACTTACTTTAGGTTGATGTCTGCGGGGTGCTTTGGCCATCAAAGCGGGGTGTAAGTGCGCGGCGTGGTTGTCTTTATTACTGCTGGATTGATTGATTGCAGAGCTTAGGAGTACAAATCTCTTGGAATAAATATTAGTGTGAATGAAAAAGGGTGAGTCGCCTCCGCCCTCCCGGCCCAAAAAACCCCTTCTTCGCAGTTCTTTGCCTCTTCTGCTGCTGAACAGGAATGGATACTATTGCCATTATTGCAATGAGCCCTGCTTTCAGGCTACTTACTGCTGGGGGTAGCTCCAAAGCTCATCTCGCTCACCAACAGAAGTTGACCCAGTAGAAGATATCACCTCACTCACATTGTCACCCACTGGGACGGACACAGGGGTACAACAACACTGCACAGGCTGAGGTCAGCTACCTTCAGAAGGCAGACAGGGGTTGGGTTGGTCTTCATACAACCACCACAACAGTAAAACACTGGGGTTGCACACTTCAATATACCTGCTAGTTCTAATGCGAATGCACCATCCCTCTGAAGTCAATTGGAGCCACTCCATTCCCTTTGCCCTGGTCTACACTAGGACTTTAGGTCGAATTTAGCAGCATTAAATTGATGTAAACCTGCACCCATCCACACGATGAAGCCCTTTATTTCGACTTAAAGGGCTCTTAAAATCGATTTCCTTACTCCAACCCGGACAAGTGGATTAGCGCTTAAATCGGCCTGGCCGGCTCGAATTTGGGGTACTGTGGACACAATTCGACGGTATTGGCCTCCAGGAGCTATCCCAGAGTGCTCCATTGTGACCGCTCTGGACAGCACTCTCAACTCAGATGCACTGGCCAGGTAGACAGGAAAAGAACCGCGAACTTTTGAATCTCATTTCCTGTTTGGCCAGCGTGGCAAGCTGCAGGTGACCATGCAGAGCTCATCAGCAGAGGTGACCATGATGGAGTCCCAGAATCGCAAAAGAGCTCCAGCATGGACCGAACGGGAGGTACGGGATCTGATCGCTGTATGGGGAGAGGAATCCGTGCTATCAGAACTCCGTTCCAGTTTTCGAAATGCTAAAACCTTTGTCAAAATCTCCCAGGGCATGAAGGACAGAGGCCATAACAGGGACCCGAAGCAGTGCCGCATGAAACTGAAGGAGCTGAGGCAAGCCTACCAGAAAACCAGAGGCGAACGGCCGCTCCGGATCAGAGCCCCAAACATGCCGCTTCTATGATGAGCTGCATGCCATTTTAGGGGGTTCAGCCACCACTACCCCAGCCGTGTTGTTTGACTCCTTCAATGGAGATGGAGGCAATACGGAAGCAGGTTTTGGGGACGAAGAAGATGATGATGATGATGAGGTTGTAGATAGCTCACAGCAAGCAAGTGGAGAAACCGGTTTTCCCGACAGCCAGGAACTGTTTCTCACCCTGGACCTGGAGCCAGTACCCCCCCGAACCCACCCAAGGCTGCCTCCTGGACCCAGCAGGCGGAGAAGGGACCTCTGGTGAGTGTACCTTTTAAAATACTATACATGGTTTAAAAGCAAGCATGTGAAAGGATTACTTTGCCCTGGCATTCGCGGTTCTCCTAGATGTACTCCCAAAGTCTTTGCAAAAGGTTTCTGGGGAGGGCAGCCTTATTGCGTCCTTCATGGTAGGACACTTTACCACTCCAGGCCAGTAACACGTACTCGGGAATCATTGTAGAACAAAGCATTGCAGTGTATGTTTGCTGGCATTCAAACAACATCCGTTCTTTATCTCTCTGTGTTATCCTCAGGAGAGTGAGATATAATTCATGGTCACCTGGTTGAAATAGAGTGCTTTTCTTCAGGGGACACTCAGAGGAGCCCATTCCTGCTGGGCTGTTTGCCTGTGGCTAATCAGAAACGTTCCCCGCTGTTAGCCACAGGGAGGGGGGAAGGTTGAGGGGGTAGCCACGCGGTGGGGGGAGGCAAAATGTGACCTTGTAACGAAAGCACATGTGCTATGTATGTAATGTTAACAGCAAGGTTTACCCTGAAAGAGTGTAGCCACTGTTTTATAAAATGTGTCTTTTTAAATACCGCTGTCCCTTTTTTTTTCTCCACCAGCTGCATGTGTTTCAATGATCACAGGATCTTCTCCTTCCCAGAGGCTAGTGAAGCTTAGAAAGAAAAAAAAACGCACTCGCAATGACATGTTCTCCGAGCTCATGCTGTCCTCCCACACTGACAGAGCACAGACGAATGCGTGGAGGCAAATAATGTCAGAGTGCAGGAAAGCACAAAATGACTGGGAGGAGAGGTGGCGGGCTGAAGACAGGGCTGAAGCTCAAATGTGGCGGCAGCGTGATGAGAGGAGGCAGGATTCAATGCTGAGGCTGCTGGAGGACCAAACCAGAATGCTCCAGTGTATGGTTGAGCTGCAGCAAAGGCAGCTGGAGCACAGACTGCCACTACAGCCCCTGTGTAACCAACTGCCCTCCTCCCCAAGTTCCATAGCCTCCACACCCAGACGCCCAAGAACGCGGTGGGGGGGCCTCCGGCCAACCAGCCACTCCACCACAGAGGATTGCCCAAAAAAAAGAAGGCTGTCATTCAATAAATTTTAAAGTTGTAAACTTTTAAAGTGCTGTGCTTAAAGTGCTGTGTGGCATTTTCCTTCCCTTCTCCACCACCCCTCCTGGGCTACCTTGGTAGTCATCCCCCTATTTGTGTGATGAATGAATAAAGAATGCATGAATGTGAAGCAACAGTGACTTTATTGCCTCTGCAAGCGGTGATTGAAGGGAGGAGGGGCGGGTGGTTAGCTTACAGGGAAGTAGAACCAAGGGGCGGGGGGTTTCATCAAGGAGAAACAAACAGAACTTTCACACCGTAGCCTGGCCAGTCATGAAACTGGTTTTCAAAGCTTCTCTGATGTGTACCGCGCCCTCCTGTGCTCTTCTAACCGCCCTGGTGTCTGGCTGCGCAGCAGCCAGGCGATTTGCCTCAACCTCCCACCCCGCCATAAATGTCTCCCCCTTACTCTCACAGATATTGTGGAGCACACAGCAAGCAGTAATAACAGTGGGAATATTGGTTTCGCTGAGGTCTAAGCGAGTCAGTAAACTGCGCCAGCGCGCCTTTAACGTCCAAATGCACATTCTACCACCATTCTGCACTTGCTCAGCCTGTAGTTGAACAGCTCCTGACTACTGTCCAGGCTGCCTGTGTACGGCTTCATGAGCCATGGCATTAAGGGGTAGGCTGGGTCCCCAAGGATACATTTAGGCATTTCAACATCCCCAACAGTTATTTTCTGGTCTGGGAATAAAGTCCCTTCCTGCAGCTTTTGAAACAGACCAGAGTTCCTGAAGATGCGAGTGTCATGTACCTTTCCCGGCCATCCCACGTTGATGTTGGTGAAACGTCCCTTGTGATCCACCAGACCTTGCAGCACTATCGAAAAGTACCCCTTGCGGTTTACGTACTCGGCGGCTTGGTGCTCCGGTGCCAAGATAGGGATATGGGTTCCGTCTATGGCCCCACCACAGTTAGGGAATCCCATTGCAGCAAAGCCATCCACTATGACCTGCACATTTCCCAGGATCACTACCCTTGATATCAGCAGATCTTTGATTGCGTGGGCTACTTGCATCACAGCAGCCCCCACAGTAGATTTGCCCACTCCAAATTGATTCCCAACTGACCGGTAGCTGTCTGGCGTTGCAAGCTTCCACAGGGCTATCGCCACTCGCTTCTCAACTGTGAGGGCTGCTCTCATCTTGGTATTCATGTGCCTCAGGGCAGGGGAAAGCAAGTCACAAAGTTCCATGAAAGTGCCCTTACGCATGCGAAAGTTTTGCAGCCACTGGGAATCGTCCCAGACCTGCAACACTATGCGGTCCCACCAGTCTGTGCTTGTTTCCCGAGCCCAGAATTGGCATTCCACAGCATGAACCTGCCCCATTAGCACCATGATGCATGCATTGGCAGGGCCCATGCTTTCAGAGAAATCTGTGTCCATGTCCTGATCACTCACGTGACCGCGCTGACGTCGCCTCCTTGCCCGGTATCGCTTTGCCAGGTTCTGGTGCTGCATATACTGCTGGATAATGCGTGTGGTGTTTAATGTGCTCCTAATTGCCAAAGTGAGCTGAGCGGCCTCCATGCTTGTCTTGGTATGGTGTCCGCACAGAAAAAAGGCGCGGAACGATTGTCTGCCGTTGCTCTGTCGGAGGGAGGGGCGACTGACGACACGGCTTACAGGGTTGGCTTCAGGGAGCTAAAATCAACAAAGGGGGTGTCTTTACATCAAGGAGTATTTCAGGCAGGACTTCACGGAGGGTTCCAATAAGAAATGGTGCACCTAAGTTATTGTTCTTATTGGAACAAGGAGATTAGCCTGGCCTCTGATTGATACATGGCTAGATTTACCTCGCTGCACCTTCTCTGTGAGTGACTGCAGTGTGACCTAGAAGAATGAGTCCCCTAGACGGGGGAGGGGGGGAAGCAAATGAATACAGAACAAATCTGGTCTATTTCTTGTTTTGATCCACTCTATCTATCTTTTACATCTTTGGCTGGCAGCAGACGGTGCAGAAGGACTGCATGCCATCCACATCTCATGGCTGCTCGGCAGAAGATGGTACAGTACGACTGCTAGTCATCCTCATCTCTTGCCTGCCCGGCAAAAGATGGTACAGTACGACTGCTAGCAATCCGTATCGCCTGCCTGCTCACCATAAGACGGTTCAAGAGGACTGACTGCAGGACTAAAGAGAATGACCTGGTCAAGTCACTCCAAATTTAGTCCCTGCGCCCATGTCTGTCCAGGCGCTCCCAGCCGACGTGGCCAGGAGCACCTCGGACATGACGATGACGGCTACCAGTCGTACTGTACCGTCTGCTGCCACAAGGCAATGGGTTGCTGCTACTGTGTAGCAATGTAGTACCATGTCTGCCAGCACCCAGGAGACATACGCTGATGGTTACCTGAGCGGGCTCCATGCTTGCCGTGGTATGGCGTCTGCACAGGTAACTCAGGAAAAAAGGCGCGAAACGATTGTCTGCCCTTGCTTTCACGGAGGGAGGGAGGGAACGGGGGCCTGACGATATGTACCCAGAACCACCCGCGACAATGTTTTAGCCCCATCAGGCATTGGGATCTCAACCCAGAATTCCAATGGGCAGCGGAGACTGCGGGAACTGTGGATAGCTACCCACAGTGCAATGCTCTGGAAGTTGACGCTTGCCTCAGTACTGTGGAAGCACTCCGCTGAGTTAATGCACTTAATGCACTTAGAGCATTTTCTGTGGGGACACACGCACTCGAATATATAAAACCGATTTCTAAAAAACCGACTTCTATAAATTCGACCTTATTCCGTAGTGTAGACATACCCTTTGTTGCCGGCACCCAGTGCCGAGAGGCTAAACAACAGCAGGGGTTGGTTCGCTACCCGGTGTGCTACACCCAATAATCACAATGGGGTGGAGAAGCAGAAAAGTTTATTTGCAGCTGCAAAAAGGTACAGGGAGAATAAAATCTCAAATCGTGCACCCAGAGCAGGAAGTTACACAGGCTTTTATACATTCGTTTTCCCAGCATACTTATCCAATAGCAAGCTGTCCTAAGTATCCATATAGTCAGCCAATCCAGTTCCCAGCTAGTGCCCTTGTTCTCTGTATCATTTCTTAAACCATACATAAAGCTGCTTTATTCAGCATTGTTCTTCCATATCTGCCCTGTTTGGCCTTGCTTAGTTTCAGGCAGTCTGACTCTGCAGCATATTGTTGCAGATTCTCAGCATAACTGCTGTGAGTGCCTCCAGGCGGGGGGGCCAAGGACACTTGGGCCTAGTACGCAGAGCTGCTGCGAGTGCCTCCAGGCGGGGCGGGGGGGGGGGCCAAGGACACCTGCGCCTAGTGCGAGGGGGCTTCATCGACACTCGTGGTCTTCCATCCCCTCGAGTTACCTAGTGGCCATGCCCAGTGTCCCCAACACCTTCAAAGGGCTTTGTGTCAGGCCCTAAAGGCCTCCCTTGACTGTCTCTTTACTCATCTGTTAATGTAAGCATGGCAAATGACTGTGTAATTTTCAGTTACAGTATGAGTATTTTTGTGTGAATATGATGCTCGCATGTTGAGTTCTTAATGAACGTAACGCTAAAATTTAAAAAAATACTCAAAAGTTCCTAAATTGTTTACATCCTGCATTTCCACTGTGAGTAACCACAGTCCCAAAGCTACTTATCAGACTGCTGTTGTATGTGCCAGAGAAAGACACCAGAAAAGGGAATAAACAGGAAATGAGATGAGCAGTAATGTACTGCAGAATGCATGAATGGCATATGAATTCTGTAGTTGTAGCTCACAAAAGCTTATGCTCAAATAAATTGGTTAGTCTCTAAGGTGCCACAAGTCCTCCTTTTCTTTATATTAATTCTGTTGTTTTCCCTCTGCCCTGATGCAGTGGTGCAATGACGGGGCAATATTAGGTGGGCATTTAGAGGGAGGAGCAGTTCTTTGGGGGAATGTAGCAGCCTTAGCCCATATTCACTATCTTCCTGGGCTACCCCGATCCCACCCTGAGTCCTTATTATCTGCTCATCCCTTCCTGTCCCATAACTGGCTTCAACTGTCCTTCAGAGGTGTCTGTCCTTTCATACTCGCTACCTCCCTATGTGGTCCTCAGGTCCATTCATACTCTGAGCCCCACCTGTTACCCGCTTACTCCTCCTTGACGCATAAGTGGCTGCAGCCCTCCTCTGCCCGAGGCTCCAGACAGTGCATCTGATCATGGATTCCTATGTACAGACAGTGTATCATACCCCAGGTCCACTACAGGTGGTATGATAGTGTATCAATGTAGTGTCTATGCGCCTGTGATTTTTGAAAAAAAAAAAAAAAAGCAGCAGCTTCTGTGCCAAAAATAAAATAAATTCTAATGAAAAAGGCTCAAAACATTTTTTTCATTGCATAACATTTATTTTTAATAGCAGATCACAGTGCTCTCTCAGTGTATAAAGTAGCATGCCAAATTTCATATGTTTTTGTCTTACAGTTGTTCAAGTAGAAGAGTGTAAAACAGCCTTTGTCTCTTTCTGAAAATTTCAAGAGACTGGCTTTTAAAAGTCTTGTTTTTAAAAACAGCAAATTTTTACCACCTCGTCTTACTCTCAAAAACTCTGTGATCAGCTTCCCCTAAGAGTTGTGAACTTTTGAGCTTGATGAGATGCAATGTTTGTTTTTTTAAAAAGGACCTAGTTCCTTCTCTATATGGAGTTCAGAACACAATCGTCACTATCTCATCCAGGCTACATACAAACATCAAGCAGATCAGATCTGGGCTGTAGGTTGGGTGCTTGATACTACTGTTTTATATAAATCTGGATAATTTAAGATCCTTTTATAAATAGAAGAGGATCTTGTTTCCTGAAGACTTTCTCAAAGTCTTGTGTAAATAACCTTTGCTAAGCCTAAAATCTAGTGCTTTTTTCTGAACTGGAATCTCCATGGTGTTATTTTTGGTTTAGCCTTTACTTGTTCAAATTTTTTATTTAGGTTCAAATCAAGTATCTCAGCATATGTACTGAGCAGGACACATAGCAAAACAAAGAAGAACAGGTGAGATTATGTCAGTGCTAGAATGTATAGGAGTTTACATTTGTTTATATAATTCAGAAAAGTGAGACCAAATATTATGAGAAGGATTTCATTTGCCCAACATTTGGAAAGTTGTTGATTTCAACACAGTAAGGTCTTTTAAATGCCACACTCCACTCACACCCTGTGGAATAGATGAAAATTTTTTTTCACATGCTCCTAGCAATCAACTTGTTTGACTGTTGGTAATATCACAAAGGATTATACATGATCTAAAGTTAAAAAGTCATGGGAACTGAATGTTCAGAGGACAGGGTATTTTCACTTATTCCTCCTTCCCCTCCTCACAATTGGCTCAGTGCACTGGGGGAAAGTTTCTACTTCTCCCAGAGCAGTGGTTTTCAAACTTTTTCTGGCGACCCAGTTGAAGAAAATTGTTGATGCCTGCAACTCAATGGAGCTGGGGATGAGGGGTTTGGGGTGTGGAAGGGGCTCAAGGCTGCAGCAGAGGGTTGGGGTAGGGAGGTGAGGGCTGCAGGGTGGGGCTGTGAATGAAGGGTTCAGAGTATGGGAGGGGACTCTGGGCTGGGGTAGGGGATTGGGGTGGGGGTTTACCTTGGGCAGCTCCCGGTCAGCGGTGCAGCAGGGGTACTAATTCAGGCACCATGGACCATGCTGTGCCCCAGCAGCAGCTAGCAGCAGGTCCAGCTCCTAGGCAGAGGCACGCAAGCTGCTCCGCGAAACTCTTGTCTGCAGGCACCGCCCGCTCCAGCTCCCATTGGTTGGTTCCCAGTCAATGGGAGTGCAGAACCGGTACTTGGGGTGGGGGCTGCGCGCAGAGCCCTGTAACCCTGCCTCCGAGGAGCCGGACTTGCTGCTGGCCACTTCCGGGTTGCAGCGCGGTGTCAGAACAGGGATTAGCCTGCCTTAGCCAGGCAGCACCGCCCATGGGACTTTTAACAGCCCAGTCAGTGGTACTGACCAGAGCTGCCACGACCCAGTGTCTTACATTCTGCAACCCAGTACTGGGTCAAAGCCCGAAGTTTGAAAACCACTGTCCTAGAGCAGCAAGTATTAACACTGCTAGAGGCCACACATGATTAACTGGTCTGACCTGATATCACGCCCTCTATGTTCTTTGTGCTGAGCCAGAATGTGTCTAATGTGTGTCCTTATTAACTACTATAGAGGCCTAGAATAGTGTTTGGCTGTGAATCTAAATTTCCACACAGTTCAGGAGATTTAGAAGGTCTTTTGGTCCAGTGGCTTATAGAGAGAGGCTCAAACTATGAAGTTTGGAACTGGATGTGAATGTCTTGACAAGAGACTTTGGATCCCATGTCGCAGTTCAGGCCCATCTCTAACGTCTACTGTAGTTTAAATGTTAGTTTTGACACATTAAAACCAAACTGCTTTGTTTGTTTGTTTGTTTTAACAGATAAGCACAGACAAAAAAGTACTTGGAGGGTGGAAGTCTGGTACTAAAGAAACATGGAATAAACAACAATTGAACATCAGCTTAAAGATTTCTTGCCAGGAATTCCAATTCCTGATAGATATAATTCATTACAAATCAAATATTACAGTTACCATATAAGAATTACTTAAACATTGGAGAGTGCATTAAAATAATTGCATCAACTGCTACACTGAATATATATGATCTGAAGCTGGGTTTAATTTTAATTATAAATGTTAGTTTGACGTAGTGAGTTAATGTTGCTTTTTCATTGCTTCTTTCCAGCATTGTCTAAAGAAGCAAGAGATGCCGCAACAGTTCAGCGGAGGGAAGCACAGGGATACCGTGCTATTACTACAGTCCAGCACACAGCAGGAGCTTGGATTTTAAGAAATCTGGTTGGTAAACAAAAGCTGGGAGCAGAAGCTAATGAATAAACAATGTGGACAATGGAAGAAGATTGCAAAACATACATTGAGGATAATTGGAGTAAGTCAGTTAATGACACAGGACACTTGGACTTGCATGATGACAGTGGGCCCACTGTAAGTCTCAAGGGGCTCCTCTGGTTCACATGGGAATGAAGCAGTGGGAGCCATTGTTTCCCAAGAGAGTAAGGAAATCTGTGAGACAAGTTCAAACAAAGGGGTAGATTCATCACTGCTGCACTGACTAGAAGTTGGATTGTCATCCCATCCATTGTCAATTTAATTTTACAGCCAAACCACTAGAAAAAGTGAAGATGGCCATTGGACCTGCCTGCATCTGAAGGGGTGGAAAGGCTGTGCATTTCTGACATTTCTGATTGTTCTTGTTCCTTATTGGAATGCTGTTTGTGTGTTCAGGCAGAATGCCTGTCCCAAAGTCAGCAATCCAGCCTGTTCCAAAGTCACACGCTGGGTAGAATTAGTCCCTTTGACTGTGTCACTCCAACAGTCTATATTTCACACCCTGTTTGCCAGGGCAGTGTTTTCCCCAGGAATTGAAATTAAGGGTGTGTGTTAAAAAATACGTGTGTCTACGTGTGTGAGGACCGATGAGGGGCGATACCATTAGGGCAAAGATGGGCTGTATGGCACCACAGTAAAAACTGAATAATGTGTCACAACCATTTTATTAGATTTAACTCATGTTTTTAAATCATCACACAAATTAAAGTTGGCTACACAAGTCTACTAGGAAGCACTACATCTACATCCTTCTTGGTTTCTTGGTGTAATTTTGCACAACTCTGTTAATGAACTTCTTGAATGCAGTACATTCACCTTTGGTGGCTTCTCATGTGTCCGGTACTCCCAGTCCTTCATCATATGCTCATGATCATGCAGAAGGCGGCTTCTTTCAGAACACAAAATTCTATTCAATGAGGAAAAAGAACGCTCAACTGGAGCTGTTGTGACGGGGAGTAGAAAGAGATGAATTCCTACGTATTTAATTCCAGGAAACATAACACAAAAATGGGATCAAACCACTAGTGATGATAAAAAAGAAGTTGAAGTCAAATCTTCATTCATTCGTCGTATGATATTCCATTCTTTGTTTAAATTCTCTATTCTGTCCTGATCCCGTGGCAGCCCCATTGTAGGTAGTGCCTCACTCCACTCTACTGTTGGTGTTTTATAAGACAGGCATCTGTAAAAGCTATGTAGAAGTTGATAGAATCCAGAAGTTGCTGTTGTAGAGATGTAAGAATCAAGTCTGTGTACTTTATTTTTTCAGTGGGCTTAACAAACACTTCTTGTCTTCTTCACTTAAGGAATCAATATAAGTGCCCTAATTAGTCAACTTCTGACCTGAAGTCTTTGTTTCTTCCATTTTCAATGGATATCTCTCTGATTGATCCAAGTGTAGCTTCAATTGCTGGACAGAGATCTACCACTGTTGTAGCAGATGCCTGGATGGCATTGTTTAATGACCCAAGTGGTTTCAACAGTAGACTTACAAGAGAGAATGGCGATGGTTTTCTCTGAACTTAGTAGCAAAAATAGTCCACTAGCCTCACTACTTAGATCCATCCTATCTTGGTAGATACTTTCCAAAGCCAATAATAATGGTTTTAGTAATTTTAAGCCAACAGCCAAGGATCGCTCATAAGAAAGCCAGTGGGTTTTCCCAGGTTGGACCAATTTGAACTTCAGTCCCAGTGTACCTTCTGTATTTTCCAAGATGTTCAGTCCTTTTCGAAGCTTGCTCAAAAAAGAGTATAATAAAGATATTAAATTTATAGCTTTTTAAATGCCTTTTGAAGATTCTGCAGCTCATACTAGTGCTAGTTAGAGTAGGTAGCCGCTGCATGGTATATAGGAGAGTTTAGAGTTACACTTTTCTCTGAGCAAAGCTTGTACTCCATTATGTTTGTCAGAGAAGTTTGCAGCTCCATCAAATGCATAAGTAGCCATCTCTTTGGGGTTCAATCTACAACCATTAAGCTCTTCTAAAATGTGGGTTGTCAGAGATGCAGCCAATGTGTCTTCTATAACCTGAACTATGACATTGCACTCCATATGCTTTATGAAAATATGCTTATGAATGTGAATATGATGTAACTGGAATATGCTTTATGCAAAAGGTCTCTTGTAAGGTGTCATTACAAAACTTATAATCTGCTGAGTGTGTTCATCCTATTTGTTTGCATGTATTTTTTCTATGTCTGAAGTTAGGAGAATAAGATATAACCTTGTATCACTGATGTAAACATATTAAGTGGAAGCCATTAAAGGTGTTTCAGAATCAATGAACTGTAAATGACTCTGTTTACTTGCAAACCTTCCCGTGTACGTGTGGGCCTGCCCAGGAAGAATGGAGGCTGGGGCCTCACAGGGCATGTGATCATGTCATCTGATACTGGAATCCATCTTAAATCTGGTACTTTTCCATTTAGAAGGAGGGATGGGGACCCAGACAGACAAAAGATTCCTGCCTTGTGCCAAAGCTATAAAAGGGGGGTGGAGCAGGACAAAGTGGCTGTCAGTCATGAGAAAACGCCTAGTTACCACCTGAGATGGCTGGTGGAACTAACAAGGACTGTATCAAGGGAAAAGATTGGGCCCAGACTAGGAAGGAGTCTAGTCTGTGAAAGAAGCTTATTGGAACATCTCTGAGGGTGAGATATTACCTATAATCAGTTTCTTAATGTATTAGGCTTAGACTTGTATGTTTTTGCTTTATTTTGCTTGGTAACTTACTTTGTTCTGTCTGTTATTACTTGAAACCACTTAAATCCTACTATTTATATTTAATAAAATCACTTTTGTTTATTAATTAACCCATAGTAAGTCATTAATACCTGGGGAGCAAACAGCTGTGCATATCTCTCTATCAGTGTTATAGAAGGAGGACAATTTATGAGTTTACCCTGTATAAGCTTTATACAGAGTAAAATGGATTTATTTGGATTTTAGATTGGGAGCTGGGTGTCTGGGTGCTGGAGTCAGGTAACCTGCAGAGGTGTTTTCACTTAAAGCCTGCAGCTTTGGGGTCATGGCCCGGACCCTGGGTCTGCGTTCAGCAGGCTAGCATGTCTGGCTCAACAAGGCAGGGTTCTGGAAGTCCCAAGCTGGCAGGGAAAACAGGCTCAGAGGTAATTCCAGCACGTCAGGAGACAGTCGCAAGGTGATCTCTGTGACCAAACCCGTCACATGAACATCTAGAAATTCATCTACTGGCCTACCACTGACATGAAGATAAGGTGCGCAGTGACTTAATACTTGACGCCCATTTGCATCAGTTCATTCATCAGCCATGTATGCACATATTCTGAATGTGGTGAGAGAGTGCTTCACTTTTTCAACTGTATGCTTCTAACCTGTCAGTTGAGTTTCTTGCAGAAAGATAGTGCGCATGTGCTGGTCTTGGTTGGAACCAGTGTCCAACTTCAGGATTAACAAATGACAATGCACTTAACATTGGCCTCCAGTTTGTAGTGTGAGGTGTCTCTTGCATAAAGAGAAAGTGTGATTTGACAGCCATGTTTGTTTGGATAAACCGTGTTGTGTCTTCAGCATTTTTAACAGCCTTGTAAAATACTTTTAAAATTGGCTTTGACGATGACTGGCTTACAAGGCTTTCTGCATGCCGATGCAGTCCAGAGGATTGGTATTTTGCAGCCTTTTCACATTGTTTGTCAGCATTGGCCTTGCTGATCCATCTGGCAAACCAAGCTCCTCTACGTTTACTAGGGTGACCAGACATCCTGTTTTAAAGGGACAGGCCCATACTTAAACTGTCCTGACTTTTTCTTGAAAACAGGCAAATTGTCCCGTATTTGCTGTCTACACCCTGCGCTCCAGCTGCCTGCCCACCAGCAGTGGGTGTGTGTGCAGTGGCCAATGATGGGGTGGGTCTGCAAGGCTGGTGGCAGGGCAAAGATGCCGCACGCAGGGCTGGCCACTCCCCCTGCTGGTCCGTCAGCACAGCCCTCGCTGTGTTCCGGTTCTCAGCCAACAGGGCCACGTCCCCCCATCCCGTTTCCGGCTGACACTGGCTGCAAGCTGCGGTGGTTGGTGAGTGTGGGCAAGTGTCAGGCAGCGTCCGGTTACGTGTCGCCTCTGCTACCCACCCATTGGCCCTTTACATGCTTCCCCTCTTGCTGTTCTCTCCCTGCTTTGCCCCTTTGCCCCCCCCCACTGCCCCAGCCCCACTGCTCCTCCATATCCCCCTTCCCCCCCTCCCCCCAGCGGGGCACATCCCACTCCCAGCGCTGTGGGGAGAACCAGCCCCTGGTCAGAGCACTCAGCTCATCAGCAGCCTGGCCTGTAGGCTCCTTCCTTCCCCCACTGCCTCTGGCTGGGCTGGTGTCCCGGGAAAGCCCAAGACTCTCTGGCCCCAGGGTGCTGGCCAGGAAGAGCTGAGCCCTGTATGTGCCAAAGTCCTACACAGCGCTGTCACGGGGAAGCCTCTCTGCCCCTCAGCTAAGCTCTGGAGTGGCAGGGGAGGAAGCAATTTCCAGCCTGTTCACACTCTGACCCTGCAGGCTCCACAGCAGCGCCCCAGGCAGGTGCTTAGCACCCTCTTCACACCCCCCCCCCCCCAGCCCTGGGTCCTGCTCCCAGGGAGCATGGGGCTGCTCTGTCCCCTAGGCACCCTCCCCTGCTGAGCCACCTCTCTGGCCAGTTTGCTGAAGCCCCTGCAGTGAGGTTTTCTGGGCCCTGGTGCACAATGCAGCCTTCGGGCTTAACCCCTTCCTGACAACTCTGTAGCCGGGGAACAGGAGGCGGCTGGGTTATGTCGGTGGCCAGGAGAAGCCTGAAGGTGTTAGCTGCCTTTCAACACTGTGCGGGCAGGAAGGGACAAGCTGCTTCCAACCACATGGGAGTGGGGGTCCGGGTGGGAGTGGTGGGGAAAGAGATGAGCTCTGCAAAGACACAGGCCAGGTCATTCCTCTCCCGTGGCTGGAAGCAGCTCCCGTACCTTCCCTCTCACACAGTGCCAAAAGGCTGCTGCTAGCCACATTCTGGTATGAACCCTGGCAGAAATCTGATGTGGGGGTGGGGGGGGTGGCATGTGAACCTGCATGCCCCCTCCCGCCATATATTGCCTCAGGAAGACGCAGTGCCAGGTACCAGGAGAGGCGGGTACATCCCAGGGACCAGTCAGGCATGGAGGGCAGACAGCACCAGGAAGAGAGGGTTGGGTTGGTCGGTCACCCCTCCCCATCCCCAACCCCCCATGTGAGAGAGGTGTTTGTGTGTCACACCTCCCCGTGTGTGTGTGGCGGGATAGGGGTGTGTATGTGTGTGTCACCCCTCCCCATGTGAACCTTAAAGATAAGAAGGTAAATAAAAAGAATCCAACTACGCAGTATTTCTTTTTAACAGGGGCTTAGTCAACCTGCTGTTAATTTGAATGTTTGTACGATTGATTGCCGTTGAACTCACTTGAATAGAGTAATTTTACCAGGTGTCCCATATTCAGCATAGGGAAATATGGTCACCCTACACTTAACGAAACAGACAACTGTCTATGGAGCCTAATAAGCTCTATCTTTAAAGAGGTGAGAGGGGCAAGTCAAATAATGCAGCCCACACCACCAAGCAAAATCCCTCCCACCTCTCTCCACTGGGATCTGCCATCCAAACCCCTTGTTCAGCGAGTGCTGTTCATTTGAGGATGACCAGTGCTTAATTTGTAATAAAAGCAGTGCCAGGGATTAAGCAACCTTTTTTACTTTCAGAACTGATGTGGCAAGCCCGGAGGTCCTGGGGCTATGAACTGCCAAGCCCAAAGGTGTCGGGGCTCAGCCCTGGCAAAAATTAAGCACTGAGGCTGACCCCCTCAATCAGGACAGGACAAGTATAGTTCTGCTGCGCTTTACTCAGACAATAAGGATAACAACATTTCATGACCCCCACATTCAATACTAAAGTGATTTTGTTACCCAACACCAGCCAAAATTGATCACTTAGGCAACATAGCTCTGTCTTTTGGATACCTAGGCAGAGTAGGTGAGTTCATGTAAATACAGTCTGGTCCTGAAGCCTTCCCCTCACCCTGTCCCAGCTCATCACTAGCTGTCAGGGGAGAGCTCATTCAGACCTTGCTTACAAATCATAATTTGAAATTATAAGGTTGGCCAACATTGCCGAAACGAATACACCAACATTGTCAGAAAAAACAACGGCTGTGTGAAGAAGCTAGTCTTTGTTCAGACTTTTCAAACCTATTATACTTTTTCAGGTACAAGTATTTTAAAATACACAGTATATGCTTTTAAAGCGGGTATTAATGTTTCAAATTGAATTCAAATTTCCAACCAATGACTAAATTGGCAACATTGCATGTAACTAGTTGACCACTGGGGGTGTTGGGGAAATTCCGGGGCATGTGTGTGTGTGTGTGTGGGTTTGAAATCCCTAGGCCACTTCCTTCACTACTTTCAGATCCCTTCTAAAAACTCACTTCTGCCATTTCCGTGAGGGGCAAATAACCACTCAGGAAATTGAACCATTCAGCTATGTACATGCTGTAGTGACTAGCTGTGTGTGCATTTTATTGTCAGTATATTCTTCCCTCCCCCATTCCTTGTCTGTTTATGACCCTCATTGTTGTTGTGTCATGTTACATTTAGATAGGACACTCACTCTTCAGGACAGGAGTCTTGTATTTACCTCTTTTTTAGATACAGCTGTAGGTGCTAAAACAATAACCAATTGGATACCCCCAAAATTCAAACACTAGCCTTTCCCTACTGTGGCTAACACAATTCTCCAGTAAATTATGTAGGACCAATTTTCCCTAGTCTCTGTAGTGAGAGAGGACAGGGAGCACTAATCCATTAATACTCATCATTATGCATTTTTGAACTATAGTTATTTCCATGCTGTGAGACTAAATGTTGTTTTTGGTTTCTTTAAGCCTTTGCCCCATTTATTTGGTGTCTTAAATCAAGCATGCTATTTTAAATCAGGAGCTAATATTGGAACATTTATATTATATTCAATATTTAACAAGTCTCTTTCCCTGAGAAGTAAGTTGTGCAGTTCCTGGCACGTTTTCACTGGCCAGGTCTATCTCATCTCTCTGAGGTCTTTTGGAAAATGAAAATAAAATGTTTAATTTTTTTTTACCAGCTCTTGGTGGGGCCTTCCCAATGGAATAGTAGCAGGATTCCAGTCTATGTCAAATGCTCTGAACTAGAACAAACAGAATTGCAAATTTCTGGACAGTAGTTTCACATAAGGGACAACTGGGAATAAGGAAACCTGAGTGTGTGTACTCTGGGCCTAGCAAGTGGTTCAGATTTTCATTCATAGTGACTTTCTCTTTTACAAAGGAAAATCAAAAGTCTGGTCTAATCAGCCTCTGAATGGATGCAAGGGCAGATGTCAGAAACACAAAAGCTCTAGCCTCTGACCCTGAAATATTTTGTAAATCCTAGCGCAGCTCATAACAACCGAGTACGTTATAGCCAGTAATGTGGAGCCTAATCCAAAGACTTTAGAAGTCAAAGGAGTTTTTTCCATCAATTTCAATGAATTTTGGATTTTGCCCTTAATGTTTCCTGCTAACTGGTTCCCCCCAATTTGTTTCACAAATATATTATTCTCAGTAAGTCTTGAAAAAAATCCCATAACAATACTGTAAGACTTCTTGTAGCGAAAGACCAAGCATTATAAAGTTTCCCTTCTCATTGCAGTTCCTTGGAAACAGGTATACCTTGAAATCCTTTAAGTTGTCCATTAGGGAGGATTTCATTTTTGTGAGCTGTTTTAATTTGCATGTTTATAGGAATTATATTCTTAGACTAGGTTTAACCATTTGAAGAACTTTGCCAATGTGGAATATTACAGCTTGAGCATTTCTATGGCAGCAAAAAGGTGAACTACATGCATGTAGTCACTCATTTCTACTGTATTCAGGAAGCTGTTCTTTCTTAAAGTCTCCTCCATTAAATTCTATTGGGTTAAGTGGAACTGCACCCACTGATATTAACGCTGTAGCCCTCTCCTTCCAATTCAGCCCTGTGCCACATCCCTGTGAAAAGAGGCAATACGATCAGTGGATATGGTCTCTCCCAGGAATGCTCTTGCTATAGGAGTCTTTCCTAGCTGGCATGTCAGTCCAGACAGGAGCCCTTGTACATGGAGATGTGCTAGGGGAAGCTGTATTGTGTTCCAGACATTCTTGGCTGCTGCAGCCACCCCTTGGGCCCACAAACAGCTGGGCTCAAGTTAAGGCAGCACACAGGCTGGCCTACCTTATGAATGAGATCAAAGGGACCCCAGCCTGGCCCAGGATGGGGAAAGTACAACCTTTTTATATAGCCACTTTGTCCCCACCTTGAGCCCTATGCTGAGTTCAGCTCAGATGCAGGGATGAATTGGATGCTGTGCTGGTCCTTGCTCAGGGTGGTTGGTGGGGGAGCACCGCCTATTGGTCATGGATTAGGCCTTTGGCCTACATGGGGGGTTGTTGATAGGGGAGCCCAGGTCCTTCCACTCCATTAGGCACCGACCCAGGGTCCCTGGAAGGCTATCAGTGGTCTGTCAGTCAGGGCTGCTTAGGGCTGACTCAGTGACACCCAACCAGGTAGCCAGACACCTACTTAAACTGGCCAGACCACCTTCAGAAAAAGAGGTGCAAAGACAAGTGAGGAATGAATGGCGTATGTTTAAACATGTACATGAGATCAGAAGCTGCCCAGAACCATTCACTGTAACAGAGCTGGAACAGAAACTGGGTAGCATCAAGTGTGGAACAGCTGCAGGTTATGACAACGTATCTCCAGAATTCCTGAAAAACCTCGGCCCCCCCCATGCTCGGCTTTGACTTGTGAAATTCTTCACCAGGGTTATCAGTGGAGGTAGGCTACCAAAGATACGGTGCACCTCATTGGCTTCCTAAAGCCTGGAAAGGAACCAAATCAAGCATCAAGCTATCACCCATACCATTATTGTTGGTGTGCTTCAAGGCACTGGAGCGCTTGGGCCTACAGCGCATGTTAATCGACATGGAGAGAATTTTGAGCCCTGACCAAGCCGGTTTTCGCCGAGGTCGTAGCACATGAGACCAAGTACTTGCGCTGACCACATTTGTTGAAAATGGCTTCCAGAGAAACTTGAAAACAGGCGCTGTTTTCATCGATCTAACAGCGGCATACGATATGTTACAGTGTGGCACACTGGCCTGCTTGTGATGGTATCACGGGTCCTGCTACCTTGGGTCACAGGTGTCGCTGAGCTGTTCCTCTGTGATCGGCAGTTCCAAGTCCATATGGGGGAGAAGATGAGTGCTTGGAGACAACAGGAGCTCTGTGCTTTCGCCAACCCTGTTCAACCTTTACATCAATGACCTGCCAACAACGGAGTCATGAAAGTTCATTTACGCAGATGACATCTGTTGCAGTACCCAGGCCTGGACGTTCCACAAGCTTGATGCCACCTTAAACCGGGACATGATAAAGTGAGCTGACTACTGTAAGACTTGGCGCCTCCATAAAAACAGTCTCCAATTTGTTCCATCTTCATCACGCCAGCGCAATCCGAGAACTGAGTGTTTATCTGAATGGTCAGAAGGTGAAGCATGAAATAGAACCAGTCTATCTAGGTGTGACCTTAGACCGCACACTGCATTACCATGCCCACCTGAAGAAGACAGCAGCTAAAGTTAAGACACGCAATAATCTTCTTAGCAAACTGGCAGGTTCATCATGGGGTGCTCGTGCTCCAACTTTGCGGATGTTAGTTCTTGCCACCTCGTATTCGGTGGAGGAGTACTGCACACCAGTTTGGAGTTGATTGTCACACACCAAACCTTCCGGCAGCTGCATGCAGCAAGGTTGCTCTCTTTCTCTCAGGCGGCAACTGCCTCCTCCTGCCTGAGTCCCAGGGCTCCCCCCTGGGTAGTCCAAACAAAATAAAGGAGATTCACCAAGTCCGGAGTTCGTATGAGCGAGAGAGAGGAGAATGCTTCCCTCTCAGGCTGTCTCTGCAGCAGATCCTTCCATCCATCAGGGAGGGGCCTTTAGGCAGTTTTTTAGGGAGAGATTCTGCCTTTCCTCAGCTCTTCTCTGCTGGAATTCCAGGTTTGCTCTCTCCCTGGGTCTGCCACCAAATGAACTGTTCCCTGCCTTTTAACTCCTCCTCCAACTGGTGCATTTGCTACAGGTGTGGTGGTGTGGGGCTGGCTGGGCCCAGAGTAGTTCCTTTACCCCTTGTTGCCCAGTCTGGGGGTTTGTATATCCCATCACAGACCCAGTTTCTCTAACACCACTTCTGTCACAAACTGAATTTGGCCCATTGTGTAGTTTAATGGCAGTGCTGCTGTTACAGTGAGATACTTTAGTGAGTCACATATCGCTCTGTCGTGTGGGTAGTTACTAGCCTAATGTGGTGGTTCTTTCAGAAAGTTATTGCACTTTCCTTCTTGTGCCAAGGTCAATGGAACAGACAATGGTATCGGGTTTCAGAGTAGCAGCCGTGTTAGTCTGTATCTGCAAAAAGAACAGGAGGACTTGTGGCACCTTAGAGATGAACAAATTTATTTGAGCATAAGCTTTTGTGGGCTACAGCCCACTTCATTGGCTTCATGCAGTGGAAAATACAGTAGGACGATTTTATATATACAGAGAACATGAAACAATGGGTGTTACCATACACACTATAATGAGAGTGATCAGTTAAGGTGAGCTATTACCAGGAGGAGAGAAAATAAAAACCTTTGGTCATGATAATCAAGATGGCCCATTTCCAGCAGTTGACAAGAACATGTGAGGAACAGTAGTGGGGTGGGGGGCAAAAATAACCATGGGGAAATAGTTTTACTTTGTGTAATGACACATCCACTCCCAGTCTTTATTCGAGCCTAATTTAATAGTGTCCAGTTTGCAAATTAATTCCAATTCAGCAGTCTCTTGTTGGAGTCTGTTTTTGAAGGTTTTTTGTTGTAAGATTGTGACTTTTAGATCTGTAATCGAGTGACCAGAGAGATTGAAGTGTTCTCCAACTGGTTTTTGAATGTTATGGTTCTTGATTTGTGTCCATTTATTCTTTTATGTAGAGACTGTCCCGTTTGGCCAATGTACATGGCAGAGGGGCACTGCTGGCACATGATGGCATATATCACATTGGTAGATGTGCAGGTGAACGAACCTCTGATAGTGTGGCTGATGTGATGATGGTGTCCCCTGAATAGATATGTGGACACAGTTGGCAACAGGCTTTGTTGCAAAGATGGATTCCTGGGTTAGTGTTTTTGTTGTGTGGTGTGTGGTTGCTGGTGAGCATTTGCTTCAGGTTGGGGGCTGTCTGTAAGCAAGGACTGGCCTGTCTCCCAGCACAACCCATCACTATCACAGATCTTGGGAGACAGGCCAGTCCTTGCTTACAGATAGCCCCCCACACAGTGCATACAAGCGTCCTTGTGTGTTATATTAATAAAAACACAAACTTAAGAAAGAGTTTCCTGGAACCTGGGAAAGGCAAAAGGGCAGAATTCACTGTGGAGTCCCCTATGAACCTTGGCATGCAGAAATGATACATTATGTTAAGATATTACAGTGCTGGGCTCTAGATATATAATTCAATTGAACCAATTTGTCACCCACAAATATTTATTCAAGATAAATGTCTATGATTTTGAGAAGCATCTGATCCGCCTGTACTGGTCTCACTTATCTAGAGTGTGATTAATTCATACTCGCCTTCCTCACTCCCTTATACTATTGTCCTTGACAAAAAGTGTTTTTCTTGCCATGTAACAGCTACATGTGCTGTATGTTGAAATGTAGTCCATCTGTTGACATGATATGCTAAATAAAATTATCTTAAAGAAAAGAGTTTTAATATCTTGGATCTTTGTTCAGAAGGAGGGAGTTGGGACTTTGAATTATAATATTTTCAGTCTTATAATAAAAAACCATTAAACTATTATTCTATTTAATAATAGTTTGATTAGATGCTCAAAACTCTTTCCTTTGAATAGATCTTTTACTTTTTTTTAAACAGATTGACAAGATTGAGAGTAAAGTAACTGTCTTAAAAAGGAATGGTCCAGTCCATAGTGAAGGACACTGGAAATCTGAACTTCTGGGTTTTGTTCCCAGTTCTGCCAATGATGCATTATGTAACTTTGGCTAAGTCAAAGTCCTACAGTTAGCCCCAAATGGCCTGATTTTCAGAAGTGTTCAACACCCACATTTTCCATGAAATTGTATGGGATCAGCATAAATAGCCTAACTTAAGGTACCCAAGCTTGAAAATGTTTCTTCTTATTCACCTGCCCTCAGGTTTGTCACTTGTAAAATACTTATATATCTCAGAGGTGTTATGAAGCTTCCTCAATTAATGTCTGTAAAGCACTTTGAGATTCCCAAAGGAAAGACACAACTGAAGCACAGCGTACTCAACGTTGAAAAATATTATACAGTGTTCATCTGTGTGCTGTTGTTACAATCTGAGTGAGCAAACCAAACCCCTTACCAAATAATTTAATTTAGGACACAATGGCCTGAAAAATCTAACAATAAACTTGTTTATCAACTTTACTTTATTGAAGCATGGATCTTTAGCTTGGTTCACCATATAGTGAAACATTTTATTTATGATAATAGACAGCTTAGGGCTATAGGGGCATTGTAATGTTGCTGGTGTAGGTACAACTTTATCAGAAGATACAAACATGACCCGCAATAGAAACAAACACCAAATAGAACACGATGAAACGTTCACTTTACAAATCACTCCATTACTACAGACATCAAATGGCAGTTATTATAATTAAATCAGTCACAGAGAACTGTTTTACCTTTAGACAAGGAAATGGGAACTTCTGTTTGGGGTTTTATCCACAGCTGCTTAGTAAAAAAGTTTAAATGTCAAGCATTCTTCTTATCCACAAAACAATGCTAACCAACAGACATATCAAAGAGTAAGACTGAAGGAGATCAACGTCTTTACAACTACTTTTGCAATTATCTTCTTGAGTAGGTATTGCAATTTGCTTTATGCATGTTATCAGAGTGTAAATAGCCCCAAAATCAGCAGCAAAATATTACAACAACATAACAAGTAAATACAGTGCCAATATGTCATGTTGTAGAAGAGAATACAAAGAAGACAATGATAACTTAATCATATAAAATATGATACAGAGCTGAAATACAAGTGCATTTAAATAGCTATGTGACAAAGAATGTTAAATACTGTACTTAATATGTAGTTTTTAAACATAAAATCTGGAAAAGTCTTTGTGCTTAAACTTTTTTCCTGTTAAACAGATTAGTTGCTTACTTCCCATACTGCCACTGTAACTGATATTACAACAGATCACAATTTTCACAGACACGTCAACATTGAAACATTTACCTATGAGAAAATAAGTCACTTCTCATTAGTTCACAGTGCGAAAAAGTGGTGTAACTCTGTCTTGAGAAAGGCTTTTCGTTATTCACCAAGCCAGTTGCAGAAAAGTCCTGATACCAGATGCAGTGCTAAGATTTAAATAATGGAAAGCAACACATCACATGTTGGGAGGAAAATATAAATTTCTCGTTTCTTCATGGGTATCGTCTAAGTGACCTTCGTCTTCTGTTGTAGAAATGCCTGAGCCCATGTTGCCGTGAAAAATTCATCATGTAATTTTGTTTGCGAGTGCTGTTAAAATCAAAGGGTAGGGAGGAGGAAAAGAATGTCAATCTCTTTGCATCCATTTTGAAATTGCCTTCTGACACGTAAGCTGGGGGGCCAGATTCTCCACCCTCTTGTGCCTTGCACAGTCTTTTCTGCCTCTGCAAAGTGACGTAAAATCCTACCATTTGCATCTGACAGCATGTTAGAACAATGATAATGACCGTACAAGGTGCAAGGCCGTTGAGACTCGGGCCCACTTTGATTTTGCTTACAGTTCAGTATTTCAGAACTAGAGCAAGAGTTTAAATTAATTATCACTGACGGGGGCTTAGGGCCAGATTCACTCAAGCTGTATGCACTCTATCCCCTCCCAACACAGGGCATTTCTCCAAGCCTGATTTATACTCCAAAAATCCTTGTCTCCCTCATTTGCAGACTCCTAAATGGGAGAGATGCTGTTAATCCCTTTCCTCTCAAGTGCAGCAGAAAAATACTGCTCCACCTCCCTAATGTCTGGCTTTGCTATTGTGATGATTTGGGGAATCTGTACAACTTGCGAATTCAGGCCGATGTTCTCAGTTGTTCTTATGAACATTTCTGTATCATTGAATACCTCTATATGTATGTGGTTCCACCCTTGCTGACAAGGGCTGTCTCACATCCCTCCCTCACCAGGCACAATGGGGGGTGGGGGGTCATTAGAATGCCATAACTACTTATTCAAGCGGAAGTACCATGGGACAATGGTTTAGCTCAAGCCTAGAAGAATCAATTTTATCCTGCCTTCCTGCAGGAGGCTGGTGAAGGGGAGAGAGTGGAAAATCCTCAGCCAGAATAAAGGGACAGAGATGACAAAGCAGGGTTTTGAAAAGGGCTTATACGTGAGAACCACACAAGAAGTTTTGAGCAGGCAAAGGGGAAAAGACAAACGATTTTCATAGCAAACACCACCAGTTTAGCTGCAGGACCAATCAAAATCAAAGCAAACTGACCGGGGGAGGGAAACATAGGAGCTCCATGGTTGAGAAGACAATCCAAGAATGCAGAAGAAGGACCCTGGGCACCCCCAGGGGATTCTGACCCCAACCCAAAGAATGCTCTGCAGTGTGTGTGTGTGTGTGTGTGAGAGAGAGAGAGACCTATTATGTGCCCTTGAAGCGTTAACCCTATGACCCCAAAGTGCATACCTGGCTGGTGTGCTGAGAAAGGGTGTGTTAAACTGTGGGAGAGTGAGGGGTTAGCAGTTGGACTACAGGTCTAAGCTCTCAGGAGGGGATGCTAAACAGAGGATTTGCATCCCAAGAGTGTGCCCAGAGACCTCAAGCCGGGGCAGTGTCTGAACTCTTTCAGACTCTACAGGCTTAAAGCACATGGAACCCAGCAGTGGGATCCCTTACAGGGTCTTGTAAGTAGCCACTTCCTTTTGAGAATAAAATAAAAACACTGCTCTACCTCCCAAACTTTAAGATTTGCTAAGCAGCAAACCCTTGAACTAAGTGACTTTGACTGAGTGAAGTTTTCTTAAAAAACCCCAACAACCCAAAAATCTTTAGAAGAGGATCAAAGAAACACATGGAACAGAGTGACCAGATTTTAAATGCTAAATCAAGACACTTTTCCATTTCCAAATAGGGCTCTTTCTTTCACCACGGTGAGGCTAAATAAAACAAAACAAAGGGAAATCCCGGGGCACAGGGGAAACAAATGGAAAATTGTGGAAAGTACCATGAAAAGTAAATTTCCTTACTGGCTGAATAGAATAGGAGTATTTGGGGGCCTAATATACACTACAACTGAACGGGTGGAGGCTGTTGTATCTAATCACTAGAGACTAGCACCACCATCTAGACTGCAACTTCCTTTAAGCGAGAGGGGCATGGCTGTTGCTATTTTTGGCCCTTTGGCTACACCAGTCCTAACACACAGAACGGCCAGAAGATGGTGCAAGAATTTTGGTGCATGTTATGTATAAATTCCTTAAAAAGGCCGAGCTGGATTTAAATATAAACATAGTTAACATAATCTACATTGAAACAGTTGTAATACAGATGGACAGCTAATATTTGCTGAAGAAGCCTTTCTCCCTACGTTCAAGCCCTCACCTAGGTTGGGGGTCAGGAGTGGCCATTTTCAGAGTGACGAGTCTGGGAAGAATGAACTGGGAAAAAAGGAGAGGTCTCTCCAGTGGTTCCTGCTGAGAGGCTGGTTTCTGAACACTGTGCCTTTTAATATCTTCATGTCATAAAACCAAGCTAATATATTCCTGGTGTGGCTCCACTGATTAAATGCACTTGTACCAGAGATGTCTCTCCATGTTTCTCCTGGCAGCTTCATTCCTAACTGCCGGGAATGCCACAGGCTCTGGAGAAGAAGCTTATAGCTTTCATGACGATTCAATACAGTTCTGCTCCTAAATGCAAACTTGCACATAACCCTGAAGAGACTCACTTTGAGGCTGCATGGCAACCCTAAGCTCTGCCATCTCTGCTGGTGGAATGGAACTCTGAACAGCTACATTTGGGTTACCTCTGTTTGCTTGTCGTTGTCATTAGCACATTGGTGTAACATAAGTCTCATTTAAAGCTACAAGCAAAATCCATTCAGAGTTATGAGAATGAAAAAATACTTGTAGCACAGAATGCGAATATCTGACATTACTACAGCACCTTTCATGCCTATTGATCACAAACCACTTCACTCTCCATATACACACATCACTTTAAAGCAACCGGTTCTGGGCGGGGAGCATGGCAACCACTACGGCACAACACTGGGAGGAGTGGGGATGGATACATTGGTCAGAATCCTGGGGTGAAACCCCTGCTTTTAAAAACGAAAAGAAGGTGTCATGGGGAATTTAATGTCCATACATTGCAGCAAGGGCCCAATTTGTAAAGTCTCATCAGAGAGGTCCCACACAAGAAACTGCACAGAACAAATTTATCTCAGAATAATAAAGGGCAGTGTTGACTCTGTCAGGCTTTGACGCTGTTCTAGGAAGCCCAAGTATTATAATCCTGATGCTCAAGGCCACTGCACTGTCCCTTCTGGACATTATTTGCAAAAAATATTAATATTCCCTCAAGGCTACGCTGGAAGCCGTCTTAGTCCAACATCCACAATGAGATCCTATGTGCAACCAACAATACTGATGGTTGCCAGCACGAGAAAACTCAATGATTCAGCAGAACAACTGCTACCCACCACAGGATGAACTGTCATAGGACCTGATCCCATCTTTTCTGGTTTCAATGGATGCAGGATCAGGCCTATAAAGATCAAGTCTCAAGGTCAGATTCATGCTTGTGGATGCAAGAGGGTGCAATTTTCAGCCCTATGCATCTATGAGGGGAACACTGACTGCATCAGAGAGAGGGAAATTCAGTCCAAGGAATGCCATCATAAATTCCCTGAGGTGATTCCATGGAAAGACAATATGTTCTGGTGGAGTCCATGCAGCTTCTGGCTGGTTTGGCTCTGCCCCTCCAGGGCTGACCAGCCTGCTTTGGAGGTAGTGGGGGTTGGTTTTGGTCCCCCAGTGGTGAAAAGGATGCTGGCAGCTTGGCTCATTTACCTCTGCTCCAGGTGGACTGCAGGCCTCTGTTGCTGGAGGCCCACAACCCAGGGAGTGCAGCAAGTCCTAAGTTTTGTTATAAAGGTGGAGTCATGAAACAAAAAACTGGCAGCAGGTGTCACAATTAACTTTCTATTTGGGCAGCTAGGGCAGGGTGGTGAGTTTTCATTGTGAATGAAAAGTAAATGCTCAGCTTGCAATCAATTACCCTCTCCCTTCCAAGTGCATACGCTTATTTTTAGTGAATATGACCCCTAAGGAAAAATAAGCATGAACCTCCAAAGGCAAGAATAGCTTTTACTGTTGTATAAAGAAACCATCTCTATAAAATTGACTTCAAAATTATCCTCTTTCCAACAACTAACTGAGAACTTAATTTATTAGACTACACTAAAATAATTGATGCTATAACCCTTGCCCACCCAGTTTTTCAAGCCATCCAGCGTCTGATGGTAATGGATACAATACAAACTCTTGCATTGCTACAGTAGCCATTATGCCAGAGCATCTTTCATGTAAGAGGTGGTTTTTGTTTAACATTTGAGGTTGATTTCACCTGGTTTTTACCCAGAAAGGGAAGTCCTGCACTACACAGATTTATTATAGTTTTGTGTGAGACTCAGAGTGATTGGCAAAGCTAATGTTTCCTGTGCACCTGTATTTTCCTGACACCTTATAATCTAAGGCAAATCAGACACATTTTTAAGAAGAACAAATAGCTCAAAATGTTCTTTAACAATTCTTATTATACTATCATCTCTGTCTAACGCTGCTTACCGCCTTAAATGTAATGACATGAACAAGACTTAAACAACAATAATTATGCTGCAGACATTTTAAGGAAATAAATGAAGAAATTTAGAAAAGGTTATCACGTGAGTTATAGGCCAGAAGCAGCTGCTTAGTCTTTGATTTAAATTCAATCTATTAGTGGTATTTTACAAGATGGTGAAATGTATTTGTTGTGTGCCCCAAAGAAAGAGTTCACATGTTTTACTACGTGAAATCAAAACTGCAGTACAAGAAAAAAAAAAGTATGAAAACAAAACAAAACCAAAACAACAATTAAGCTAATGCTCAGTCCTTCAGTTGTGCTGATAGACCTAATCTCACTCCCACTGAAGTCTGTGGTAGTCTTTCCACTGACTTTGGTAGGCATTGGTTAGGGCTTGAAGGGTTGATTCAATGCCCAGTGAAGTCAATGGAAAATTTCTCATTGCCTTCATAGAAGTTGGATCTGACCTTTAGTGCAGCATATAAGAGTATATTCTGCTCTCTGTGGGCTGGGGTGGAGGTATATGCATATAATTCTATTAACTATAATGGAAGTTAACATCATACATTGATAAGAGAACAAAGTTCAATTGTACTTTATAAGATCACCTTAATAGCTATATCATAAAAGCATTGCAGAAAAGGTAATTCTGCATTTATTGGATTTAGTGTCTGTAAAGAAGCCCTTTAATGTTGTTTTTATATAGCAATACTGAACTTTATTTCTATTTTTTAGAAAAAAACAAACAGATTTGTCATTAAGACTATGGAGATGCTGTTGTTATTATTTATAATGTAACAGTATCCACAATGTGCGAGGCACTGTAAAGATATATGGGGAGAAACAATCCCTACCTCAAAGATTATGAATGGAATCATTTCAACCACAAAGGGAACTTAGACACCATTACAATTTCAGTGAAAGTGCACAATAAACTTTCCAAGGTTCATCAGCATGCACTGATCCTTTGGTGCATCTTCGGTGCACTTACCAGATCATTGGATGAAGAGTACAGATGAAAAAAAATCTCCCAAAGACTAGTTATCTGTGGATCATTTGACAGAATGACTAGTAACAAAACCTAGGAAGCAATTATTGCACAATCCAATCTGTCACCTTTTTAGGGCAATATGCTTGTATTTAAAAAAAAAATATGGGGGCTGATACTGCTCTAACTTACACGAGTAAATTCTTTAATTCCAGTGCAGTCACTGGAGTTACACCACTGTAAACGAGAGCAGATCAGGCAGATACAGTATAATGAAGAGCCACGCTGGGTATGCTCAGTAAGCATGAACAATAAAACAACGTATGAGGCGTTACTCTGTATGTGTCTTTTAAGCCTCAGTAATTTAACATGATTTTTTAAAATATAAAGTACCTATCCTGCACTTTTTTTGTTTTAAATCAAAGACGGCCAAGCGAATAAGAACATTTGGTAAATAATATGTACCTATGCTAAGACCATGAATTATTTTTATTTGTTATTTATATGTATAACTGACATGGCACATCAGAAACAAAGGCTTCTGGGTGCCAAACCAAACTTTAACCTAAATCAAGCCTTTGAAAAAATGAAAGGCAACATGGTCCGACAAATAAATATATCAATGTTTAGTATGCAGCGAATGTTGTGGCTGAGTTACAAACCCCCTAAGAATGGTGACAGACTCCAGAGGAAACCCGGGCCCCGCTGAAGTCAATGGCAAAACTCCAATAGGATCAGTATTAAAACCTATGTCTCTAGCTACTATGGTGATTAGAAATGCCTAGCTGCATAACTATGGCTGTACAAAGTGATGCTGTTATAATAAGCAAAAAACCCACTCCAAATAAATACTTATTCTGTTTTTAGTTACACTGGCATGCATCACTGCATATATTTATTGTACATGTTTACGGACACACAGTAGATAATTTTGGCCTTAATTCTGTAATTTTAATTTACTGAAAATAGTGGGAATTTTACGTCAGGTCTCAGGGCCAGATCCTGCAAGTTGTTGAGAATTCTCAGTTCCGACCTACTTCAAGGATTATTGGGAGCACTCAGGAACTCTCAGGTGGGGCCCAGCACCCACCATGATCAGGGCTCTCAATCTTTAGTTACAACGCCCACTCTCTTAATTGAAAGTTTGCTTGAGTGAGGTGCTGAACGTATCCTGCAAACTTTAACTCCTAATGGCACTGAGAACCCTGCAGAATCAGTCTGTGAGGAACAGTGCAGGGTTTGGACCTTTATGAGACAGCAATGCATGCTCACATCTTTGAGAGTACAAATGAAGCCGCTCCCTTTCCAGCAAAATATCATCATTGACAAAATACAGGGTTAGAGTCTTTCAAAGTACTGTAGCTGTACCACCAACATATAGTTGATATTAATTCAGGGAAAGTACTTACCTTACTCTAGTGTAAAACCAATGACAGCAAATAATGAAATACAACACAAATTAGAAAATGCCTTTCAATGCATGCAGCACTGTGACTAGTCATAAAAGCCAGATGAGGTTTAGAGGCAATATAGGACTTTTCATCTCTTTTGAAAATAAAAATTGAACAAATTATTTCCTGATTTTTAAAATCAACATTTATATTTTTATTTTCTATAAAAATTCATCATGCAGTCTTTTTATAGAAACATAGTAAAAGACAGTCTTAAAAGCACAGTCTGCACCATACTAAATTTGGCATAAATCTTGTGAATACAAAGATAATGCCCTAACATTTAAATTGTTTCTTTTCTTTATTACAAATATTTTTAATAATCTTGAGTGAAATGTTTCAAAGCATTGCTTTCTGCTGAAGAAATGAAGCAAATGAAAATGTTTTTCCACATGAATATGTTTTGTTACGGCTAGAAGATATAATTTGTATTTGAATATTGCAAAAAAGCATAAAAATTCTTTGCAACAAATGCAACACAAAATCCTCAACAAGTCATTTGTGCCAAAAATGTAAGATTATCTTGACAATGAATAGCATGAAGTGATGGTTTATGGAGGATTAATTCTATGTTTATTATTGCAAAGTTAACCACACACACACACACACACACAATTTTGGGGCCATATCCTACATTTCTTGCGCAACTAAAATTCCCAAGGATGTCACTGGGAGTTTTGGGTGCATAAAGAATGAAGGATCAGACCCTTAGTTTGCAGTTTATTCCCCTTCAGTTCTGAATACATTTGATCAGAGTTCACTGTTTCTTTATAGGTTATTAAGGGCCCACCCTGTTTACAAAGAAATGGCTTTTCAAGAAGCACATGCAAAAAAGGTGTGTGGTTTTATTGTTCAGCAAACAGACTGTGAATTATATTATATGTAGACTGAAGTGCAAATGTAATGCAGAGCTGGATTCAGGCTTTTAGGGTAGAGGTACGTGGGCACAGAATAAGCATTCTTGTAGGAGTGGAAGGCAGGGGATGGGAGGTGAGGGAGAATTACGTTTTTATCCTAAGAAAGGCCACATTCATTGATCATGCAAGGACTCTGCCCAAAACTTTCTTCAAAAGTGCAGAGAGCAAGTATGCTGTCTTAACAAATGAATCAAAAGAAAACTCAGTTTAAAGGGACAAGATGACTGGATTGTAGTTTCACCCCCACTTTATAGGTCCAGCCCTATTAAAATAGTTTGACAAATGATTAGCTGGCAAGATCATACCGATATATACTGGTTTCAGAGTAGCAGCCGTGTTAGTCTGTATTTGCAAAAAGAAAAGGAGTACTAGTGGCACCTTAGAGACTAACCAACTTATTTGAGCATAAGCTTTTGTGAGCTATTGTAGCTCACGAAAGCTTATGCTCAAATAAATTGGTTAGTCTCTAAGGTGCCACTAGTACTCCTTTTCTTTTTACCAATATATACTGTATTCCAAATAGCTTCTATATTCACTCTGAGCACTATTTGCAGCTGCATTACAGGATTAGCAATATTTCTGTTGTATTAATTGAATAATTCAAAGAAGTATTACAGATAGGCCCTTGTTTCCAGCCTTCCTGATTGCACACATAGGTTTTGCATGTGAAAATTAGGGGCTGTTCCAAATATTGGCATATTTGTTTGTGTCATCTATCTTGGGAGAAAAAAAATTGCCTCCACAACAGGGGAGCTAGGCTAGGCTTCTGGAAATGTAGCTCATACAGCATCTGATTGTATGATTGGTACGATTGTGTTATCAGAATCAGGAGTCAATCAGAATGAACAATATATGATAATCCTGTTTATAACTCAGCTATAAACTATGTTCTGGACTCTAAATTGGCATGGAGGCTCAGGAGAAAATTAATTTTAAACATTTGGAGGGATGAGAAGAGCCAAAGCATCAAAATGGAAATTTTGAAGTCATGTAAGTATAAAAATATTCATAAACGTAACTCTAGAAACTGCTTTATTTCTAAGGCAGGGGTGGCCAACCTGAGCCTGAGAAGGAGCCAGAATTTACCAATGTACATTGCCAAAGAGCCACAGTAATACCTCAGTAACCCCCCATCAGCTCCTGCCCCCGCTCCCAGTGCCGCCCACCCACCGGCAGCCCCGCCAATCAGCGCCTCCCCTTCCCACCCTGCACCTCCCAATCAGTTGTTTCGTGGTGTGCAGGAGGCTCTGGGGTGGGAGGGGAGAGGAGCGAGAGCATGGCAGGCTCAGGGGAGGGGGCGGGAAGGGGTAGAGCAGAAGCAGGGCCTGTGGCAGAGCCAGGGGTCGAGCAGTGAGCACTCCCCGGCACATTGGAAAGTTGGCACCTGTAGCTCCAGTCCCGGAGTCGGTGCCTAGACAAGGAGCCGCAAATTAACTTCGGAAGAGCCACATGTGGCTCCGGAGCCACAGATTGGCCACGCCTGGTCTAAGGGATTAAGTGGTCACTAGAGGCCACTGTAGGAGGAGCAGGGAACATTTGTAGTTGCTGGAAAATAGAATCAGACCAGCACTCTTGCTTGCAATGAGTCCCTATTGACCACATCCCTGCAGGGTGCCACTGCTCCCAGCCTGCTCTCCCCATATGTCCCTCACTCTTCTTGAAGGTGGGACTCTTCGGGGACAGGGCGTACATACCAGCTGCAGATGCTGGGGGTGAGGAGAAGCTGGTATGGAACCTACAGTCGTTCAGTGCATGCAGGCCAACTGGCAGTGATTGGAGGTGGGCTGGGAGGATCTGGCTGTCTGCATGCTTAGGGAGGAAAAGTGGTGAAAGCAATGGAGGGTAGAGAGAAGAGGCATGGGGAGTTGTGGTAAGAAGGGGGCACCTCAGTACAGAATGTGGAGATGTACAGACACACAAGGTGGGTGAGGTAATATCTTTTATTGGACCAATTTCTGTTGGCGAGAGAGAAAAGCTGATCTGAAGAAAAGCTCTGCATGGCTCGAAAGCTGGGCCAAATAAAGACATTACCTCACCCACCTTTTCTTTGCAATATTCTGGGGCTAACACAGCTACCACTGCACTGCATACGGCAAGAGAAGAAGTATCATCATCCTCAGCAGCCAGAGGATTAAGATGCTTACTAAGATACTTTTATAGCTTTTAAACAATTTGAATTTAATAACGTCAGAGCCAGATACTCAGGTCTCACTGACTCCCATCCAGTGCAGAACATGGGGCAGGAGTCAGAGATTACTTAATCCTTCCTTTGTGCTCCCCTAGTCCTGTGGAAAGCTAAGTACTGTTTCTGTTCCTGACATCAAGCTCTAATCCATGCTTGCTACATTCTGCTTGGCCATTCTGCTAGCACAGGACTGCTGGAGTTCAAGGGGCTCTGGTCATGCCTCACAATTCACCAACATACCTTCTATGCTGGACAAGGAATATGGTGCATGTGGCTTGAATAGCCTGCTCTACACCAGCAAGAGCGTTCCCTATGCAAGAGGAACCCCCACCTGCTCCTGGGTGGCTTTCTAGCCCCTTTGTGCCATGGCAGAACAAAGGGGTTGGCCTGGGAGATGAGGAGCTGGTCTTTAATTTGCAGCCCTCAACCCCCTGCCAGAGAAAAAGGAATACAAAGTATGATCATAGTATGGTTTAATATTATGGCTGGAATAGTAAGGTTTATAATCAGATGGTGTATATGGTGTTTATACCGTCTCCCCCTGGGATGTTTGAGATGTATGTGGGAGCCCCTCAATACACACTGACAACATGGATGACTAGATTTTTAAAATGAAAAACCAGGATGTCTGTCCCCCAGGGGTAGAGCAAAAGAAGGCAGGGAAGGGGATGATTTTGCTGCGGGGTAGGGAGGTGTACACAGGATGGTGAGAGAGAAGAGTGTGACCACTCCTTGATTTGTGCCTCAGCCACGCAATGCCTCTCCCTCTCCTTCACCACACTGTGCCTCTAGCGCTATGTTTTGAGGAGAGGTAGTTTGAGAACTTGAGGAAGAGGGGACTCCCTGGGGGGCCTCCTTGGGAGCAGGACAGGTTGTCAACATATGACCGGCCTGGCCAGGGCTAGTCCTTGAGGTGCACTCAGCTGGCCTGTGAATACTGTCACCAACTCAGCTAACTGGTGTCTCTTTCAGGTGGCCAATTTGCAGGTGTTACAAAAACGTGGCGAAACTCAAATTTTATTAAACAGACAGGGACCATCAGAGAGGACCTGAAAATAGGGATATTCCTGGTTTTCTGGGACACATGGTCACCCTACATATGAATCATTAGTTATTTGCTGACTAATACTCAGATAAAACCCTCTCAGAAAACACTAGCAAGGGGACTGGAGTGGGGTGGAAAATTATGAGAAGATTGCCTCTTGGCTTTTTCCTTGGATCAATCCATTGTGGAGGTAGGTTTTGTTCGCTTGCAGAGTGGGCAGGGATTCTGTGCCCATAATTCATGGATCAATCCAGGACACAACTCTGCCACTCCCTGTGGCTTCCTGACATCTTAGCTCCAATGGATGCTCCTGGCATGGGGTATTTTTGTGTGCAGAATTTAGTTTGTAAAGGCAAATTACGAGATGACAAAGATGGTGGTGTAAGTGACAAGTTGAGATGGAAAGGCAGGGCTGTAGCAGGATAAGCAGTCTACGGAGAAGTCGAAGAAGGTTTAGGGTAAAGCTGCTCCTCCATTACTTTTAATTAAAATATTTTATTTAGCCCTTTCAGAAATAAAATACAGCACAAAATTGCATCTGTTGGTTGGTACAGCTCTGCCCCTCTACCTCCTTGACATATGCTACCCCAATTAATTCTTGCTTACACTGATATATTAACAAAGAACTTACATCACCATGTTCTGGGGCTGTGAATCTGACCCAGCATATCAACTTTCCTACACTTCCAGGACCCATTTTCTTCCTTATCCTCTCTCTTTTTCTCTCAGTTATTGAAAATCCCAAGGAAACTCAGATATTACAAACAGTATATGTCTAGAGAATCAAGGAGAATTAAGAATTTAAGATAAACTGTATCCATAATACAAATTGTGATGCTTAATGTTGCAACACAAATGCATATAAGACCATCAACTGGATCCTGGGAACTACAGGCCAGTCAGCCTCACCTCAGTCCCTGGAAAAATCATGGAGCAGGTCCTCAAGGAATCAATTCTGAAGCACTTAGAGGAGAGGAAAGTGATCAGGAACAGTCAGCATGGATTCACCAAGGGCAAGTCATGCCTGACTAACCTGATCGCCTTCTATGACGAGATAACTGGTTCTATGAATGAAGGGAAAGCAGTGGACGTGTTGTTCCTTGACTTTAGCAAACCTTTTGACACTGTCTCCCACAGTATTTGCCAGCAAGTTAAAGAAGTATGGGCTGGATGAATGGACTATAAGGTGGATAGAAAGCTGGCTAGATTGTTGGGCTCAACGGGTAGTGATCAATGGCTCCATGTCTAGTTGGCAGCCGGTATCAAGTGGTGTGCCCCAAGGGTCGGTCCTGGGGCCGGTTTTGTTCAATATCTTCATAAATGATCTGGAGGATGGTGTGGATTGCACCCTCAGCAAGTTTTCAGATGACACTAAACTGGGAGGAGAGGTAGATATGCTGGAGGGTAGGGATAGGATACAGAGGGACCTAGACAAATTGGAGGATTGGGCCAAAAGAAATCTGATGAGGTTCAACAAGGACAAGTGCAGAGTCCTCCACTTAGGACGGAAGAATCCCACGCACCGCTACAGACTAGGGACTGAATGGCTAGGCAGCAGTTCTGCAGAAAAGGACCTAGGGGTTACAGTGGACGAGAAGCTGGATATGAGTCAACAGCGTGCCCTTGTTGCCAAGAAGGCCAATGGCATTTTGGGATGTATAAGTAGGGGTATTGCCAGCAGATTGAAGGACGTGATTGTTCCCCTCTATTCGACACTGGTGAGGCCTCATCTGGAGTACTGTGTCCAGTTTTGGGCCCCACACTACAAGAAGGATGTGGAAAAATTGGAAAGAGTCCAGCGGAGGGCAACAAAAATGATTAGGGGACTGGAACACATGACTTATGAGGAGAGGCTGAGGGAACTGGGATTGTTTAGTCTGCGGAAGAGAAGAATGAGGGGGGATTTGATAGCTGTTTTCAACTACCTGAAAGGGGGTTCCAAAGAGGATGGATCTAGACTGTTCTCAGTGGTAACAGATGACAGAACAAGGAGTAATGGTCTCAAGTTGCAGTGGGGGAGATTTAGGTTGGATATTAGGAAAAACTTTTTCACTAGGAGGGTGGTGAAACACTGGAATGCTTTACCTAGGGAGGTGGTGGAATCTCCTTCCTTAGAAGTTTTTAAGGTCAGGCTTGACAAAGCCCTGGCTGGGATGATTTAATTGGGGATCGGTCCTGCTTTGAGCAGGGGGTTGGACTAGATGACCTCCTGAGGTCCCTTCCAACCCTGATATTCTATGATTCTATGATTCTATGATCAAGCATTAATAGTAATAATGGTAATAATTAACATTTATATAGAGCTTTTCATCTATACTTCTCGAAGCACTTTACAAAAGTGGTTATGTATCATTAGCCTCATTTTGAAAATGGGGGAACTGAGGTGCAGAGAGGTAAAGTGACCAGCCCAAGATGACACAATGAGGTACCAGCAGAGCTAGGAAAACAACCCAGGTCTCTCAGCTCCTATTCCTGTATCCTCATGCTATTGCCTCCCCTTGGCAATGTCTAAGCAAGAGTTGGGATTTTGAGTGTTCTGAGTTTGTGCTATAGCTGAATGTTATTTAAAAGAAATTTTTAATTATGTAATGTAGAGAATATTCAGATTAAGTACAGTTCTAACCAGTGCAGTTACAGGGAGATATAAAGAGGTTAGAACTAATTAACTACTAAATAGTACCTACCATGTGTGCCATTGTGTATAATTTTTAAATTCCTGAGAGCAGCATATCTTACCATATTGTGATTAGCAGGGTTTTTGATTCTACATCTGGCCTTTTACTAACATACTGCGATAGCTCTGTATGTACCAATATCTGCTGTGGAAGTAAACAGTTCATTTGTAATGGTCTGTCTACCTTGGGAGATTGAGAGCTAAATCTCTGACAGGCATATAGGCGCTTCTCTGAAAACCTACATCCAATATCCAATGCAGGGAGCAAAGGTTGTTCTCTCTATTCTGGCTTTGCCCAAAACCCAGAGAGGCCCTCAAAAAGTCCTCAACAGGAGCAATGGGGAAGAGGAGGTGGCATGGTCTGCATATCTAATTCCTCTTCTGGACAAAGCAGATATACTATTCCTACAGTATATTTTCTATTGCTTTCTCCAGTCTAGTTTTAAAGTATCACAAATTATGGGGCTTCCACTACTTTTCTTGGGTGACTCTCCTATAGCATGACAGATTGCACTGTCAGAGGTTCTCCTGGTATTCAGCCTAAATTTTCTTCTTCCAAATTCTATCTCATTTTTCCTGATTATACTCAATGGTCAGTATAATTAATGTTCAGATTGCTTTGTTTTTTTTCTCAACTGCTTTTCTCCTTTTTTTAACTTAAAGAAAACCCCACCTTAAAGCAGAGAGAAGTGGAAATGTTGCATACGCATTGTACCTTTCCTCAGTCCAAACACTGCCCTAAATAGTTAGCCTTGGGTATTTACATTCTTAGTTATTGGGAGATGCCAAGAACCATGGCCATCCCTCTGTTCCTTCAAATTTAGGGTTAATGTTAGGAAGGCAGAGCCCAGCAAGGTGTGTAAAAGCAGTGGGGCGCATACAGCTACTGAGTGTTGGGACCAGTGTGGTTTTTGGTTTGGGGTTGATATGAATGCCATGCAAGCTGGTGCGCCTCAGTGGAAAGGAGAACAGGGCTAACTAGAGATCAAGTAATCCAATTTGCTACTGTTACAAAACAATACTTGTGGTGCCTCTTCTAGTTTGAATTTAAAGACAGAAACCTCATTTTTACAATTACTAAATCTGGACGTTATCCAAATCTCATTTCTATGCTGATTTCTTAAGTTTTTCAAAAAAATGAACATTTGAACCTATCTATTGGGAAGACACGCTTCTCTCTGCCAACCACTGTCAGCGATGAGTCCCAGCCCGTCAAGGCATTAGCATTTCAGCTCTACTGGAACTAAATTGTTAAAGAAAAAGCAGATAATCTCTCTGTGACGTAATACAGTAAAAACGGGTTAATACTGAGAGTGAGACCCATTTTATTAATGGGGAAATCAATATGGTGAAGACACTTTACTTGGTAAAATCTTGACAGGGGATGAATATAGAGCTCGGATCATAGGAACCTGATATAGTGAACCCTGTTTCTGAACAGTATCCTTCTTACTAAAAAAAGGAAATGAATATGGCATTAGTTGCTAATGCAATTTTTCAGAGCCTGATTCAACAACATTACTCTGTACAAAGAGCAATACAATAGACTATTTTGTATCTTTGAAAGGATGTACATCAACTTTAAATGCCAGCGTAGTTGCTGAACACACACATCCTTTCAGATATCACATCATACAATATTTCAAAGACCTCGATGATTTATATGAATACACCAATATTTAAAGATGCTAAAGTCCATGCATTCCCTTCTGCATTTCTCCATGATGCACAATATGCTCCCCTGGTCTGTAACTTTATTTCCTGGTTGCCTTAATTGCTGACCTTTGCAGTCAGTGGAGAACATAAGCAAAGAAACATAAGCAAAGAATGATTTTCAGAGAACATTTCTTACTGAGTTTAACATTCATGCCATGCTGAAGGAATTTCAACGCTTTTTGAGATGGAGATGTTATGAGGTGAATCTGATACTCACAGGACGACTTCTACATGGTCCAAAGCCCACTGATCATGACCTGTTCCATTGTGACGCGGTTGCCACCAGCGCAGTAAGACTCCTTTCATTCGTGCCTCCCTATGGTTACAAACAGAAGTACCAGCTAGACCTCCATACTAAGAAGGACCCTTTTCAGCCTGCCTATCTACCCCCAAAAACACTAAAAGCAAAACCAAAATATTATCCATGTGCTCCTAAACCTCAATATACAGCATTCATGAAAGAGTTAAGGGGAAACAATATAAATGCTTTTTACTTAAACAGAATTGATCCAGGAAACAAAAACAAGGTTTTGATGGTTTATTCTTTTATATTTTAAATTTAAAGTAAAGATTTTGCACTTATTTTAATGATACCAAAGGACTGCAGGCTATGGTTTTAATTATAGCTATAATTATCATCCTTTTCCTCCACTTTCCCTTGTCTCCTCTCTTTTCCTGCACAGATTCCTTTCCGCAGGAAATTTATAGTATGCATTTAGAAGTAATGTAGTGTGATTGGGTACTTACAGCGGGACATTGTAAGACACTCTTTGGGCTTGTATAAAGTCCTTTGGCTGATGCTGTGCTATTACTTGCCATGTAATTCCATTATTTACACTGTACTGGAGTAGAACTGCCTTGTCTACAGTATTAGGATCACTCAGGTTGGTATTGCAACTCTCTGTTTGTGAAATGCTTCCAATTTGTAAAACAAACATTATTTTGCTGTAAAACACAGGGAACAACGATTTTTAATGTATGTAGCATGTTGAAGTAGGAGTGAAAACATTGCCAACGTGAACTTACCCTTTTTAAAAAATACAGAACTTCAAGAATAATTACTATTAGCAAACAAATAAACTGCTGTAATATCCATAAAACACAACCCCCTTTCTCAGTAAGAATATGCTTTGTTAACACTTTTCTGTTTAAACAGAATTTTAACATCCATCTGAGTAATTGGAGGCAATCAATCCATGATTACAATGTAACTGCTCAAAAGTGAGGTGTATCAAGAATGCCAAAAAGTCAAATAGGAACAGGTACAAAAAATTAAAAAGGGAAAAAACAAAGGACAAAAGAAAATAAGTGCCTTCTAAATCCTTGTTTAGGTACCTAAATAAGAAGTTAAAAGCTTAACTTTATGGATAATATTTTGGCAAATTTGTGGAAAGGTCCTAATCCTAATTTTGCCTTTTACAATTGGCCTCAGTGATAAATACAGTGTCCTATAAGCATTCCTTCTGTTAAGAACCAAACTTGACAGATTCCATTTTGTACTCTATGGCCAGAGAAACCGCAGAGATGAAAAAGGTATTCTTGTTAGCTGGTAGGTGAATGTAATTGTAGTTTACCAGGAATACCGAAAGTGGGTCTGTAATTACTGTTAGCATCCTCACTCACTAACGGTCCAAACAGTCTGGCATCCAGCCTCTGCCAATGGCCTCATCTTCAGTGCTGGCTACACATACAGTGCTCTCTTGGGTGTGCTAAAACCATCTGACCTTTCCAGCCAACAGTCACTTCCTATTCAGACAAACTCCCAGTTGACAGCTGCTAAACATTTTGCTGCCCTTAATTTTTTGCTGCTGAGAGGTGTATGCCAATCTGGGAGAGCCATCCCTATTCATCATTATCATTACAATTCTACATGCCATTTCATTTTTATAAGTAGTTACTTCTGTCCTGAGCAGTTAAGGTTGTATTTCAAATTAATAGTAAAGTGTTGTTACCTTGCTCGGGTGAGATCCAGAGGTTTAGTAATAGCTTGCCTTATTTGACATCCATTAAAGTACAGTGAATCTCCATGGGCATATGGTGCCAGCTGTCCACATCCATTCCCTATAACTCCACCCTGAATAGTTTCCCAGTTTATTTCAGTGACTCTTTCAGATTCAAAGTTATCTTTAATGTAACTGGGAAGATCATGGCTGAAAACAGAGCAGTCATCACCTAAAAATGATAAGGCGAAATTATAATACAGACAAGTATCAAAACATTGAGAAAAAATGACTGAATTCAACTGCAGATTCAACTTCTTGTAGTTACTGCCACAGGCAGGGCCCTGTGTATAATGTGACTGCACAGTGGCATACATTGCTTCCTAATTGCAGATTATGTTCAAACTGTTGTTTGACTGTGCATGAGAATCTAAGGTTTCATTTAAAAAAAATAAGGCCACGATTCTCTTCTCATTTACAGCAGTGTAATGACACTGACTCCAGTAGGATTTGCATAGTAACAGGGAGAGGAAGATCAGGACCTAAGTCTCTAGCTTTCCTGTTTGCAATGAAAACCTTCAAAATGTGAACCTAGTGTAAACCAATGCAGTTATGTCTGCCTAAGTCTGCAGGAGGCCTGAAACAATTGCTTTAATGGAAATGTCTCTAAGTCAGCCAGGACTCAATGTCATGGGGCTCAGTCCTGCAAGGTGGTGAGCAATCTGGCCCTGATCCAACAAAGCACTTAAGCAGTTAAGTGGGACTACTCATGTACTTATAAGCACACGTTTAATAGATTCGATGGCTCAGGACCCAAGTGCTGTACTTGCAGGACTGAGCCCTTACAGGTCAAAATAAAAAACTTGAATACAAACTGGAAGCCTGTGTACTCTGTGAAACGAACATAGGTGTAACACGGTCTCTGTGTGGAGAGTAAGCAGCCGGCCACATTCTGCACTTGGTAAGGTCTGAGTGGCCTTTAAGTGTAGCTCCATGTAGAATAAGTTACAGTAATTCAATCTGGAGGTAAAAAAGGGCAGGGATAGCTGTTATTCAAAGGTGAAAAGTCTTTCTATTTATGAATTTATATCTTGTCACTGGTTACTCAGGCACTCCAGTGCTGAGTTAGTATATTTGGCTGTGTCTCTATTTTATTTGTTTCATTTGAGCCAGATTAACATATTTACATACACACACATATATATATATATAAAGGAATATAAGAAATAAAACCTTGGTATCTTTCATCACAAATGCAAATGGCTCCAGTAGTGCAATATCCGTGACCACTGCAGAGTTTAGGGCAGGCTTCTCCAATGTACACATGATCTATTGCCCAGCTTTGCTTCTCTGTTTCCTCTCCTTTCTGAATCCACCTGAACTGAGTTGCACTACAAATACCAAACATCACAATATCATATTATGTTGCAGACAGCACTTAAACATTTCTGTACAGAAACATTCAACCATATGGACACAAGTTGAAACAGAAAAAATGAATGGTAAGAACGCTAGATTTGCATTTTGGGGTGAGGCACAGAGGAGACTAAAGTGTCTTGCTCAATGTCGCACACTGAGTCAGCGAAAGAGCTCAGAGAATAGTACCCAGAAGTCCAGGCTCCCAGTTCCCAGCTTTCCCCAGAGGGCCACACCACGCTAAAGAACACCAGCACTCTTTATTCCATTGAAATGGAGTTTTATATCGATAGGCCTCATCCTGAAAACATTTACTACTCATTCTAGGGCACACTTCTGTAAGTGGTCCCACGATCTTCAGTTAAGCAGCTTTAGGATTAAATAGATAGCAGACTCTGGCTAGTCTACGCTACCAGATAGGGCTGTGATTCCCCTGCTTGTGTACACATGCTTGTGCTAGCTCACATCAAGTAGCGTGCGTATTTACAGCAGGGTAGCTGCTGTGGCACAGGTATCGACAGCGGAGGTACGGCTTAGCTGTGCCGAGTACGTATCTACCGGTTTCAATGAGGTTTGAACTCTGCCGTGCCGCCACTCCTGCTACCCTTTCTACTGCTATTTATACTTGTGCAATGAGACCCGGTGCAAACGTGTGTACACAACCAGGGGAGTCACACCCCTGGCTTGTGCCGTAGACAGAGCCTCTGGCTAAGATCCCCAAAATAGAAGTTACGCTCCTAAATGCACACTTAGACACTTTTGTGATTTTCAAAAGCTTTGTGAACCCAACAGCTCCTAGGAAGATAACCTGGAGCTGTTGAGTGCTCAGCACTTTCAAAAATCAGTTTCCAGGAGATGGGTTTAGAAGCCTAATTTCAGATTTCTATTTTTGAAAATACTGCCCTGAGTCTAAAGCAGCAATTCTCAAACTGTGGGTCCGGACCCCCTTTGAATAGGGTCGCCAGGGCTGGCTTAGACTTCCTGGGGCCCAGGGCTGAAGCTCAAGTCCCACTGCCAAGGGCCAAAGCCTGAGGGCTTCAGCCCTGGGCAGCAGGGCTCAGGTTGCAGACCCCTTGCCTGGGGCTGAAGCCCTTGAGCTTCAGCTTTGGCCCCCCTGCCCAGAGTGGTGAGGCTCGGGCTTTGGCCCCCCCAACTTTGGGTAGTGGGGCTTGGGTGGGCTCAGGCTTCAGTTCCCTTTCCTGGGGTCGTGAAGTAATGTTTGTTGTCAAAAGCGGGTCATGGTACAATGAAGTTTGAGAACACCCGGTCTAAAGATTTACATTGGTCTACAATTATAAATCCCAACCCAGAAAGCACTTACTACCAATATTAGTGCTTGCTAACATGACTACCCTGATTGGCTTCAATGGACTACTCAAAATAATAAGTGTTTGCAGGATGAGGCCTTATGATTGTGTCACAATGGCAATCTTTAGCCTGAATGTCATGGGTATTTAATCCTTGGCAGTAGCAGTTTTTATTAAAGAAAAGCAATTCCAAAGGTGTCCATTATGTATCATTTCCATGTCCAGACAAAAGAGAGACACTTTACATTCACCAGTTGTTCCATACTAACAGTGCCAGCTAGACAGATGAAGTTTGATATCTCCAAAGTGAGCTGACCTTTCGGTAACCTACCTGGAGGAGACATGATCAGGCAGCTGGATAGTTATTCTTTTCCATGCAGAGCTGTTGACGGAGTTATAGATGGTAGCTTCATGGAATTGAAATGGGGAGCAGCCAATGCTATTAGATGAGGAAGGAAGACACTGCGTCTGGACAAGTTGCCATGAATCTGTCCTGTAGGAAGCAAAGAAAATATGTTGTTAGAACAACTGAAAATAATAATGAAAGGGAAGTTAGCAACATACTAGAGGTCATGGCAATATTTCTTTTTAAAAAACCACAAATGGTCTTCAGCAATAATTTCCATGCACTGTAATCACAAATAGAGTATGAAAGTCTGCAAACTTTGTGTAGCCATGGTAACCTCCCACAGGGTGGAAATGCTGTGATACATCTGTGCAGGTAAGGGGATTTGGGAAGCAGAGACCAGGAGCCCCTGTGACCTGACATTATAGGTTATGACTGAGAATTCTTTTCCTTAGTCCTTCCCTTTAGAGGTCAGAGAAGAGCCCTTTTATACTGGATTTGCTCCATGGTCTTGTTTTCACCCAAAAGGCATTTAAGCTCAAAATACAGTCCAACTTTTTGAAGTAATTCATATATCCTATTATTCTACATTGCAGAAGACAATAATGTCACCAGTTAAACTACAAATTAGCATCACAAGGCTTCTAGTACAGCATAGCTTTAGCCCAAAATTTATAGTCCTTTATCAAAGAGCACGACATACTAAAACAAGAGATACTTCGAAGACATTTGTGTGTGTGTGTTTACCAGCAATATGCTCATTAGCTGTAACTCCAGGTACAGTGTCATTGGTCTTGCAATATCTTGGGGTAAATGATCGAGACAGCTTACCTGGCATCCTTGGTGTATTCCAGCATTACAGAGTGCAGGTCACCACAAGAAGTTGCCTCACAACCCACCACAATCTGAAACACAAATAAAATGGATCAGGTACTGCTAGATCAGGGAGATCCAACCGACATTTAATGGAATACCTAATGAACTGTCGGTTGCCCTTTCTTTCTAAAGATACAGAATTAGAAGACTGCAAACTTAGATCTAACACCCCGCCCCAACAAAAACACACTAAAAACTAAAGTGTGCACCACTTCAAACTTTGCTGCCTTTGTGGATCTTTGCATAAGACTGGAAATATTAATAATGATATCTGGGTCTTTTTATACCATGTAACCTGAGACTAATGTCCATCTTTTGTATTCTAATGTACAATAATAAAAAGGGAAGTGCCATTCTAGGTACTAGAGCTTAGAATGCATTTGGAACTAGGGGGTAAAGATTTTCAACAACAAGTGCCTAACATTAGACTCCTAAATCATGTAGACACTAACATGAATAGTTAGATTTTCAACGTTCTGGGCACCCTGCAGCTCCTATGAAAGTCAGTGTAAACTGCTGGATGCTCAGAACTTTTGAAAGTCAGGTCACTTATTTAAGTGCCTAAATATGGATTGAAGAACTTAACTTTAGGTAACTATTTATGAAAATCTTGGCCTGCACAGTTTGGTGTATACTCAGGTTCATCAGGTTAAATCGTTTTAAAAGGCTTTGTAAACAGAAATGTGCTGTATGTCTGAGGAAATAAACAGATGACTCCTCTTAACATTATGTGATACTCAAGTTCAGAGACTTCAATACACTTGACATATTACTGAATGGCTAACAAACAGAAACATCTGACTTTGAGCAGCTTCAAAACCTGTGCCCTCACTGCAGCTGTACAGGAGAACTGAATCCTTAGTTTAGAAATAACATCGGTAGCAGTAAGGAGAGCACAGAAAATATAGGAAAGTCAGGAGCAAAATTTAGCCAAGGGAAGAGAACTTAATAATATGAATGTACCATCTCGTCTGGATCAACACAAATCACACCCACTGAAATCTAGATAAAAGATGGCTGATTGAGTAAGCTGACCGCCTGTGAAGCTGATATACAAAGCTTTCTACACCCTTTGTATACAATAGTAACAGTAGGTAAAATTCATCCCTGGGGTAACTTTGAAGGTGGTGGATTGTGTGTGTGTGGGTCAAATGCTGTGAGGGAGTGGATTACAGACATTGAATCTAAGGTCAGGTCCACGCTTATGTTCATCTAACTTACATAGCTCAGGGGTATGAAAAAGATTCACCCCCACCCAAGCGATGCAAGTTTCATGCCATCCACACTGGTGCTATGTCAGTGGGAGATGCTCTCCTGCCAACATAGCCTCCACTTCTTGCCGAGGTGGAGTAATAATGTCGACAGGAGAGCGCTCTCCCATCGGCATAGCGCGTTCTTCACCAGATGCGCTACAGTGGTGCAGCTGCATCAGTGAATCTGTGCCGATGTAGTGCTGTAGCGTAGAATTGCCCTAAAACTGGCAATGGCTGTGTGAGAAGATGAAGGTGTTAATTTGTGGCAGAAATGGAAAACAGGGTGTTTAACTTAAAAACAACAATAAAAGACCAAGAAGCAAATGTAACTAGGAAGACACATATGTCTATCAGCCTATCACTTTGCTCATACGTTACATCCTGTCTTTGTTTTTTAAGCCTGTGTGCTCTTTGGGTCAGGGTCTTCTCTTTTGTTTGTAAAATGCCTAGCAGATTTTGAGCACTACTGCAATACAAAAAAGTAATAGCAATAATAATTTAATAGCTACATTGTATTGATTATAAAATGTGTTGGCCTCATTCAAAAATCCAGCTAAAAATCAAGAGTAACATCAAGTGGTGCTTTGCTGATTCTCTGGGCCATTTTTCCATGACAGATGACCAAGTAACAAAAAGGGCTATTACTTTTAGCACCTTCAGATTTTCAATATATCTCATTCGTTATTTTTCTGCCCAACTCTGACTCTGTCTCTCCTTTTCTGCCTGTTCCTTGGTAGGAATTGTTTCTTTCTTCTCAATGCTCATTTTGATAGGCAATGGCATGCACATTCCCCAGATCTCCATCTTACTGGACTTACTAATCTTGCCTTAATGTTCAGTTTCAGTCAGTCTTTGTCTCCCTGTCCCAACCATCCAGCAGCTGCTATTATAATGACATCTCACTTAGATATGAGAATAAGAATAGTTGTTCTGCATAAGACCCAGTCGCCACTCACTTCAGTAGAGAGCAATCAGGCAATCAATACCTCTAGCAACCCCGAGGAAAGGGACAGTCATTCCATCCTGGCTTGAAATAACATTTATGCAGAGACAAGGGGTGAGGTAATATCTTTTTTGTTGCACCAACTTCTCTTGGTAAGTGAGACAAGTTCTGAGCTTAACACAGAGGTCTTCTTCAGGTCTGTGTAAGCTCTAAAGCTTGTCTCTCTCACCAACAGAAGTTGGTCCAACAAAAGATGTTACCTCATCTTGTCTCTCTAATACCCTGGAATCAACATGGCTACCACATTGCCTACATTTATGCAATCATTCTGACCCCATGTTTTTTATTCTATTACTGTATTTCCTGGCATTCCAACAAACAAGTTATTAAATATTTAACAGACTACTGAATTTTATATTCTACTTGAAACTGTAATAAATTCCACAGACAAATTAGGTGAATTTTTATTGTATGCTTTACTTTGGATAGAAAGAATGTTTTCCTTACTTTAAATTGCATCATGTATCCTGGCTGTATAATGAGCTCCCTGGAGGACAGGATATTGTGTGTGTTGTCCTTTTTTTTATTTGGCCAGTAGAGGTGAAATGAGGGGTTGCCACAGAATCCGGCAGTCCTGACTGCATTAGGGTAAAAACTCCAGTTTTCTTCATGGGAAGTTCCTTCTATTAACGTGAGTTACATACAATTACTGGAATGTCTCAGCAAACATGTAGGCTTAGTATTGAATCCACAGAGTCATTATGTACAACATTTTAATGATATATGGTAAATAAGTAACAAAGAGTCTTAGTTAAAGTGTCAGCCCTAGTCAGATAGTTTAAATTGATTTCAATACTAGTATTTTTTAAAAAATATGGCATAGTGGGAATTTCCAAATCCAGGTAGTTAGATGAAATAAACTGAACTGTCCTATAACTGTTTGGATTTAAAAAAAATCATAGTGAAATAAAAAATAATCCTTAAAACAAACATAAGCAATAAAATATCAACCTTGTAATTGTTTATAAAAAGAAAACAATGTACAGTTGAAAAATAAATTAAAATGTGCATTTGAAAGACCTTCAGTTAAGAATTGTTTAGTTCAATAAACAGGCTGACACAAGCTTCTTAAATCAGATAAGAGAATGCTTGTTACATCCTCCCTTACCATCATCAAATGTATCTACTAGTTGACTGGGATTGATCTCAGCACCTCCAACTAGTATGTCATCTAGTGCCCACTGAGCACGGTCAGAGCCTGAAACCACAACTCCATTGCTCATCACAAAAGGTTGCCACCAGCGCAGGCGAGTTGTATTGGTCAGAGCGTGCTCTGGGAGAAGTATGTAGTCATGTCTGACCGAGATGTATTTCTGATAATCCATCTCATGAAGCAAAATCCAAGATATGCCTATCATGAAAGGATTCAGGATTAGTAAAACAATATAAGGTAGAAATTGTCAAAAATTTAATGGAAGGTAATAGAAAGTCATAAGATAATATCTACAATCTGCTGGGAAAACCTTAGCTTCTAATACTATTGCTACTCATGTGATTAGCCAAACTAAAGTCAATGGGATTATTTATGTGAGTATAAGTACCAGGACTAGCTTCTTTTGAAACAAAGACAATTTAATATGAGGGGAAAATACACTTTAATATTAATATTAGATTATATAATATAAGATTATAGTTCTGAATAATTAATCCTAAAATATTTAAGTTAGATCTAATTCTGCATATTTCTCAAACATGACGGTGTTTGAATATACTCAAAAAGTTTGTTCGGATGCAACTAAAATGTTGACTTGCCTCCATCAATTGAATAGTCTAACAGAACTCCCTCCTTCCTGCACGTCGGTCTGTGGCATGTTGTCATGTTGTTTTCACTTCCAATTCTTCCCCAGTACTGTAGAAATCTGAAGGAAAAAATGTTGGTAGTTACTCACAGAATACCGTGTACCCTACAATATGGAAGATTTGTTGCCAAACACAGTTCAAGAGATTTGTTTTCTGCCAACAAATAGATTGAAAATGCTCAATATACTAAAATGTTTTATTAAAGAAAAGTGATGTTTACTTAGGGCAAAATTTTCAAAAACAAGTGTCTGAATAAATCCTGCAAAATATGCATCTGTAGGTGCAAACAGGTAATCATGTGCACAAAAATATTAATTTGTGTGTGCAATTAAACAGGGAAACCAGGGAACTGAATGAAAATAAGAAGTGATTTCAGTAAAACACAAGGAAGGGAAGTGAAGAGCTACATACAAAAATTAAAAAATTCAGCAGAAGGAGTGAGACCTTATTTAAAGTGATAGACTGAGGTGGGCAGATGAAACTAACCTGCTATTGTCTCCTGTATCTTATGGGCCATATTCTTAGCTGCCATACATTGGCAGAGCTTCACCTACTTTAATGGAGATATGCTACTTTACACCATCTAAAGTTCTGGACACACATGTGTGCACAAGCTGCACATCTAATATATCTAGCTTGTGTATGTTAAACAATTAAGGTAAAACCTTTGTAGCTAATGAACAAGAGGTAATATATCACAGCTGTCTTGTCGCCGGGCAATTCAATGTTATCACAATAAATATACTGCTGAGCAATATGAACTGTTAAAAGCCAACCCCAATCCTGTAAGACTTTAAGCACATTATTTTTTATATGTTCCCATATTTCAATAGGACTACTTAGCCAGGAAAAGCCAGTCATGTGTGTAAGTGTTGCCAGGACTGGGCTCTTTGTTACCAATTACCACTGAGAATTGTTTCTTTAAATATCTGGCAAATCCATTGCTTTCCCATACTCCCCTAATTTGGGGTGAGGAGAGACCTCAGGAGGAGGTTCCCTGGGCCATGTTGAAGTGTTAAATGCTTCATATTCACTTTAGAGAAGCCTCATGATAGGCTTGAATTAGCTGCTATGTACCAGACCTTGATGCAAAGGAGGGAGTCTCTTGAATTATTTTTGAATATTTGTCTTCCTTCAACACAAAGCATACCCCTCCCAGCTACAACAATGTATGGGATTACATCCAGTTCCCCTGTAGTCCAGCATTACTAAATATAATTTGTATTTTTGAGGTAAACAACTTTGCTTGGCTATTTAAAAAAATTTGTTTTTAGTGCTTGTGAAATATGCTGGTGACACACGCCTGGAGACCAAAATCTTCTGCAGGTGCATACCCATTTAGTTCTGAGCTTTTCTGCTGAGACTAGCAACCCATGTGCCAACTGTGGTGGTGAGGTTGAGATGTAGTTACCCGTACACTTAAGACTATACTGAGACCCCCAATTCATCACTACTCTCCCACACTTTTGTCTGTAAATTGTCTGTTTAGATTGTAAACTCGGTAGGTTAAGAACCTTCTCTTATATATCTACAAAGCAGCAAGCATACTGCGGGTGTTACACAAATAATATATTAACAACATAACTCATTGCATACAGTCAGCGAAAAGTCCCCTATTGACCGTAAGAATAAGAACGATTTGTCACTGCCTACCTGAGCTGACTCTACTCTGGTGGTGGCCCATGCATAAAAAAGCTCCATTTCCTATTATCTGAACTGTCTCATCTCCTGTTCTGTTATTATTTAATGAAGCCCTCCATTACAATCTATTAGCTATGTCAAATTCTACTGGTAACATGACATACTTGGCACCCCTCAAGTCCAGGTCTTGAGTGACAGCTTGCCTCACGGTATCACCTCCAAAATACAAAGCTGTTTCCTCTGCTAGAATCCCACATTCAGTACAGGTGTTTCCACCTTCCAAGGACATCCATAAATCTGGTTTAATTTCTTCATTGTCAAAGCGCTCCTTTAGGAAAGTCTGCAGGAAGGAATGTGAGGAACAACATCTGAGGAACAACCATGAAGAGGCATCATACTCTTTAGCTTTTCTAATGAACCCAGCTAGAACTGACTTTCTGAGTATGTTTAAGAGAGACAAGTTAGATGAGGTAATATCTTTTATTGGACCAACCTCTGTTGGTGAGAAAGACAAGTTATCGAGCTACACAGAGCGCTTCTTCAGGTTCATGTAGCTCCAAAGCTTGTCTCTTTCTCCAGCAGAAGTTGGTCTAGTAAAAGATGTTAGCTCACCCACCTTGTCTCTCTTAAACATGGCTATGATAACACTGCAAACATAAGTATGTTTAAAATACTCATGTAAACTGTAACATGTTTTTTGCTTTTTTTGTGTGTGAGTTAAGGGTCACCAGCCTTTTACAGACACAATAGCTTTGTGGGCACAAATAGGGTCATTTAGATATTCAAATGCCTGATATATGGGAACAATTACTATTTGCAATTATTTGCTTTATGGTAGTGCCCAGACACACAACTAGAATCAGGGCTCCATTGTGCTAGATGCTGTACAAGTATACAGTGACACATGGTCCCAGCCTTGCAGAGCATATAAGCATGTAGTCAGACATCTAAAACGACATTGACTGTATCAGTGCACAATTGTGAACCCAAAACTTGAAATTATTACCACCTGCAACACTGAAGCAGGCCAGGTTGAGGCCCTACTGAGAGGAAAATTGAGCCCTAAATATTTAAAAATAGGTATATACTGACCAGTGCTGTGCAGCTACTAAATATATATATATTCACAAACATTACTTGGAATATTATTTATTTTGATGGAATTCGTCACCCTTTTTATATTCTTCCCACAAGTACTTGTACAAGTGATGTGTTGGCCACAAGAGTGAATGTGGAAAGTGAAAGTTTTGGATTACTTGTGAATATATGTTTATGTAATGGTTTGTGCCACGGGTATTTGTACAAAGCCCAGATGGGAATCTCTCTAAGTTCCATCTTCCTATTTATAAAAGTTTTAGTCAGTTAATCAGGGAGCTGAAATAATATCAGGGATGAAATCCTGGCCCCAGTGACACCAATGGCAGAACTCCCATTGACTTCAATGGAATCAGGATTTCACCCTATATTAAATACTAGTCACACATCATCAATAAAAAATAACAAACAGATGAAGACATAGATGAAGGGATTAGTTTACAAGCCACCCTTAAATGATCTAGAGCTGCCTCTGTTTCTACATTCCACCATGTTAGTTGGGTGTGTTGCAAGAGTCACCTCTTCTGGCAGGATAACAAAAGCAATGGCCTGTAAAATGGCCGTATCAGTAATGTTCTGCAAGTAAATCCTTAAATTGAATATATGAGAAGTAAATGGCTTTAATCTTAGTGGAAAGGAGGGAAATTGATCCATTTCCTATAGCGATGTGGTACTAATTTACATTTATGTAACTGGTACCTTAAAATACTACTACTACCACTACCAATAGTAATAAATAAGAATACCAATAATTCAAGTTGCACTTAAATTCACATCTTGTGTGGTTTGCATTTCCTTTGGAAAAAATGTGGTTCAACCAACATCTCTCTTCTGTAGATTATGTACAGACAACATCGTGTATAAATGTGGTTCAGGAAACCTGAGCAAGGGGAATGCTGTAATTTTAATACAGTTTGGGAATTCTTAAAGTTTTTCCCTCAAAATATAAAACAGTATTTTAAATTGGAGACACCTGCTCAAGTCCTAAAAGCATATTTTTGCCTACACTGTACTCTTTTGCTGTATGTCTGGGCCTGTTACACACCATCATCTCACATCTAAATATCTTCAGCCACACAAATACCATTTCACCTTTTGTTGCAGTAAGGTATTAACCTGGGATGTAGAGTACAACTGTAGAAAATTAAAATTACATGAAACTTTATAAGTTCCTTAAATTAATTTCATATCGTCTGGAGTTCAGTGCCTTGTTTACTTGTGTCTCCCTCTTTATTATAAAGATGAGTTTTCGATACTTGGTCTTGGTAAATTTGCAGCAGCAGTTGTATCCAGGAACTAACAGCAGATTTATTAGTAGTGTATTTGAGAACTGTTTTGTTCATTTACACATAGCAATGTACTGCAACTGGTAAATAGCAGTTTCATGGTTTTTTTTACTTCAGAAGGAAAAGATAGTGTAATTATTGGTGTTAGTCATAAGGTGATATTTCTTTAGAATACAGAAATGATATATTTTTAAATAGATGATCCAGAGCTGTACAGTTCAGATCTGAATGTAGATTTGAGGATCTCAAAAGTCTGAGAGGAGTCAGACTCCAAGTTCCAGTTGGAGTGCATCTCTGTTTTTTTTAAAGCTCTATTGATTTAATTTTTTTGTAACAAACTTTTGCAGTACTACCATATGCATTTAAGTTACCTTTAAAGTTTGAGTCAAGTAGCAGTTTGGACCAGAGTACCCCGGATCACAGATGCACTGTTGTTTCAGGCAGTCGCCATGGCCCCTACAGTTGTCCAGACAACCAGGTCCCAGATAGAAATTTTCAATGGCCCACTGAATATCTGAGTACTTCTGATAGAACCTAAACCTCACTGGACTGTACATACAAGAATGAAGAAAAACAGATACAGGTAAAAAGATAACTTTACACAAATGAAAAATGTACACTATATACATACGCTTATGAACAGCACTTCATGGGGTAACATATCATAAGACACTTTTGTAGCAGGAGATATGTTAATTAAAATGTTTCTATAGGGCATATTAGTCATTCCTCTAATTGACACCGATCATTCCATTTTAACATGTTGTTATTTAAACTATACTAGATTATAACTAAATAAAATGCACAATTCTTGTTTTCAGTTTAAAGAAGTTTTATTTTCTTTTAAAGCAGAAAGAGATGTTTCATCTGAACTCCAGTATAAATCTTCTGTTTTAGGCCCGAATCCTGTGAGTAGCCCCACTGAACACAATGGGACTATTCATGGCATAAAATCAGACACATTTAGGATCAGAGCCTTTTAAAATGATGCTTAGCATTCTTCGTAGGAATCCATTTTATGTCCTGTATAAAAGATCACATAGAATATGTGGGCTAGATCTGTGAGAGCCACTGTCAACAGGTGACAGGAAAAAATATTCTATTCTAGTTTCTTCTGAGATGATTTAATTTTAAAAGGATTATTCAAATAATGCAATTCATAGTGCTTAATACTAGAAAAATATATTGTTGCAATATGCACAGATAATTCGGGTAGCATTTTTCACTGTCTAAAGTCAAAATTCCCCCTGTAATTCAGTTTGGGTCTCTGGACAGATTGGAATATGCAGTACAGCTCTGAACTGCAGATAAGAAAGGATAATTTTGCAATTTGTTCAGACCACGAATCATTCTTAAGTTTGGTAGAAAAAACCCCAGGTGATTTTCATTATCACTCTGTTGCCCTATGTTTATAGAAAGCCAAATCTCTTCTATCCTTTCTTTGAAAGAATGGAAGTGCATCATCCAGCAAAACTGTATTAAGGAGAAGAGAGAAGCCACAAAGAAACATGAAATCTGATATGGATCTCTTGTTTCTAGGGTGGCATGGGCTGGAGTGCTGCAAAATCAGATTACTCGGTTGCTGGGAAGGAAGAATTTTGCAGTGCTTTTCAGCAAACTCTTCTGGAGCGCAGCTTTGAAGAGAACCTCTTCCAACCCTTTTACGTAAGAGAGAAAGTTGCTATGGTATGGGCACATTGAAAAAAAGAACAGGAAAAAATGGGACGGGGGGGAGTTCTTGAACTTCGGAGGACGTTCTAGGAAAAAAAATGATGTCAGTAGGAACATAAATACCCAGTCACTCTGAAGAGTGGTTCAACTTTGAAAAGTGACTGTAAAGACTGCATCATAAGAGTCCCTGTTCATTCTGTTTCCATGTCACGTTTACTCATCTTACAAGTAAATAACTCCCCCCACCCCAATTTCTAGCTCTGTAAACTCAACCAAGTATCTTAAACCAAAATTGTGCTCTTTCTGGCTCACCATAAAGATTCAGTGGGCCAAACTCTGCCCTTAGTTACAGCCGTGCACCTCTATTGCCTGAAAACATATGCAATTAGAATCTAGTTAAAAATGCCACTGGTGTTGCCAGAATAGAATCCAGCCCTTTCTCACAGAACAACGTTGGTCCTGCATGTCAAACAGGAGCCAATAATGAATAAACCCCTTTTTAAAATCAGTCAGCATTTAGGACCCCGAATAGACAAAGGGGCCCCAATTCAGCAAGATTCTTAAGCACATGCCTTACTTTAAGCACATGAATAGTTCTGTTGATATTAATAGGACTACTCAGGGTTCTTAAAATTAGGTCTATGCTTATGTATCTTGCTGACCTGAGGCCATGGAGCAGATCTTTTGCATAAGGAAGTGTACACATAGCCATGGTTTTCAGACTATTTAGTCCTCCTTTAATTCTGCGCTGAACCCAAGGTAATGTGAGTAGTTGTTTCATACTTACTTGCCCACTAGGTTTTCAGGCAGTGAATAAGTTATCCTTTTCCATCCTTTTGTTGGAAAGAAGACAGAGGGCTGTGAAATACTCCCAGAGCATTTTGGATCTGCAGGTAAGCACTGCGGAACTAAATAGCTCCAACTCACACCAAAGTCAGTGGAATATTGCACATGGACTTGATTCTGTGCAATTTTTTCTGAAGTTTTACATCCAACAGAAATCTAATATAGATAAAAAGCATATGTAAGTTGGTATTGTAACAGTTCTTAGTATCAATAAAGAGCTGGAGGAATGATTACAGTTTAAAGATTTTTCAGCAAGAAAGTTGACTGGAGATTATGCTTTAAGTTACACTAGTAACAGTTAGCAGCATTCATATAGCACTTGCCATCCATAGATCTCATCATTAATCCCAATGTGCAAATGGGGAAACTGAGTCCAAAATCCTACTACAAATCAATGGACCCTGATCTCATGACTCCCAAGTCTGGTGCATTATCCACCAAATCAGAGTACCTCCCACGCAAGCTGCACTCATTCTATTACCATCCCACTACAGCAAAAGTTAAGATACTAATATTTCACAGAGGAATGTATAATAAAGGGTGACATTTCCTCCTTAGTGAAAAGTCCTGTGCAAGGTCCCTCACATCACTTAAACCTTGTGGATGTTCTATGTGGGAAACATGGGCAGACAAGCTGCAGAGGGCTCCTAAGCAACTTCTGTATGTTGGTAGAGCCTCTCTATGCTGGGTTCAGGTAGTCTGGTATATAGGAGGCCATATGGGGCAGGTTTGACAGGGGTGCACTGGAACTGTACTTACACTGATTCAGTAGCTCATTAAAGGGATGTGGAAGGAAAGTGGCTGCTTTTTCAACCCATATGTTGGAACAGTGACCATACAGGAGGCGTAGCTGTATTCTAGCGCCACAGCCTGTTAGTGGGCTCACCCAACCCCCAAGGAACAAACAACATGAAGCTCAATTACTCCAAATTTGTATGGTAACAAGTAAATTATACTGATGTATAAATTTTGGTTAGCTGTCACTTCACTAATCATATATGACAAAACACACTTGGTGTATCTGTAACAAATCCCATAGCTGCATCATGTTCTCACACCTACACCATCAGAAACAGAACTCAGGATTATTTTTACACCCTGTCAGTAACACCAACTCAGGATTATCTTTGTACCCTGTCAGTAACACCAACACCAACCAACAGCCTGCTTGTAGGTCACCACTGGAAGGTAACAATAACAATATGTGAGCAGCGCCACGCCTTTCAGCAGGGGACAGTGGTGCAGACATCCTGGTCTATGCAACACATATCAGGCCGTTTCCTGTAAATCTGTCCTGCTCTGAGGAAAACAGGCTGTTTTAGAATAATTATGCATAATATTTTGATTATAAAGATTTTACCTTGAATTGCATAATCCAGCCTTCTGTAGGAGTTAGGTCATGGGTGACCGCATAAACTTCTCTGCCATCATGGCTACCGCAGATCATAACACCATCAGGAGAGTCACAGAATCTTTCAATTGAGCAATCATCATGGAAAAGCCAATGTTCATTCACTTGAAAATAAATATTAAAGTCAATATTGTATAACTGCAACATTACATAAAGAAAACAGTAAACAGTGTTAACCACTAAGGATGAGCAATGGATTAAGTCTTTAACTATGTACAAACTATTTAGTATTGTTCTTTACAAAATTCCAGAGTACTTTAGTATTCATCATTCCCATATGTCTATACTTAACATTCAGAACAGCCCATGCTATTCTCTGACCATAAACCTGTTCACATAATTTTTAATGGTAGGTTTCAGAGTAGCAGCCGTGTTAGTTTGTATTCGCAAAAAGAAAAGGAGTACTTGTGGCACCTTAGAGACTAACAAATTTATCTGAGCATAAGCTTTCGTGAGCTACAGCTCACTTCATCGGATGCATTCGATGAAGTGAGCTGTAGCTCACGAAAGCTTATGCTCAAATAAATTTGTTAGTCTATAAGGTGCCACAAGTACTCCTTTTATAATTTTTAATGCATAAGAATTAAGGACCTGAGAATTGCTCACAATGTTTTGCAATTATGTGGCATACATGACATTGCTGTCTTATTATATAATAATAAGATACTAAATAATATTCTCTTTTTAAAACAAATTTAAGCTCCTGCAATTGACTCTGTGGGCAAACCCTTGTAAGTTGAATGGAGATCTGTGAATGCAGAAGTCTGCAAATGTGGAGTCAATTGCACAATCAGAGCATGTGTGACCTACACAATACCATAATATCTTCAACTAATTAGTCCCACTAGCATGCACAAATATTTCCTTATTTATATTTTACTAGCTATAACTCAACAACTTAATCTGCTGGGTAACTATTTAAAAAATCGTTGCTAGCAAATATCTGCAAAATAGGAAACAAATACGCAGAGTAGGAAATCCTTTTAGAATAATGCGGCATTCAGTCAAATAACATTTGTTCTTGGAAACAATAACATAAAATTCTGCTGTGCTACGGGTGCAGTAATAAGAAAAAATATCTAGACAATTCTTTTTCTTTAAAGAGAAATGTCTCATAAGTGAATTCATTAGTAAGAAACCATTTTGTATAAATTAATGGTTATTTGAAAAACTGACTGCAAGATTTCTTTAAAAATTGTATTTCCTCCCCCCCCCATATTTACTTCCCCCTTTCCCTCCATGCACAGTTTGTAGATTTAAAAGCAGTTTGTTACATGTTGTTGGTTAAAAAAAAGGTACAGTACAGGGACTGGCTCTGACATTCATTGTGGTGAGACCAACAAGATCAGATTTAGAAGTAGCTGTACTGACTTCCTGCTCTTTGGCTCTGATCGATATCAAACTTTTACCTGTCGTTTTGTCTTCTGTAAACATATCAAAAGCGATCCTTCCAGTGGGTCCTGCATCTGCAGGAGAACGTTCGTGTTGTGGGAGTGGAGCACTGCTAAAAGTGTCTAACAACACTGTCCTCTGATCAGCAGAGCCAGATATCAGCACATTGTCAATAGCCCAGTCATTCTGATCTAAGCCATCATGTTTAGGTTGCCACCAGCGGAAACGGGTTCCGAGAGCTTTGGCCTCATGAGGGAGGAGAATGTTCACAAAGCTAAAATATAATAATGGAGATAAGTCATGTGACAGCCATATCTTAATCTCTTGAATTTTGAAAAGAAAAAACAAAGTTTTAAATAAGCTGAATAGGGCTTTTAAACAACGTTGGGCTACATTCTTTGACCAAGTCCATCTTATTTGCCCTACGGTGCAAATGGGCGGAATCTAACCCTAGCTCTCCCTGCTGGAGATTTCCTCACTGTAGGGGACTCCTCAATGGACACAGAGCCTTTAAGACTGGTTCCTATTTCATTGTCCCAGCAGCATCTGGCACAGGCAGTGTATTATGAGTGGAGAGGGACAGGGAGGAAGAGTAGCCAGAGTATGGTGTGTACTGGATATGCTTAAGTGGGCAGTCCCTTTGGGGAACACTGCCAGTGATGCAGGTTTAGAGGAGCGCCAGGGCTGCTCTAACTTGCTCCAGAGCCAAGCAGAGAATCAGGGAGCCAAAACCATTTAAAGAAATTATATGCTGAAGTAGAATCAATATATTAATTTGATGTTAATATTAACTAAGATGTTTATTTTCAAAGCTGGAGACACTGATCATATAACAATGTTTTATTGCAATTACCTTATTTCCTTTATAGCAAACGACTAATGCAGACATGGGTTAAAATGGCACTGATTCCTTCTAATATTAGGAAGTAATTCATCAGTGCACTGAGGGCCAGTCCAAGGCCTGTGCATCATTTAAGTCCCACTTCAGCATTAAAATAAGACTTAAATGTGGCAGAGACCTTCTGTTTAGACAACAGATCTACTTTGTGCTTTAGCAAATCAGAAATCAGATTATAAATAAATGTAAGTTAAAAATAGTGTGGACATTGATAAATCAAATTAACTCTTCTGACTAGCTATAGTTTTACTTTAACATTTACTGGTGAATAATGGTCAACCATTCACCAATGTAACTGGCTGTCACAGACTCCATCTGATTAAACTGATGGTATACTGCTCTAATGTTTGAGGCCCAATCCAGCCAGCACTTACACACATGCTTATCTTTAAGCACACAAGTTAATCAGGTATATAAATGTTTGCAAGATTATTTACACACAGCAATATTAGCAATCAGGGCAGATTCTTTGTGAAAAATCCAAAAGAATGAATTAGTAGAAGTATATATTTACAAACCCGGGTTTGCTGAACTGGTCATAGAAAATTTCCATTAAGAGGTTCCAAGTAATGCCACCATTCACAGAGTACTCCAGGAGAACACCTTGGTTCCGATTGTTAGGAGTTATCAGACATCCATACATGAAATAAAACTGGATGAATTCTGCATTAGTGAGGTTTAAATCCACTGTCACTAATAAACGGCTGCATCCCTAAAAAAAAAGAAAAGAAAACATATTTTTGTCGGTGTGGCTGGTCAGTTAAGATAATCACCAAGGCTGTGATAGTGATGCTTTCAATGAATATGTTCCTGAAAAATACATTTAATTATTTCATTATTCAGTTGTTTTATGGGAATGAAGTGGTATTTTAAAAGGCCAAACGTCTTAATAGGAAGGCTTCATAAGACTGAACCAAAATAATCACAGAATCATAGGACCATAGAAATGTAATACTGGAAGGGACCTCGATAGGACATCCAGTCCCTTGCACTGAGGCAGGACTAAGGCCTTGGCTATACTACGGGGGAAATTCGATCTAAGCTACATGAATGGCGTAACTCAAATCGACGTAGCTTAGATCTACTTACCATGGGGTCCACATTATGCGAGGTCAAAGGGACTGCCCCCTACTCTTCTCGATCCGGTGGAGTACAGGAGTCGACAGGAGAGTGATATGTGGTCGATTTAGCGGGTAAAGACCCGCTAAATCGACTGCCGATGCATTGATCGCGGCTCGTTGATCCCCCGGTAAGTGTAGACAAGCCCCAAGTATTATCTAGACAATCTCTGACTGTTTGTCTAACCTGTTCTATCCTGTGGATGAAGATTCCACATCCTTCCTAGGTAATTTGTTCCAGTGCTTAATTACCCTTATAGTTACTGAGTTTTTCCTAATGTTTAACCTAAATTTCCCTTGCTGCAATTTAAGTCCATTACTTCTTGTCTTGTCCTCAGGGGATAAGGAGAACAATTTATCACCCTCCTCTTTATAACAATCTTTTATGTGCTTGAAAACTGTTATCATGTCCTCTGTCAGTCTTCTCTTCTCCAGACTAAACAAATACAATTTTTTCAATCTTCCCTCATAGGTCATGTTTTCCTGACCTTTAATCATTTTTGTTGCTCTCCTCTAAACTTTCTCCAATTTGTCTCTCATTTAAAACATAAATGATTATTTACAATTTAACAATTTTGCCAGAAGAATGGAACATACTATATCCTTTTTTTATCACAAGTGTCATATGTAAGATTTTTTTAACTTGTGAAGGAGATCTGATTTTCTGTACATACACACAGAGCAAAATTTCCAAAAATGGGATCTAATTTTGCAACTGCAGCTTTGCATGTCTAACTAACTGAATTGCAGGCTGAAAAGGTTGTTAGATACCATCACTCTATTACTTATGCTCAAAACTGGTTGTGGCTGAAAAATTTCAGGCAAGAAAATTAGAGACCAATTTGAGGCTCTTAGAAAATTAGGACCATAATGTCATTCATTACTCTTTTAAAACAAAAATGGTTTTGCTTTAGAGCTGTAATCCTTAATTACTTAATATTTGTCAAAGCTCTATGGACACGAAAATGGCTAGACTACATAGTGACAAATAGGCTAATTCTACCTTGTAAAAAAGCTTTAAAATATTACATGCTTCTACAATTCAATTTGTAGTCCCATGTAACAACATAATAATTAATGCTAAAACAGAATAATTAATGATCTGATCTGCAAACATAGTTTCAATTACTTTCCATCTTGAAAGATGTGCACTGTGGATTTACTGTCACAAATTGCTATCTATATTTATATGTTTACAATATTCAGGATCCACTGTATCTTTGTTTTCTTAAATCTAGATTACAAAAATCCTCATCCCCATCTATTCAACACTGGCTGGAATAAAACACTTTAAGTAACGTGAAAGTAAACAGTCTGGTATGTGTAGACCCATACCCTCAGGAGACAGAACAATTGTAATAGATTATTTTTACACCTTCTGTAAGACAACCTGTATTTTATGAATCACTCACGCTGCCCAGTGCATTCATGTGGTGTCAACTAACTCTTAATGGGAAAAGGCAGTGAAAAGTTATTGCTTTCTGCTGTTAGAAAATAATACAGGCCTGAGACTCAGTTCTAAATATACCTTAAATAGCCCCCAAAACAAGTATGTTTAGACTTTTTAAAAGCAGTATTAATACGTACATGCAGCCTAGATAGCAGCAGCACCAGACCCTGTACAGATTATTCTTGCCAGAAGGACAAATAATTTGTACGAGTAGGCCATTGATGAATGAGTGGATAAAAACAGCTCAATACCATGGACTGTGCCTTGGTCTATAGGCTCATTTCTGGAGGCCCCTCTATGGCTTGTTTCAGAGAACCTGCACATTGACCTCTCCTTGGGTGCTGGGGATGGGATGAGCTGAAAGAGATGTATCCAGTTCTCTGTAGTGTTTCTGGCAGGCACCAATGCAGAGTCTGCCAGAACTTGACCCTCATCAAGGAAGTAAATATACGTTTTTGATTTATTTCTAATAATTTTTTTTGGTTACTTATTTATTCAGTTTCCTAAATCAACCACATTGGTACAGTCAACAGGCAAGAGTTAAACACCAACCCCGCTGAAATGAAGAGCCATTCCAGATGCCACAGCTCCACAGACTGTGCTCAGTTTCCCTCCATTTACTGTTAGCCAGTTCTGATTAGACGGAGCTCGATTGAAGTTGTCTTTAAGTTGTGTTGGAAGGGCTGCCTCTGGCTCATCACAGTAGAGCCCACCCCAATGTTCATCACAGCTGCAAAGGAAAACAAACACAGAGTAAACTCATTTGAAAACATTTTCTACACCAAGACTTAAAATAATTTTATTCCAGCCCAGGGGAGCAAGAAGCCATTTGTCTCACCTACAAGCAAATGCTTGGAGGAGTCACCCTGCTGCCTCTTTCTGAAGCTGTTACTGTTAAACAGGATATGTTAATTGTGTAAAGACCTGGATGTGCACGGTTTTAATTCAAGCTGATAATACACCAGATACATAAGACATGTCTAACACTGAACTTTATCATTAAAAGAAATGGTATTTTGGTAGACAAATCTAATCAAGATAACATGCCAAGCCTAAACAAATAAGTTTGACCATCTTTTGGTGTTAGAACTATATATAATTTTCTATAGTCAAATTTATAGAGGACAGATACTTTTACTGTAGCTTGTTTCACAATCCTAGATCCTTGCTACTCTGAAACATCTTTCCACCTTTCAGGCAGTGTTTCAAAAATGTAGACAAACATAAAGACATAGTCTGATATTATATAAATGTATCTCAACAGAGAGATGTACTTTGGTTCTTTAGTGCCTTAAGCAGGGAGGCAGATACAGAAAATGTCTATGTTGCACTTGGCTCAATGGATTTTCCTTCTAATGAACATGGGGATGGTAAAATTATGCAGCTAGGAGCAATTTCTGCTGCCATTTGTGGCTGAAAAGAGTCCCAAATTCAGCAGAATGGGTATTGTTATGCTGCCGGGCGGAAGAATTTTGGAAGCCTGGGTAGCTGCGTGTCTAGCTCTGTGGGGCTTGATATGACTCTCACACAAGGAGTTTTGGGGGGAAGAAGGGATAGCAGGCTCTATTGGAAGCTGCCAGCATATAGCTTGGCATTAGATCATTGAGCCTACACCAGTCCTGAGGCTGGAGTAGCTGCAAACTGGCCTGGTGAAGAGATATCCAGCATCCAGTCAGTTGCTTGGGCTGGGTACAAGGAACAGGATTTGGGGCATAGGGAACTGGAGTGAAAGCCCCATGTAATTCCAGGGATAATCTTTGTTCCTGAGGATGCAAATCATTCCAAAGAGGACTGTGCCCTACACAGGCAATGCCTCATGTACATATTTCAGTGCTGAAAGGGAAGTAAATGACATCAACCTAGAGGATAGAACAGCTTGTACACTGCCTTTGGGCACCACAGAGCTGGGGGAAGGATTAGCACCATCTCTGTCTAAATTCACCTTGGTGCAGTCCCAAACCACATTGTCATCAGCACGGGCATGTATCTCAAAGGAAAATCTGGCCCACAGGAAGTCAGAGGAGATTCACTCATACACTCCAATATGCCCACCTATCTCTCCTCTTAGAATTTTATTTCCCAAGTGATGCTGCCGCGTCGCTCTGTTTCAAAGAAGAAATTCTGCTTTTCTTTAAAAATAATACTTCTTCCAAGCAATTTCCTTGAAATCACACATTAAAATGGGAATGAAAATCTACAGCACTACCCACCAGAGGGAAACAGCTATACTTACACACAGTTCCCTTGTGTGCACCTCCCATGGCCACTGCACATATCTATACAGCCATCCCCAATGTAGACATTGTCTATAGCCCATGTTTGCTGCTTGTCAAATGGAGCCGGCTGGTGCCAGCGGAAACGAGTTGCTTGAGACCTTTGAGAAAGGAAAAAAAAATACAAAGGTAACACTTCCAGCTGTGCTAAGCCCTATTTTGATTAAAAGGAAATACAACCATGTATGTTCACCCAAACCCAGGCCATATTTATAAAGATGATTTATTTACCAACTGAACAAACAAGGGCTGGCTCAAGTGAATTACCAGGCCACTTACTATGGCCCTCTGCTTGCAAGGCCAAATGTTCACTATGCAGCTTCTCTTCTCACCCTTGCAAAGCTGCTCTGCTATGTCTGGAGGACAAAGGGAGTTAGTCCCATGGAAACAATGAGATGATACAGGTCATCATAATGAGCAATGGTCTCATCACAGCCGCTGCCTAATCACTGTCAAGTTTTTGTGTGCATTACGGCAGAGGGGAGTTTTAAGGATGGATCTGAAGGAGAATAATGAGGAGGATGTTTACAGGGAGCTCGTCCCATGCATAAGGGGCAGCATGACATAAAGTGTGAAGATGCTTGCTGAAAAATTTTAAAATGGGCAATCAAGACTGGCATCATTAGTGGAATAAAGGTGTGTGGGGGGGTCAACATATCAAGAGCATCTTAGAAACAAAAGGTACAGCAGGGATAGGCCACAAAGGTCCTTAAGAATGAAGACAATTAGCTGAGTTTAATTCGGTGCAGAATTCGGGAGAAAATGGAGGTATGCAAATGGCGGTATGACATGGCCGAAGGGATAGGCAAAGAATTTCACATTGAAACGGTAACCAGTTCCTGGTGGAGTGGGGTCCTGTATGTTGTAGGTTTAGCAGAATTGTCTGAACTGTCCAAACCAAAATGCCAAATACAAACAATCTTGACTTTGAGAGAAGTCTGGATCTAGATCCACATCAAGAGGAAAACTGTGGTCCCAGTGAAAGCAACCAGAGTTTTGCCACTGACCTTGATGGGGCTAGGATTTCATCCTTAGCGTAGGCACAGCCTGCTTGGAAGTAATCTGAACACAATGTGCATGCTAAAAAATAAAGACATTTTTTGTGACTTCTCATCAGTGTAGTTTCCAATCTGATTTAGTATATGTTTTGCTGCACTTAGGCAGTAGATGGCAGCATCAAACTACATGCTGCTTTACTCTGAGCAGAAAAATAAATCACCTATTAACAAGTAACAGAAGAAGGTTTGTACAGAAGAAAAACAACTCTTTTTTGGCTGGGTCAGTGACTGATATCAGTTTTATCCTAACTTTTTAAAGAAAATAATGAAACATTTTACTGGGAACTGGTACTGATAATTTCCCAGTTCAAAAATTAAACAAATTTAGTTTCAGAGTTTCTGAATTCACCAGTATCAGTTTGGAGATTGTAGAGGATGAGCTCAATGTGGAGTTATCAAGGTTTCATGGATCATAATCAATACACTCTTGAAATCACCCACAATTTCAGAGAATTAAGTCTGTTTCGTTTCCAATCTATAGCTCTGTCTGATATTCATTAAATCTAAGATAAAGGCTATTTTATTTTCCGACTCTTCCATTTTTCAGTATAATCCCTTATCTATGAAGAAATGCATTGTTTACACATGCAAGAAAATGTTTTATTTTTCTGAATCTCTACTATTTTAACTTTTTTATATTAGTTATTTAATAACTTGTTGTAACATATGGGACTGGAAAGGAATTAGATAATCCAAAACAACAGTTACTCTCTCATGAGTAAAATCACAACAGTTCAGAGGTTTTAACTACTGTGATGATCTCTAATTTAAACCCCAAATGGGCTTTCTCAGAGAAACCTCACAGATTAGCTCCCCCATGTAGAATGTTTGAGTTTCTTCTTCTTTTTCTTAATCATGAGGAAGATCTTGTGAAAAAAACAGGAACCCTGAGTCTCAGGTTTGGCAATTTCCATGACTTTTTATGGAATCTAGGAAATCAATGGTTTTCCTGGGAGAAGCTTTTATATTCTGAGTTACATTTTAAAATAAAATCTGAGACATAAGTAATAACTATTCACAGTCTCATATTGGCCACAAGTTATGTAGCACTCTGGAGCACACAAGCCCCAGAAGGCTACATATGGATACTATGCTCTAGGCCAAATTATTGGATAGACTGACTGGCAAGTTGCATAAAATGCCCACAAAAATGATCTATTAAACTGCTGGGAGGAGCAAAGCAGCTCACAGAACAGAGTGTCTTTGTAAATGAGATGCCTCACTCTCCTAGCAGTACAAGTTCCTATTCTAAATCCCGGACCCTCTCCCTGCTGGGATCCTAGGGCTGTAGTAACCCTTCTCTCACCCAATCCTTGTCTTAAATAATAAAGATAATGTTGTGGTGTGTGATTGTGGTGGCAGGTATCCTACCACTGACTGTAGCATATGGCAAGAGGCAAAGCTATTGGTCTAACCAGCGTAATCGTAGCTGTGGGGTCAGTCAAAGAGAGTCTGACTTAATCCTAGGATTCCCGGAGGTTCCTTTCAGATACAGATTAAATTAGGCTGGAATGTCCATGGAACCCATTATCTTGCTTCAACCCCAGAGAACCTCTTTCTAAAAAAAAATAAATAAGGTGTGAACTTTAAACATTTAACAATGTGGCCAACTGATTATGCAAAATATATATGTAAAGCAACAGAAAAGGGTAGGCAGACTAGAAGAGGCCAATAGACAGTGAGATATAGAAATAATACTGCCTTATGAATATACTTAAAGGGACTGGATGCCTCAGTTGGTTAATAATGGGACATGGAGTTTTTCACTAGTAGTTTGCTAGTTCTAATCCAGGTTAGGGTAATGGAAAATGATGTAATTCCTAGTAAACAGAGGTCCATGTGACAGAAACCACTACTGGCACTGTGGCAAGCTTCATGGCAATCTTATCAGACAGAGTAAAAATGAAATAAAATCAGAGTCTAAACTACCCTCTGGCCCCTAGCTGGGCCTTTCAAGTCAAAGTTGAGGCATGTTGGCAGGGCATTATGGGGAAGCCTGTTCTGACATTGCCCTGCTGTACCTTTTCTGTGAACAGATAGAGAACTTCAGTCTCTAGCATTGTCAGTACAAAACATCTTCTTTCACACACAAAATTCAACCCAAAAGTGAAAACAAGGTGTTTTTTTTTTTAAAAGAATGTACTAAAAGGAAGTGAAGGTGATAATGGGACTTTTTTAAAACAATGAACAATATGTGAAAGCAGAGTCAGATGTGACAAGTACAACAGAAAAACAAGAAGCATCAAAATATTACTTAAAAATATAAATTTGCAGCCAATAACAGCAAGTACAGGAAGCAGGTGGGGATTTAGACAATAGAATTAACCAACAACCTCCAAAACCACTGATGGTATCATAGGGCTACAGAATGTAATGACGGTAACCATAACATTGCAATTCTTATCGAAGTCCAAACTGAGACAGGCTCTTCTTAAATCATAGGTATATTTAATCTACAAAAGACTACATTATGCCTAGCTGCCCGCTGGGTGCACTAAGGGGCACAAGTAGCCTCCTCCTCTCTTGCATCCCACAAACTGGGGATAAGTGCATTCTCTGTGCTTTCTAGAGCATAGGACTTACTTCAATCTAGCACCCGTTGTGGCATAAGACACCCCAGGAAGGATGGGGAGAAGTCAGGGCCTGAGCTCCACCTCACCCTCAACAGTGGCCAGTGGAGGTGTCTGGGCTTGCGGGGGATTGGGGTGGAGGGGCGGGAAGGGTAGTGCAACACATGCCAAAAGGATGTAACCAAGGGCATGTCCCCTCGGGGCCAAAGAACAGAGTGATTCTGCCTATTTCTGCATATCTGCATATTACTCTCTCCTTCTCAAGTTGGACCTCTGCCATGCTCGTACTAAAGGGACAAATGGATGGATACTGTAGAGAGGATAGATGTGTGAGAGTCAATTGTCTTTTGTCTGCTCCCATCAATCCTGGCTATTTAAAATATGCTAAGCAGAAAACCTAACCTCCCCATTTCTAAATAAGTGGTAAATGCACATAGTAATTCTGTACTTCTTACTCAGAGCGTAATAGCATTTTCATTTACTCATCTGTATAACTACTGTACACACAATCAGCACAAAAAAGGCAATACATTTTAGTTCAAGATTATATCACATTAGGTCTTGTCAGATATTTGTGCGCTAAGATTTTCTCTATTCAAAATGTATCTACCTAGTATAATGAGGCAGGGGCAAAGTAATCCTGGTCCATTTGTTGAATGTGTCTGATACCAGAATCCTTTGGAGATGGTACTTGTTGCATTCTACATTAGTGGGCAGGCAGTCTTTCAGTATTGGGTGCCATGTCAATCCAAGATTCACTGAATACTCCAGCTCAATAGCTACAAATTGAAAGATAATAAATTAGTTAATACAGAAACTTGTATGCCTAAGTGAATATGTTGTACCAAACTGGTGACCACAGAAGACTTCATTGTTGTCCCTATATATGTCTTGACAACTCAGAAGTTTACGGTTGCAGCAGGGGAAGTTTCCAGATTCTCTGATACCAAAAACACAGGTTTGCTCTTGAGCTAAAGAGGAAGCTCTATTAGCTGGTAGCATTACAGGACCTATGACACACAGTTGAGCAGTTCTGATTCTACCCAGTAGAAGGCAGAAGAGCATCTCCACACTAGCCACTTCATTAGAATATCTTACATAAAACTCTTTTCAACTGAGTTTTTCATCTAGCGCTCTTGTTTTCAGTTATATATTTCATTATCTAGCCATATCAAATCGACAAATACATTCAAATGCAGCAAAAATCAGCAATTAAACTTATTTGAAGTTTATTGCTTATAAACTTTCATAATAAGAATAATGGGTAATCAAACTGGAGAAAAACTTCAATTTATTTCCTCATAATGGCTGCAAAAAAGTTTAAGTAACAATAAGCACAGACCATAAACTCTAAATAAATGTTCCAGCTGCCAGGCATTCTGGCTGTATGGAACACTGAGTGATTGGTGGTTACAGTTACATTAGTGGTAATTCTGCTTATCTTTTTTGATTCTGCTACCCTTAATAATTCTTAATAATTCTGAATAATCCTCAATCACACAATCAGTCCCACTCAATCATCTGAGCTCAGAACTGAGCATTATATAAATAAAACGATACGTTGGTACAAGTAGTTTTTAACATTAATTTTTCATCAAAATGAAGTCCTTCCTCTATCAGGACTAGAAGCACATGATTAGTTAGTGTCCTGCCTAACTGGATATTCAGTTAAAATAATGTTAAGGGCAAAACAACAAAACAAAGGAAATTCTTACCTGGCAAGATATAACTAAGCTGTCAAAACACTCTTACTCTTAATGGGGATGACCTAAGGGATCCTGAAGTGGCTTTAACACCAAATGGAAAGAAATTATTATGCATGGGGCAGTAGCTAATTTCCAGGTTTAGATATCTTGGTTACTTCCATAAATTTCAGAATAACAAAATCAGCTAATCTACTTTAAGGATTTACTGAAAACCCAATTTCCATTTTTATGCAGAATCCCGAAGGAATTGCCAGAAGCTCAATGAAATTATATATATTACATTAAAAAAACTACATTAAAAGAATGTTATATAGGTTGCAAAGTAAAACACACAAAAGTTATGAAATACCAGCATTTAATTCTTTGGTGTGCATATGCATTATGACACAGTTTTAAATTATATCACACTATTTTTTCCATAGGACCCCTACCTCATTCACTGCATGGAATTATATAGGTATGAAAGCTCTAAAACATGTTCAGGATTTCATGTAAATGACGATAATAAAAAGCCCTTTGTGCTTGATTATGATCTAATTTGTATCAGGTTTACATCAGTGTAAACTATTCCTGATTTACATTGGTGCAAGTGAGATCAGAATTACAACTTTGTTCTCTGCATTTGCACTAAGCACATCAGTTTTAAGCATTGTCTATGGTGCAATTGTGGAGGATGTGAAGCTACGAAACGAGAGATTTATGCTGGAAACATCATGCTACTTGGCATCAGACATGTATTATCTAGAGCTGAGAGCAAAGTAACCGCAAGGAATGGATGTGCCAAACTATTAGACTGCATCTACATTTGGGATCTATTAACCTGTCTAAATGAATTAAACTGAAACTTGAATTCTTATAAACTACATCTTAAATGCTTGTAAAGCACACAAGGAAAAAACTCAGTGCATACATTCATGCACATTCTAAACCTTTTGGTTTGTCTCAGCCTTCAGACACCAACAATAAGTGCCAAAATTGCTATTTCCTGATAGAAAAATTATTTCCCCTATTTTGTTTCTGTACTTTAGTATAGTAGACAGCGGAAACGGAAAATAAGTAGCAATATTTTCCTATATAAAAGGAGAACATAAAGTATATGATTTATGAAGAAGAACACCTCACCATAACAGGAGTCAGTGACAGAGCAGGATGCTGCAAAGTCTATTTGTATGAAAGAGTCCTCACTAACCACAATATCAGTGGTTACAACGTAACGGGTGCTAGCTTTCTCGATGAAAACCAGTGCATCCCCAGTAGAACCACAGACTGGCATCTTTGTTCCACCTGGATGGAGCAGCCACTTCCTGCTATCCAGTGTGGTAAAATCATCTTCTATGACTGTGTTACCAGAAATATTTCCACCAATAAGAATCTGAAACATGAAAATAGGAGTTTATTTTATGTAAAGAAAATATAAAGTTCAGAAGTTTTTACAGACTCATAGGAATTTCATAGAATCCTAGAGATGGAACATAAGAACAGCCATAGTGGGTCAGACCAAAGGTCCATCTAGCCCAGTATCCTGTCTTCCGACAGTGGACAATGCCAGATGCTTCAGCGAGAATGAACAGAAAAGACAATCATTGAGTGATCCACCCCTGTCATCCACTCCCAGATTCTGGCAAGCAGAGCCTAGGGATATCTAGAGCAGTGGTTCTCAACCAAGGGTCCAGGGCTCCCTTGGAGGCTGTGGGTAGGTTTCAGAGGGGCCACCAAGCAGGGGCAGCATGAGACTTGCTGGGGCCCAGGGTAGAAAGCCAAAGCCCCACTGCATGGGGCTGAAGTCCAGGGCCCTGAGCCCTGCCACCTGGGGCTGATGCTAAAGCCTGAGCAATGTAGCTTTGGTATGGGGATCCAGGCTACTGCCTTGCTTGCTAGCCTCTAATGTTGGCCCTGGCTTTTATATGCAGAAAACCAGTGATTGTGGCACAGATGGGTTGTGGTGCTTTTATAGCATGTTGGGGGGCCCTCAGAAAGAAAAAGCTTGACAACCTCTGACCTAGAGCATGGGTTGCATCCCTGACCACCTGGCGAATAGCCACTAATAGACCTATCCTCCAGGAAATTATCTAATTCTTTTTATCAGAGTGGTAGCCATGTTAGTCTGGATCTGTAAAAGCGGCAAAGAGTCATGTGGCACCTTATAGACTAACAGAAGTATTGGAGCATAAGCTTTCATGGGTGAATACCCACTTCATCGGATGCATGAAAGCTCATGCTCCAATACACCTGTTAGTCTATACGGTGCTACAGGACTCTTTGCCACTAATTCTTTTTTGAACCCAGTTATAGTTTTGGCTTTCACAACATCCTTTGGCAAAGAGTTCTGCAGATTGACTGTGTGTTGTGTGAAGAAGTATTTCCTTTTGTTTTAGACCCGCTCCCTATGAATTTCTATGGGTGACCCCTGGTTCTTCTGTTATGCCAAGAGGTAAATAACATTTCCTTATTTACTTTCTCCACACCAGTCATGATTTTATAGACCTCTATCACAGGGGGCTGATTGCGGGTGGGGATAGCTCAGTGGTTTGAGCATGGGCCTGCTAAACCCAGGGTTGTGAATTCAATCCTTGAGGGGGCCATTTAGGGATCGGGGCAAAAATTGGGGATTGGTTCTGCTTTGAGCAGGGGGTTGGACTACATGACTTCCTGAGGTGCCTTCCGACCCTGGTAGTCTATGATTCTAGGTAATATTGTAAAGTACAAAAGATTTATTACCTGATCAATTACCCATGGGCTGTAAAAATGCCCATTCTCAGATGGTTGCCACCAGCGGAGACGAGTGGAGCTGGAACGGGCCTTCAAGGGAATTTCCAGAGCAATGTATCGGCCTACATTGCTCGAATTACTGAAGAGGAATTCCTGCAGCAGGCTCCATGTGAGGCCCCCATTGAGTGAATACTGCAAAAGCACAGGTTGGCTTCTGGGGTCTGGAACCCCTTTACCGCATCCCAGTCTCATGAAGAACTGCACAAATCTAACATGGGTAACAATTACTGTAAAACATTTCTTCACAGAAAACCCCATAAAATCAGCTAAGGACTTGAGGGAACTCAGCGCTCGTCCAATCAGTTTTGGTTTTTATTGCAGGGGATAATGTTTAACATATATTCTAATTACAGAGACAGTGTCTGTAGATACAAAAATATCTGCCAGCTCCTCCATAAAGCAAATGGTCACATTTTTGTTTCTTTTCTAGCCCGGTGTATTCTTGGTAGAAGGAAGACTCCACTTTAGGAGAGATCTTGTGTCTCCCTCTCCATAGGCCATAGAGACTAAAGCAGACAGTAGTAGTGGTGATACATTTGATTTGTGTGTGGAGAGGTGCTAGGTATAGGAAGTTGAACAAAGCTATTCAGGTACACTTCAAGCATTTGTGTGCAAAACTGATATTTTTGCAAATATCAGCAAATTTGACCCGGAGTGAAATTTTACCCTTTCAGCCTGTTGGCATGGAGTTTAATGGTCAAAATAGCAACCCATGGCCCCAGGGAGAGACCATGATTTTTTTTATGAATTTGCTTTAGGGCAAAAATTCACTTAGTCAGTAACCTTCCAGGGTGAGCTGACAGTTTTCATATGCAAAAACAGCCTTGTTATTTTGACAAAAACAGAGAAAAACTGGAAGTAAAAACAAAAAATATTTAACTTCTGAGCTGATGAAAAAAGGGATGTTTTTGTCCATTTAGTAAGATATGAAAATTTAGTCTAAAGTCACACTGCTTTAAATATACTGGGTGAAATCCTTGCCCCTTTGAAGTCAATAGCAAAACTCCCACTGACCTCAATGGGCGCAGTATTTCACGCACCTTCTAATGGCCTCTATGAAATTTGTATGAAATTAGGGAATCCTTCCTTTTGAGGTACCACAGCGATGTTTGAACAGGTACACCAACTCCATGTAGTACACAAAGAATTGTCGGGGACTGATTCAGTTATGATCCTATAATATTTTATATTCATTAATCCACACCATCATGCTCCATCTACTACTGTTTTGGTTAGTAGAGTTTCAGGTTTTTTGGTACCCACAGAAAATGGGATATATGCACATGAACTTTTTTAGCGTATGGGATTTAACTTCTGGAGATAGGATACTGAGCTGCATGGATTGTTGATTTGATCTGGTATGACAATTTCTACAATTCCTAGCTGTTGTGTATCATAGGCTAGCACAGCCAGAATTACCAGTCTATTTTTTTCAGGGAATCCCTCATGAGAAAGTACATGGCTTTTAGCATGGTTACTGACCCCACTGCTCCTACATTTACACTCGATAGTTCCTTTTATAAGATCTATTGGGAATTCCCGATCTCAGAGGGCAAAATTAATGTCTGACTTAAGTGGACACAGCAGCTAATGACTTCAATGGGACTTGGCTCAGCTATTTCAGGGATGAATTTGGTCCAGAGTTTAGCAGGAGGTCTATGAAGCTAACTTGGAAATTAATTAACTACAATAATAGTGGAATGCTAGAGAATAATCATCCAAAATGACTTTGTAGTCTACATTGTTGTTTTATCCACAGAAGAGAAGATAGACACTGTAGTTATTTGCAGACTTTTCCTACTGAAGATACAAGAAATTAAATATAAGGCCCTGTTTTTTCTTTCTTTTTTTGTTAGCATGGCATTCATTTATCTTCAGTCTTTGAGAAAATTGGAATTTTACATATAACACCTTGAGGTCAATGTATGCAAATCCAGCTACAGCTTACCACAGAGAAGAGATAAATGACAATGCTTTGAACACAAGAGAGAAGGAAAACACATTGTGGATTAGTCTAATGGGGCATCATACAAGGACTCTCGTATCTTCTGTGAAATAGCGTTAATTTTAGAACAGCCTAGAAAACCACATTACTGAAAAAGTACTGATGTCTTTGGCTACCAAGCTGCAAAACCCCATTTACCTTGCTTTGAGGAACCTTGGAATATAAATATAAATGTGATGACACTTTAGTGACGGTTCATCTACAGACATGGGTTATTGTTTCTCTGAAAAATGTATAAATTAAGCGTCATTGTAGACTAAGATGGGCAATGAAATCATCATTTTAAGCCTTTATGTTAATGAGGACTACAAGCCAAAAAGAGATAAAGTGCATGTTAAAAAGTGCTTTATGTAGTGTTAAATAAGTCTTGCATTAGGAGTTGTGTGTTTACTAAGGGTCAGTGAATAAAGCTGTGGAAAAATGCAACATTTCAGAGGTAAAATAGTATTAAGGATAATAGGCTAAGATAATGAATAAGTCAAAAGACAATGACTGTTCAGTGGTTTGCAAACAATTAGGACACAGCTTCATTTTGCTTTGGTTTCACTCCCCCCCACACTTGTTTAATATTTTAGACATGTCGTGCTACCAAATACGTCCTCTGCAGGCCATAATCTCTAAATACATTAAAAATGTTTTTTTTTATATAACTGTGCTCAGTATAGCTGGTGACAAGCTTGACTGGAATTTATCAGTGAATTATTGGAAACAAATGTGTGCAATAAGAAGAAATTAAGCTTCAGAAAATGAATAACATATGATGATAAATACAATAGCTATAATGGCAACTCCTACTTCAACAATGATTCATGATACTACAAAACTGTAAGAGAAGCAGAGTGTCTGACATACAACAAATTTCACGTTATGCATTTGAGAAATGAACATATTATTGTCCACATGAATAAACTACACATCATGTTATTTCAGATCCTGCAGTCCTCACTCTTGGAAAATGACCCTTGACTTAAATGGGAATTCCCATTGACTTAAATAGGAGTTTTGCCTGAGTAAGGACTGTAGGATATACCCTGACATAGTTATACAAATTTGCTTTCACCACAGAAGTATAATATAAAGAATAGTTTAACTATTCTCTCAATGGAATCTTGAAAGTTTTAAAACTGTATTACCTCGCCTGTGATAAATCCAGGTCTCGAGCCATCAGCATACGCAAGCCTTCTTCATTAAAGAAGAGGTTGTTTCCTCCGGACAGAATACCACATTTCCTAGATGGTTTTCCACCACTCACCATCAAGAATCTATCAGACTCTAGCTGACCTGAGTGCACAGTACATATATTTTTAGGATTTACCCTGAAGCATTCCTGTTACAACAGTGTTATTTCCAAAAGAAGTAAGTTATCTAAATCATTATGTTCAGAGTGAACAAATATTTGTACCAGAACTTTCTGACCCCCAACATGTTTCCTGGAAAACTGCTACGGAACAAAACTTACTAAAATATAAAAACATAACTCTGAAGCTTATGGTTTTCATCTCCATTCATTCAAAGGAGCTTCTAATTGCGTTCCTCTGCTTTTATTTGGATTGCATAAAAATACCCAACCATGTAAGGAAACAGCTCAGTGTCATGTTCAAGCTGCAGTTAGCAGTTAGTTCAGTTTGAAATAAATAATTACAAGTATTATGGGAGGAATTTGACTCAAAGACACTATTTTGTCCAAAATTAGTACTTTCAGTTATGTTTGTTTACAGAGTAGCTTATACTTTACTTTTTTGTTGTGGGGAGTGAGGGGTTTAGAGGAATGTGACATGAACTTCTTTCTCCTGCTGCTCTATCCACCATGGGTCCTTAATCTGCTTTGTCTGCTCAGCTGCAGCCTTCATTCACCACCATTTGTGTGTCAGAGGAAACTGGCATACAAGGGAGATTAGGTGGCAATGCAGTGACATGGGTGGAAATGGAAGTAGTGTGGGTAGCAATGGAGAGTTCCAATGTATTGAAAGTGTTGCTTTGTGCCCCTCATTTCAGGGGTTGGTGCCTCCCATTTGGAAGTTCTGTGCCTCTTCTATCAGTGTCAGGAAGCTGAGAGGCATGGTCTGGTTTTCAAAGGCTGAGGAACTTTGAAATATTTAGGACTTTACTTCAGATTCCCCGTGTGGCAGAACAATCCTCTGCCACTAGTCAAACTGTTCATCCCATTCTCTATTATTCTATTTATCTGAGAGGATGAACTAAAAGTAAAATTACTTCAAAACCAGACAAAATATTCATTTTAACTATGTATTCACAACTTTCAGTGATTTAACTTAAGAGCTATTCCTTGCTAGAAATTCCATATGCTCATTACTAGGATAAAATGAAGTGCTTCTCTAGATGTAGAGTTTTGGAATCACAGAATCATTCATCCGTTTTGGTGCAGAATGTATGTTGCTGTTGTCATAGGTCAGTAAATAGAAAAAGGTGTCTAGATAAATACTGTAGGAATCATCAAATGATCATAAATATTGTTTAAGGCTCAAATCCTGATCACTTCACTCATGTGAACAGTCACACTGATGTAATTGGGACTAACGTGAATGAGGAAGGTCAGCAGGATTTGGCCATAAGAAGTCTGATCTCTTAGGTTCTTTGAAAGATAGTAGCTAAAAATCACTATGAAGAGTTCATACAAAAAAGAGATACCTTCAAAATCGTCCTTGAGAAAGTCTGAATTCATGGTGCTTATTTTACAGGTTGGCCCAGAGTACCCTGGATCACAGATACACTTAGTTCCATTGACACAGCTGCCATGCCCATTACACATCTCTTCACATTGTGGGCCAATGTATACATTATCAATGGCCCAAGTCACTGGTTGGGACCCAGCAGGATAAAATCCCTGGTACCATCTGAATCTTACTGATCTGAAACAGGTACATAGTATGTCCAGGTCAAACAATAATTAGTCGCATATGAAATTACAATGTGCTTTTTGCTAGAACTAGTATTCTTACTAAGTTTGTCCTAAAAATGGAAAGATATAGCCACTACCTTCAATATTCAATACATCCCGCTACTCATTCAACACAGATATATTTACAAGAAAACAGAAGGGCTTGATCTACCAGTTACATTACTTAAAAAACTTAGTTATGGACTTAAATCATCCCTCAGACCACCAATTTTTTGAGGGGGAGGGGCTGGACTTGGATGGTTTTCCTTTACCTTTAATTTACAGACTTAGAACCAGATTGTACCACCCTTGCTCATGTTGGATGGTATCTTACTTCACAATTAGTCACACTGATTTCAATGAAACTAGTTATGGGATAAGGGCGGCACAATCTTGCCCTAAATTAGATGGAAAGAAGAAATGATATGACATGTCAACATATAGTCAACTTGGCTTTATACTATTTAATCCTAAAAAAAAAATTCATGTTGCAAGATGTTAATTTAAATTGTAAACTTCTTGGGGGTGTGGACCTGTCATTTTTAATCTGTCTTCTAAGTGCTATGCACATCTGTGCTGCATATAAATAATAACAGACCAAGGGAAGGAGGGGGAACTAATTAAACAAGCAGAAAACTGCTCTTGAGAGAATAATTTAAAATCACTCCCTGCCCCTTCCCTCAAAAATGAGAAAACCTTGAAAAGGAGAGAGAAAACAGAATGATATGATAAGGAAGAAGCAGTATGATAAGGAAGAAGCATTTAACTATGTTGTGGACTTTCTTTAATATATACCCTTAATAATAATAATATAAACTATTTCTAAATTCAGCTGCTGAATCAGCTGCATAAACAGTAGTACATGTCTGGTACACAGGTACTTTGGCTTTTATTTCCCACTGTATAGCAATTTTGGGGAGTGATTCAGAGAATAGGAGATGGCTGGTTGATGGTGAAATTACCAACAACTGATTCATAGAAAGGGAGCCAATAATAATTCCTCCTGTAGTCAGTAAAATTAATTGACTTTATTGCCTCCTCACTTATCTTCTGAGACACAACTACACTAATTTTTAAAATGAAAATTCCATCCATTTTGCTCAACCCACCAACATGAAAATTAAAAAAAAAAAAAACAGGAATACTTTTCACTATGAATAAAATGTGACATATGTTTGAAACCGAGGGTGAAATTCTGGCCCCACTGAATTCAGTGGGAGTTTTGCCATTCACTTTGCTGGGGCCCGGATTTCACCCAGAGTATGCATCTGCAACTGGCTATTCTTAGTTTACTGCTAGAGGTGCCCATCTGCTGAGGAAGCACATTAATTTCTGACAGAGGGAGCCTAATGTAAGAGATAAAAATGTCTTCAAATTGCTTTAATATTGGTTTAAACTCTAGAAAGTGCAGGTGGATGAGAGAATGTCTGTTTTTAGAGTAAAACAGGTGGGTCAGTCTAGGGGAGCTAGTCCTGAGCTTTAGGAAGATATCTGGATGTTGGGATTCTGCCTGGAGCAAATCCCATCTCACCTCCTTGGTGATAGAAATTCACAACATGCACTACTCCCCACGAAACCCATTTTCTTGCTGCCGATTTATGACCCAGCTATTCAAGGTGGGGTGCATGCCTACCGGATTGGGAAAGGAACTGACAGGAAGCTGGACTGGCCATCAGCCTGGAGGGCAGGAAAATGAGAAAGAGAGACCCAGAAAGGGAGGGGTCAGGTGGGATCTATTTGGCAGGTTTGTGGGAGGGCAAATGACCTGGGAATGTGTATGTTCAGATCTCTGGTTGCAAGGGAGGGATCAGAGCTTGGGGAAAGAGTCAGGCAAATCTGGGACAGATGAGCTGCTGCGGACTTTTCTGTGCTTCATGTGTTAGTCATAAAAACAAAATGCTTATGCCTAAAAATTAAACATTTTGTTTAATTACTAAACATCAATATTTTTCAAAATTGATTCTATTTTATTATATTACATAGGATAGGACTCTCCTAATTCCAGCACCACAATGAGGTCAATTGTTTAATGGGATGGCCATTACCCACGGCAGATCCAGAAATCCAGCCTGCAGTTATACAGTTTATTTTCACTCATATACAGGTCACAATTTAATCCAGGGTGAGAACTGAGAAGCTCTCCTTTGGGTGAACTGTACTGAGAATAATAGTTGGAGGTTTCTCTGACAAAGGAGATTATACTGTTTTACATTTAAAATAATATGTATTAAAAAGCCTATGAACAGAAATTACTTTTCTTTGCTAGATATTTATGACTATTTCACTTGTCCTGAAATGGGAACTACAAGAAGTTCTTTGATTTCCTGATTGTAAGGCTTAGTTTCACAATACTCTGTATCTTCTGAGGAAATGCTCGTTTCAAGCTTTATGCAAGAATACACTAGGTGAATTACAGCAGACTTCCCTCTGCTGTACAAATCCACAGTAGGAGCATTTAGAAAGCCCTACACCTAAAAAGATGTTGGCCATTTAACACTGACTTTACTATTCAGGCTCCTTTTGTCTGTAGTAATATTCCCAATATAAGTGGATCACAAATACTTTTGTAAGCTTTAAAATAGAATCAGACATATAGATGAATAAGAAAAGTATCTGCAGGTATACTACAGTAACTGGGCTATAATTCTAGGACTATCAATCTTTATGCTTCAAGGCATAAAATGATAACTGGCTGGGACCAAAGGGACACTTCCTTGAAGAGTGCAGTAATGTATGCTTAGTTATATTATTAAGTATTTACATACTCCTGTAAAGTATCCAAACATTAGCCATTGTTCAAGACAAAATATGGGACTTATTATCTGGATGATGGGTGACTGACGTTGTAAGATCCCTACCCCTGGCTTGAGCTATGTGGATTGATGGTTTGTGAACAGGATACTCCTGGGGGAATTCTGCACCACTGCACAATGCAGAATTTGTCCAGTATTAATGTTCTGAGCAGAATTTCATTTTCCCCTACCGAATTGGTGCTGCAGAGCTGCTGGCCACAACTAGGGGTTGCAGGACACAAACAGAGCCCATCTCTACAGCTCGCAAATACAGGACACTGCCGGGGTGGTGGAGGGGGGAGAGAGAAGGAGTGGGAGCTGGAGGATTCCAAGCAGCTGTGGTTCCCAGCTCATCCTGAAGGAAGGAGGTAACATGCATTGCACGAAACTATGTACAAACCCGGGACCCAGCATCAGACTGTTTCTTTTTCTGGATTCCTGGGCTCTTGGGAGTAGTGGGTGTGGATGTCTGGGCTGGCGGGGGGTGTCCCAGGGCTGGGCTCTGTGGGGAGAGGAGCGGTGTGGGTGTCTCAGACTGGAGAGACAGAGTTTTCCCCCAAAATGTGCCCAGCTGGCATGTAACATACCCAGACAGAGGCGCCCAACAAAAGCATAACAGAGAAACAGGAACTGGGTTTCATAAGGCTTTCTTTAATTCTCTATTCCTGGGGGAAATTTTTTTTGTTGTCTGTATTATTAAAGACATACTTGCTGACAGGTATTTTGAAATAAATTACCAAAATAATTGAAACTGGCATGTTTATATTGAGTTATTTTGACAAATAAAATATGCAGAATTTTAAAATACTGTGTGCAGAATTTTTAACTTTTTGGCACAGAATTCCCCCAGGAGTAACAGGAGGGACAGTAGGCTTCACAAGGGTGCTACTTCCTCCACCCCACCTTGCACAAGTGGGCAGAGAAGGGCAGGCAGTAGCTATAGTGCAAGCTTTGCTCCCTGTGCAACACGCCAACCATGAGATCTGAACCAGCATAGTGGCAGAAGTAATCTGTGCCAGATGAATTGCTGGCACACTTTACTTTCCCCTTCGGGAAAAGGGTGAGCTACGGAAAGAACTGTGACTCAGGGTGGGACATAACATCTCCATTTCCTCTAAGATGGTTACTGTTTCAATAAAGCAAATTCAAATACAGAAAAAACCTTACTAGAACTAGAAACCAGACACTTACCCACATAGGTGCAGTTTTCCAAAGTGGATGACCTCTCTTCTCCAGCCCTGAGCTGTACCAGCATAGTAAGTGCTGCTTGGATGATGCTCAGTGGAGCATAAGGAGCTGAGATAGCTGCTACTACTATAGCACAGTGGAAGCAGCAGGTGCCAGGTTGCCCCTAGATCTCGTGAGAATTCAAGTTTCACTGGGTCTGCAGATGAGCTATCAGTGGTGCATCCAATATTGATCTAGAGCAGAAAAATAAAATCACAAAGACTACAGAGGGCCAAAATGTGGCATTTAGCTGCTGACCTGCATTTTGTGTGGTGCAGGGCTTCACTGCCCAGGGGGAGCTCAAGGACTGATTGCATCTCAGGGAGACATAATCCCTCCTTGAGCAGCCCAGAGTGCTGGGGGAACTTTGCAGGCTGTACAATGTTCTAAGATATTGTAGGCTGCTCCTTCTCTTGATACTCTGTGTGCCTCTGTGTGTGTGTGGTCCCAACTCCTCAGGGCAGAGATTGCCTTTGTGTGGGGTGTACAAAAGGTGAAAGTTTCTTGCGCATTCCCCTACCATCCACCTATCGAAGGGCATGCCACAATCCAGGCTATCTTAAAAAAATTCTACTAATAAAAAATTAATTAGATGCATTAAATATTTCTATAAGGGCAAAACCATGTTTCTGAGTCAACAAAAGCAAAAAGCAATAGACCCGCTGTCCCTAGCAGTATGGCTGTAGTAATTTGCAACGTCTCTGGCAGTACTTAGTCAGAGACTGCACTAGACACGATGGCAGAGAAATGTGAATTTTTAAAAAATAGAAATGATAATAAAACAAACAAAATATGCAGACATTCATTGTTGATTAAATGATCCCTAACCTCACTGTGGTTCTCTTTACTCTCCCAGAGTCCCAGGGAATTATACTATCGGAACAGAATTATACTATAGAAATTATCCCTAAAGGCATTTACTATATCATTCCAGTCTTTTGTTCAGAGTTGGTATTCTCTTTTTTGCTTATATAAAACAGTGGGGGCCTAGGAGGAAGTGTCCAAAACATCTATGGGTAGGGTAGCATTTGGATCTGAGGCCAAACCAGAGATGTAGTTTGAGTCTGGCAGTGCCAGAATCTCTCCTGCTGTTCTTGTGAGATCCCGGTGACATAGTGAACACTAGAAATTGTATATAATCAGCAGTCCTACTAATATCCTGAAAATTGTAATGTATAGTTTTGTGAAACATCTGAAACCTTAAGGACTTGTCTACATAGGACATTTAGGAAAACTAATCTGAATTAAGCAAAGGTGTGACTTTAAAGTGGATTAGTTTACTGCATTAAACCCCTGTGTGGATGCTCTCATTTAGAATTAAAGTGGCTTTAATGTGGTTTCATTTAATTCACTTTTTGGGAGTGACTTTTAATTCAGATTAACCTTCCTAAGTGTCCCTGTGTAGACAAACCCTAAAATGTATTTTGGCATGCCCATAATGTAAAATAATCTGATTTCCTGCCTCCCATGTGTTTGTAAAAAATATGCTTGCAGTTTTAAACCTTTTATGCCATGGTGACAGTTATAAAGACATAAAAGACTGGATGGAACCAGGGTTGTTAGTACACTTGTAGGATGAGGAGGCCCTCAAGAATAAAATATATTGCGTTGTATTTACCATATCGTAAGTAAAAACTCACATTACAGACAAAATACTAAGCACAGATGAAAACCACTTAAATACTTTGTTTCCACTTATCTTTTTAGGGATAGTAGTTTTATTTCTAACATACTGATTCTTAACTTAAAACAAATTATTTCCGAAAGCCAGTGACACACAGCACTATGTAAAATGTTGAAAACACACCATATATAAATCTTCCCTTATTGCTCCAGTCCACAGTGCACATGAGACTTGTCAATCTACTATAACTAGAGAATCCACCCATCTGGAAATTAAGAGAGATGCTTGACTAGATCTAGTTTTTGTACTCTTGAGACACAGACTGAAACTTTACTGCATTATGTATAATAGCTTCATTTATACTAATATCCTCAAAAACCTTAGCTGAAGGCATTTAACTTTTTTCATACAATGCCTGTACCAGATCCAAAATATGCATGTACGCCTTTTGAGGTTAACACTCTGAAGACTTGCAGTATCTTAATGTGAACTCATTTTTTTGTTGTGCAGGCTTTCAATCCATTACTTAAAATAGAAAACAATTTGTGTTCAATATTTTATTAATTGCCTGCATGACAAATTGAAATGTGCATTAGTACACAACCAAATCTAATTTTCTTAGAATACTCTAAGTATCATTTCAGCAACAGTTTATAAGCCAAAATCATTTGTTGTTTAATGATGGAATGTGCTATGACTTCGCTAAATGCTATATACATATTGTATTATATAGCTTCCTGCAGCTCCTATTGGCTGGGAACGGTGAACTGCAGCCACTGGGAGCTGCGGGCGGCCATGCCTGAGGACGGTCAATGTAAACAAACTGTCTTGCGGCCTGCCAGCGGATTACCTTGACGGGCTGCATGCGGCCCGTAGGCTTCAGGTTGCCCACCACTGATTTATACCATTCAGTATAAATATATATGTAGAAGCAGTTAAAAGAATTGCAAGAAAACTGAGAAAAATTGGAGAGAGAAATTTTCCATAGCTACATGATAAAAGCCTGCTAGCCACATCAACAACAAGAATGGCTAACAGCTGTTAAACCATATAAAACAGTTTACAATTATGGAAAATTACACAGATCTCTATATTGGGCAAACACCAGAGAGGAAACAAAATGCCAAAATGAGGGCAAGAAAGGTTAAAACTCCGCATGTAAGAAAACATTATGGGGATAAGTACCTCAAACTGGATTATGGTGTTCTCATTCACATTCAATTCCCTTGTTGTAATGGAATGTTCTCCAACTTCATTTGAAACAAATACCATAGCAGAATCTTCCTCCCTACCACAAAAAGGAAAGAGGTATTTTAGGTCTGGTTCATTTGATGGCTATTTATTTCCAATTTATTGCTGAGAGGTGGATTCTTTTAATACGTACGGGGCTCCCTTTGACGAATACGGACAATAAAGCCCAATATTACCACCAGGGTAGAAAAGCCAGTTATCCTCTTTAGGCCCAAAGTCAAACGTATCCAGAAGTATAACAGAATTCTTTAGGTTGTTTCCATCAATAATGAAATCATCTATAATCCAGATTTCTTCTTTCTTACCTAAGAAGAAAGGGAGAATGTATTGTGTTAACTTTTAGAGAAGAGAGTGATAACAAATAACTGTGGGCTAGAGTACAAAAGTCTCACTGCATTGGTGAACAGCTGCTTTCATGAGTATTCTGTCCCACTGACTTCACTGGGCCATATGCATGATAAAGTACTCATCAGGGTGCATCAGGGCACCACGATCTGGCCTTATCTGCCCCTAAGCATAGAGTATTCTTCCAAAATAAGAAACCTGCACAAAAGTAATGACTGACTGAAGTGTGAAAAATGGTTTTGCAAGTATCTTTCAGTAAAGTCATATTTACTTTGCAAAGTAAGCTATAATAAAAAATTCATTGAGTTAATGGTCCAAAAAGTCAAAACTGATGATTAAGCTGTATAATTTGTGGATGAGTCACAAGTGACTTGAACTGAATAATCTCCCTGGGCCAATTTAGAGCTCTTCAGTCCTAGTCAGATAAACACACATTGGAGAGAAAGAAAACTTTGGTGGCAGTCTCCATACTCCCAAATAAGCAGTGGAACTCAGATATGTCACAGAGGTAATGATTAAGGCTACGATTTAGTCATGGGTATTTTTAGTAAAAGTCGTGGACAGGTCATGGGCAATAAACAAAAAGTCATGGCCAGAGACCTGTCCATGACTTTTACTAAAAATACCCCTAACTAAATCTTAGATGCTGGGGAAAAGGGGGCGCTCTAGCGGACGCTGCTATTCTGGGGCCAGGGGGAGGGGATGCTCTGGTGGTCGCTGCTGCTCCTGGGAGGGGATGTCCTGGGGCCCCGCTGCTGCTCCTGAGCGGAGGGCCAGCCCAAGGCCCCACCACCACCGCTGCTGCTCTGGGCAGAGGGCGGCCCGGGATCCCGCTGCTGCTGCTGATCCTCTGGGCAGGGGCGGCCCAGGGCCCTGCAGCTGCTGCTGCTGGGGGAGAGGGGGAGGGTGGCCCAGGGTGCTGCCGTCACTGCTGCTGGCGGGGGCGGTGGGGGAGGGAGGCGGGAGGCAGCCCGGGGTGCCACTGCTGCTCCCAGACTGCTGCTCCGGGGCAGCAGCTGGGACCAACTGCCTGGGGCTGCTGAAGCAGCAACTGGTGCAGCTGGCCCCAGGGCTGCTCCAGCTGCTCAGGCAGCCCTGGGGTCAGCCGCACCAGCGCTGCAGCTGCGGAAGTCATGGAGGTTCTGGAAAGTCATGGAATCCATGACTTCCATGACCCTGTGAAAGACTCACAGCCTTAATTATAATTAACAGATTTTTAGATTCCAAGGCTAGATGGTATCATTGTGATCATCTAATCTGACCTCCTGTGTAACACAGACCTCAGAACTTCCACAAAAGAATTCCTCGAGGATATCTTTTACAAAAACCACCCAATCTTGATTTAAAACACCACAACCTTTGACAAATTGTTCCACTGGTTAATTATTCTCACTGTTAAAAATGTATGCCTTATTGCCAGTCTGAATTTGTCTAGCTTCGACTTCCAGCTGTTGGATTGCGTTATACCTTTCTCTGCTAGATTGAAGAGCCCATTATTAAATATTTGTTCCTGATACAGGTACTTACAGATATAAACAGGTCGCCTCTTAACCTTCTCTTTGTTAAGCTAAATAAATTGAGCTCCTTGCCACTGTTACTTTAAGGCATATTTTCTAATCAAATCATTCTTGTGCTCTTTTCTTAGCTCTCTCCAATTTATCAGCATCCTTCTTGAACCATGGACAGATCAACTGAACACAGTAATGGCAAATACAGAGGAAAAATAATGTCTCTACTCCTACTTGAAATTCCCCTATTTATGCATCCAAGGATTGAATTAGCTTTTAGGCCATCATGTTGCACTGGAAGCTTGTGTTCAACTGATGACCCATCATGACTCCCAAATCTTTTTCAGAGTCACTGCTTCCCAGGATAGAGTCTCCCATCCTGTAAGTATGGCCTACTTTCTTTGTTTCTTGTGTACACATTTCCATGCTTTTGAGCTGGGTAGGATGGCTCTTTTGCATAATTGCCTCTTTCTAGATAATCCACAAAGTGTGCTTGATGTTATCAGAGAGGAGGCTGCAGGGCCTTCTCTCTAGGATGTTTACTATTTAAGGATACTGTCTGAAAGGGAGGATGTCATTAAACATTTGCGGGAAGTCCACCAGAAAGATGTATTCGATGAAGTGAGCTGTAGCTCACGAAAGCTTATGCTCAAATAAATCTGTTAGTCTCTAAAGTGCCACAAGTCCTCCTTTTCTTTTTGGGGGAGGATTATTAGGACTGGGTCTGAATTGGCTTTGAGATAATTAAACCAACCAATGGTGAGCTACAAATAACAAAAAGCTGTATATAAGCAAGAAACCAAACCACCTGAAATAAAACAATTATTGTATTACTGTGTTTAAATTATCACTAGAATTTTTCAGTGTTTTGATGTCAACATCATGTTATGAATCCTTTGTGGGGTTACTAAGATATTTCTTCTTCATCAGATGTATATCCTAAACTCAGTAGGAACAGACAACATCCCTTTGGATTTATATATTGCTTTGAAGTTTACCTTTCTACTTTAACTAGCAGATTATGCACGAAGTATATTTTTCTTATTCTGCTTTTAATGCCTTCTAGGGCATATTGGGCATGATTGTCATTTACACCAATGACCCTGTCTACACAGTCAGAATCATGTAAAGGGTGCTTAGCGTAAATGACAATCAGGCCCATTAAGAATAATGAGACAGACCTCAACAAATTTAATTTTATAGATTACATTTCTAAACTCCCCTAAGGACCAAATCCTGCTAATTTTATGCAAGTAGTCCCAGTGATATTAAATTACATACTTTTATTTTAAAACATCCACCAGTATTATGGAAACTGCATGCATAAAAAGTGCAAATGTAATGGTATTGTAATGTCTAGCAAATCAAGCCCAAAAAACTTGAAATTTGAGTATTAAACATCCTGTATATAATTATAACAGAATACTGTACAAGATTGAGAGTCCTGATTATTATTTAGCCAAAACAACTTCAGAAATATAATTATGTAAGCATGTATTTGGAATAACGTGTATTTATCATCTTTACCATTGTTGTAAGGTTGCCAGAGCCTGAAACGTGTAGAATTGGTTTCCGCAGTGTTTGGTAGTGGAACGTTAATGAAGAGAACATCAGTAGTTTGAGTGAAGTAAAACTCATCTATTAGATGCCAAGTGATGCCACCGTTGATGGAGTATTGTAGCAGAATGGAATGAGACCTCTCTGGGGTACCTACAGAAAAGTGCATACATTTACGTTCATTATAATCTGATTTGCAAGAAACACTACTTTATAAACATATATTCATATTTAAATGTAATTAGGCTACTCGTACTTTTATTACAGATTTTTACATTATGCATCACTGTTTTTTTATAACAACTTTAACTGTTGGCAGGTAATACACATACTGTATGTATGCATCCTCTTAAGCATTCACCTGGATGGGACTCTGGAAAATGCTACTGATGTAAGGGTTAAATTTACATGCCCATTAATCATCAGAGGGGTAGCCGTGTTAGTTTGGATCTGTAAAAGCGGCAAAGAGTCCTGTGGCACCTTGTACACTAACAGACGTATTGGAGCATAAGCTTTCGTGGGTGAATACCCACTTCGTCGGACATGCATCCGATGAAGTGGGTATTCACCCATGAAAGCTTATGCTCCAAACGTCTGTTAGTCTATAAGGTGCCACAGGACTCTTTGCTGCTTTTACAAGAATATTAATGATATACATAATAATAGTTAATTTATTTAGACCCAAAGCAATCTCAGCATTATCATTTTTTATTTCAGGCAAACCATTTCCTTTCCTACAAAACAACAACCATTTTTCAACAGATCAATATTTGTTTATAGTACCACAAATTATATCAACACAGTATCATAGTATCTCATAGTATCACAAATTATTAGTATTATCACCTGTGTTATAGTAGTACCCACAACATCCACACCTATTGGGCAGACAGTCCTCGTCCTCAAGCATTTACAAGCTAATCCTACAAGCAATCATGTCAGCAACTTTATTCATGTGAGTTGTTTTACTGATTGAATGATCAGTAGGTATTTACTTATAAGTTTTAATGAAAAAAAATAATGCTTTGCACCTTCAATCTAGGCCAGGAATTCTGTGGCTGATCCAAGAGTAAAACTCAAGTCTCTTGATTACCAGACCTGACTCTTAAACACAAGACCATCCTTCCTTCATGAGAACATAAGAATGGCCATAATGGGTCAGACCAATGGTTCAACTAGTCCAGTATCCTGTCTCCTGACAGTGGCCAGTACCAGATGTTTCAGAGGTAGTGAACAGAACAGGGCAATTTATTGAGTGATCCACCCCTTATCTTCCAGTTCCAGCTTCTGGCAGTCAGAGGTTTAGGGACACACAGAGCATCAGGCTGTATCCCTGACCATCTTGGCTAATCGCCATTGATGGATCTATCCTTTAGGAACTTATCTAATCCTTTTTTGAACCAAGTTATAGTTTTGGCCTTCACAACATCCCTTGGCAAGGAGTTCCACATGTTGACTGTGTGTTGTGTGAAGAAGTACTTTCTTATGTTTGCTCGAAACCTGCTGCCTGTGAATTTCATTGGGTGACCTCTGGTTCCTATGTTATATAAAGGGGTAAATAAAATTTCCTTATTCACTTTTTCCACACCATTCATGATTTTATATACCTCTGTCATTTCTCTCCTCAGTCATCTCTTTTCCAGGTTGAACAGTTCCAGTTCCAGTTCTTCAGTCTTTCCCCACATGGAGGCTGTTCCATACCTCTACTCATTTTTGTTGCCCTTCTCTGTACTTTTTCCAATTCTAATATACATTTTTTGAGATGGCATGACCAGAACTGTGTGCAGTATTCAAGGTGTGGGCATACTCTGGATTTATATAGTGGTATTATGATATTTTCTGTTTTATTATCTAGCCCTTTCCTAATGGCTCCAACATTGTGTTAGCTTTTTTGACTGCTGCTGCACATTGGCAGATGTTGTCAGAGAAGAATCCATGATGACTCCAAGATATCTTTCTTGAGCCATAACTAAATTTAGACCCCACCATTTTGTATGTATAGTTGGGGTTATGTTTTCAAATGTTCATTACTTTGCATTTACCAACATTGAATTTCATCTGCCATTTTGATGCCCAGTCTGTGAGATCCCTTTGTAACTCTTCACAGTCTGCTTTGTACTTAACTAACCTGAAAACATTTGAATCATCTGCTAACTATGCCACCTCATTGTTTACCCTTTTTTCCAGATCATTTATGAATATGCTGAACAGCACTGGTCCCAGTACAGATAATTGAGGATCCTGATATTTACCTCTCTCTATTGTGAAAATTGACCATTTCTTCCCATCCTTTGTTTCCTCTTGTAACCTGTTGCTGATCCATATATGAGAGGACCTTCCCTCTTATCCTATGATTCCTTACTTTGTTTAAGAGCCTGTGGTGAGGGACCTTGTCAAAGGCTTTCTGAAAGTCCAAATATACTATATCCACTGCATCATCCTTGTCCACATGTTTGTTGACTCCCCAAAGAATTCTAACAAATTGGTGAGGCATGATTTCCCTTTACAAAAACCATATTGACTTTTCCCCAAAATATCATGTTCATCTATGTGTCTGATAATTCTGTACTTCACTATATATTCAACCCATTTGCCTGGTACTAAATTTAGGCTTACCTCTGGAGTCTTTTTAAAAAATTGGTGTTACATTAGATATCAGCCGTCATCTGGCATGGAGGCTGATTTAGGTGATAAGTTACATACCACAGTTAGTAGTTCTGCAGTTTTGTATTTGAGTTCCTGCAAAACTCTTGGGTAAATATCATCTGGTCCTGAGGACTAATTACTGTTTAATTTATCAATTTGTTCCAAAACCTCCTCTTTTGATACCTCAATCTGGGACAGTTCCTCAGATCTGTCACCTAAAAAGAATGGCTCAGGTGAGGGAATCTCCCTCTCATCCTCTGCAATGAAGATGATGCAAAGAATTAATTCAGCTTCTCTGCAATGGCATTGTCTTCCTGGAGTGCTTCTTTAGCACCTTGATCGTCCAGTGGCCTCACTGATTGTTTGGCAGGCTTCCTGTGTATGATGTACTTACATAAAATTTTGCAGTTAGTTTTTGTGTCTTTTGCTAGTTACTTTCCAAATTCTTTTTTGGCCTGCCGAATTATACTTTTACACTTGACTTGCCCGAGTTTATGCTTCTTTCTATTTTCCTCACTATTCCTCCTTCTATTTTCCAATTTTTAACAAGATTTTTTGGGTCTCTAACTGCCTCATTTACTCTGCTGTTTAGACAGGGTGGTGGGGTTTTTTTGGTCCTCTTACTGTTGTTTTTTTTATTTGGGGTATACATACAGTTTGAGCCTCTATTATTGTGTTTTTAAAAAGTTTCCATGCAGCTTGTAGCCATTTCACTCTTGGGATTCTTCGTTCTAATTTCTGTTTTACTAGTCTCCTCATTTCTGTGTAGTTCCCCTTTTTTCAAGTTAAATGCTACAGTGATGGGTTTCTTTGGAATTTGCCCCCCCCCACAAGGATGTCAAATTTAATTACATTGTGGTCACTATTACCAAGCGGGTCTGCTATATTCACCTCTGGGACCAGATCCTGTGCTTCTCCCCTTGTGGTTTCCAGGACAAACTGCTCCAAGAAGCAGTCATTAATAATGTCTAGCAATGTTATCTCTGCATCCCATCCTGAGGCGACGAGTTCCCAGTCAATAAGAGGATGTTGAAATCTCCCATTATTATTGGGTTTTCTGTCCTATGTTACCAAGCTTAAAAAACTCTCTGTAATATCTAGTTATTAACATAGGGTCAGATTCTGAAACTCTTACTAATGCTGACTAGCACCTTGCTCCAAAAGTAGATCTTACAGGGAGTCTACAGCCCTGCTTCAGAATCTGACCTGTAATGTTTTTATTATGCATGCTTATTGGAATGATAAGTATACTGAGCTGCACTTTCAAGCACCTTGGCAATGGTCATATATTTTTATTATTATTATTTTTGAAGGGGGAATTTTGAAAAACAAGAAGTCATCAACCAAGATTTTGCTTTTAACATGGGCTATTTGGACATGGTCATAATAGTTTTCCTCTTATTTCCATAAAGGCGTTTAATAATAGGAGCAAGCAGCCAAATTATATTATTACATGACAGACTGGAAAGATCCAAGCTGAATCCACATGGATTTTTTTTAAATTGCCCAAACAGAAATTGACTTCAGACTTTTGTTTAAAAAATACCCAATGTGGTTCCGAACTTTTATTTTGGTCTTGTTCTTTGGCAAAGAAACTAGTAACTTGGGTGCAATTGTGCAGCCCTTAGCTGCATGTAACTCCCCATTAAGTTAATAGGAATTCTGCATGCACAAGAATTGCAGGAATTCAAGCTCTGTACAAGTGGACCCCTGTGCCTGTGTGGAGCTCCACTGAGTTACTGGGGCCCCATGCAGCTTCTGTGGTCTGCACACACACACGTCCTTTTCATAACGAAGTTATGACACAAGCAAAAAAAAAAAAAGTCAGGTAATTTGGAAATGTGGATCAGACTGCATCACCAGCTTGATCAGACCTATATTGGATAAACTGTTTGGCGCTTGTTATTTCTGGTGAACACTGATTACTCTTCATATTGTATTAATCATAATTCCTATGTTCATTTATATTATGTCTACTTGGAAGTCAGATGTTGGCAACTTTTGATCTCTGTCAAGCTGGGTTAGATTAAATAAGCAATGAGCACATGAAATCTCCACAGTTTGTTACTAATCCCGTAAATCATCCAGTATAGAGACCATTTTATTAATTAATCAATTGCTAAAAACCATTTCAAATAATTTTGACCTATGAAATCTAAAAATCTTTAAATTATCATTTTTCTTTTATGCATGTAGAGAATACTCAAAAATGGCGTTTTCTGGGCAGCACAAGTATCTAGGTTGAGACTGCGTATGACATAATGAGCTAGAGCTTGGATTTCATTTTAAGGCCGAGTTATAAAACCCTGAATAAAGGAAGTAGGAATAGAAGGGGTGATAGCTTTAACAAGAGAAAAAATAACAGCACACCTAAAATTAGTTTGATGTTTCTTCTGAGTTAGAATTAGTATGGTGAACCTATTTTCTATTAAAATGAGCACGATAAAAAATTCCATAGAAGTTTCATTGTTATTTAGCATTAACTAATGGCCACTTAAATTAATTTTGTAAATTTAAACCCACATACTTGTCTGTAATATTATAATATATGAGTAAAGCTACTGAAAAAACCCACAAATAAAGAGTGAACCTACCTTTTGCTATAAATTTAAATGAAAACTGGATGTATACAGTATTTGTACAATCTAGATCTCTTGAAACAAGCATTCTCAGCCCTTCCTGTAAATACAGAACATACACAGAAAATTACTGTTTCCCATATGTTACACTAGTGTGTCTATATTTCAGTCTTGCTACACAGTTCTAAATAAGTACCATAAAGGCTTATTTAAAAATCAAGAAACAGAACTGATAAAACAATTTTTTCAGAATTCATATATACTTTTACAGAAATACCTAACTCTTGACAGTAAGCTGCGTTATGCAATCTGCATTATTATAGCTGTTTTATGAGTATTCTAAATAGAGTTTACATTGATCTTGAACTTTCCATTTCACAGTAGCATATTTTAATATGATCTCACTTTAAACAGCACAACGTGAGAAGAATAACATACCATGGATCAGTGATGATCCTAATATTTAAAAAAAACCTCATGAAATCACTATGCAATATTCTGTTGTGATAAATAGGGTAAGAGATGCATGGAAGGAAGAATGCTGGAAAAAATCAGAAATAGAGAGAGAATGGACAATTTCTTACTGATAATTTCCTTTCTGCTAGCACTGTCACATGCAATTCTGGATGTCTGGGCCGCTCGCCTCTCTCTGTAGCTCACAGAAGCAGATCAGCCTTTTGGTGCCGCAGGTACACTGCCCCGCTCTTGCTTGCTACCAGATGAGATATTCCCATGCTGTAAAACTTGCGTAACATCATTAATACCACATATTCCAGAGATAACTAAATGATTATGTATATTAGATCAAGGAAAACGGTCATATGGTAATGAGTCCATTTAATATCTGACCTTTGACTCTTAAGCCATTCAGGGTGGGCCAAATTATGGGAGATGTTTCTAGCAGAAAGGAAATTAACACCAAGAAATTTTCCATTCTGCAACTCAGCATCTCCCACAATTCTCGATGTCTGGGAAATAGCAAGCAGCAAACAGATGCAGGGTGGGTTATGAAACAAGTTTCATAGGAAAGAAGCACCTCACTTTTTGCGAGCTCTCTCAAAAGTCCATATAATTTATCATTGCGCAGTCTAATCCACTTTGTAATGGAGGACTTAGAAGTTCTGAGTCCCTGGCATTTGGGGTGGAAGGACACAAATAGAGAGCCCAATCTTCTTGTGGATTCTGTATGCTTGAGATAGATTTTCAACGTTCTCCTGACATCAAAGGTGCTACACCTTTTTAGTTGGCTTTTGTGGTTTAGGAAAGAACAAAGGAAGCACAACCCCTTGGCAAGTGTGCAAGGAGGAATCTACATTAGGAAGAAAGGTCCTGAACACCATCTTGTTTTCGTGTAACACACAGTAATTTTCCTGTATAGATAAGGCTGCGAGTTCTGATACTTTCCTGGAGGAACTGACAGCTACTAAGAAACAAGTCTTAATGGATAAATAAAAGGCCAATACTGAAGTTAGAGGCTTGAAGGCATGGACCACAAAACTACAGGAAGGTCCCATTTTCGGAAGAGCGGCCTGACAACTGGTCTGGCTAATCAAACTGCTTGAAGGCATCTGGCTAGCTGTGGATTGTCTGCCAGGGAGCTCGAGGACCCTGTGAATAGCACACTAATAAAACAGATACCTGACAAACAATGGTACTGGGCTGAAGGCCTTGGTCTATGCTTCCTTGGAGGAAGTCCAGAATGGTTGGAATTCCTGGATTTCTGGGATTTGCACTGTGCTCTTGGCACCAGTTGTTGAATCTGGGCCAGAGAAAGGAGTATGCTTTTAGTGCTCTCCTAGGCGAAAGCAATGTCTTAATAACTCTGGGAGATAGATCAAGACTTTCTAGAGCTTCCCTTTCAGTGGGAAGGCTGTTGAAGTCCATTTGGGTCTGGATGAAGAAGAGGACCTTGCGAGAGGATGTCTGGTCTCCATGGAAGCTGGAGTTGGGGCTCTATTAGGTCTGAGATCCAAGGTCTTGTCGGTCAGTGAGGAGTTATCAATATTTACCCTTGCCTGTTCTCTTTTTATTTTCTGGACCACCTTCCCCAGCAGCTGAAAGGGTGGAAATACATAGAGTAGGCCCTGCAGCCACCTGTACAATAAAGCATCTGTCCTCATGGACCTGAGGTCTGCCTCCATTGTGAAGTATTTTGGCCTCCTTGTGTTTGTACAATCAGAGAACAGGTTGGTTGGAGAGAGGTTGACAGTCTGAAGATGAGATCGAAAACATCCTGATTCAGGCACCACTCAGAGTTTTTGACCCTGCGCCTGCTGAGCCAGTCTGCCTGTTAGTTCAGGTCCCCTTTGATGTGACTCGCTCTCAGGGAAAGGAGGCACTGTTCTGCCCAACTCATTATCTCCATTGCTTCTGCGTATAATGCTGAATTCAGGGTTGTTTAAATATCCAACCATAGTCGTACTGTCTGATTGAAACAGGGCATTGATCCCCTTCAGGGTAGGCTGGAACCTTTGCAGAGCTAACTTGACTACTTTCAGCTCTAGATGGTTTATCTGGTGAGCCTTTTCCTCCTGGCTCCACAGGACCTGAGCTGTTTGGGTCTCCAAGTGAGTGTTGATTGTGAGGACTAAGGATCTGGAAGGGAGATGGGCATGCCTTTGCAGACATTGTCTTGGGCTGACCACCAATATAAGGAGTTGAACACCATCAGAACCTGTCCTTGATCTCTGATGTGTTACAGGGCGTGGTCTCACACCTTCAGAATGAAGGCTTGAAGACATCTGATGTGTGACTGTGCCCATGAAGTGATTCCTATCCAGGACACAGAAGTCCTTGGAGTTGGAGGCATAGTGCTAGGGTGGGCCTCCTGTGGCTCTGGAGCAAGGAAATAAATTCCTGGATGGAACCAGGGAACCTTTCTTGGCACTGATGACGAAGCCATGCTCCGGAAGGAGATTCAAAGTCCAAGATGTGGCCCTGTGCGCTGCTGACTGTGATGGAGCTCTGATCATGATGTCATCCCGACAGGGTTACTGGTCAGTTCTGAGCCTGGCTATTATCACCACCACCATCTTTGTAACAACTCTGGGGGCCGAGGACAGGCTAAATGGGAATGTTTGGTACTGCTAATGTTTCCTGCTGTAGGCGAACCTCAGACGTTTGCAGTGGCACTGTCTGAGAAGGATATGGATATGTGTCCACTAGAACTACTGAAATCAAGAACTCCCCCTGGGACAGGAATGAAATTGTAGGGGCCACGGTCTACATCCAAACCTTCATTTTCTTCATGCACTTGTTGATCCTTTTGAGGTTAAGAGTGGCTCTGATACACGTATTTCTGTACAATGAAGATGATGGAGCAGAACCCACATAACCTTTCTTCTTCTTTCTTCTCTCTTTCATGCCCATATCCAGAAGATAAGATATTTTGTTCTGGATCAGATTGTGTTTTCTGGGGTCATGGGAGTTGAGTGACTGGAGGAAGAATGGAAGGGGTGGAGCCCACAGGTCATGGGAGTATCCTGGCTGACTATTTCCCTGATGTACTGTCTGTAGTTGATGCAACCCATTCCTCTAGGAAATGGAAAATCCTGCTCCCTAACTTCAACTCTGGATGGAGGCCTATGGGATCTTTGTCATAAAGTGGATTTTACGAGGGGGGTGGAGCTCCATTTGGACTTCTGCCACCTGCCCCAGACTTCAAATCCACTGTTTTCCACTGGGAAACCCATTGTCCCTTTGCTGCTCCTCTGTGAGGATGAGGAGTGAAAGAAGCACCTCTGACTGTAAAGGCTGGTTTGTATCACCTCCTGAGGGCACTTAGTGGAGAAAGGAGAGACAGTTTGGATCTGCTGCACTGTCAGCCATCACCGTAACCAACTTTTCTCCAAAAAGGAGGGATTTTGTAAGCTTGGCTGAGCATAGAACCTGCTTACAGTGAGTATCCACCTTCCAAGACTGGAGCCATAGTGGGTGCCTGGCTACTGAGCTGGAAGCCATAGCTTGGGCTGAGGACCTCATTGCATCCATTGAGACGTCAGCTACAAACATTGTTGTTAGGGAGAATTTCTTTAAAGTGGAGCCAAAGTCAGGGTGATCTATGTCTTTAAGGGCTTTGAGATCTTCCAGCCAGGAAGGAGATGCTCTTTCAAAGCACGTAGCTGCCAGGGATGTTCAAAGGGTGACAGAAGAGGTTTCAAAGCCCTTTTTTGAGAGTGGCCTTTGTCCTTCTATCTGTAGGTTCCTTAGGATCGATCTCCCCCTTTTAAGGAATAAACATATTCCTGGGGAGGGAAGCTACAGCATGTCACCTTTGGTATCTCAGCAATAGAGTTCTTTGGTTCTTGAATGTTATAGAGCCCGAGGTTGCTCTTGTTAACACGCTTGCCCTTATCAGGCTTATTCCATTAATCCCTCATCACTCCCTTGAAGGAGAAGTGAAGGGTTATTGCATCCTCAGGGGAGGATTTTGAGAGGAGAAATTTACTCTGCGGTTTACCCTCAAGAGTAGGCTCAGGTTTCACAGCCAGACAGCTCACCTTCCTCAGTGCGGGAGGGGAAGGAGGAGGAGAAAGAGGAGGCAGAAGATTCTTATCTTCTGGGGGTTTTTGTTAATTTTCTTTCCCTTTTTTAGCTTTTTTAGTTTTTTTTAACCTTTTTAGTGTGCTTTGGGAGTGTAGGAGCTCTGCTGTGCCTTTGGTGATACCTTTTGTGGCTTGCCTTCCTTATGACCTAGAGCCCTCTTGAGAGGTCTGCCTCATTTCCCCTGGGACGGGGAGGGGGAACTCATTGTCAGAGTCCTCCTTGCTGGAAAGCTGATTACAAACCCTGCTTCTTTCCCCAGGGCACTCAGGACCCATTTTAAGACTTGCGGGGGGGTGGGGGGGGGCGGATTTCTGGCTCTGCAAGCCTCCCCTCTTTGTTCTGCAGGGGTCCCCTGGGACTTATCCCGTGAGTCAAGGGTCCTCCTTGCTTTTGGAGCCTCTCCCTGCTCTGCACTGGGGTTCCCAGTCCATTTTTCCCATTTGCAGTCGCAGCTGCCTCTGTGGGTAGGGGACCCCGCTTGCCTGTCCAACTCAGGATCTAACAGAGTTAGGGACAAAAGGCTGTGTGAAGCCTGAGCACAACTCACCGTCTGCTGAGTCTGGCAAGGCTGCCTCATGTAGAGCACCACTTGGATTTGACCTGGTGCTTTCTTGGCTGCTCTGCCATGTCTGGAAGGGGCAGAGGAGCTAGCAGGGAGATGCTGCAGGGGAGGCTCAGGGAGGGTTAAACCCCCAAAAGGTTAACAGACCCAGGGAGGAGAGGGAATGTCAAGGCGGAAGAGTGCTGCCCCCCACTGCCCAAAAAACTATGCAGAAAAGTTAAAATAGGAGGAGGAAGAGCGGAAGCAAAAGGACCATCACTGCCTGCTGCTGCAGAGGTACAGAGTCTGTCACCAAGCAGCAACAGAGGGAGTGTGGCCAGACCATGGAGCACCAAAACTCTTCCTCTGTGAGCTGCAGAGAGAGGAGAGCAGCCCAGATGTCCAGAACTGTGGGTGACAGATGGCTGCAGAAATCAAAAAGCAAGCAATTGAATTTTTAATCACATTGTCCAGTTTTGCTAAAGGATGCTTGTACTGCTGATAGGGCGTACAATACAATCAGATTGTTACATCCTTGAAGCCATAGGACACAGGTCTGGAAAGAACCTCTTTGGTCATCGAATCCAGTCTCCTATTGCAGGCAAACCCATCATATAATCAGATTCATAAATTTATTAAGCTCTATTTTAGGTTACTTGCCCTCACTACTCCTACTGGAACGCTGTTCCAGAACCTCATTCCTCTGGTGGTTCTTCTAATTTTCAGCCTAAATTTATTCATGGCCATTTTACAACCATTTGTTCTTCTGCCAAAATTGTACTTTAGTTTAAATAGCTCTTCTCCACCTAAAGACCCTAATACCTCCGTGATGTATTATAGAGAGGAGTCATATCCATGCTCAGCAATGATTTGAAAGCTTAAACAATCCAAGCTCTTTTACCTCCACTCATAATATAGCTCTCCATTCCCCTGATCATCCTGGTAGCCTTTCTCTGCATCTGTTCTAATTTGAATCCATATTCTTTTTTAGGTCTTTCTGTTCAACTTCTATAATACTCAGCTCTGACTATTTGCTGGACTTTGTGGGAATACTGGCATATTAACAACAACATTGTCACCACCATTAAGCTTTTATTTAGATCCCAAAGTGCTTTACAAAGGAGGTAAATATTGTTACATAATCCTTTTAAAACGGGACTAGATCAAAGCACATTAATGTACTGTTAATGTATGTCAGGAGGATCCACCTGGACAGTTAGTCCGCGGCAGGTTATTTTGAGGTAGAGTCACACCCCAGCTTGCTGTGAACTAATTGTTCATGTGGACAAGCCCTAAGTGGATGGCCCTGTGTGTGGATCTGAGGGCAGAACCACTGCTAATTCGGCAGGGATTTGGCAAACCCAGCCTCTGCATGGGGTTCCTTACAGAGTTTTCCTCTCTTCCAGGGCTTCCTTCCTCAGGTATTTCTTCAAGAAGGATCAATCCAGGTTTAGGACAGTTAATATGCTGAGTGTGATTTTGATTATCTGAAGTTGCTTAACTGGAATGGAATAGGTTTCAGAGTAGCAGCCATTTTAGTCTGTATCCGCAAAAAGAAAAGGAGTACTTGTGGCACATTAGAGACTAACAAATTTATTTGAGCATAAGCTTTCGTGAGCACGAAAGCTTATGCTCAAATAAATTTGTTAGTCTCTAATGTGCCAAAGTACTCCTTTTCTTTTTGCGGAATGGAATAGAAGTTGTGCAAATAATATTTTTAAAGATTTCATTGATTACACCTAAATTAATATTTACACTTTATTTTTGAGAAGCACTGAACTAATGGTGTGACAACATAGCTGTGGATTTGCACTCTAACTGAAAATGGCTTGCATGTTAGCTCAAAACTAGAGTGCTTGTGTGAACAAAGACATATCTTAAGGTTATAAAGGAAGTGCAAGGTTTGGAAAGTAAGCTCTATTTTGTCTTACATATTTGATTTTTTACTCTATCTATCTATCTAATCTATCTATCTATCTTCATAAAAATGAAATTTAAGAATATACATTAAACACATAATTAAATATGAAATAATGCTAAACAATCTACATCATACAAAATTTGCAAAAATAAACATGTAGGCTGAGATTTATAAAATTAGCAATGGGATTTACAAAACTAGTAGGGGATTTAGACACAAGTCCCATTAATTTTTCCAAGCCAATTATGGGAGCTGTGTGCCCAAACCCCATAACTGGCTTGGAAAAATCTCAATCGTGGAGTTTTATTTTGATCTTTCAGCTTTGTTAGAAATGACAGCAGAAGCTAAAGCAATAATTGGAAAAATAATATGTTAAATGTTCAAAAAAGGAACTGTGCTGAACATAGTGACTATACCTCAGGCCAGAAAATAGTATCAAAGGTGAAAAATAACCTCTTGTCTAAAATTATTAAAATAATCATTTGCAGGAAACAAAGAAAGGAAATATACTTGCTATTATTAAGCGTATTGATATTTTATTAAATATTTGAATTTAAATAATATCTAACCTCCTTAAAAATGAGAGTGGTTCCAGATTTGATTGTGTCACTGTTCAGGTTTCCCCTCTCAGCACCGTAGACTTCAGGCCAAAGATCAGGATGCAAGTTACCATTGAAGTCATCTTTCAGAACAGAAGGCAGAGGAGCAACAGGGACACAGTATGGACCTCCAAAGCCTCTGTCACACCTGACAACATAATGGTGGAAAAAGGGATTATCTATCTCGGGTAATAAAAATACAACATTACTTTGAAAACAGCACATAATGTCAGGTTTGTCTACTTACACACAGTGACCTGAGTCACAGATTCCATGGCCAGAGCACATCCAGGGACATCCTGTAGCCAAGACTACATTATCAATAGCCCAAGAATCTGCTCCAGGAGCGTAATCATATTGAATCCATCTGAAACGTGTTCTGGGAGTGCTAGCAAAACAGAACAAACATAACTCAGTTTGAAAAACAACATTCTTGTCTGCATTTGGGAAAGAAAGTAGAAATATCTTAAATGTATTCCAGCTGAAACTGAACCCTATCCTGAAGTCTTTCTCAGGCAAAATTCTAACTGACTCTAACAGGACTATAGCCTAAGTGAAAACTGATTGAGGATTTTAGGATTATTGTGTCTATTTCTCTTCAATATCTAACTCTCTGAGTCTTCACTTTTCAATACTGTACACATAGGACTTTGCAATGGGACATGTATGATGCTGAATTCATTGCTTAGATTTATGGTTCAGATGTGTGCACTGTTTAACACAATGAAGTTGATCAAGAAGCATTAAATACATTAGTATTCAATAGCTTGTTGCACACACAAATAACTTTTCAATGCAGCTAGCAGTTTATCTGTTGAAGGCCAATTTAGTCAGGGTGTATGTGGTACACTCCCAATAATTCATGAGGAGGCATCAATACCAAGAGAGGGAAAATTGCTTTTGTAGTGAGCCATCCACTCCCAGTCCCTATTCAAGCCCAAATTGACGGTGTTAAGTTTGCAAATGAATTGTAGTTCAGCATTGGTTCTCCACTTGTAAGGTAACTCCCTTCTCTTCATGTGCCAATATATATTTATGCCTCTTTCTATAATTTTCACTCCATGCATCTGAAGAAGTGGGTTTTTTACCCACGAAAGCTTATGCCCTAATAAATCTGTTAGTCTTTAAGATGGCACTGGACTCCTCGTTGTTTTTGTGGATACAGACTAACATGGCTACCCCTCTGATACTTTGCACCTATCTGTGCACATGGCAAAATGCCTTTATTTTAAGGTGTTTTTCTTCTGAAATGTGTGAGTGCATTAATTTCTGACACTTCATCTCGTGCATCTTTGAAACCCCATAGTAGATTTACAGCCCTTGTTATGGTTAGGTCATAGGCAAGGCTCAAGAATTCACTCAGCTAAATTTGATTCTCTCACAGACTCTTGCAGCCCATATTACATCTGCTGAAATATTTTTAAGTGCAGTTTATAGGGATGATGTATTTATTTTCTGGCACATTTCATATTTAATTATTAAGAAGTATTCAGAAAATTCCCAAGCTGAGGCATATTTGTTCAGATTAGTTCAGAAAAGCTTGTATTTTGATATATAGCCAACACAACAATTCTCACATGGTTGCAAGTGGAAGGTAGACAGTAATTCGCTTCCAGTTCTGGAATCTTTCTGATCTGTAAATTGAACTCTCAGTATAATGCTGACAACCTATGCTTGGAGGAACACACTCTTCAGTCACCAGGTGCCAGTCTCTCCCATTGTTTAAGGAATACTGTAAGTGAATGCCATGGGAATCGCTGAATGGCTTACTGCAACCCATGCTCAGCTCAAACTGCAGGAAAGTGGAGGCTGATACATGAAAATCCCAAGTCTCAGCATAACGAGGTTTTCCTAAGAAAAGAGAACAAAAATATTTTCCTATTATGTAATGTTTTAGTATTATGTAATGTTTGCTTTTTCCTTGGGCTCAGCATTTTCAACTGTATAGCCTGAAAGCATTTCTCCTTTAATCAATAAACTATTATACAGATATCCCCCATTTTTTAAATGGATCCTATAAAGACCTAAGCTACCTGTAGCCTAAAAAATAGGCCCATTCAGACCTTTCTTTGGTGATACATACCAGTATCTTCACTGAACATCAGAGCTGTATCCATAGAGAGACAGTCAATATCTACTTGACCCCCTTGGATCCGGTACCAACTTGCTTGTAAATCCACAGATCCATCAAATTTATCTTGAAAACCAGTCTGAGAGCTGTCATTCATTCCTATAAGAACATCATCCAAGGCCCACTGTGCTGAAAGTTTCCCTACAAACGGAAAGACAGGAAGTTTAGTGGAGCCCCAGTAAGATATTTAATCGTGTCTGTACTATGCATGCAGACTAGTTAAATTGTTCCACAATTCCAATACCACCTTCTTGTGACAATAGGGTTCAATCAATTAAAATCTTCTTGCTAACCATACCTGACTAGTTACTCAAGGCATAATCCACCACCTGTTGGTGGCTCTATTTCTGAGGAACACAGACATTTCCCCACCTTTATTTTTCAAGCTGGAATACTAGTGCCATCATGATATTTTCCTATTTTTAAATGAAGTACTCCCTGAGCCTCTGTTATGCAGATTGGGTTTCTCAACCTGCCCTTTCCATTGCTAAATGGGAAGGGGGTCCTGACTGGATAAGATGGGGGTCCTGGTCTGGAAAAGGGAGTTGTGGTAAGGAAAAGGTTGAAAACCACTGGTGCGTCTGTGATCTTCATGGCATTTTTCCTCACCTTCTCCCTACCTCATCTCTGTTCTCGTCTTCTTGCCTGAGTCAGCCCAACAATCCCATCAATCCATTTCCCTCTGCACTCGCATACTGGATGTCCTCCTACTGTACCCCCCCTTTAATGCTATCGACTGAGAAGCAGGAGGAGAGGGAGGGAAAAATGACAACTAGCTTCAGCTTATAAATTGTAGGCAAAACATACATCAAGATGATAAAGAGCACATCTAAGTAACCATATAAGCTTACTTGGGCTGCCTTCCTTTTCTCATTCCCTCATGTCTGTTATCAATCATAAAGTTTGGTTTAAACTTAGAGTATGAACAGTTTGGTGCAGGAACTGTGTAGTTATTTTCTCTGTAAAGCACCATGCACATTTAGGGTGCTATATAGACAATAACAATAATAACAAAAACAACAATAATATTATGACTGAGAAAAGCCTTGTTTAGCAGTAAGCTATGAATAGGCCAAGAGCCAAAACTGTCCTGTGATAGCTGTGTAGGCATAATACATTTTTAGTTTTGTTTTTCCTAAAATAAAATGTCCATAGCCCTTAACCTTATTTCCAAGCACTGGAAGGCTGGATGTTTGTTTTATTGGAAAGCTGCTTATTAAATTTTTAGTAAAGCATTGCTTACCATGTTGGGGTTGCCACCATCGGAAAGCAGTTGCAGACGTTTTAGCTTCACGGGGTAGATCTATTGAAACAATCTGTGGTTCTAAGTAAGACATGTAATCCAGCTCTCGCAGCAAATGCCAGGTTATTCCGTTGTTATTTGTGTATTGAACTACAAGCCCTGTATTAAAAATGAACAAAATCATGTATTTAAATGACACAGAAAAACTAAGGCCAATCCTTCAGTCCTTATTCAGCCAAATCCTAATATCAGTTTAATGTACGCTACACGATATGGGCAAATGGTTTGTTTTTTTCATGTAGCACATACTTTTTTGTGAAGAGAGCCCTTTGTTGGCAGGATGTTATTACTGTTGTCAGGATTACTGGTTGTCATATGTTGCTTGGATTAGCAGTAAGCTGACAGGGCCAGATTCTCTCTTTGGTTATACAGGTGCAGCCCCATTGAAGCTAGAGAGATTGCACCACTGAAACTGTGGGAAGAATTTGACTCACCATCTTTTAATACATTTAATATCTATTTCATATAATGAATCCTTGTGGCTTGTTCGGCTCACTAAGAGGCTGTGTTTTTGCAGGCTGTGAACCCAGCCCTTTCTGAAGATGGCTCCTGACTGTGATTTCACCTTACTATATATACTACATCCTTAAAAGTTACATTATCTCCATTATCTTAGATTTAGTATGGTAGATATTGGAACACAGTAGAGCTGTGGGGGACAGAAGTCATTCATTGGCACTGCCCATCATGTAGGAGAATGAAAGAAACATCACTAAGATACTCTGGGTTTGATTCTCCTCTCAAAGCAGTTTTGCACCCCTGCAACTCCATCAAGGTCAATGGATTTACTTTTGACTTACACCGTTGTAAGTGCGAGGAGAATCAAACCCTGTGAGTGTAATATATGAAAAGAGAATCTGGCCTTGATTCTGATCTCATTTATACTGGTATAAATCAGGAAATCCACTGACGTCAATGGTATCAAACTGCAGTGAGAGGAGAAAGAGGCTCTCCTATGTAGAAGGTAATGAACTTCCTTGTCTTGCTTCTCCTTTCACTTACCCTCAATTTAAACTGGGGAAATTCCATTTAATCCAATGGATTTACTCTTGATTTAGACCAGTGTACATAAAGGGAGAATCAGGCCCTCCCTCCATATTCCTATTTTATTTTAATTTTCTCACCCTCTTTAACTGCTTAGCTGAATACATTTTACAGTGTAAATGAGATCCGACTCAAGCCCCAGTGTTAACAAACACTTTTAGCTTGACTTTCAACTGAGGTCACAGTTTTTTTAGAATATTTATATGATAATAATGTAACTTTCTTATCATTAGATCACAGAGTGATTCACAATCTCTAATGCATTTATCTTAAGGCTGCGATTCTCTCACTGAGGTAGCAGAAGTCACGGATTCCATGACTTTCCGTGACCTCCGTAACTTCCACAGCAGATGGTGCAGCTGACTCCAGGGCCAGCTGCTTGGGTGCCCCATGGCTAGCCACATTGGCCACTGCTGGAGCAACCCTGGGCCAGCTGCTCAGGCGGTCCTGGTGCCAGCTGCACCAGCCACTGCTTGGGAGGCCCCAGGCAGCTGGTTCCACTGACTGCTCGAGCAGCAGTCCTGGGGGCAGTGCCGAGGAACACCCGAGCAAGGGTCTCGGGGGCCGCCCCAGAGCCAGCCACACCAGTCATTGCTGGACCGGCCCTGGGGCCAACTGCTCGGGCAGTCCACACTGGCTGCTCCTTGGGCAGCCCTGGGGAGCGCCTGAGCAGCAGCCTTGGGGGCTGCCCGAGGGTCAACCTCACTGTGCAGCCCTGTGCAGCTGGCTCTGGGGATTGCCTGAGCAGTGGCCGGTGTGGCTGGGTCCAGGGAGCGCCCAATCAGCAAGTCCTGGGGGTGCCCTGGGGACTGCCCGAGCAGCACCAGTCCTGGGCTGGCTACAGCAGTGGCTTCAGGGGCGCCCGGAGGCTGTCTGAAGAGAGGTTCCCAGGGAGCAGTGGCTGGAGGCAGTCAACCCCTGGAGCAGGGGCCCCCTGGAGCAGTGGGGCCCCAGAAGTAGAGATTTAGTTAGGGGTATTTTTGGTAAAAGTCATGGACAGGTCACAGGCCATGAATTTTTATTTATTGCCCGTGACCTGTCCATGACTTTTACCAAAAATACCTTTTACTAAATCTTAGCCTGAATTTATCTTTACAACATCCCTGTGAGGTAGCATTATTAGCCCATTTTAATGATAGGGAATTGAGGCACAGAGAAGTTAAGTGACTTGCCCAAGGTCACAGTGGAAGTCCATGGAACTGAGACTTGAACGTGGGTCTCCCACAGCCTAACCCAGTGCCCTGACCACCGGACCATCCTTCTTCATCTCTTTCATTATTGGTTTTCTGCCTAAATGAAAATTGTATATTTCTGATTTTAAAACCAACTATGAAAATTAAGACGTCACCTTGACTATGCCAGAATCTTTATTTTTATTGGTTTAAGAACTTTGTTCAAGGATTTAGAGAGATTTACATTTAAACTGCCAGTATTATACTAAGCCTGAGAACTGTCTGTGGGATGCAAATCACATGGGGAGTAAGATCTTCTGTACATTAAGTTTTTTGAATGCTGCAGAAACAATGTTATTTGTTTCTGTACCTGTCCTGTCAGGCAGTGTCCCCGTGGTGCTGATTTGAATTGAGGTTAGCCCTTGTACTGAGCATAGAACCACGCAGAGGTTTCCTACAGTACATATTACTTGAGCCCATACACAATTATACTTGGAATCAGTACGTAGTCATATGCATAGCCTAGACATATTTTCAAACTGCTGTAACTGACAAATCATGTAGTGGTCCTGTTGTTACACTCTGGGAGGAAAATTAGAAAGCATTCAGAAATACACAAACAATTAATTTTGATTCACTTTCAATGTTATTTTTTAAACAGCATGCCCATAACACAGCAGTCATTACTCCCCCTGCTTCATACCCAGTTCAATTGGCAGAACAGGGCCATAATAATGCAGGACAAGCTAGCTTTAAAAAACACCTCTGATTACCACTGTATCTTACATTTCCATGGGAAGCTGAGTTCATTTGCATGTAATGCCAATAAAATAATTACATAATGTTCCCAGCTGCCCTTACACAATAAAAATTATACTATATAGGGCCAGATTTAGCTGGCATAAATTGTCACACATCCAGTATCTCCCATGGAACTACATCAGTTTACATCAGCTGAGGATCTGCCCCCTGAGTAACTCCCTCATTCTTACAAAGCTCAAATTTCAGACCCTTCCTCCCCCCCCCGAAAAAACAACCTAGGGACATGAGAAAAATAAGCAGATGGGAAAGATTAATTTCTTTGGCCTAAATAATATTTTCTTCAGATTCAGTTTCATAATTGTGCATTCATGAGGCGAATAACATATAATAAATAAGGTTAACATCAGGTTTGTGTGGCTTGGAGGTAAATAGGAGTTCAAAATGTGGAACAATAATTAGGAGTAGATTGCTTGTCTTCTATTTAAAAATGACTTCTGTACCCTTCATAAAAGGGGGACAGTTAGTTGATTTGTATTAACTATGTAATGATCTTATTAATTTTGTAAAATAGGTCCAATGAACAAAAACACGGCTAAAAGCTGGTTTCAAATGAAAAGGGACATTACCTTCATTCCTGGCTCTTGGTTTGTTGCAGAGAGTACCAGCTGTTTTGCTTCCAATTTGTAAATAAAACTGAATTAGTCTGTTAAAAAAATAAAAAAGTGTTCTTACAAGAGAAATATAATACTGTTAGTTTTTTTGTTGAAATGTCAAAGCACAAATGCAGTATAAACAACTCTATTTTCCCTAACTCATGAGGATTTTTTATTTAGGTCACTATTCAGCGCTTCTTAATTTAGGTAAAGTTTCCACCAAAATCAACAACCTATTAGGTCCATAGAAGTTTTTCCCAAGTAAGGAGTAGCATGGGGTCTATAGAGGACACAATGTTTGTGTGGACAGCTGATACTATGCTGAACAAATGCATTGTTCATACAATGAAATATATCTATTCACTAACATTAAAAAAATCTTTGGTAGAATTAAAAAAATAATTTTGAAGAAGTTTAATGTGGTTTCATTAGTGTGGCAATAAAACCACCTGGATTTCTATCCTTGTGAAACTACTGTCTAACAGCACAATACTGGGCTTTCTTGAAGGATGGGTTTATACTACTGCATTTGTGGTGATTTTACAGCTCTTGTGGGAATGATATGGGAGAAAGACAAGGACACATTTATTATTATTTTTGAAATTTTAGCAATAAAGTTAAAATCCTAGTAATCCTAGTGCAGTGTTTATGCGCAGATTGGAACATAGGAATTGCCATACTAGTTCAGAGCCAAGGTCCATCTACTCCAGTATCCTTTCCCTGATGGTAACTAGTCCCTGAGGCTCGGATGAATGTGTAAGAATCTGGTGACAGTTGTGGGAAAATCTGCTCCACACATTAGCTCTGATCTTGATCTCTAATAGTTAGATTGGCTTAAACCCTGAAGTATGAAGTTAACATCCCTTCTAAAGTTTTTGTTATTATTTATGATAACTCTGGATATTCCTGATATCCATATAAATGTCCAGTCCCTTTTTGAATCTTAAGCGTTTGGCCTCAATGACTTCCTGTGGCAATATGTTCTGCAGGTTAATTATATGTTTTGTGAAAAAATATTTCCTTTGATCAATTTTGAATTTCCCACCTTGTCATTTAATTGAATATTATGAGGCAGGGAAAACAGAAGTTCCCAATCTACTTTCCCTAGACCATACATTATTTTAAATACTTTTATCATGTCTCACTTTAATTGTCTCCTTTCTAAAGTAAACAATCCCAATCTTTTCAATCTCTCTTCCGATTAGAGTTTTTCCATGCCCTTGATCATTCTCATCACTCTTCTTTGCACCCCCTTTAATTCTGCAATATTCTTTTTGAGATGAGGTGACCAGTTCTGCACACAGTATTCCAGGTGAAGCCACACCACTGAGGTATAAGATGGCATTATAATATTTTCAGTATTATTCTCCATTCCATTTCTTACTCACCCTACCATTTTGTTAGCATTTCTGACTGCAATTACATATTGAGCAGAGGTTTTCACTGAGCTGTCTACACTGATGTCCAGGTCCCTTTCTTGAGTTTATACAGTTGATTTGAACCCTGTATGGTCAAAGAGCAGTTTAACTTTTTCCCTCCAAAGTGCTTTGTTTTACAGTTATCAGTATTAGATTCCATTTGGTGTCATGTTTCCCATTTGCATAGCTTGTTTAGGTCTCTGAAGTTCTTCACAGACCTCTCTGGCCATGACCAATCTAAATAACTTTGCGTCATCTGCAAATGTTGTTACTTCACTACTCATTCTTCCCCTGCTCCCTTTTCCAGACCATTAATAAATATATTAAGCAACAATGGGACATAGTAAAAAACCATGAGGTTCCCTACTGCTAACCTTTTGCCATGATGAAAATGGACTTTTTAATCCTATTATTTGCTTTCTGCCTCCTAGCCAGTTTTGATCCTTGACAATACTTTGCCTCTCCCCCCATGACTACTTAGCCTGTGCGGGAGCTTATGAAAGGCCTTTTGAAAAGCACTCACATAACTTATTTAAACATTTTACTTTGTTATCTTAAATATACTTATTTTAGTGGGTGAATTTGTGGCTTATGAAAGTGAAAGACCAAGGGCTTGATCCTCCACTCATGCTGGTTTCATACCAGTGTAACTCCATTCCCTTCATGGGAGGTACACCCGATTTGCACAGCTATCAGTGAACTCAGAATCAAGGAGTAGGACTATAGCCAAGCATAGTGCAGTGCAGGTGCTGCACAAATTTCACTTGTACAATTGTGCATGAATATCACCATAATCCTAGACCCCTGTTTCTTGGCTTCTCTCAATCACAGTATGTACTCATGGTCATTTGTCTCAAACTGTGTGTTGTGTTTGTTATGTACTGTATGTCTACAGGAACTAGGATGAGATTAGCAAGGTCATGTCCATCTGAGTCTTATTCTGGATCTAATCCCATATCCCCAGAAGTGAACCAGTGTAGACCCTCTGCCCCATGCCTTGGTTCTGAAAGCCACAACCAGGCCTGTATATGTCTGTAGTTAAACACTAGCTGGTGACAGATTTGAAAAAAATTACAGTTCTATTTTTTTATGACTAGTAATTTCTCATGAAGATAGACTAGGAAGATGAAAATGTTGTGCAGGAGGACTAGCCTGCCCAACCAACCTTTAAGAGTTTGGCCCAAAACAAGTCTCTGAGACTATTCAACAGCCATTAACAATAGAGTCTGCAACACAGATGGGAGCCAAATCAACCAAAGAGCCAGATGTCACCACTTGGAAAAAAATATATTCCACAGTTTTTATCTAGCTTCTGCAGCTGCCAGGCAGGCCCCATGTGTGACTACATTTGCTGAGCTGATAGTGAAGGAAGCCACAGGGGAAAAAGATTAAGAGCAGGAGGCAGTGACTAATCAGTGATAAAATAGCATCCAGGTATCATTGGCAGCCTAATGGATGTAAATACTGCTGCTGAAACAGTGTCCCTGCTATAGTGGGTCATGTTTTGAGAATAGGGCTCCTGACTAGTTTTACCAGTAGGTGTCACTACAGGCAATTAAAATTACTGGGGCAATTTTGAGATGCTTGCACAACAGCTTTCTCATACAAACCAGGAATGATAATAGTTTAAAAGGGTCAAGAAGGAGCTTCAACTCCAACTCTGTAAAGTTTGAAACATTAAAAAAAATTAAACAGTTTCAAACTCTGTAAAACCATAAAGCTACCCATGGGAACATCTGGAATTAAAAATGGCTTAGTACTAATGTGAAGAAACTCTCTTGGCTTTACAATAGGTTTTCTGTGTGGCAGGAGAAGTAATTATAAGCGCAATTTGCATGTAAGTTTTACTATGATATGTTTACTTCAGACATTATGCTCTATGTTATTAACTGCAAAAATCTGATATGACCCTTCAGGACACAGAACTAGGTGCTCTCCTCTGTCACATAGTTCACAGAGTAGCAAATGCACACAAATACCAGCCAGACATGAGTGGAACATACACAAAAGGCAGCTGTTGTCACTCTGCATGCTGCCCCCCTCCAAGATGCCAGCAATCTCGCTGACGCCCCAGCACACACATTACAATATGTAGGGTCCTTCGGGGAGTGAATGGGCTGAAAAATAGTGGTGTTAGAGAATGCCCACTCTAGGTAGTATGATCCCATAGAAATCACCCATAAATAATGGGGCAAATTGTTGCATTACTTATTCCTGACCCTACAGAATTAACTCCCACTCCAGTATCTGCACCCTTTATAGATGGAGGCAGTGTACAGCAGCAGGCGGGCAGACAAGGGCTCCGTGGCCATGCTGTCAGGATGTAGAGGGTTCAGGACAGCATGTAAAGAAGGAGGCTTTCTGCACTTTTGAGGCATAGATTCTTTATGTATTCTCTGGTTTTGTACAATTTCAAGGCCATGCCTCCTGCCTATTCCATCTAGAACCTGCTGCTAAGCCATCCTTCCAGAGCGGTGAATGGATCCCATTTTCTAGGCTGCCATTCCCTTAACTTTTCCCCTTCTGCGTTTTTGTCAAGTAATGGAAGGATGCTGCCAAGAGTTTTCAAAAAGAGTAATTTCTGCTGGAGCATGCTGCATTTTTCCTCTCTAAGATGCTCCTTAATAATGTACTCGTTGCAGTAAAAACAAGAAAGGTTCAAACTGTCTCTCGCTTTATTGCTGGAACTTATCCAGGGGACACCATATTAATATACATACATTTTCTGAGAAGCAGTATTTACTATTGACCTGATATTTGTGGTGTCCAGAGGGACAGTTCTTGCTTCCCTTTTGCCGGGCCCATCGAAGTAAAGAGATTTCCCATCACTGAGTGTTCCACAGCCTGTTCCAACCTGACCTCCAGTTATCTTGTACCAGAGAGGGCTCAGCTTCCTCTCAAACCTGTCGAACATCTCACTGTGATTAGGTACATTAGACACACAGGTTCCATGTGCGGCTTCAGAAGAAAAAAACATACAGGAGATGCTCTGTTGAAACGGTGCTGAACAGCAAAGGTCAGATGCAGTAAACTGGCAAACGGTATTATTACTTCCACATATTAGACTCTTATGAGACAGCTTCCTGATGAAACGATTGCACCTCCATTTAATCCTCTTTACAAACACCCTTTCCAGTCAGAATAAGCCTCCCTCCCCTAACCTCCCTTCTCAGAGTAGCAGGATGTTTAACTTATCTGGTGAATGTTGCAACATTTTACGCTGCTCAAACACAGTTTTTGCAAACAGAAAAGGTGTTATCCTACTGCTTCTGTTTAAGTGTAAAACATGTTAGTTTATTGCTTTGCTGTTGTAGAGGTTCAGAAAAGTTGTATATGCAACTGGTTGTGTCAATCTCGGGTATTTTTTCTTTATAAAAACACTTGAAACCACAAGTGAACAGAATTTTCCACAGAAGGTCTGTTATTGCATATGTTCATTCCTTGTCACATGCCATCTCAAGGCCAGGGGACTGAAAACAGAAGGAATTCTTTTGAAGATTGGCCAAAAAAATTCAAAGCAGACTTTTTAGTTTATAATATTTTCTCCAGTGTTCTCTTTTCTCTCTCTCTCTCTCTCCCCATTTATATGGATGGCAACATTCAAAGGTCGTAATGGTCAGAAAACATCACTAGTGTATGTGCTCTGGTAATGTTCCATTTTGGCAGTGTTGGATTTACTAGCTCATGAAATGTGCTTTTACAGAATAAAAAAAAAAAAGATTTTCACTCCAGACTTGTGAAATTTATGACATCATGTTTTCTCTATAGCAGAGAAAAATAATGAGATGATACGTTTTAAACATTAGTTCATCACAAACATGCTTACAGCAGTCACATATAAATAATGTAGCCTTACCTGTATAGCCCAAGTCACAGAAACAGACTCCAGAGACACAGTCCCCATGACCACTGCAGTAATTGGGACAAGGCTCTGAGATGTAAACCCCATCTAAGCCAAAAGGGGGCACATTCTTGTGAGAACTGCTCTCCTGGATCCAGCGGAATCTAGTCTTACTGTGAAGAAATGATAAGCAAAGGCACAGCATTACTGCTGATTGCTTTAATATCCCTTTTATATTTCATCTACAATTTCATGCTGAAAATTAAAAGAAGCTTTGCTAGAATAGCCTTTATAAATGAGATACAAATGTGTGCTTGGAAAACACTGACCATTTTCTTTACATCCTTATATTTTTGTGAAATTTCCTTATGGATTTTCCTTCCAGACAGTTTCTTCTATGTATTGTGACCTCCTTTATTTCTCTGTCAGCACAGCGCCCAATGTGGTGCGCTGTGCCTGATGTGGCTTATCAGTCAGCAGGAGTGAACTGAATAGATGCTGTCTTTGTGATTTGTCTCCTTTTAGCTCTGCAAATAGCTTTAGTCACGTAGTCACTGCTGAGCAGGTAGTTAAGTTTTGAAATTCCTGAAACCCATTTGTTACAGTACTTAATAAAAGAATCTAGTATTGACAAGGATGCAGAATGTAACTGATGGTATAGTGTATTTATGTACAAAAAGCTTAAAATAATGAAGGTTCAGACATTACAAGAATTAGCTAATAATTGTAGGTAAAGTATCTTACAGTACTTTTCAGAGTAGCAGCCATGTTAGTCTGTATTTGCAAAAAGAAAAGGAGTACTTGTGGCACCTTAGAGACTAACCAATTTATTTGAGCATAAGCTTTCATGAGCTACAGCTCACTTCATCGGATGCATTCAGTGGAAAATACAGTGGGAAGATTTATATACATAGAGAACATGAAACAATGGGTGTTACCATACACACTGTAACGAGAGTGATCACTTAAGGTGAGCTATTACCAGCAGGAGATTGGGGGAGAGGGGGAACCTTTTGTAGTGATAATCAAGGTGGGCCATTTTCAGTAGTTGACAAGAATGTCTGAGGAACGGGGGGGGGGGGGGGAGGAGGGCGGGGCGGGGGGAGCAGGAATAAACATGGAGAAATAGTTTTACTTTGTGTAATGACTCATCCACTCCCAGTCTCTATTCAAGCCTAAATTAATTGTATCCAATTTGCAAATTATTTCCAATTCAGCAGTCTCTCGATAGAATCTGTTTCTGAAGTTTTTTTTGTTGAAGAATTGCAACTTTTAGGTCTGTAATCGAGTGACCAAAGAGATTGAAGTGTTCTCCAACTGGTTTATGAATGTTATAATTCTTGACGTCTGATTTGTGTCCATTTATTCTTTTACGTAGAGACTGTCCAGTTTGACCAATGTACATGGCAGAGGGGCATTGCTGGCACATGATGGCATATATCACATTGGTAGATGTGCAGGTGAACAAGCCTCTGATAGTGTGGCTGATGTGATTAGGCCCTATGATGGTGTCCCCTGAATAGATATATGGACACAGTTGGCAACGGGCTTTGTTGCAAGGACAGGTTCTTGGGTTAGTGGTTCTGTTGTGTGGTGCGTGGTTGCTGGTGAGTATTTGCTTCAGGTTGGGGGGCTGTCTGTAAGCAAGAAACAGAACAGTAAGTGTCTTAGTCCTGGATCATATTATGGCCAAAAAACTATTCTTTAGAAACAGTGGGCCAGATCCTCAACCAGTGTAAATTGGCACACTTCCATTAACTTCAGTGGACCTATACTAATTTACACCAGCCCAGGGTCTGGCCCATTACTCAAGAAATTCGTCAATGAAAAAGGTGTCTATATAGAAAAAGAAATCTTCTTTTAATGCTTATAATAATGATCAACTTGTAGGAGGATGACATCTGGGAATTTGCCTCGTCAGTGGTTTTACAGTTGCTAGTTAAAGGATCAGGAAGGTTTCCAGATTGATTTGTCTCCTGTCTGATGCTGGCCCCAGCTAGTTCTAACATCCAAAATGTGCTCATGATGTGAACCATTCCAAGTTCCTGACTCACCTATAGGACTGGAAGCTGGCTTGGAAAGGATAGGTAAGCTGTGAGTAATGTCCACAGGGATCAGAGGTTAACTGATTTACCCAAGGTCACACAGGAAGTCTTTGGCAGAGCTAGGAACTGAATCAAGATCTCTTGATTCCTGTTTCAGTGCATTAGCAACATGACCATCCTTTTTACCCTTTCTAATGTATCTATTGTTTTTTTCTACTATCCATGACCTCTTGAGGAACAACAGGCATATTTTAATTTAATTGTCAGCTCTCCATCACATTCCACCAACTAACCACACAGCATATTCCAGAAATAACCCCAGAAGGAACTCCCAATTGGTACATAACCAATGCAATGTTGACACGTTAGGAGCCACATAATACTGTCCCATCTGTAATGTTAATCTGCTGAATTTATGATACTGGTGGTAACTTTTTTCTTTCAGTTGTGCTGTTTTTTCCCCTGATCATGCTACTGAACATAATGCCAGATTGCTGCTATTGATTCTGTACTGCTTGTTTTGAGTAAATCAAAACAGCTAGTGTCAGATTTGTGTGACTTGGCATCTGCTTTTATTGGCTAATTACTGAAAAAACTTGTTACGGTACACTGATAATTCGACTCCTCACAGTAAAGACACAGACTCCCTCTGCTACACAACATGCCATGTACGGTAAATCTTTGCAGTGGGAGAAGCATAAGGAGCGACTGACAGTCTGACAGGGCAGAAAACTGCAGATAGCAATAGCATGGCTGCACTGAGAGAGAGTTAGACAAGAGAGCAAGTGATCTCAGTTGGTGGGTGGTATATGGACAGACAGACATGTATAATTGCATGGTAGGTTTGGAGAGAAGCAGGAGAGATATTTCTGTGTGGAAAAATAGGGGTATGCCAGACTTCAGAGTTTTTATTTGAGGATGTGAAAAGGCTGGAAATGGAAATGAGAAAATTCAAATAAGGTCAAGTAGGATTCAGACAAGGCTCTCACTTTTTGGGCTTGTTAGAATCTTTCTAAACCTTTGAGGTTTTCTCATTTATATAGATCACTCATCAAGTTTATATGTGGGTAGTGTGACTGATGGGAGCTACTGAAAAATCTAAGAGAGCTGATTTTCACCTGCATTTGCAATGGACTATAACTTAGACTTAAAGCCATCTGATAAAGTTACCTCTTTTGTTTTGGGGTTTTCTGGCTGTGAATACAATTTGACTGCTTGGCACTACTCCACAGAGGAGTCTTTATAATGCTCACTATTATCCGATGACATGGTGCATGACATAGCAGCTCAAATACCCTTCTGTTTTTTTCTTCATCCAGTAGATACTGTTTGCAAAGCTAATCCTGTTGAGACACCTTATTTGATTCATGTGACCTATCACGCTCTTGCTGGTGTTTCTGACCTAATTGATAAGCATTAAGAAAGGTAGCACTATGATGAAGAGATTTATGTCAAATTAAAATGTGTTTTTATTATCGTTGCCTGTTGCCTTGTAATTTAATTTTATAGACTGTTCTGACACCTTTAAAATGAAAAGCTTTGCCCTGTTTTGTATGAGAAATTAATATATTCTTTCTGGATCACGTGGTTTGGTTTGGTAGTATGCTAAATCTTACTAGTATTGGCTCAAAGTACAGAAGTCAAATTCACATGTACAGTAGAACCTCAGAGTTACGAACACCAGAGTTACAATTGACCAATCAACCACACACCTCATTTGGAACAGGAAGTATGCAATCAGGCAGCAGAGACCAAAAAAAAACAACAACCAAAAAAGCGAATACTGTACAGTACTGCGTTAAATGTAAACTACTAAAAGGAAAAGTTTTAAAAAAAGATTTGACAAGGTAAGAAAACTGTTTCTGTGCTCGTTTCATTTACCTTAAGATGGTTAAAAGCAGCATTTTTCTTCTGCATAGTAAAGTTTCAAAGCTGTATTAAGTCAATGTTGGGTTGAAAGAACAACCATAACATTTTGTTCACAGTTACGAACACTTCAGTTACGAACAACCTCCTTTCCCGAGGTGTTCATAACTCTGAGGTTCTATTGCATAATATATTTCACAGAATTAAAGACCTACAGTACCTGGCTGCAAGAGATCTTGGAATGATAATAGTAATTCTTGTCCACTCCTCAAAGTCTCCTGTGTAATACATGGATGGCTCACTCAGCTCTCGGGAATTTCCTTCACATCCTTTGATTCCAGGAGATGCAGGATAACAGCCGTCTTTCACAAGTGACCAGAACAGGCCAGCATCATGGGAATATTGAAGGAGAACTGGAGCAGAACTACTGTACTGATTAGTGCAACCGATGTTCAGCTGTAAGAAATATGATAAAAGCAGAGTAGAGTTGATGAGGTGTAGTGACCTGCAGTTTTGGTTTTGATTATCAACTGCACCTAATCTGTAATTTTAAAATTTGTGAGGCAGAGTTCCTATCAAATATAGAAACCCAAAGACAATCAGGTTTCAGAGTAGCAGCCGTGTTAGTCTGTATCCGCAAAAAGAACAGGAGTACTTGTGGCACCTTAGAGACTAACAAATTTAAAGACAATCAGAGACCGGTATGTTTTGGGATCTATTTCATACATGAGGCATTCCTCAATAAAAATCTTTGCTGCATCTTTGTTGAGGTTGCTGGGCACATAAACTGTGATGCTTGAAAGTGGATTTTATGCACATAAAACATATTAGGTATAACACTGTATTTGTATTTCTGCAATAAAGAACACAGACAGCAAGTATTATTGGACTAGTATTCTGTTGCTTGTGTTCTATTCCTCTCTCTTATAAATGAAAGCATAGGTTCTTAGAAGTCCTTAAACAAGTTGTAGCACTGAGTCAGGCTGAAGAGTACATATTACATATCTTATGATGACGAAGGCAGTACAACAATATTGCCAATCCCAAACATTCAAAAATCACGCATCGGGCTCCAAAAAATTATGAGATTGGTTTAAAAATCATAATATTTTTACATAAATCCATGACTCCAGTTGATGGAATTGAAAGAACACCACCAAATATCATGAGATTTGCAATCAAATTGCAAGAGTTGGTATAAGAACCTTTACAGAATAGAAAAGAATGCACACTGAAAGTCTCTGTATCCTTCTTCTTCTTCTTCTTCATAAAAGGCCCTATTCTGGATCCTTTATTCACATGAATCATCTCAGGCCTGATTGTCCATGACCCTTGTGCAAGTGGATAGGTGGGAAAGGTGCAAGAAACCTTCCTTACCCTATGCAAGAGGCTAGGATAGTCATAATCTCTCTGCATAGCTGGCCACAGAGAGGAGAATATACTGTAGGTTAATGCAGCCTGCACATTCCACCTGCACTTCTGGAAGCACCAGGAGGATTTGTGTCCCCTGAGACACAATCCTTCCAAACGGTCCAAATACCACCCAATGCTCAGGGATACAGCCACATGCCACAGTCTAGTCCATTGATTCCAGCTGGATTATGTATGTGAGCAAGAGGTGTAGGATCAGTCCTCAATATATAAGCAGCTTGATTAAACTGAAACAGCGCCACCAGTTCATGTGAAATAAGAACGTGCATTAGACAAATTTCAACTACCACTTTCAGTTTTCAAATTATTACAAGTGTAATATTGGAAAAACTCATATTAGCTTTCTTTATTGATCTATAGAAATTCTACATGACAATGCCAAAACATTTATGACAAATTATGATAAATGTGACTGTGCTTGGGTTTACTAGGCAAAATTATCCCCTATACTGGTATTGACAATGGAAATGCCACAAGTTCTCCAGGCACCTCAGTTACAAAGAACACTCCCTGTTTTATAAAGTACTTCCTCTGTAAAGCCTGTGCAATACAATGGCAATGGGGATGTTGGGGAACTAATGGAGAGGAGTTTCATTCCGGAGGTCAGTCAGGGACAGGAAGGAAGGTGTTGTATGAACCTCACCTCTCCTTCCAAAATAATAGGTGGAGGGTGGGAGACCTCTAGAACATGCCAAAGATGGAACAGAAGGACCTTTCGCAACAAAGTAGTTCTCAAGAAGAGGCGTTCCCAGCTATAGCTAGTTAAATTATTCATTGCAAGAAAAAATGTCTGTGAAATATTGCCATTTTTGTTAAATAAGGCCATATAGAAAAGTCCTATAAAATTTCACAGGGATAAAATTAATAGGGTTCTGCAGAAATTACTCTAAAGCCCACAAAACAGAAAATGCTAGCCCTTCTGTAGATCTGTGAACCATCCTATATAGAATTCTATAGAAGGGATATGGTTCTCTATTATATTCTATGTGCTTATGCAATAAGGAAGTTATGCCTAAATAAGATGTTTCATTATCTCACCAATTCTATCCCGACCATTCACAGGTGATGGCAATGGAGAGAATAGGTTTCTAATTTTTGCTAGAGCAAAAAATACTAAATCCAAAAAGAAAGAAAGGTTGAATTATGCTAAGCAGAAATCGCTCAGCTATTTCACAAGGATGTATAATTATTATGCATGGGGGGAAGACGTACAATTTTACCTATATATCAATAACTTTTGGACTACAAGTGACCACAGACACTTAAAACCACTAGGCCCAATCTAAGCAAAGTCTATGATGGAGTGCTCATCTTACTTTTAACACTCCACTGCAAATGCCTGACAATCTACTGGAAGCAGGTAGTAATACATACCACATCCAGACTGTAATTATTACTGTCTCTATTTCCTTTATTAGAAAAAGAACACAAGTAGCTTCTATGGTTAATTTTAATACTGTGTAAAACACAACATTTAAGACAGGTTTCAGAGTAACAGCCGTGTTAGTCTGTATTTGCAAAAAGAAAAGGAGTACTTGTGGCACCTTAGAGACTAACCAATTTATTTGAGCATGAGCTTTCGTGAGCTACAGCTCACTTCATCAGATGCATACCGTGGAAACTGCAGCAGACTTTATATATACACACAGAGAATATGAAACAATACCTCCTCCCACCCCACTGTCCTGCTGGTAATAGCTTATCTAAAGTAATCATCAGGTTAGGCCATTTCCAGCACAAATCCAGGTTTTCTCACCCTCCACCCCCCCACACAAATTCACTCTCCTGCTGGTGATAGCCCATCCAAAGTGACAACTCTTTACACAATGTGCATGATAATCAAGTTAGGCCATTTCCTGCACAAATCCAGGTTCTCTCACTCCCTCACCCCCCTCCAAAAACCCACCCCCATACACACACAAACTCACTCTCCTGCTGGTAATAGCTCATCCAGACTGATCACTCTCCAAGTTTAAATCCAAGTTAAACCAGAACATCTGGGGGGGGGGTAGGAAAAAACAAGAGGAAATAGGCTATGGGGGTGGGTTTTTGGAGGGGGGTGAGGGAGTGAGAGAACCTGGATTTGTGCAGGAAATGGCCTAACTTGATTATCATGCACATTGTGTAAAGAGTTGTCACTTTGGATGGGCTATCACCAGCAGGAGAGTGAATTTGTGTGGGGGGGTGGAGGGTGAGAAAACCTGGATTTGTGCTGGAAATGGCCTAACCTGATGATTACTTTAGATAAGCTATTACCAGCAGGACAGTGGGGTGGGAGGAGGTATTGTTTCATATTCTCTGTGTGTATATATAAAGTCTGCTGCAGTTTCCACGGTATGCATCTGATGAAGTGAGCTGTAGCTCACGAAAGCTCATGCTCAAATAAATTGGTTAGTCTCTAAGGTGCCACAAGTACTCCTTTTCTTTTTGCGAACATTTAAGACCTGATTCAGGAAAGCACTTAAACATATGATTCAAGTAAAGCATAGCAATGGAACGTAAGCAGGTTGAAGTTAATCACCTACTTAATTGATTTCCTAATCTATACACACATAAAAGGAAGAGGTATTACTGCTTCAACAGAGACTTTTTTTGTTTCTTAGTTTATGTTACTTTGCTAAAAGTTTCAAGGATGGAAAGCATTTTAAATAGTAAGTCTGCTTTATTTAGACTATACATCATGCTTGGATCCCTGCTGAGTATAACACCTACAGAACAATGATTTTGTCACTCAAGCAGAAAAAGTGTCAAAATGTGATTAGCATATTTTTCTGGTGAAATTGTATTTACATATTTAAGTGTTTTTTGTTTTACAAAACAGTCTGAGGCATAACACAATGGACACTGATTTATGTAATGTACTGTAGTCCTCAGATGGTATAGCATTTTATCAGCAGAACTTCTAAATGGGATGAGATTATTTTACAAATTCCCTTATTCTAGCCAACTTTCCTATTTATATAACTGTGGGAATTATATTGAAAAGCTGCCTGTAAACATCTGATCTCTTTAATAATTCTGTTTGTAAATTATTCAGTATCTGTATCCACCAATTATGTAAGGACCATGTATTTGTGGCTAGCTCATTAAAATTGCATTGCAACCGACCCCCAGAATTCACCAATGGGATTTCATTATAAACTCAATAAAATTTTGATTAGGGTTCAGAAACAACAGCTTGTCAAAGCAAATACACTTCCTTTTGAGTTTATATTCTGATGTACTGTCACAGCAAAGACAATTTTGTAAGCCCTTTAAAGAAGAGAATACTAATTGGAGCCTATATTCACTGCCACAATAAAAGTAAATTATTTGAAAAACCCACATTGGAGTATAGAACAGCTTGTAAATTCTTAAATACTTTCAAGTATAAAAAAATGTACTCATGCCACATGGAAGCTTTGTAGTCACTGGGTACCAAATGGGATACATTCTCTTTCCATACCCCACTGCAGTAGCATTTCCTGATACTGAATGGAATATAATGACAGTCATTTCAAGTCATCACTTCAGAGGCTTATTAAGATATAACAAATTTTTAAAATTTATTTTGGTGAAACAGACAAAGCTTTCCTGTTCTATGGTTGTTATCCTTTTCTTTCAGAAAGCAGGGTCTTGTTAATAGAGTACAACAACATACTTATGTCCTCTGCATCTTTTACACAGACAGAAATGGGAAGGATGTTTTGCAACCTTTAATCTCACAAGTAGTTCTTACTCATATGAGCAGTCCTGTTAAGATCACTACGGTTGCTTGGGTGAGTAAGAGATATTTACATGAGAAAGGGTTGCAGGATCAACCCACTACACCTCAACCTCAACTGGAGAGATCTGAAATAAAAGAATACCTTGAACTGCAGGACATATCCAGGTTTCAGTGTTAAATCCCGAGTCACAGCAAATCGATCTCCATCTGATTTACCAAATATCATTGCTGATGGGGTGGCAGAACAGAAACTTTCATTTTTGGTCATCCCTTCATTAGCCAACATCAGCCACACACTGAGCTGGTTCATAGGGTAATCAAATGCTGGCTTCTCATAGAAGTTCTGGCAGAAATGAAAGAGACATCAAACATCACCACCACACTGTATGGAATAACAATGAAGTAACTTTTAAACACTCTTTTCTATCTTGATGCATGTAAATCATTTAGCACCAGGATAGGTGCTATCTATAGGTGCTATCTATTATGAGAAGGATTATAAAAGTACCTAGACAGACAAGGATATACCTGCAAATACTTCAGTTTTCTTTAAAAGCAATCAGTAAATTCCAAGAAAACTCTATTAAATCTCCTGCTTCATTAAGGTACCTATTTACCGGCATTGCTTATTACCTGTGGTAAAGTTGGGTTAATGACAGGAATGATCTGCTTCTGCTTTTCTGACAAAATGATGATATCATCAATGGCCCATTGGTCATAGCCTTCCCCCGAAAATACTGGCTGCCACCAGCGGAATCTAGTACAAGGAGTCTTTGCAGCAGCCGGAAGCTCAAGATAGACAAATCTAAAAGACAAGATTTTAGCAGAACTTTATAGAACACTCAGTTCTCAAAGAGACATATGAAACACTGTAGACCAGACGGTGGAGGCCAGAAAAGGTAAAATCTGTTTTACAGGTGGGAATCATTAGAAATCTTCCAAATCCTTGGATATCAGCTCCCCATCTGTAAAATGGGGATAATGATACATCCTTTGTCTGTCTTGCCTAGCACAAGGGGGCCTTGATCTCAGAAGGGCTTGTAAGAAGCTATTGTAATAAAAACAATAAATAACAATAATTTAGAAAGCTATCATTGAAAGCAGGATTCTGTTTCATAACAATTCTCCATAGCAATATCAGAAGACCATTTCATCAAATCAGGCATTCTCTTTTTGGTGACATCCTTACACCAAGTATCTTTCTGATAAGTATAGGAATAAGAATAACAGTAACACAAAGAGTTATTTTATGTTCTATTTGAATAAACTTCATTAAGCATCATTGTCTTGGACATATTAGAAGTATGTCTTATGGGTAAACATAGACTACTTTAGTCCAAACAATGTCATACTTTGAACTAATTAATCAGGATACACATTTTGGCTGGTTCTTCATTGAATACAACAGGATTTTCAAATGTTCTCTGTTTAGTACATATTAAAGGAATGAATCCTATGTTGTGAGTTATTTTTAACACATTAATTGAAATCTAAATTAGAAATAAGTTTTAATGGTCTCTCTTTTGGCAACTCAGGAAATCCTCCCATACATTACCCATTGTGGGTGTTTTGTAATTTATTGCGTTTTTGTTATTAGTAAGCCCCTAACTTCTATGGTGATAGCAGGTATAAATGTCAATAAAATAAGTAATAAAGCAATAATACTTGATGTCATATGACCGAAATAGGGTTATCAGAGTAACATACTGATATAATTGAAATTTCATCTATCCTTCCATATTAACTATTTGTAACATTGCAGGTGGAGCTGGTTGTGATGCCTATAGTTAAGGTTGCCCTACATTTTCCATTATAAGACCCAATTTTCAGGTGCATATAACTTTGCTAAACTTTAACCATTCAGACTGAAATTTTCCATGCTGGGTGACTGCCTCAAACTGAACTTTTTGAGGGAAATTTCAGCAAAAAATGGTTCAGCCATTTCTGAGAATGAGGTTAGGGAAATACATTTTTGCATATGTTAAATATCCTTATAACTATTTCAATGAGCAGCTCTAACACGTCCATGCTTTGGAGCAGGAACTTGAAATTTGGCAACAGGTCAGAGAAGCCAAGAATCAGAGGGATGTTTGAAAATCCAACTACATTTTGCTGACTTATAACACTTTGAAAGTCACCATTCAAAATTGCTCAGTAGAGGTTTGCAAGAGGCTGGTAGCTAAATTCTCTGTACATTCCCTCTGCACTGAGCATGTGCCAACTAGGTCTTTCCCTGCAACTGCTCCTCCTGCCTGCTATGGGCTGCTGTGGCACCAGGCACCAGATTGGACAGTGGTGAGACTCAGAGCTCCCTTTGCTATTGCCCAGGAAGCATGGAGAAGAAGGAAGAAGCAACCTGACTTGAATGTAAAGGAGCAGAGGTTGGTAGGAGGTGACTGGGCCAGAAGGGGACAGATGGGATGGAGGAGAGAATACAGGGGCAGAAGTGCATATAACTACTAGAGAACATTCCTCTCCAGAACCTGAAACCTAAGCAGAGCTGGCTGGGAAATGGAAATCCCTTCCCATGCAAAATTTTGCATTTTTTAAAAAAATTTTCACCCTGAATCATGACAAAAAGTCAAAACGGTAACATTTTTCATGGGAACTTTTGGCTTCCTTGTTGCCCACCTTGTTGGCTCTTGTTTTCACTGTAGTGAAATTGACAAGAGTCTTCCAGCCCAACTGCCAGAGTGGCAGACAAGCCAGGGTGGTCAGCTACTCTCCAGCTCCAGAGCCAGAGGAGTAGAGTGCATGAAGCACTCAGCCTTTCTGCCTCTCACCACTATCTCTTGGAGCCAGGGAGGCAGAGTCATGGCACTCAGCCTCGCAGTCCTTCTGGAAGGCTTTGATAAGAGCCTTCCAGGCGGGCAGCTGGGGAGCCGTCATTTTGACATTTTCTATGGAAAATGAAAAATTTTAAGCAAAACTAAAATTTTCCCATGGAAATTTTCAATTTCGCAAAAAGGACATTTTCCATGGGAAAATGATTCTGACAAAAATTCTTGACCAGTTCTAGTCCTAAGTTACTTAGGTGCATTTGAAAATTTTACCCTCAATTCTTCCGTGCCTCAGTTTACCATCTATAAAAATGGGATAATTTATTTACCTACCTCACAAGGGTGTTGTGAAGCTAAATACATTAAAGACTGTGAAGAGTTATTACGGTAACAGAAGCAAAATAAGTACCTAAGATAGATAGATGTAATTAAAGTAACCTTAATTCTGGCATTTCCTAATTTTGAAGTGTTTAACTTTGCATCTTTAATGTTCTTTTAATGTAGTTTTTTGCATGTAATATCAATACATATTCATCAGAGCTGAAACCAGAGATAAAAGGAAACAACAAATTTCTGCACCTCATTTTGGACAAGTTCTATATTTTTCTGTTAATTTTGTATATGTATTAGTGATCTGGTCATGTTGCACATTGGATTGAATAATTGGACACTTTTATTTTTCACTAGTTTTTCTTTACGGTCCATCTCTATTAGATTTTTTTCCATTCCTAGTCAAAGTACTTTACTATTGAAGCCTGGAAGAGTTTCCTTGTAATGGATTTTATGCATTATGACTTACAATGTTTTTGTTTTGCCTTTTAATAAACTGAGAGAGAGATTTTTTAAAAAGTCTTATATGATATGGCTTTAGTTTGAACCAATATCTTACCTAGGTTTGCTGAAGTCAGAGAAGTACATTTCTGCGAGTAGGTGCCAAGTGATACCTCCATTGTTGCTGTACTGCAACAGCACACCTTCCTCTCTGTTGTCTGGTTTATTGCATGAAGAGCTCTCCCCACCTATCTGAATGTAAAACTGGATGAAATCTGCCCAGGTGGTGTCCAAATCCCAGCTCATCAATTGCCTTTTTCCGTCCTGTAGTAAAGAGGCACATGAAAAGAAAATAAATATACTCAGATTGTTAATCGTCCCGCTAAGACACTTTTACTGAAAATGTCTAAATGTCAAACACAGTTGTATATGGAAAATTATGTACAATATACTGCAATGCAAAGGAGTTGCATTTTGTGCAAGTGTGATTCTCTCCTCATCGGCCTTTAAGACACAGTCCCTACTTTAGCCATTCTTTACACTGTAATCACTTTTGACTGTATCACTACTTCTACCCTGCACACATTTTTATTATCACAAACCCAGCATTCCATGTTTTTTTAATTATTTATCTAGCACTAGGAGTGCAAGGCCTTAAACACACATTTGTAAATTTTGAAAATTACCCTCTCTCTTCTGTGCTCCTCCCCATGGCTTCTGGTGTCTTGCACCCTCAGGGGAGCCAGGAGGGAACAGACCCTGTACACCCTGAACTATTTAGGGCCAGATTTTCAAGTGTCCAGCACCTAGCAACTCCTATTGTGACACATGTGAAACTGCATTAAGCTGTTTTGAAAACCTGGCCCTTAACATATAATTTTCCCAGTCAAATCTTGTACTAGCACTTTGTCTGAGGGCTAGATCCTGAAAATTGTTTAGCACTATGTGATGGGGTATACAAACCCTGCACTGGACAACAAAGGGTTAAGGAGCTGCTGTGGGCTCAGGTAACTCCACCTCCACATCTGCAAGACATGCAAAGGCTGGAGGAGGAGCTCAAAAGGGTAACAGAGCAGCTCACTTGTTGGCAGATCAGAGAAGAAAGAAAAACCCTCAGCTTCGGAGGAAAGGGCTGACCGAAGGCAGGAGCCTCTCAGATGACCACTCCATGTAGGCCCCGCCCTGGGGGAAGGGTGGCCTAGATTTTGATGCACCCTCAGCGGAAATCATTCCCCTCCATTTCTTATGAACTCAGTTTATTTGCATTAATTCTCTTTGCTTTTTGTTCGTGGACTACCCCAGAAGGGGACTGACTTTAAAGTGACCTGGCTGGAGGGCCAAGTCCTAGGAAGAGGCTGGTCACCACAGAGGCTGTGTGGCCATCAGCAGCAGACAGAGGGGAAAGAGCTGCTATGCAACATCCAGTCACCAGGCGGTGCCAGCAGTGAATGAACCCCTTCACACACTCAATTCCCCCGGACTTTAAAGGGATGTGAGGGTGGTTAACATATTGCAGGGTCTGGGCTGGCACACACTAAAACCCTATCATAGTAGCCTTGTTGATTTCCTGCATTTTCCTTCCATATTGCATCTTAAAAAAATTTAGGACCATTTTTGTCCAGGATGTATTTTCACAGAGCAGCACTGAGTGAACACGTGTCTTATTCACTCTCTTTTTCACGTACCCATGAAATATCTTCTTTCTTCTGGGTTGTTTCCATGGTCCAGGATACATTCTTACCACAGATGCATCACCTCATACTCACAAACTTTTTTGCATTTACAGCATTCAACATATCCATAGCCATCCGACCCTCTCCACTATTGTTTTTCATTCATTTGCCTACGTGCAAGCCTAATCTTTCAAAAGAATCTGAATTGAAGGCTTCACATTTTTCTGAGGCACCCAGCTACCTAAATCATCATCATCATCATGGCAGCTATCAAGGATCCAGTGATCAGAATAGCAGAGTCAAATTCCAGGTCCTCCTCTGCACTTTAGAATCAGTATGTTTGATATCTCAGCTTCCTACTACCTCCTTATGGAGACAGTCCATGGTAGCATTCACTGAAGTGTATAAAGTTGACTCTTGCAACAGGGGTAAAATAGAGGCATTTTACCTTCAGTTTTCATGTAAGTATGTTTCACTCGCACATACGGGTATGTTCTGCTCCCAGTCACACTGGTATAGGTCAGGGGTTACTCATTTCAAGTCAGTGGAATTACTCTGTGAAATCACTGCCAGAGCCAAATCCTGAGCATAAAGTGGTTTGATTTAATGCAAAATGTCACCATCTCCCAAGGATGTGGCCTTCCTTTATCTGCTCATTATGTTCAAAAGCAGCACTACATGCTCTTCAGCCATATCACCAGGATGGACAAAACCATCGCAGCACACCATGCTCTCAGACTTTCCATTGATGTGCAAAGAGGTGGACATGACATCCTGACAAGACGCGGCACTGTCCACAGACTGCCGCTGAGATTCCTGGATTTGCAGGATTGAGCCAGATCTGGGAACTTCAGTACATGACACGTGGTGTGATGCCATCAACCATGATTACTCTGGCTGGCACAATGATCCTTACTAGACATGTATGTTTGATGATGAATTACTCTGGATTTACTCCATCAGAAAGCAGAACTGGCCTGGTAGTATTTAGAAGTCTGTTTTGCTATCTGTATCTTTGAATACCAGCAAAGGACATTTACCATCTTTCTCTACATTGAACTATTGAAGTGATCATTGTCTGCCTTGTTATCAATGGAGGGGAGGGCAGAATCAGGTTCAACTATGGTTTTATAGAGTAGTGTATTTCCACTCTGGATACATGACCCCTCTTTTATATGGAGGGCCCTGCCTGCAACAGAACCAGTGCAGTACTGTTCTGATGGGATGGGAGCAGGAGTTGTAGGATCCTACTCCCAAAACACCCCTTTGTGCAGCAAGGATTTGAGGGTGGAACCACTGGCTTTGACACTATGTAGGTCCACCAAACTTCCCCCTCGATGGAGGTGGTTTAAGAACATAAAAAGGGCCACACTGGGTCAGACCAATGGTCCATATAGCTCAGTATCCTGTATTCTAACAGTGGCCTGTGCCAGATGCTTCAGAGGGAATAAACAGAACAGGCAATCATTGAGTGATCTATCCCCTGTTGTTCACTCCCAACCACTGGCAATCAGAGGCTAGGGACACCCAGGGTTGCATCCCCGACCATCTTGGTTAATAGCTATTCATGGACCTATCCTCCAGGAACTTATCTAATTCTCTTTTGAACCATGCTGTAGTTTTCACTTTCACAACATCCCTTGGCAATGAGTTCTACCAGTTGACTGTGCATTGTGTGAAGAAGTACTTCCTTTTGTTTTAAACCTGCTGCCTATTAATTTCCTTGGGTGACCCCTGGTTCTTCCGATATGTGAAGGAATAAATAATACTTCCTTATTCACTTTCTCCACACCAGTCATGTTTCTGTAGACCTCTATCATATCCTCACTTACTCACCTCTTTTCCAAGCTGAAAAATCCCTGTCTTTTTAATCTCTTCTTATACAGAAGCTGTTCCACACCCATAATGATTTTTGTTGCCCTTTTCTGTACCTTTTCCAATTCTAATATATCTTTTTTGAGATGGGGTGAACAGAACTGCACCCAGTATTCAAGGTGTGGGCGTACCATGGATTTGTATAGTGGCATCAAGATATTTTGTCTTATTATCTATCCCTTTCCTAATGGTACCTAACATTGTGTTAGCTTTTTTGACTGCTGCTGCATATTGAAGGATATTTTCATAGAACTATCCACAATGACTCCAAGATCTCTTTCTTGGTGGTAACAGCTAATTTAGACCATTATTTTATATGTATAGTTGAGATTATGTTTTCCAGTGTGCATTACAGTGCATTTATCAACACTTTGCATTCTGCATGGAGGCTACGCCAGCCATGATGCTAGACTATCAGCCATGGAGTGGCTTCATGGCTGCCCTATGGCGTGATGGGTGGATTCTTTCACCCCTAGCTTCCAAGGCAATTTCAAGAGCTTAGCCAGTCTAGTAACGATGTGCATTGGGGGAGGATTTGGTGCTACTCTAATTATGTGCTATAAGATACGGAGGGATTTCTAATGTGTCTCAGTCATGTTGATAGAAATGAAGATACTTGAAGAGCAGAATTACAAGTCCAGAGATACAAAGGGAAACTGAACTAGAGACCTGGAGAGGAAATGGGGTTGGACTGGGGGAAGAATAATGGAGGAGCCACAAGGAACTATCAGAAAAGAACAAATATCTTAGAGGAAGATTTAGAGAAGCAAAAAGGAGATGAAGTTGAGCTCATCACTTGATATCAGGTTCAAGGACTGACCAATCCTGCACTGCCATACATTACTATATGTAAGATGGTGATAGGAAAAACCATCACCCAAGAGTATCTGTGCAGGTGTAGAGACAATACTGATTTCACCATTTTTGTGCTCTAAAAATGGCTGTAACTTGACATAGTCTGGCAGTGAGAGTCACTGACATTATGGTAAGCACCTGAATAAACTTTACTGAGAGCTGTAACCTGATGTCCTGACTGCCCAACAGTTGGTCGGGCGGTGATTACAGCCCTTTCCTGGAGCAGAGAATCTTCAATAGGTTTCAACAGAAGTCAGTACCAAAACTCCCAGCATTTCCCCTTAGGGATTTGCCTTCACCAAAGAATCCAGCCAGGAGGGAAGAGAACTGAGCTCAGTTTGGGTTAATTGCTCTTTATAAAAAGAGTGTTACGAGAGTCACTGTCTCACTGGGTTGGAGTAAGCACAGAACCAGATCCATCAAGACAAGGGTCTAGCTGTGAAGAGTCTTTTGTTTTTTGAATTATGGCTACAAAATGGATCAACCCTCTGAACCTGAATTTATGGATTGTTTGTTTCACCCCCAACATCACATTAACCGATCTGCCACAACTGCAACAAAGTTGAATTCTGGGTTCCAGAGTAGACTAAACAAACATAAGACTTAGGGACACAGTGGAGCAGAGTAGTGGGCACTCATGTTATCTTCAAATTTCTCCAGAATCATGGATTCTCCTCCATTTCCAAGTACAAAGTAGCATTAAAAATGGGAAGCTTGGTTGAATTTACAAAGATGGTTTAGATATTTCAAACCACATTTATAATTTTGAAATTTGTATCATGCATTCCCTTATGACAGTCTTCAGACTTCCAGTCCAGATGATGGGCAACTGACATGATCTAATTGGACATAAGTGACAAGGGTTCAGTGTTGGGGTTTAAAATGCCAGCTACACTTTACAAGAAAAGTGAGATTGATTTAAACCTTTCCTTCAGTTCATGGAAAAATCAGAACACACAAATGTCTACAGCATTCTAGCCCAAACCTTGCTGCATCCCTCCATTTTGTTTTGGAATTACATGCACAATATTATACATCCAGTTCCATAGTTAGACTCTACAATACACTGTATATGCAGTATATCAAAGTTTCAATCCCTTTACATGTCTAGAGCAATAATCTTTTGTAAATTGATTTATGAACCAAATTAAGTTCTTGAAATTCTGCAGCCAATTGCAGATTTTATTGACTTTAAAACTTTTTTTAATATGCAAAAAATCCCTTGATCCTCACAAAATTAAATTAAAACCCAGTGATATTGTTTCGCCTTGAGATATATAAGCTTTTCTGACATAATATGGGGCCCTCACATGAGGAAAGTCTACCTGGAATGAGGAGGTGGTGGGGTAAGATGACTGCAACAGCAACTCTGCTGTGGGGTCCAAAACTGGCTAGCATGGTACCAAAATTGGATTATGATAGCCAGGGAGGGAGCATAGCCAGGGTGGAGGGAAAGGCTGATATTTCCCTGGGAGCCTCCATGGCAACTTCCTTCAGTGACTGAGCTGGAATTGAAAGCTGTCCTCATCAAGCTGAACCTCTGAGGGGGGAAGACATGTAAACACACACTCTTCTGAGGGTGTACCAGTCCTGGATAACTCAGAGTCCGTCAAGTATCAGAGGGGTAGCCGTGTTAGTCTGGATCTGTAAAAGTGGCAAAGAGTCCTGTAACACCTTATAGACTAACAGACGTATTGGAGCATAAGCTTTCGTGGGTGAATACCCACTTTGTCGGACGCATGTAGTGGAAATGACAGTCTGGACCTATAATAGGATGCTTCCGCCGACGTGCACAGGCAGAAATTGTGGAAAAACAACATTGCATGCCTCATAACCTAATTCGTGCAGAACGCAGTGCCATCCACAGCCTCAGAAACAACCCTGACATTATAATCAAAGAGGCTGATAAAGGAGGTGCTGTTGTTATCATGAACTGGTCTGACTACCAAAAGGAGGCTGCCAGACAACTCTCCAATACCAAATTCTACAGGCCACTTTCCTCAGATCCCACTGAGGAATACACTAAGAAACTGCACCATCTACTCAGGACGCTCCCTATACTAACACAAGAACAAATCAACATACCCTTAAAGCCCCGACTGGGGTTATTCTATCTACTACCCAAGATCCACAAACCCGGAAATCCTGGACGCCCCATCATCTTGGGCATCGGCACTCTCACTGAAGGACTGTCCAGATATGTGGACTCTCTACTCAGACCCTATGCCACCAGTACTCCCAGCTATCTCCGTGACACCACTGATTTCCTGAGAAAACTTCAATGCATTGGTGATCTTCCAGAAAACACCATCCTAGCCACCATGGATGTAGAGGCTCTCTACACAAACATCCCACACACAGATGGAATACAAGCTGTCAGGAACAGTATCCCTGATGATGCCACAGCACAACTGGTTGCTGAGCTCTGTGACTTTATCCTCACGCACAGTTATTTCAAATGTGGTGACAATATATACCTCCAGACCAGTGGCACTGCTATGGGCACCTGCATGGCTCCACAATATGCCAACATTTTTATGGCTGACCTGAAATGATGCTTCCTCAGCTCTCGTCCACTCACGCCCCTTCTCTACCTATGCTACATTGATGACATCATCATCTGGACCTATGGGAAGGAAACCCTGGAAGAATTCCACCACGATTTCAATAGCTTCCACCCCACCATCAACCTCAGCCTGGACCAATCTACACGGGAGGTCCACTTCCTAGACACCACGGTGCAAATAAGTGACGGTCATGTTAACATCCTACACCAAAAACCCACTGACTGCTATGCCTACCTTCATGCCTCCAGCTTCCATTCTGGACACACCACACGATCCATTGTCTACAGCCAAGCGCTGAGGTACAACCGCATTTGCTCCAACCCCTCAGACAGAGACCAACACCTACAAGATCTTCACCAAGCATTCTCAAAACTACGATACCCACATGAGGAAATAAGGAAACAGATCAACAGAGCCAGATGTGTACCCAGAAGCCTCCTGCTGCAAGACAAGCCCAAGAAAGAAACCAACAGAACTCCACTGGCCATCACATACAGTCTTCAGCTAAAACCTCTCTAATGCATCATCAGTGATCTACAACCCATCCTGGACAATGATCCCTCACTTTCACAGGCCTTGGGAGGCAGGCCAGACCTCGCCCACAGACAACCCGCCAACCTGAAGCATATTCTTACCAGCAACTAAACACCGCACCATAGTAACTCTAACTCAGGAACCAATCCATGCAACAAACCTCAATGCCAACTCTGCCCACATATCTATACCAGCGACACCATCACAGGACCTAACCAGATCAGCCACACCATCACCGGTTCATTCACCTGCATGTCCACCAATGTCATATTCGCCAGCAATGCCCCTCTGCTATGTACATCTGCCAAACTGGACAGTCCCTACGTAAAAGGATAAATGGACACAAATAAGATATTAGGAATGGCAATATACAAAAACCTGTAGGAGAACACTTCTATCTCCCTGGACACACAATAGCAGATTTAAAGGTAGCCATCCTGCAGCAAAAAAACTTCAGGACCAGACTTCAAAGAGAAACTGCTGAGCTTCAGTTCATTTGCAAATTTGACACCATCAGCTCAGGATTAAACAAAGACTGTGAACGGCTAGCCAACTACAAAAGCAGTTTCCCCTCTCTTGGTGTTCACACCTCAGCTGCTAAAAGAGGGCCTCATCCTCCCTGATTGAACTAACCTCATTATCCCTAGCCTGATTCTTGTTTGCATATTTATACCTGCCTCTAGAAATTTCCACTACACACATCTGAGGAAGTGGGTATTCATTCATGAAAGCTCAGGGTCTGTGTGCAATGTACGTCATCCCCTGAACTAGAAGGGGTGAATCAAGCTTCATGTGAAGAACTGAGATACTATTTCAGATAGGTTTGCTGTACTTCTCATACATATAACACAAAATCCATTCTACCAATAGAATAATCAGCTACAGAATTAGGTTAATTAAAACAGGCCTGCAGTTACGCAACGTCACAAAGGAAATGCAAGGGACTAATTGAAAGAGTTCCATGATGAAAACATGCCTACAACTGATTAAAATGAGATATAAAAGATAAACAAGGAGTCAGCAGAACAAAGCCAAAATTAATCCAGAAATGAGAGACTGATAATGGCAGTAAACATTAGAAGTTCAAATACAAAGTGGCTATTTGAACAAATACAAAGAAATAGCAACACATGTGTATGTGCTCTAAAAACAACACACAAATGTCAGCCAATGATTACAAATAATTTATTATAACATCTATCACCATGGCAGCGAGGCGCATTGAACACAGAACATCTAAACACAAATTAAATAAGCCACCTTCAATTATGGCACTCAGACTGCTGCTACTGAAAAAATAAATGCTAACCTAACCCTTAGAGATCAATAGAAAGAAGCCAAGAATTTCTAAATGAGATTTGCACCCTTCCTAAGCAGAAATAAGAAGAAAAATAATAAAAGAGAACCCCAGATCATAGCAGGTTAATTCTAATTTAGCAAATTACTTTGAGAAACTTGGCTTGAGAAAATGAGCCAGAAGGAGGAACATCTAATAGAGAAGACAATTATATAAAAAATCCAATTATCACAATTAGCTAGTTATACTGATTGGTCTATTATGAAATTTTCAGTACTGCATTGCATTTCCAGGAGACTTGGCTGTACACATATACATAGGTGCTGGAACTGGGAGTACTGGGGGTGCTGCCACACCCCCTGGCTTGAAGTGGTTTCCATTACATACAGGGTTTACACTTTGGTTCAATGGCTCTCAGCACCCCCATTATAAAAATTGTTCCAGCACCCCTGCAAGTATATAGGAGTTCTGAAAATTATTTGATGGGATAGATTTTTGTAAATGAGATAAACAACATACAATTACACAGCTTAACATATTAGCTTATTCCTCTGGGTCTGATCCAACTTCTAGTGTCTGCAGTGGCAATTGGATCAGGCCCGTAAAAGGAAACCACATAACTATGCGTATAGTTTTCCTTTCTGTAATTAAAATGAGATATTACAGCAATGTAAGAAGAAAAGTAGATCTGTGACCACAAAGCTGTTCTCCTAATCTTACATTTGGTTATAAAAGTATCTTTTTGCTTTCATCTGATTACATATTATTGATCTGCAGATTTCCTAATTTTCTCTTTGTTTCATGTTATTTTTGTGTGTGAGTGAGCCAACTGAGTCATGCAAACAAAGCATCTGATAAGAGCTAACCAAGCATTTTCCAGAAAGCTGGAGGAGTAACATATCTGTATTTTCACCAGCTCCAGTTCTTTGACTTCAAAAAAATTGCATGCCTTGAGGGTGTAGGGAAAGAACTAGCCTCTGAAAGAAAGACTACTGCCCTTGCTTAGGAAAAAGAATGAAAGAATAGTCACTAATGGGAGTTGTAAGTTACTTGAAAGAATATACAGCATATATACAAATCCTATTATAAACAATAGCAGGATTAATATGCAAATTTCTCAGGTACATCACTGATCCTTTAGTTCCTCCCATTACACATAGTATTTCTTAGGTGAACAATCAATGTCTGCATTCCCAATCCTTTCTGTCTGTAAAAAGACTAACTTGGCTTTGTTCTGCACATGTATCCATATTTTTGTCTAATTTGCATTTACGTACTGCATGTCATCTACTCTTGTATCGCTTTCTAACACACACCACCAATCTCCTTCTTTGTTGCCGTACAACCATATTAGGTTCCATTTAAAGATATATGTAAAGTGTTTCTAATTTACCCAACTCTTGGGTGTACCTTGTTGAAATAGAGTGATGATCCAGAAGAAATGACCCCACAGCCTTGTTCAGGTTTTACAATTTCTCCCCCAATAACTTCCTGCCATTCAGTCTTCAAACCATTTGGGTTCTCAAAATCAGACATTACAGTTGAAGGGAGGGAAGTCTCAGGGTGACATTCAGTGCCCTGGTATCCTGGATCACACCTGGAGAGAAGCATAAAGACACCAGGCTCCTAAAGATACATATATATTCTACTTGATGTTATCCACAATTACTTTAAAACAATGCAGCAGCCCTTCTAAGTTAGATGTGAAATAATCAGACTCCCTGGAATCACAAGTTCAGGTCCTGGCGTGGTCAGTTCAGCCTTTCTGAAACAGATACACAGAAGCTACTATGTATGTAGATCTTTTTAATCAGACAAAAACGTAATGGCTATTCTGTTCCCAGGGGTATTAAGGGCCAAATTTCCAAACAGGCCTGCACACTTCTGTACATCTTCCGACCTGTGTATTCCACAATCCCTGATTTGCCTGGGCACACTCCTACATATGAGTGTGCAAACTGGAGGGTGTATTAGCAAACTGCAATTGGAGCATATACAAGTTGTCCACTCACAGAAGGGACCATGAACTGTTAAAAATCTGTCCTTACAAAAAGTTTTATGGGATATTTAAGAACAGAGGTTTGTCCTAGTGACGATGATCAAAACTTCCCCTCCACTTACAGTTACGTAGTGTTGCTGTCTCTCTCCCACCAAAGATGGTTACATTTTAGTGGTTAGTTATACCTGCATTTATTTAGTCAAAACACTCTTTTGGGATGGAAGGTAAATGAATGATACTGTGGGGAGAGAAAGTCAATGGCATTTGGGTTACTAACGTGCATTTGTGATTTAGAAAATCTCTCCTGTAATGACCTATCTTGTGTGGACATGTACCACAGCTCAACTCTGCGTCTTAGGTTCTAGAATATTAACAACTATCAGAGATTTTCTTCCTGCTCACATGGCAGGAGCATTTACTTTTGGTGTAGATGGATCTTAGTTGTATCCCTGCTGTCCCTGTGAAGTTCTGGCCATGATGTGGAGCACCACTTTGCAGTGTCCAAGTGGTCTTGAAATTTGTTAGTCGACTATACTTTTCTATGTTTTTACAATGCAGATAAACATTAATTGGTTATGTTTTTTCTATATCCACCACCTACATAATTTTTAAAAATACCATCATATCTTCTCTCTCTAGCTATTTAAAAACATGCCAATCACTGTGGTATCTAGATGATCTTGAGGCCAGTAGACACTAGCCAAGTCCCTGGTGTAAGTCACAGAAGCCTAAAGACAGCTCAGTGTGATCCTGGCTGCCAAACAGTACCCACCCGGGGTCCACTCTGACAATATGGGATCAGCTGGTCACAGCAGTGCCCTGGTCATATCCCCTATGCCTGGGACAGGATGGTGATGTTGGAGTAGATGCAGTTATAATGGTCCTTACACCACTGACGGATCCCTCCACAGCCTGGATCCACCAGGTATATGCCTGCTTTGCTTTTGGGGACTGGAGCACCTGTTGGCTTTTGTTCTGGCCATAATGGTTTAACAAACACATTATTTCATTTATTTATTTAGATTTTAAACGATTGAAAGATACATCTCCAAAACTCTAGGTGACCTAACATCCTTATAACACAATACATAAAATCCCAGCAGCATTCAGAGTCACCATTTCCAGAGGAACTGGGAAACGTGCAATACCTGCATATGCCATGGTCGCACCAGCCGTGTCCATTACACATATTTGAACATTGCTGTCCAATGTAGATGTTGTCTAAAGCCCATTCATCTTGGACTGTGTAGTAGCACTGACTCCAACGGAAACGTGTAGCACTGGACCTGAAAATTAATAACAAAATTGTTTTATTTGTAATGCTTTACACAACTCTCTGCAAGAGACTAGAATGCAACAAAGCAAAAATACAGAATAAACTAGTTCTACAGTTCTACTTGTAAGAGATTGACACAACAGAACACAGATTTTGATAAACTAATTTTCTAGGTAGAAGCACCCTTATGTGCAGGAGAAAATGAGGGACAATCCAATTATTCATGACGTTTCTGAGGAATGTTACAGAGATGCTTCAAATGCTTTATGCTTAACAGAAACATGAAGTTTAAAAACTTCATGAAGAGGAGCAAACTTCTATTCAGTAACATTCTGTGAGCATGAGAAGACATAAAACTAGAATTTCTGTATGTTATTTCCAGTCACTAACAGTTGTGTCATTTTTACTGTACACAAAAGTTTCACTTTGTTGAGACAATATTACAAGAATTTATGATCTGGTTATTGACATTTTAATCAGGTTTTAGAGGCAGACATGTTTTACACAATATATTTTTGCTTTTATTTTAATATTTTTTAAATGACCCCCTGTTGGCTAGGCACTCAAATGAAATCCAAACCCTGTAATTTCATGCCCTGTGTTAAAGGTGTAACATTCCCCACCCATAACCCAGGTTTTGTGGTGATTGTAGTTTCTGTCGTGCTGGTAATCAGACTTCTCCACTTCAGCCATTTCTGAGACCAAGGCTAGAGAAAAATACATAGCTTTGGCCATATTAAAACAAAAGAAAACAAAACAAAAAATATTAAAAGAATGTTACTAAGGTTGCAAAGTCCAGAGCTAAAAAGAAGAAATGCCAGAATTAAGTATGCCTGTGCCCCTGTATACATGTATGCAGTATGACATCATCTTTAACAATATGATCATATACCTTTTTACCCTCAGGACCCTTGCCTCATTTAGTGCTCAGGATGGACCTCCCTTGGGGATGAATCAGGATTATGTTAAAGCAAGCTGTTGTCCATAGGATCCCTAGCTCATTTGTTCCTGAAGTTGGTAGATGTGGAGAGAATGAGGCAGGGGAATGTAGGGAGAGAAAGGAGGGTCTCATGGCTGAATGCTGTCCTAGAGAATTGGATTCTGCCCCTACTTTTGCCAAAGAATTCCTGTGTAATATTAAGCAAATCACTACACCAAATTTTTCCCAGGTGGCCACTAAGTGAGAGTTCCTCATTTTGTAGGTGACAACCTGAGACCCTGGGCCTGATTTGTAGAAGTGATGAGCACAGAGCTGTGCTTGAAAATAAAAAGTACTATATGATGCTAAGTACTCTGAAAAGTCAGGTCCCAGGCATCTCAAATGGGACACCCAAAATTAATGGATATATTTTACCATCATCTCTGTGTGTCTGAGCTCCCAATCTGTAAAATGGTGATAATATTCCACCATCTCAGAGGAGGGGTTTGTGAAAATAAATTAATTAATGTTTGTGAAGCCCTTGGATACTATACTGATGAGCTCCACAGCAAAGTCTCTCAGGAAATTAACAATTGTGTCTTCAAAGTAGAGTCTGAATAGTGTGCTGTAAATAAGACAGAGGACACATATTGAACAATGAGGCTAAAACAAAATATTGAATAGCTGCTGATTAGTGGAGCACCGTGCTTCGTGAACACTGAATGAAGCAGGGGATCTGTGGAAAAATAATATGTGATTATGTAATTAAAGACTGTCTCATAATGTATACGCATAAGGGAGCTAAAGTAAGATTGCTCAGGCATCCTTAATTTTGGCATTTATTAACTTTTGTGCGCTTCACTTTGCAACCTGAATAATGTTTTAACATATTTTTACTTTGATTTGATATATAATAGTGAGAACCACAGAAATCCACCCACAACCGAACAATAAAGTGAAGGCTTCTTTTGCATAGAAAGACCTCACTTTCTTAAAGATGTTTAAAGGTGATAGAGCTATAGCCAGACATATCAAAATGTCTACGCACTTGTGGGGAAGTGTATTTATCCCGATACTCAAAAAATGAACAAAGCAACAAGGTTAAACAATTCAAATTTGGGAATCTTAGTACTTTCTGGGAGTTTATTTGAGCATTTAAGTCAGGGATGGGCAAACTATGCCCCACGGGCCACATCTGACCCTCCAGACGTTTTTATCCGGCCCTCGAGCTCCTGCTGGGGAATGGGGTCTGAGGCTTGCCCCGCTCTAGTGCTCCAGCTGGGGAACAGGATTGGGGATTTGCCCTGCTCCACGTGGCTCCCGGAAGCAGCGGCATGTCCCCACTTTGGCTCTTACACGTAGGGGCAGCCAGGAGGCTCCACACGCTGTCCACACCCCAAGTGCTGACCCCGCAGTTCCCATTGGCCGGGAACCATGGCCAATGGGAGCTGCAGGGGCAGTGCCTGCGGACAGGGCAGCATGCAGAGCCACCTGGCTGCTCCTCCATGTAGGAGCCAGAGGGGGGACATGCCACTGCTTCTGGGAGCTGCTTGACGTAAGTGCCTCCTGGAGCCTGAACCCCTGACCCTCTACCACACCCCAACCCCCTGCCCCAGCCCTGATCCTCCTCCCGTACTCCAAACCCCTCTGTCCCAGCCTGGAGCAATCTCCTGAACCCCTAATGCTTCATCCCCAGCCCCACCTCAGAGCCTGCACCCCCAGCCTGGAGTCCCCTCCCACACCCTGAACTCCTCATTTATGGCCCCACTCCAGAGCCTGCACCCCCAGCCAGATCCCTCATCCCCTCCCGCACCCCAAAGCCCAATTTCATGAGCATTCATGGCCCACCATACAATTTCCATACCCAGATGTGGCGCTTGGGCCAAAAAGTTTGCCCACCCCTGATTTAAGTGATAGTTAGAGTTTGGTTTAAAGCCTTCAGCTAAAGGTTTCTGTTCACCTTTAATGCTGTAGGCACTGCTTTTTCACCCAAATGAACCATTTCCCCCCCCATTCTCAGTAACTACTTTTCATCAAAAATATAGTGAGAGTTTTACAGTATATATAGTTAAAGCACCTGGGCAGGTTTGCAGATTAAATATTCCTTCAGGATATGATGTATTGACAAGTTACATCATAATAGCTATGAATGATCCATTAATGCCTATCACTTCATTTAATCCACAGAATAAAGACTCCCTAAGTACATACAGACACAACTGTCCATAAACATTCCGAGTTAGCTTTTACTGTTTATTTTGCCGGTGACCTGAAGATAATCTGCCATTGACTCCTTCCATCCCCACCCAAAATCCTTTAAATTTTTAGAACTGTGTTTCTAAAATTCATTGAAGTATATCAAGGAACACTAAAGCTCATTGAACAATGGTGCTCCTCAAGGTACCTTAATCATTTGCACTTCATTGAGATCACAATTTGTAATTCCACAAGAAGAACCATAACAATCGGTATTCGCTCTTATTGCATTCAAAGAAATAAAAAACCCACTGACCACAAGGAGGAATATTTTTTGTAAAAGACTGTTTTTAAATGCACTGAGAGATTATTTAACTCATATTGTGGTTCCAAATTACTGGAGTAGAAGCATTATCTCTACATTCCCTTGCTTTTAAACGATGATCATTGCTTCACAAAACTCAATTATGCAGCACTAGAAACTGTGGGGGACATTTTCAAAGGCATTTAAGCACCTAACTTCCACTGCATGTTTTCTATTATGTAAGTAGTAAGCATGAGTCCTAGACACAGTTTCCTGTAGCAAAAAAAATCTAGAAGGTATAGAATAAAAGGCATTTCCTGATTTCCCCCAGTTGTCCTGATTGGCTGCCCATGGTGCACAGCCCGGGGATACCATGACACACAGGGCTGAGAGGTGGAAGCAAAGAGATTTTACACCGTCAGGCTCTCAACTGCTCTGCACAAGTGACAGGACCAGCAGACCCACTGGTAACAATTTACATCTCTTTTTGTGCAGAGTGTTGTGCAATGTACGGAATGCGGAATTTAAAAGTTCATCCACATTTTATGTGGCAGCACTGCAGAGATGCTGCATCCGGCCATGCACTGCACAGCACTGTAGCCGGGACTAATGGACTGTGCAGGAGATCCTTTGCAACTTGCCAACAGAGACAGACCAATAGGGGCCACTGCATTGCCTGCAAACAGAGGTGACCATTCCCACAACAAGAAGCCTCTCCTCCAGACATATCTTCCTGGATATGGAACTGTTTCAGTGACCTGCCCTGTGCTTCTGAACGTGGAGTAGGATTTATGCCAACTGCAATGTGGAGTTTGAGTACTGAGCAAGAGTAATGGAAGTGCATACATAGTCTCTATTCTTAACATGGTGTGCTGGGCTATAGCCGCAACTCCAGTAACTATTAAAGAGTGTTGTGGCTAAAACTTGGTGCATTGACTTGAAAGGAAGTCCTTTCATTTAGCAATGGCATGAGATTTGTTTCTCATATTTACAGGTAGTAAGTGTATTGAGTTGAACTTTTTAGACCAACAGAAATGTGGCCAAAATCTTATCATAAAGAGCTTATGTGAAAACAGCTTGATCATTTTGTCAGAAACTGAGAAACGGATGGTCAGGCCTAGTGGTTGAAGCAGCAGTGGTCAGGCCTAGTGGTCAGGCCGGGGACCAGAGACACAGTCAGAGCGGAAGTCAAGAATAGGATTGGAACAAGGCTGGTGCAAGATTAGGTGCAGTCTGTCAGAACCACAAAGTGGCAGGGGATACTCCCAGCGAGATAGTGATATTGAACAGACTGAGTGGATGCTCTCATTGGGAACCTATATCCCTGGCTTTGGGGTCACCTGGTTAGACTGGCACCTGTGGACTGCCTGAGCCCCGGTTGATGTGGAACCCTCAGGTAATCAGGCTCAGGGATGACTAATTAGCTCAGCAACACTTATTGGGTTCAGGCTGACGGTACTAATCAGGCTCAGAGATAACCCATTACATTTCCTCCCCTCCCCCCATTCAAAAGATGTCTACCAGAGGTCTTTGGACCAGGCTTATAAGGGTGTAATTGATAGAATTCTCAAAGTGGATCTGGTGCATGTATGTTTTCAATGGGCTCCCACAAATGATCAGCTGGACCATCACCCTCCCAATCAACAAGGTGCATGAGCTTTCCTCAGAGAATTTTGGAATCCAAAATTTGCTTCACCAGGTACTCCTCATGTCCCTGGACCATGATGGGTAGAGGTGATGGTTGTTCTCATCTGGGGAAGGAGTTGTTGATGTGCTTTTTCAGCAAGGAGATATGGAATACTGGCTGCATTTTCATCACCTTAGACAGCTGGAGTTTGAAGACCACAGGGTTGATCTCTTGGAGGACCCGGAATGGGCTAAGATATCGATAATCCAACTTCCTTGAAGGCAGAGTAGAGTCAAGGTATTGTGTTGAGAGCCATATTTTATCCCCAACTGTGATTTGAGGGGTTGCTCGCTCATGAAGGTCAGCAAAACACTTTTAATCTTTTTGGCTGAATCTAGATGGGTTTTCAATTTTTCCTGGATGCAGTGATGGTGTTTGACTAGGTCAGAGGCTGCAGGTACATAGGAGGCTTGTGGCATGGACCAGTGAAACCGAGGGTAGAAACCACAGTTGGCATAAAAATGAGTCTGGGGGTTGATCAGTAGTTGGAATTACTGTACACAAATTTGGGGAAGGGAAGGAGGGGAATCCAGTCATGGTGATGATAATTCACAAAGCAATGGAGGTACTGCTCCAGAATTTGGTTCACTCGTTCAGTCTGCCTATCAGTCTGGGAGTGATAAGCTGAGAAATTATACAGTTCAACATTCAGGAACTTGAACAATTCCTGCCAGAAGTGTGAAACAAACTGTAATCCTCGGGCAGTGGAATCAGAGCACCAATGGGTTTGGTGCAGGGGTTTTTTGTTCGAGCACAGATATCACAGGATTCAATGTAGGACTCAATGGATGAATGTAATTTTGGACACAAGAAATATCAAGAGACCAGCTTCAACATTTTCCAGTGGCTAAAATGGCCATCCAGGGATGAGTCATGGCATAGCTGGAGTATTGCTAGATGCGGTTCATCACTGGGGATATAGATCTGGTCCTTAAACATAAGAATTCCATTCTTGACAGAGAATTTTGGGTTAGGAGCTAAGTCATACCACTTGAAATAAGGTTTACTGCAAATGGATCATGGGGTAGGAGGGGCTTCACATGAGAAAGCAAGCCATTGTCCACCATCACACTGATGAAATGGCAAGCTTAAATACTATGGGACGTTCAGGAGCCATATTTTTCTTGTCCAGCTACTCACCCTTCTGGACAGTGCATTGGGTTTTCCATTCTGGGGAACAGGTCATGGTGAAATCGAACCTGGAGAAAAAAAGGACCACCAGATCTGAGGCTGGTTGAGAGCCTTTCCTGTTTGCAGGTACTCCAGGTTCTTATGGTCTGTATATTCCTGGGTCAGGAAACATGCATCTTTCTGAGAAGATGAAGATGACATCTAGGTAGATCATCACGAACTAGCCTAAAACATCCCTGAAAATGTCCTTGACAAAGAGCTAGAATGTGGCTGGGGCATTGGAAAGACCAAAAGGCATAACCAGATAGTCAAAATTATCGTGACAGGTGTGCAATGCTGTCTTCAATTGGTTACCCTCCAAATAAGACTAGACTGTAAGCCTCACAAAGATCGAACTTGGTAAATACCTTTGTGGAACTGATTCTTTCCAACAGCTTGCTGATCAAAGACAAAGCATACTTGCTTTTGATGGTGATTTTGTCCAAGGCATGATAGTTCATGCAAAGGTACAAGGAGCCATTCTTCTTTTTTCATAAACAAAATTGGGCCCCAGCAGAAGATATGGATGGATGGCTGAAGATCATTGCAAGATTTGCATCAAGGTATTTCTGGTTCTGATAAGGAATAAATTTGTCCAAATGGAAGTTTAGCCCATTACTGGAGATCGATGGGGCAATTTTAGGGTCTACATGGGAGTAAAGTATCAGCATTCCTTTTATCAAATACATCAGCAAACTCTTGATATTTTGCAGGGATTAATGTGCCATTAACTCCTTTAATCTGCTGGTCTCAGAAGGCAGTAGGTTTCTCAGTGCTGGTTCTGTTTGGCCTGGACTCAGCTAGACATGATTTTTGGCAATAGCTCAACTCAAATCATAGCTTGAGCATTTTTCATAAAATGTGTGGATCGTGCACTGAGCGCCATGGAATATTGAGCATGGTCAGAGAGTGTGGTGACTTAATTAAATTAAAATGCAGAATCTCTTGGTGATCTTGGATTTCAGCCTGGAAGGGCATGGTTTATTGGACAACTGAACAAAAGGACAGCATGCTACTGTCAATCTTTACCACTAGATCTGGGGTGGGATTCCTTTGTACTGGAAGCTGATTAACCTTAGTGAATCCAGTATCCATTAAATTGCTAGAGGCACCAGAATTCACTAGCACAAGCTGGGTTCAATTCACCTCAGAGACGGAGAAAGACCTGCAGGTGCAGAGGATGACAGTTCATGGCTGCCAAGACACATATGGGCAGAAGAGGGGACTTTGTTGGAGAACTCAACTGTGAGGTTACATCCAGATGCAAACCCTCTAATGGGGCTGGACATGATTGTTTCCCTGGGTCTGCTGAAGGTCTGGATTTAAGGGGCACACAATGGCAAAGTAGGGCCCCCCCAGTACAAAAGGCTGTTCTGATGCCAATGCTCCTTCTCCTGATCAGTGAGGTGTCTTCACTTCACATCAGTCTGCATAGGCTCCAGTTCTAGGACAGCTCAAGGGGATGGCTGGAATGAAACAGGATGAGGCTGGAGTTGTGTGCATCTCTTCTTTTCTTGGCATCGTTCGAACAAATTACTCTTAATCTGGAGGCACAGTTCAATATACAAATCCAAACTAATGGGAGGTTTGACCTGTACCAATTCATTTTTCCTGTCATCGTTCAGACCCTGGAGAAAATACTGAATCTATGCCACCATGTTCCACTCTTGTCACCAACCAGATGCTGAAAACGAGCAGCATAGGTAGACACAGGCTGACAGTCCTGCTGGAGAAACAGCAGTGTGGCTTAGATGGTATGGGTGCAATTCAGATAATCAAATATTACAGAGAAGGTGTGGATGAACTTGCCAAAGTGACTGAGAATCAGGCTGGCCTGTTCCAGGAGTGGCTAGCTCTAGTCCAGGGTTTCACCAGTCAATAAATTGGTAATAAGCCCCACCTTGGACTGATCATCAGGATACATCGCAGGACTCATCAGGAATAAAATCAGCACTGATTAAGAAAACCAGAACTTCTGGTGGTTCCCATCAAATCCTTCTGGCAGTGAAACCTTTGGGCTGTGTCCCAAAGATACCATGGCTGATGGTAATGGGGTTATCTGTGGCTGTGGGGATCTGTGAGTGGAGGAAGGCATTCTCCAGATGCAATTGGACAACTTGATCCTGAAGACTCTGGACCATCTCTGTGATCTCAGTGATAAACATAATTCCAGGGGTTTCCATCTCGGCTTCTGGAGTTGGGCACAAAAGGAGGCAGCCTACTCAAACTGTCAGAAACTGATAAATGATCAGTCCTCGTAGTTAAAGCAGCAGCAGTCATGACTAGTGGTTGGAACTGTGGCAGTCAGGACTAGTGGTCACACTGGGGACTTAAGCCAGGGGTCAGAGCAGGAATTAAGAACGGGGTTGGAACAAGGCTGGAGCAGGACTAGGAGCTGTCTGTCAGAACCACCAAGTGGCAGGGGATACTCCTAGCGAGGTAGTGATGTTAAGCGGACTGGAGTGAGTGCTCTCATTGCCTATATCCCGGGCTTGGGGTCACCTGGTTAGACCTGCACCTGTGGAGTGGCTGAGCCCTGGCTGATTGATGAGGAGCCCTCAGGTAATCATGCTCAGGCATGAATCATCAGGCTCAGGCTGAGGGATGAGTCATCAGCACTCATCAGGTTCTGAGATGACTCATTACACTGACTAGGACTAGAACAGAATGCTGGGGGTTTTTTTGTCTTTTTGTTAAAAAAGAAAAAAAATTAAAAAGCTTCTCAGCCATTGTGCTGGAATCTCAACAAGTCAGCTATATCATTGTAATGCAAATGAGAGTGTTCAATGCAAATGTGATCTGCAGCAAGGCAAACAGCGCGGATTGGTTCCTTACCACAGCACAGCGGTAAATTGGATAGAAGTGATTGGAAGGAACCATATGAAAATGAACGTGACTGTCACATGGCTCTGAATAATAAGAGCTGTTACATATCTAGGTGTCTGTCTGGATTAAAGAAAATGTATTTAAACTAAACTCTTGGTTGCAAGAGCAGCATTAACAGAAAAAACAGTCCCTCCCATACTTTTCGAAAGCTCTCCAAAGCTACACTGCAGCTCAAGGTAACAACTGGCTTAAAAGGATTACTCCATTAAAAATGGTAATCAAGATTTTAAAAAGCCATGTTAATTAAAGAAAAAAGAATAAAAGGCGGAGTGTCAGCTGCATTCTCAGTGATAAAAAATTGGCTGTCCGGACAATTACCATTTGGCCACCTACTAAAACAAAAAGTGTAATATCAAAGATTTATATAAAAATAATTACTGGGGAAAAGCACCTTCAATTTGTCACAACTGTTTCTCAAATTTTATACTTTTTCTATGGCTCGAAATCTGTTTTTGGCTTCCTGATGATATTACCTTTGAGTCAGGTTAATGTCAAATTTACGTTATTGTTATGGCATTACAGTTAGAAAAAAGGAAGAAATCATACTGATTCCCAAATGCAGAAAAAGGTACTGCAAGCAAAACACTCTCCTCTTTCTTACAGAATTTTTGTGATATGTAATTTAAAATAATGCTGCCTTCTCTCCTGGTATTAAGGAAACTTGAGGAGCCAATGCAAATTTGAGGCTGATCAAAATTATATTTGCTACGTTCTGAGATACTGTAATTACATTTACTCAATTATCCTGAAACTCTCATTCAGTCATTAGGTGTTGATTTGTTTATGAAGTCAGCAAACTGGCAGCTGTTTGTTTCTCATTAAGGCCTGTTCTTATGTAAATGTCTTTCATAAAATTGAAATAAATTTTCATCAGTGTTAGAAATGTTCAATTCACGTACAATATAATTTCAGAGAACAGGTGCATACATTTGATTTTCCCAATGCAATTAGATTCCTTATAACAGATTTTCTAATCCAACAGATCTCAGCTAAAACAGGGACCTTGTAAAACCATGATTAAGTGGATGCACTGCATTTACAGATGCATGTCAGTATAAAAATACCAGAAGATTAAAAAAGGTTTACGCCAAGGAGAGACACTGTTTAAATGACTCATTTGAAAAGGAAAATGATCCAGTCCCACGGTGAATATGCACCAACTCTAGTTCCTATTTCAAAGCCTGAGCAAAAGGACTTTGCATTACAGGAAAAATTCATCTCTCAGAAAGTAGAGGCAGAACACAGAGCATCCCTGCACACCCTGGCTACAGCTCTGACTATCACCTTTGGCTTTGGGCCTTAGTAGAGGTTGTGGCTCCTACCTACACAAGACTCTGATTCAGAGGATCCATGTAGTTCACTGAACCAATGGCCAACACCAGTGGAATTGCATTTCTGTGGCCTCAGAACAAATTTAAGGATTTGGTCCCAAGTAAGTAATAGAGATACTAGATTGACTGAATGGACTTACTGCTACATTTTCATCTCAGAAAACCTACAGAATTAACAGTTACAATAATAAAAATATATGTACATGAGGTCACATGATAAAAAGAACTGCTGATTTATTTAAAATTTGTATTTATCAAGGGCTAAATTGTGCTCTCAAATACTAACATGGCCATATAGGAGGAGTAAGGGTACCTCCCCATCTGGCTGCACTAGGGCTACCTAGAGCTTGGGTCCAGTCCTCAGTGCAACTAGGGGGTGAACAAGAGGTTGGGGAGAGATCAGAAGGGCCTGGAGTAGGTGATGCCACGGCTCAGCTACTCCCTCTATGCTGCATCTTAGAAAGGACTGACATATTCTCTCATCCTCTAGCAGAAGAGGGGCTTGGTACAGTTCCTCCCAGGGCTCCGCCCTGGGCTGTGCAGCTTATACAGGGCCTCAGGACACAATAAAGCTGGATGGGGAGAAAGATAAATGCTAGATTATTCTTTTTCACAGCTCTCTTAATCGCTTCCTGCAGATAAATGTTTTCCCTTGGCTCTTTTTAAAAGAAGAAATTAGGAAAATGAAACCAGCTATTTATATAATTTTGATTTGAGGCATATAAGGTGTCCAAACCTGTACTGCTTACTGAGGAACATCTCCCACCTCCAATCCTCACTGATTTTTCTGAGAAAGGAGTATAGTTCATGTCAATATTTTCAGCAAAATTCTGGCTTCTCTTTAGAGGGGAAGCCTCTCTCCCTCCAGGACACACCTGTGCACAAGCAGGGCAACATGGATCTAGCATTCCTATGTGCACTAGGCAGAGGCCCAGCTAATGTGCCTAGCAGTTCTCCATTACTTTAACAGGGTATGGCTAATCTTTTGTCTTGTACACGTTGCTGCTAATATTGGTCTTCATGGGGGGAGGAAGAAAAGGGCAGTGCACATTGCTCCTTTTTGGAGCATTAGTAAAGAGCACTGCAGAGCATATTCCTCACCCTTTCTCTTGAGCCATCCTGTTCTGTACAGTCCAGATGGCTCAGGGGCCCTCTGCACATCCAGTACTCACCCACAGCACATCTCACACTTGCAAGGGCAGAAATTTCCTTTCTACTAGCAAGTACCCAAACAAACAAAAAACTACTACTAATCTCATCAGTGTTAGTTGTGTAGTTGTGTCTTATCCCCACTCCTCACTGATGAAAATGAAGGACAAAAATAATATCAGCTGAGAACAGTACAGAGTATCACATTACTTTTGGGTGCAGGGCATGGCATCACTTTCCCCTTTCCCCTCAACTGGAATACTTAATATCATGTCATAGTTTACTGAAAAAACATTTTTATGAACAGGAAGTAAAGTGCAGCACCCATGCCTGTTTCATGTGACACTCTATCTCCCTTTAATGGCAGCTAGACTAGCTGGAGATTAATAAGTCTGCTACAGCCTTGGCTAAGAGAGATAGGTCCTTTAGCTCATGCATCAAGCTTCCAAGGTCCCAGGTTTGGTGCTGGTCATGCCGATTGGGGTCTGTCGACATTATACAGTGATAATTTGTACCTTAATTTCATACAAAACTCTGCTAACAGAAGGAAATCTTTTCAGACACAAGATAAATTGGGATATATTAATTATTTATGCATGGCATAAACCAGTAACTTCACTATTATTTCACTGCAACTCTTCCCTTTAAACATGTCTCCTAAATTGAAAATGGAATCATTTTCTTCTGTCATCATATATGTCTAGAAAACCTAAAATGAAAAAATGCTGTATTAACATCACTTGCACATTTTACATTATAACTTTAGGTACTTTGTATGTCTTACTACTGAGTTTAAAAACAACTTATTTCGGACCTGAATTCTAAAAAGCGTGAAAAGCTTCTTGCAAGCTACTGAGTGCCCTTGGGCCTCCGAAATTTGACATCTGAGGCCACTCAGCACTCTGTAGGTTTGGGACTATTATAATCTAACTATTTGTTCATTGGCCTTTGAATGGTGATGTTTAGTATTTTCTGACCGATACTTTATACAAAATATGAAGAGATGTGCAGATGAAATGACTTTCAGCCAGCCTATGGAGAGTACAGAGTTAGGCCGATCGTGGCTCCCAGTGGCTGCGGTTCACTGCTCCAGGACAATGAGAGCTGCTGGAAGCAACGGCCAGTATGTCCCTCGGCCCGCGCTGCTTCCAGCAGCTCCTATTGTCCTGGAGCAGCGAACCGCGGCCACTGGGAGCCGCAGTCAACTGAACCTGTGGATGCGGCAGGTAAACAAACTGGCCTGGCCCGCCAGGAGCTTTCCCTGCACAAGCGGCGGGACAAGTTTGGGAACCACTGCATTAAAGGATCGGAGTTTTAGTGTGTATTATGTCCTTTGAAAAAACACTTGATGTTCTTACCAATACTTCACAATCTAATCAGGTTAGGAAGATAGTCAATGATAAAGTATTGTATCTGGGCCAAATCCAGCAGCCGTTTCTCAGACAATACATCCATTGGCTTGAGAAAGGGCAGCAGGATTTGGCTTATTCCTTGTGATAAAAGTAAAGGTTAAGTGAATAATTACATCAAAATATGTAGTCTCTTACCAAGTTTTCTGTGGTAACAAGGCTGTAATTCTCCTCCACTGCATGAATTCACTAGAATGGTAGATACTTGCTGATGTAAACTCCTGACAGCTAGGCATACTTGGAAGGCATTCCTTAAAATAAAACATTTCAATATCAGGTTTAATCTGGAGGCAACATTAGGAACTGAATTCTTTCTGGAAGGTGAATCACATTCAGTGAATCCGGAGGTTGTGTGGTCCAGATGTCAGAGCAAAGAACTGAAAGCCAGAAGGATCCTAGGATGAGCCAAAGGCTTTCTTTGGTAACCTCATAATAGTAACAGTTTAGGACAGAAGAGACCATATGGCCCATTTACAGCAGGTCTGTCTAGCATTATTACCATGTGATGTTTTCTCCTCCATGTGGATGTCTAATTATATTTTTCAATATGTTCACAGACGCCTTTGGTATAATTCTCCAAAAACCCTTTAGTGTCCTTTTGCTGTCCTCCTGTATGTGATTCCTTCACATTCACCGGCAGTTTAGTCTACAGCCTCCTTTTTACAATGTTATGCACCTCCTTCACCTCACCTCTTTTTATAGTGAAAATAAATGCAAGTTCATTATCTTTTCTGGTTCTTCTGTATCATTCCTGTAGTTGTTGACCACATCAGTGTCCAGTACTCTTGGGTGTGGTTTTGGTGTCACTATTATAGTACAGCACTCAAACAATATCTTCTAAATTGTTTGTTTCCCTTTTTATTTATACAAGTATTCAGTTTCCTCATTCTACTGCTGCTGAAAATTCACCTACTTGGTTTAACTTCCTGCCCATTATCATCTCTCCGAGAACTTTTTACTGTTCGCTGTTTTTCAGCATAACCCCTTTTTCTATTTTTCAGTATTACTCTCACTATTCTGTGCCATATTTCTTAGTAGAAAGAACAGGAAACTGGGAATCTGTACTCCATGGTTCTTTTCCCAGCTCTGCCTCTGACTTGCTGTGTAATCTTGGCCAAGTTAGTCAATGTTGCTGTGCCTCAGTTGATTTATATGTAAAATGGGTATAATACATTTCTACTTTACAAGTATGTCACAGGCTCGAAGACTACTTTATATAAATAACACTCAGATGTTTACTTGTAACTCTGTAGTAGGAGTTAAAACTTGGTTTGTTTTTGGTAATTATATATGTGTTAAAAGCTAAATTAAGAAATAATTAATAATATTTTGTCTTCATTTCATCTGAAGATCCCAATCCTGCAATGAGCTTTGCCCAGGTGCAGGGGTCCACCTACATGGAGCTCATTACAGTGTGGACTCTCAGACTGTGAGTTCTTTAAGGAAGGGACCTGACTTAAATGGAAAGCACCTAGCACATCTTGGGTGCTATATAACAAACAATAGAATCATAACTTGAAAGTACTTTTAGTGACTGAGAATATTTGTATTTAAAGTTTAAAGAAGCTCAATACATATTGTTTTTCAATCATCTTTAGAGAAATAGGAGAATCTAAAATCACACCAGCCATCCATTAAAAATATTAAAATACTGACCAAAAATCTCATAGCTCTGTTATGTGATTTTGAATACTTCTTCTGAAGAAAGAGGTTCCTTCTAGCAATTTTCCAAACATTTTCTCTGATTCATCTCTCATAAAAGGTCTGATAAACACAGTCTGATCATTTAGTGAGAAGCAAACAGAACTTTCAGACATTTTAATTAATTAGTGCTTTGTTTACTGGCTAGATTACCTCCTTGCAGCATACCACAAATAACCTCCACTCTTATCCTTTCATCATGTTAACACTTGGTGATGTGGGAAAAATGATTCAGCTGCAGGCTTTTCCTCTGAACTCAACTCAATTGAGACAGGACAAGGACATTGAAAACTAAAGGGAATTGATCTCTCCTTAAAGACAAGGACAAACTCCAAACACCTGCCAGTAGGATCTATGTGTAGAGACTATTACAGTGCTTTCCAAGTATAAGTGACATGAACATCATTTAAGTACAGTATGTATTGCTTTGCTCTGAATACTATTTCAATCAATGAAACATTACTGAAGTGAGAATAATGCACTGTTTAAACCTTAGGCTACTGCCATTTATCTACTCTGCCCCCCAAAATAAAGTATCAAGACACAACATGACACAGAAAAACTTTTATATTACTCATGAATAGTGCTGGATTGGAGTACTGGATACTGAAATCCTCCCTGCATAACTGCAGGATCGGTACTGCACAGTACATGCTTCTCTAAAACTCCCTTAAACCTGCCATCTAGGGAGCTCAAGGATAAGATGTTAGTTTACTCTCTTGGCTAGTCAGAGTTTGGTCTCTCTGTTGACATGGACAACAAGGATGCAAATTAAGGACCAATGCAATAATCACACTTTTGTTACAGGAAAAGGATTGAGACATCAATTCACATAGGCAAATAACAAGCCAGAGGTGGTGTTCACTGTTGGTCACTATTACCCTGGGCTTGATTTGAACCAGTGACTTGAGGTAAGAGGCTTCATATATCATTACTAGTCCCCAGAAGGGATGTACTTTGGGTCTACAGAATGACTGAGCATGAACGCAGAAAGAATTTATGCAAAACCACATTCCGGCAAATAGCAGCTATATCTTACTACAATAGTAGCATGAGAAAGGTGGGACTCACTATGCTGTAGTGGTCATAAGCATTCCCATTTTTTCCTCTATAAATTAATCCCTTTCTTCCACAATTTTGTATTTCAGACTTCCAGACAATGTTCTTGCAAATGTTATGAAAAGCAGGATGTCACTAAACATAAAAGTTACTAGCCAATCTGCCTTACCTCCTGAACAAGGTGCCAAGTCAGGCCGTGGTTGGTGGAGTACTCCAATTTCACCTGGTTGTCCATGTGAGGAGTAAACTGCTGGCCACAGCCCATCACCAAGTTGAACTGTATCATATATGAAGCTCCAATTTGCATGGACTGTGTTTCCACATAACGCATGCTAGAGGTTAATTTAGAATCTCCTGTAAAACTGAGAGATAAGGTAGAGAATCAGAATTCATTTCTGAAATAGCTCAAAAGGTAACATTCTGAAAGATTGTGGTATTAACTACAGCTTTACAGCTGCAAACCTTTCATTCTGCAGACTACCACATAAGAAAGAGACCCAGGCATGGTCTTCACAGACCACTAGTAGACCCCTGACCCCAGTTTGAGAACCACTGAACTATAAGTTATTATGATATTTTTTGTGTTACAGTAGTGTCTGGGAACCCTAATCAAGTTTCAGGTATGCTACATATAAGCAACAAAGAAGAAAGTCTCTGCTTCAGAGTGCTCACCATGTAGGTAAAGTAATTTTAGATGAATACTGGACAATGAAGATAACAAAACATGAATTTAGTTAAAATGTCTTTCTTACATATATTACTAGTTAGTGCATTTGAATACCATCACCTTGTGACAAAAGCACAGTTACTTTCTCCAATATACATTCCAGAACTAATATCCACAATGCATATTTGTATTGCATATCCTGCATTTATTCTGAGTGAATTAGCGGAGGGTTATATGTATATATAGTTTGGCAAAATTTGAGATCAGTAAAGCAAAGTCACAATAGTTCAATTGAACAAAATAAAGACATTGAAAGTAGTAAGTCTGAGTAAGTATCTGAAGATCCCCTATCCATGTTAGTTGAGAAGTCCTCCTTCCTGAAACTGATGGGTGTATGCACCCCATTCCTGGAATTTAAAATGAAAGCCTCTCCCCCCAACCCAAGTGTGAAACTTGACTGTGTGAACTACTGCAGGATTCGTTGTTAAACTCTTTAAGTTGATCTCTGATCTCAGAGAAAACTTCACCTCTTCGTTAATGCTGGTACACAGACCAGAAAAAATTCTTACAAGAGAACCTTGGTTTATCTAACTCGCAGGTCATTACTAAAATGAAATTCCAAAAGAAGTGTCCTATAGGAAAGGAGGATAGTCTGTGTCTATGATTGTCCAAGCAAAGCTTTTTTTCACTTGGAGGAAGTTGCAATATGGACTCATGGAGTCCTTTATCACCCACAAATTGCCTCCAGCTAAACAACAGTAGCATTAAAGATATGATCTCTACCTCCTTTCCCACTACTTTCCGCTACAATTCTCCAGTGTACCTGTTTCCAGCTGGACTCTACTGCTAGTATAGTTAATGCGTTCTTTGTGTGGGGAAACATGCAGTTGGAATACATTTGAAGATGTTATAGAAAGATAGACTAATGTACCTAGTACAAAAGTAAATAGAAAGAGACCTACATGAAGTGTATTTAAAAACACTGTTTTATAAATATTAGTTGTGAACTGATTTCTAGTTATGTATATAATTACAGATGAGCAGGCAGAGAAAAAGCCAATACCCACATGTACCCTCAAAATAATCATTCTACCTGCAAGCACTCTGAACTAATTGGTACTTCTGGGAATTATATCACAACGAATGTCAGCCAATCGTCTTTGTAAATTGTGATAGGATTTGCAGATTTACTACACTTTCAAGGCCAGTACTTCCAGGAATAATAGAAAGCCACATGGATATAACTGAGTGATAAGGCTAAAGTGACCTAGAATATTAACATAACAGCCAGACTCCAAACTCCCATATTGGGCCCAATCTTGCTGCAACTGAAGAAAACAGAAGTGTTAGCATTTTACATCCCCTTGTGTCTGATATACATAGATAATCCCTAACTATATCATCATATTATATTTTAATTATATTTAACTGATGCTTAAAATAAAAGGAATAGTCTCCAATGAAATACAAGCAAAATCTCAATCGTGTATAATGCACTCACATTGTAAGGATTTGTCCAGTCAGTTTTACTTCTTACTGATTGTGAATCTGGCCCATTATGACAATCTCCCTCCCAGCACAGCACAGCCATTTCCTCTCCCTTATGGGCTAAATCATAGTTTCATGATCTGGCCCAATGTGATTTATTCATATGCAGCTAGTTTAATTTACACCTATGGGAATATCCCAAAGAAAAGGCTTTAAGTTTGATAACTACCTCCAGTTAAACAAACAGAGGTGAATGAATATTACAGTTCATATTATGCTCTCACTATAATAAAAAAAATATGGGCTTAATCATGCCTGTATATGACCATTCTGCAAAAAAGAAGCGTGCAACTTATTTGTTTTTGAAAGTGAAACTCTCTGCACTCAGTGTTTTCCTGGATCCCTTCCGTACGTTGAATCTACTTACTATTATAAAGTATATGACTCAGATGTCAAACAGGTTATAAACAGCAAATTTAGATTGTTTGTTATATATAATCACAAAAAACTTCAAACAATAAAAGCAAATATTCCTAAAATAAAATTGGGGATTATTGGGGAAACTTTCCCAAAACTGTAAGCAGAAATAGTTCCAGATTTATAGATTCCAAACCAGAAATGAAAGCCTCACAGACAATTAGAGGCAATCTTCTCTCCACTGAAAATGTGCTTTCGGATGACATGCTGTAAAATGATTTATTTCATATTGACTATAGTTTTTCTAATGAAAAAGCAATTGTCAGAGTATTCTCAGGAGAACACTCTCAGTGCTACAGCAACCTATGCTCATGGAAAGTCATGAGTTAGAAAATGAGAACCAAATGGACTCTCAGCTGGGAAAAGCCAACAATAATTAATTTAACTACCAGCCATTTGTACAGACTTGTTATAAGTTTAAAAATTTCCCTCGAGAGAAACAAGGTCAGTGGAGGGCATAGTTCATATCTTACAATGAGCCTGAAGAATACTTATCCAGCAACAAAATGTTGGTATTCCAAAAGCTTTACTTATTTATTTGGTACAAGAAAAGATCAACATTTTTACCACTACAGAAAACTACTGACATGGCTGTAAATAAGACACTGAATTCAGTACTGCAATTTTAAAATTTTGATGTGGTCTTAGAGGAAAATAAAGCAGAACTTTTGCTTTCCCATATAATCTTGAAAAACCACATGTTATATATGTCTAATGATAAGAGAGGGAGAACAATGTCATTAGCGGCTTTCATGCTAACTCTTTGATTAAGAACCTACAAACAATTTGAGTCCTGCCACGTTGTTCCATTTTAATGAGCAGTGAATACATTCCTCGTCCTTATTAAAGTAGTTAAAGCTGCTTCTACAGTCTCATTATCACTGCCAGAGCACACTGTGTGTTGTTCCCACAGCCAAGTCAACTCCTTATAGTTTGAGAGTTGATCAGAAAGTCAAATCAGATTGCTCAAATGTACTTGTTAAAAAAACTCCTACGGTGCTGTTCTAGGTGTCCTTGGGGATTCTACAATTATTTATATTTCCTTGAGGGTTCTTATAATTACTATGATTGCACTTTTGCAAAGTAAATGTATCTATACCAATTAAAGCCATAGTCGGTTAAAAATGTTGCTCAGACTCAGATGAAACTATGTTGCTTGGGGTTTGATCAAAGCATAGAAATTAAACTACTGTTATCTTACATTGACCTCTGTATTATATTAAGATACTCCACAACTTTATTTGAACAGATATTAACGATTTACAAAAAGAACTTTGTTTAGTATTGCACAAAAATATGTATTATGAAATTAAATTTGAAAGAGTATTTAAAAAACTGTTCAGTAAAATAAAATGATTCTATTCAAGTCACATTGCTATTAATTAGACTTGTTTCACTGGTATATCTAGGCAATACCATACCAGCTAAGATGACAAGATCCTACCAAGCTACTGGATCTGAAAATTACTCAAAGGTGGAAACAACAGCTCAAAAGTAAACTTTAAACTCTTTCATGCCTTCCCCTATGCATTAATTCCTTCCCTGAGCTTGTCTGAAAGGCTGCTACAGTACCTTCTACTCATTCAAATCCCTCCCTAAGATTAAATTTTGCAATGGTGACTACAAGAAAATTAACCAACTGATAATGGCTGGATAGTATAGGAATGAGTGGGAATCAGTTTATAAAAATCCATATGCTGTTTCTCCTTCCCTGCTCTTCAAATGTTTCTAGGTATATCACGTTAAAAAATTCTGGGGGCACCCTTGACAAGAAAGCATGTAGGGCTAGCCCTGACTGCAATTCTTACACTAATACTGAGCACAGTATAGACGCCTAGATAAACAGTAATGCCAGACAAAATTACTTGCAACATTGCAGACCTTTTTCCTGTTCCAGAGAATAACTGTAATGTCCATGCAAACAAATGTAGAAATATAACTATTTGTCCTTTACTGGTTATTCTGTATTATGGAGTTAAAGTGATAATAACAGAAGTTTTCAGATGCATTTATATTATCATTTGCAGTTATTTGGGGGTCAACTTTCAACATACTGCGCAGGAAGTGTATTGTATGTGCATAGTTCTCATCAAATGTAAATCTCTGTGTAATGCAGTGTAAAATTTACTCCTTATTAAGAAAAGATCATTGATTCTATTGTTGTTAGTGATGTGTACATGGGGGATAATTACAATGAAATGATAGTTTCCAGAAAGATTAATACACAGAAATTAATTAGCTCTTACTAGTACAAGGAAAAGAATCACTTTGTATATTATTCACTTATTATATTAAAATTAACTACTTAAATACAACACAAATGATCTACGTTCTCACCAAAGGGTCCAGTCATGGCCACAGCATGGTTGAACATTTCCCAAGTAGAATCCCAGAGACTGAGTGACTTCTACTAGATTGGTGAAGTCTAGACTAATGCTATTGAAAAGCACGGAGGTCATGATGATCTCATCGATAGCCCATACATCTTCTCCCTGAGAAGAATGATATGGTTGCCACCATCTGAATTGAATACCAAATTGTCTTGCATCTTCTGGTAGCTCCACAGAAATTATTCTGAAAAACAAATCCAAGTTCTTATTCACACTGTCATTACACATAATAGTTTTGTGGGAATCCAAAATAGTTCATTTTTATTTTAAAGTACACACAGAATCTAAAAATTATGGGTTAAATTCAGCCTGAGGTCTACACTGGTTTCTACTGCTGTAGATGGACTCAAAGGCAGAAAAAGTCAGGGGCAGGGAGTTGGAGTCGGAAAATCAGCCATAACATCTACTCTGCCATGGGACCTTGGACCTGCAAGAGACCCACACATCCCTAACGCTGGATGCAGCAAGTGCAGCAAAGGAGGCCAAAGGTTCCATTGATTCAGCACAGCCCCACAGTAGCTTCTGCCATGCTGCTACTAAGGAGCTCCAGGCAGATTTTAAAGCTTCCCTTCCATGTGATGTGAGAAACCTGGAGGAAGGGCAAGTGAATGCAACAGCTCTTGTTTCCCTAGAACTGAGATTTGAGCTACAACACAATGGCCCTTATTGGTACAGGGATGGGCGATATATATCTCCCACCATCAGCTTCAATGACTCAATCCCTATGTATTTTGTTTTGATCTGATAAGACATATGTGGTTTGTGCGCTCTACTCTGTAGTGTAGGAATACTTTTAATTTCAAATTTATTTTTATTGCCGCATATAATGAAGTTGTGCATTCACTTAGAAGAACTGACCCTAGCAAATTCTCAGCTCGAGGACCAATCAAGATTAATCTTGTCAGGCAGAGAGATTATGTGTAGTCTTGTGTGGCATACACATTTCTTTTATTGCTGTGTAGAAATTTTATCATAGGCCAGTCCCATGAGCTTACTGTGCTGTGCAAGGTCACTTGATTTGTCATGGCAGCTATGACAACAAACCTGTACTTGACAAACTGTGAAGAAAATTAAGAATAATATCTAATTTCCAGGAGCAATTATTGTATACAGCAGCAGGAAGCATACATTAATTGCCACGGCAATGACACCTTCTTGAAAGTTCCATAAATCACTAGTACCATGCTGCCCACGTACAACATACAAGGTGAGATGTGAAGCAGAATGGCAAAATGGACATTTGTCTCCATCAGTGTACAATTAATTGCTGGCAAAGGGGTTTTCAGTAAATTTATACTGAGGCTCATGTGTTTTCTTTTTTTTAAAGAGGAAATTTAAATACAATAACAAGCCAGATAAAGTGGAAACTTCATTTTATACTCTTAGCACTAAATTTTTTCCAGATTTTATGATTATTCAAGGTTTGTGGTATACTCTTTTGTTCTCTGTGATATGTGAAATTGTCTTGTACCTTTAGATATCTTTGCACAAAACCACACAGTTAAAACCACTTGCTAAATTGTTTTTGTGAAGCCTAATTTATGCATTAAAACAGCTGTGCAATGTCACATTTATTTTAAAGAAATAACAAGTTAATTGATTAGCAGGAAAAATCAAATGGTGTGACTAAACAAGTGACTTTTGGGAAGAACTGGGAAAGAAATGTAGACCACACAGAGTCAGGATAAACACTTGCAAGAAAAGCTATATTGAGGATCTAGGCTCATGAGATGGCATCCAGGATCAGCAAGCACAAACAGTTTGTGAAAGAGGTATGCTGAAAAAATAGCTCAGTTATAATAAACATGGATGGATATTTAAATAAGACAGCAACATCAACTGGGTTGCTATTACTGAGGGTATGTCTACACTGCGAAATTAGGTCAAATTTATAGAAGTCGGCTTTTTAGAAATCGGTTTTATATATTCGAGTGTGTGTGTCCCCACAGAAAATGCTCTAAGTGCATTAAGTGCATTAACTCGGCGGAGTGCTTCCACAGTACCGAGGCAAGCGTCAACTTCCAGAGCGTTGCACTGTGGGTAGCTATCCCACAGTTCCTGCAGTCTCCGCTGCCCATTGGAATTCTGGGTTGAGATCCCAATGCCTGATGGGGCTAAAACATTGTCGTGGGTGGTTCTGGGTACATATCGTCATGACCGCGTTCCCTCCCTCCCTCCGTGAAAGCAAGGGCAGACAATCGTTTCGCACCTTTTTTCCTGAGTTACCTGTGCAGACGCCATACCACGGCAAGCATGGAGCCCGCTCAGCTCACTGTCACCATATGTCTCCTGGGTGCTGGCAGACACAGTACTGCATTGCTACACAGCAGCAGCAACCCATTGCCTTGTGGCAGCAGATGGTGCAATAGGACTGGTAGCTGTCATCGTCATGTCCGAGGTGCTCCTGGTCGCCTCTGTGAGGTCGATCAGGAGCGCCTGGGCAGACATGGGCGCAGGGACTAAATTTGGAGTGACTTGATCAGGTCATTCTCTTTAGTCCTGCAGTTAGTCCTAATGAACCATCTTATGGTGAGCAGGCAGGTGATATGGATTGCTAGCAGTCCTATTGCATCATCTTCTGCCGAGCAGCCATGAGATGTGGATGGCATGCAGTCCTTCTGCACCGTCTGCTGCCAGCCAAATATGTAAAAGACAGATGGAGTGTATCAAAACAAGAAATAGACCAGATTTGTTTTGTACTCATTTGCAAACTCCCCCCTCCCCCCGTCTAGGGGACTCATTCCTCTGGGTCACACTGCAGTCACTCACAGAGAAGGTGCAGCGAGGTAAATCTAGCCATGTATCAATCAGAGGCCAGACTAACCTCCTTGTTCCAATAAGAACAATAATTTAGGTGCACCATTTCTTATTGGAACCCTCCGTGAAGTCCTGCCTGAAATACTCCTTGATGTAAAGCCACCCCCTTTGTTGATTTTAACTTCCTGTAAGCCAACCCTGTAAGCCGTGTCATCAGTCGCCCCTCCCTGCGTCAGAGCAATGGCAAACAATCATGCATCTGAGTTGAGAGTGCTGTCCAGAGCAGTCACGATGGAGCACTCTGGGATAGCTCCTGGAGGCCAATACTGTCGAATTGTGTCCACAGTACCCGAAACTCGACCCGGCCAGGCCGATTTAAGCGCTAATCCACTTGTCAGGGGTGGAGTAAGGAAATCGATTTTAAGAGCCCTTTAAGTCGAAATAAAGGGCTTCATCGTGTGGACGGGTGCAGGTTTACATCGATTTAACGCTGCTAAATTCGACCTAAAGACCTAGTGTAGACCAGGGCTTAGTGGTCAAGTGATGCTGTAGGATCTTCTCACAGAGTTGTGATAGTGTCTATGGACACTGCAGTCCCTCTGAGAGAGGAAGGTTTTGCTAGGGGATCTGTATAGTGGATTGAAGGACCTATCCACTTCATAGCACTTGAACATGCAGGAAGAATGAAATCTCTCTGTGTGGCCTCTTTGCTAGGACTTGCTCTAACCCCTTATAATAGAACCATGCCAGTTCTGCCCCTTCAATGGCTGAGATAGTATCCTTTTCCAAGCCCTGTTTTCAGTTTGTAACTTTCTAAATAAGGGAGGAGAGGCACTAAATGGGTCATACTAAACAAGGAATTAACTTCAGCTCACCTTCCTCTCCTTGGTTTCAAACCAAAGATACATTTTTGAGAAAGTTTGCGAAAAATCTATTCAATCTTTGTAAAGTTAGGGGTTCAGAAAATACGTATTTTCTACTTTAAAAACAATGTTCAACCTAAGCAATTATCTCCATTTTACAAATGAGGAAACTGAGGCACAAAGAGATTAAGTGACTTGCACAAGGTCACACAGGAAGTCTGTGGCATGAATAAGACCTGGATCTCCTAACTCTCATGTACATTAACCACAAAAGCAGCCCTTTCCCCACCAAAGAAATCCTTGTCCACAAGGAGTATCAAACCTACAACCTTCAGGGTAGAGTTTTCAAGGCACAGATGGTAGTTAGGAGCTGAACTTCCACTGAAAGCTGAAAGAGCTGTTGAGCACGATACTTTGTTTCTTACAAGCCAATAAAAATGAAGTAAGCTGAGGAGAGATCACACTCATGGGCCACTAAAGAACACTCTGCTCAGCACACAACATGAAGCACTGAGCAGCTGCCTGCATGAAGTAGGACTTTCTTAGAACCCTGGACACATTTCTGTTTTAGTGGCTGACTCTGATGCCTGCTATTTAATTCCTTCTGCATCTCTTCAACTCACATAAGTAGTTGCTATTCCTAGCTGGCAGTAACTGAAAATCCTAAAAGTGGTAACTACACTCATTACTAATATATTGATGATAATGAAAAACTTAACTAATTACTTGTCTGTGAAAATAAACTACTCACCCCCTGATAGGGGGCAAATAGAACATTGAAAGGCTATGGAGTGCATATGTTAACATGCAGAACCCTAGTGTATTTACATTTACAACAGCTTCTCTTGTTTGACTTTGATTTGCAAGAGATAGATAAAAAAGGAGGGGAATTCTTGCTGATGACTTTTCCACTGCAGAGAAGAAAAGTGTTCTTAGTACCATTACCACACACCATCAGATTTTTTTAAAACTAGCAGAGAGACCTTTGCTCTGATCTCGTTCTTTCAAGCTATGCGCATACCTAATATTGAAAAACCACCGCTGTTCTTCTGAGAAGAAAAATGTTGCTGTCAGATAGCAGTAGATTACATGCACTTTCCAGCAGAACATTAAATATGTAATTTTTTCATATGACTGAAGATTAATTAATTTTCTGGATACAGATTGACGGCCAAACTTTACAGCAGTCCATCTGTTACCCAAAAGCAGATATTTTTAGACAACTTAACATACAGAGGTGAAGCTTTTTTCATGTTCTTAATCATAATAATTGTCAGTATTACCTTCAGGTTTGCATGTCTGTTCATTTGTTCCATCTTCCCATAAATAGTAAAAACTTGGGAAAACCTTTATAACATGCATGTTTTGATCATATATTGGGTATATGTTGAGCTTAGTCCTTAGTGCCGCTAGAACAACAGAAACTAAACTGCTTATACTGATGATCAAATAGATAAGAGGTTGACAGCACCAATGTAAATTACTACATTTATATATGAAACTTGATTAAAATCAGTTACTGGGATGTGCATTGCCCATTTTATTGTAAAAAATTAATAACACTGTATATTAAAAACCTTGAGGAAATATAAATCCTACACTTGTAATTTTGGATCTAAAAATTAGAAACAGCACCATATAAAATATATATGTGACCGTAATAAAGGAAGCAAAAGAAAATTTTGAAGGAGGATTATTAGTATTAAAGTTTATACAATCACTCTCTAGGAAATATTTAAAACTTTAGAAATTAAAGCCAGATAAAGAAGATCCGATCAAAGACAGTAATTGCCCTCATTTTATGGGGTATACTATGTATTACTCCAAATAAATATTTTTAATGTTACAGAATTGTTTCCATTGTAATGTTCTTAATCATCTTTTCTATTGTCTAGTTATTACATTAGTGGGAAGAGTGAATCAAATCTTTCCTTGATATAGGTTCATCTGTGTTTGATAAATGTACATTTTAATTACAATTTAACAATAGTCAGCAACTAGGGAAAAACATATAGATGTGTAAGAACCCAAAGCAGCAATTTTTATTTAGTGCTTAGCTAGGATGCAGGGTGGAAAGGCACAAAAGTTCCTGATTCTGAAAAGCACTCAGGCATGTGCCTAAGTGAGTTCAATGGGGCTTTCATGAGCTTAATGTTAAGCTTGTGCTTAAGTGCTTTCCTGAACTGTAGCCAAACATGAATGATTAGTCAATGGCAGCATGGCTGTACAATAAACTGGGCTGAAAAAGAAGAGGCATCTTTCTGTTTGGATGGCTCAGGATTTTTAGGATTTCCCTGAAGAACTTCAGACATCCTCATGGGTAGATCATGCCCTTGCCTCCTTCTTGGGCCCACAAACTCCTAGCCCAAGCGAATTATATGGTAGGATGTCTGTGGCTTTAATGCTGTGCATATTTTATCTTAACCTTTCCCTTCCTGTGACTGTTTCCATGGGAGGGGATAGGGTTGGTTCAAGCAAATCTGAGGTCTTCTTTGAGGCCATTATTCCCCTCCTCCTTTAATCTGATGCAAGGCCAGAGATTCACTGTGAAACTTTCTTCCTACTCTTCCACAACTGCTCCAATTTGTTCTGCCATGTAAGCTGGACGGTTGTTCCTAACGATCTATTTTTATATGAATGGGCAAAAAAGGAATGTGTTCAGAATTGGTGCAAATGTTTGTGGAGGGAGATGAAGGCACAGAATGCTCAGTTAGCAAGGAGTAACCCACATTTCAAACCATACCTAGACCTCCTGCAGGTTTGGCACCACAGTTTGAACTTGTCCAAGGAGGGGATGATATAGACTTTAATATTTGTTGTGTTAACAACAGAAAAGTGGCAACAGCTGATTGTATGAAGGAAAAATCTCTGATGCTCATCTGCTCCTCATTTTTCCTTAGCTCAGATTTCCAATATACTGGAAACAACTTCAGTTCTGTTTGGGATAAGCAATCTTGAGCTAAACTGAATGCTGGTGTAAGCAGATGCAACACATTGAAGCCAAGTTGCTTACGGTAAGGCTGAATTTCCTTGCCAACGTCCAAGACTCAGATACATATGGTGCTCAGAATACTCTGATTTTCCGTAACACAATAAATTGGTCAGTATAGATTGTATAAATTAGTTCCCCTACATCTCAGTACAAATGTATTTATACTCTATACTGCTGCAAATTACTGCTCACAATATTAGCTGTCTTTAGATATCACTTTTCAAAATTATAATCCATATACCTTGGCTCATGATAGTTGAGATAAGAGTAATGTTCCAGTAGTTTCCATGTAATCCCATTGTCATATGAATAGTGTAGTAACACTCCTTCTCCTGGCTGATCAGGTGCTTTGCATGTACTCAGCACAGACTTGCTTCCCAAGCGCAGAGTGAACTGGAGGAACCTAGATCAGAATTACATAAATATTGGTAAGGGTGCCATTTATATAGCATTTTTTCCTAATCACATTTTCTGATCTTAAAAATTGAGACAAATTTTGAGAAACAGCAGTTATGAGTTGTTTGTAGCTGAAATGGTTTTTACAATCAAGTAATGCAATGTGGCATATATATTTTTAAAATGCCAATCATTACAGCATTTAATTATTTATTAGGCACTGGAGGGGAGGAGGAGATACTGAATGGATCTAATCAGCTGCCACAAGCTGTCAAATAAATACAACCTTATACATAATTAATTAGCACTTGGCTCTGACATTCAGTTTTGATATTAACATTTCATATTTTCTAGCCTGGCTATACAATAACTGCCCCCATATCTGTTTAATACTCATGCTATTTAAAAAACAGGGGAAATGAAAGGACTATAGCTTATTCTACACAATCAAAATTAAAATATGAAACAAAATGTTCCATAATTTTGCTCATGTCACAAGAGAGGTTAAATGAAACAAAAAGTGAAGATGAAAGGACCAGTAAATTCTATTACAAATATAGTCTCTAGGTTTGTTTATAGCACATTACTATTCTTTCTTATTCACCTGGACTGTGAGCTGTCAAGAAAAGAAGTGATTAGTTGACGTCTTCCATCTTTGTTAAAAACCAATGCCTTGCCACTTGCTAGGACTCCACAGCCAAAGCTGACTTCAGCACCACGGATAGAGTAAAAATTGTGATAGGATGAGAGCCTGGAGCTCCCAAAGCTTTCTGAAATAAACACGGGGAAGGTCTGGGAAGCCATTTCACATGCGGGTCCTGAGTACCCAGGGTCACACCTATAAGAAATATATATTAAAAACATAATTAGTCCCAAATAAATGTTTTAAACCTTTTTCTCCCCTGTGGAAGATCAAGATACAGTTTTGCAACCAAACATAACAGTTGTTAACTTTTAAAACCTTAAAAATAAAGTCCATTGATTTTCTCAAACCTAAAGTGAGAGACTCTTCGAAATAAGTCATACTGTATTCAAAATATTCTTATGGATGATGTATTTGTTTTGGTCAATATTTACCCTTTGGGTCAAAAAAAGTTGCTATTCCTCTAAATAGAAGTCAATATCCACATATTGTAAAATAAAAATATAGAGATAGTCTACTTCTTGTTTGTGGTACTAAGATCCTACTGCAACTGCCACATGTCAAATTATTAGTTTGCTACTATGTAACTGTAACAGATCAAATGTGATTACAGCTAATGCCACACAATACAACAGAACCCAGAAAATATTTAGAACATCATCTTCAAAAGTGGCTAATGATTTTGAGAGCCTTGAGTTTTAGCGAGACACCTTGAAGGAGCCTGACTTTCAAAAATCACTGCCCCTCTGAAAACCAGGCTGTTTTTGGTCTTAATATAAAGATTCTAGTCTGTTAAAAAGTGGCACAGTTTAATAGAAAATGGCAAAGCCACAATTTACCAGTAAAAAAAAATAATATAAAAAAGCATCATTGTAATTTCTAGCATGTAATATAGTACATTTCAAAATGAATAGGTGGTCCAAATCTCTCCAGGTTTAATATAAAAGAAAATTATTAGATAAAGTCATTTAGAAATTTACTATTAAACTTACATTGTATTAATAATTTGATGCATTTCAGATGCTATATTAACTGATTTTACATTTAGCCTTTATAGAATTACAAGGGCTGAAATGAAAATAATTTCAATTTTCAGTTTAAAAAGTAAACTGAATGACAAAAAGTGAACACATCAACTCTGGTATTATTATAGCCCTTACTTGCAGCCATTTCTAGTACATTGTCCTCGCCCTGAGCAGAATCTGAGGCAAGATGGACCAATATAAACTGCAGAGAAAAGAAACTGGTTAAATTAAAAGGTTATATTATGTGACAAAGAAAGATAACCAACACCTTGTTGAGCATATGGGGCTGATCTTGCAAACAGATATTAGTGTTTCTCTGTAGACAGGAATGGGACTACCTGAAGGAGTAATGATGCCCTTTGAGGTACCTCTCTGCCGGGATTGAGTAAATAAATATTGACTTAGATCAAGGAGACCCATGGATAACCTATTGTACACTGGATGCTGTATATTTGTGTCTGCTCCCAGTTTGAGGTGCTGGAGATGTTTTAATATATGCACCTATTTTGTGTAAAGATGTCTAAAGAGCAGAATAGATGTAGCTGGCTTGTCTGGGCATTTCTTATCCTTCCCCTTCCTCCACCCTATTTTGGGCATGTAGGCCTCCCATTAGTATTGCAAAATTTTGAAGGTTATTCCTTCTCTGACTGAAATTAATGGCAACACTCCTGTAGGACTCAGTGACACTGGGATCTGGCCCCAACTCCTGAGAGGGAAATATTAATATCATGCATTTTTAGTGAGAGAACTGTATTAATGTTTCATTTGCATTAAACAAAAATGAAAATCATATGCACTGAATAACCATTCCAGGCACCTGACAACACACTACTATATCTCACCTTTCTTCTGTAAGAGTAGCTTTTCATATTCAGTGATACAATAAAAGGGTAGGAAAGATTAGTTGCGATCATCACAGTGTGGTTTTTATGGGATAATCCAAATGAATACATTTGCTATCTTGGGGGTAAATTTTTGTAAGCCTGAAGTTTGGAAACTAGTAGCATTAACTGGAGCCAGGGACAGTGCAAGTACATAGGGAATATCCCCTTATGCCATACCTCTGTAAATGCACCATAATCCTGAATGGCCACAAAGACTCTCCTGAGCAGACTACCAGCTACATAGAGCTGCGGCACTTGTGTAGTGATTTTTGGAATGTTATCAAAACCCACCTGAGATCAAATTGAGACAATCAGTTCCTTCTTTCTTTCTTCAACTTCTGCCCATCGTGGCAGTGTATGAGCTCTTTTCACATAAAACAGACAGCAACAGCGATCTTCCCTGCAGACTTCATGGAGCCTCTCTAGCTTTTCTCCCTTTTTGGATGTAAAAACTCTGCTCTGGATAGTGTTATGTCATCTGCTTGTTTGATTCATTTATTTGGCTTAGCTGTGCTGTGCTGTGAATGTCATTCTTATCATGTCAGAAAAGCTTTATTGAAGTTGAAGGTTTGCAACATTTTCTAAAGAGGGTCGAACTCCGGATTTTGTGTGTGACTTAATATATATTTGAAAAGAGGTCTGGAGAGCTAAAAGGTCAGTGTATTGAATCTTTGAAATTATTCTCTCTCTTCATCCTACATTTTTAACTGGCAAGCTGTGAATGTGGGTGATTTGTCAACATATATGGGTCGGATCCTACTAAGTGCTGAATGTCTTCAATCCCACCCACATCTATTCAAGTTAAGAGCACTCACCATCTTGGAAGACCAGGTTTTCCAGGCCTGATCCAAAGTCCATTGATGCCAAAGGAAAGACTTCAACAGGTTTTGGATTGGGTACTTAGTTGATAGCTGGCTGATAAGTTTGCCTGCATGATACACTGCTCAGTGTTTAAAATCCTTTGACAGAACTACATTTACTGTATTACTATAAATTCAGCATATTTTGTTCTAAAAATAATGATAGTTTAATGGATTTACGGTGAAATCCTGACACCACCTGAAGTTAAACGGGGTTTTGCTATTGACCTCAAAAGGGGCAGGACTACGCTCTTAATAATTTCATATATTTGTTTTCTTCCTGGCTTTACAGAACAGAAAAATGCAGAGATTTGTGGGAACATGATGAGAAGCATGTGAAAAATGGGCTTAGACCATTGGCACCATCTGCACTCTTTTTTTATTTCTAGCTCCATAGTATCAAGGGAAAACATTAAGTACCAGTAGGATATTTATACTTAGCATGGTCTTGATTCTGTAGTCCTTACACAGGCAAAACTCCCAATGGGAATCTGGCCTGCATAAGGTCTGCACTACTGAGCCCTAGCACTGCTGAGGAGAACTGTCCTCATGCAAAGAAGAAAGAAGGTCAGAGTGATCATATGACTTATAGACCGAGTACCATGTTTACCAACAATGTGGAAAACTTCTAATAGCAATTTTGGCAAAGAATATCTGGCCATTCTAGCTCACAATGGAATGCTGCCTCCTGAGCAAAAAGGCTGTATAGTGAACATGGGAGGGACAAAAGACCACCTCAAGCTGAGCAGGAGGATCACAGAATATGCAAAACAAAAAAGAAAGGAAAAGTTTAGAGATGGTGCGGATAGCCTCCCAAAAAGCACAGTAGGCTCCCACATTTGTGGATCATCAAGACACTGAAAATGCACAAGATTCATCCAAGGATGATTTCCTTTCTGCAGCAATCTATGGTTAATGAGAACACTCAACTCCACCTGAAAGGGACTCTCACTGATGAAGTCCAAATTAAAAGAGGAAACTTTCAAGGGGACTCCTTATCACCAGTGCTGTTCACGGTAGCAATGCTGCCACTGATATGGATGATGCCTGAGATAAATGGTGATTATCATATCAGCAAAGAGCAACAACCAGTTAACCATTTGTAGTACATGGATGATTTGAAAATATATGGATGGTCACAGAAGGAGATACTGAGATTGACAGTATGCGTAGAAAAGTTTGGTGAAGATATAAAGCTATGGGCTGGCTTGGCTAAATGTGCATTCACATCTGTAAAGAGGGGCAAACTGGTACAATCAGATAGCATACAAGTTAATGAGGTATTATCCAAGATACCTCTCAGCATGGCCCCTACATATACCTCATGGAACTGACAGAGTTACAACATTAGGAAGTCAAAGAAGAAGTGGGGAAACAGTATTACAGATGAATAAGAACTAATCTAAAGACACAACTCATCTCAAGGAATTTGATCTGAGCCACTGGGTGATACAGTATTATGGTACACTGCCGGAGTTAACAAGTGGAATCAAGAGAAGAAGAAAAATTTCACATCCAAACAAGAAAGCTCCTGAAAATGCATAGAGTAATGGATATCAATCAAGACACGGCCAGGATGTACATCAGACAACATGATGGAGGAAAAGGTCCGCTATCTGTGGGAGAAGCAATTGACAATGAAAAATATAACATCCAAAAATATGAGCAGTCAGCCAAAATAAAAGATTATGTGGTCGCTATACCAAGTCCTGGACAAGGATGCATTCAGCCTAAGAAAACATAAAAAAGGAGAAAGACTAGAAAGATTTACAGAGAAATCAATGCGATAGAGAGATCAAAGCCATTAATGATAAAAGATTAACAAGCTTATGACTTATAGAGGGATACCTCAAAAGAGAGACAGAGAGCCTCATTACAACTGCACAAGAGCAATCATTAAGGGTTGATTACATTCTAAACAAAACTGGGCAACAGAACTGCTCCCTGAACTGCAGAACGTGTTCTGAAAAAGAAGAGATGGTGGAACTTTCGTTGAGCGCCTGCAGGAGCCTGACTGGAAGAGAATTTATGAAGAGACACAATGAGATTGCCAAATGTCTGAACTGGAGCGTTTGTGGAAAATATGGATTTAAACGAAACATGCAAAATTATGACCCACCGATTTGAAAGTGCTCTAGAGAATGAAGAGGTGAAGATTTTACGGGATCTGGCAATTGTCACAATTATCAACAGGCCAGACATAGCGGCAAAGAGTCCTGTGGCACCTTACGGACTAACAGATGTATTGGAGCATAAGCTTTCGTGGGTGAATCCGACAAAGTGGGTATTCACCCACAAAAGCTTATGCTCCAATACATCTGTTAGTCTATAAGGTGCCACAGGACTCTTTGCTGCTTTTACAGATCCAGACTAACACGGCTACCCCTCTGATACTTGAGGCCAGACATAGTGGTTGTAGAAAAGAAAGCAAACAAGACCACATTAATTGGCATTGCTGTGCCAGCAGACAAACATAAAAAGGAAACAAGAAGAGAAGATAGTTAAATATGAAGAGCTATGCCACGAATTGGAACAATTATGAAAAACTAGAACAAAAGTGATCCATTGTTCACGCAGGGAAGAAAGGTAAGCAGCAGGATACGGACCCTGGACTTCAGGAAAGCAGACTTCGACTCCCTCAGGGAATGGATGGCCAGGATCCCCTGGGGGACTAACATGAAGGGGAAAGGAGTCCAGGAGAGCTGGCTGTATTTCAAGGAATCCCTGTTCAGGTTACAGGGACAAACCATCCCGATGAGTCGAAAGAATAGTAAATATGGCAGGCGACCAGCTTGGCTTAATGGTGAAATCCTAGCGGATCTTAAACATAAAAAAGAAGCTTACAAGAAGTGGAAGTTTGGACATATGACCAGGGAAGAGTATAAAAATATTGCTCGGGCATGTAGGAATGATATCAGCAGGGCCAAATCGCACCTGGAGCTGCAGCTAGCAAGAGATGTCAAGAGTAACAAGAAGGGTTTCTTCAGGTATGTTGGCAACAAGAAGAAAGCCAAGGAAAGTGTGGGTCCCTTACTGAATGAGGGAGGCAACCTAGTGACAGAGGATGTGGAAAAAGCTAATGTACTCAATGCTTTTTTTGCCTCTGTCTTCACTAACAAGGTCAGCTCCCAGACTGCTGCGCTGGGCATCACAAAATGGGGAAGAGATGGCCAGCCCTCTGTGGAGATAGAGGTGGTTAGGGACTATTTAGAAAAGCTGGACGTGCACAAGTCCATGGGGCCGGACGAGTTGCATCCCAGAGTGCTGAAGGAATTGGTGGCTGTGATTGCAGAGCCATTGGCCATTATCTTTGAAAACTCGTGGCGAACGGGGGAAGTCCCGGATGACTGGAAAAAGGCTAATGTAGTGCCAATCTTTAAAAAAGGGAAGAAGGAGGATCCTGGAAACTACAGGCCAGTCAGCCTCACCTCAGTCCCCGGAAAAATCATGGAGCAGGTCCTCAAAGAATCAATCCTGAAGCACTTGCATGAGAGGAAAGTGATCAGGAACAGCCAGCATGGATTCACCAAGGGAAGGTCATGCCTGACTAATCTAATCGCCTTTTATGATGAGATTACTGGTTCTGTGGATGAAGGAAAAGCAGTGGATGTATTGTTTCTTGACTTTAGCAAAGCTTTTGACGCGGTCTCCCACAGTATTCTTGTCAGCAAGTTAAGGAAGTATGGGCTGGATGAATGCACTATAAGGTGGGTAGAAAGCTGGCTAGATTGTCGGGCTCAACGGGTAGTGATCAATGGCTCCATGTCTAGTTGGCAGCCGGTGTCAAGTGGAGTGCCCCAGGGGTCGGTCCTGGGGCCGGTTTTGTTCAATAACTTCATAAATGATCTGGAGGATGGTGTAGATTGCACTCTCAGCAAATTTGCGGATGATACTAAACTGGGAGGAGTGGTAGATACGCTGGAGGGGAGGGATAGGATACAGAAGGACCTAGACAAATTGGAGGATTGGGCCAAAAGAAATCTGATGAGGTTCAATAAGGATAAGTGCAGGGTCCTGCACTTAGGACGGAAGAATCCAATGCACCGCTACAGACTAGGGACCGAATGGCTAGGCAGCAGTTCTGCGGAAAAGGACCTAGGGGTGACAGTGGACGAGAAGCTGGATATGAGTCAGCAGTGTGCCCTTGTTGCCAAGAAGGCCAATGGCATTTTGGGATGTATAAGTAGAGGCATAGCGAGCAGATCGAGGGACGTGATCGTTCCCCTCTATTCGACATTGGTGAGGCCTCATCTGGAGTACTGTGTCCAGTTTTGGGCCCCACACTACAAGAAGGATGTGGATAAATTGGAGAGAGTCCAGCGAAGGGCAACAAAAATGATTAGCGGTCTAGAACACATGACTTATGAGGAGAGGCTGAGGGAGCTGGGATTGTTTAGTCTGCAGAAGAGAAGAATGAGGGGGGATTTGATAGCTGCTTTCAACTACCTGAAAGGGGGTTCCAAAGAGGATGGCTCTAGACTGTTCTCAATGGTAGCAGATGACAGAACGAGGAGTAATGGTCTCAAGTTGCAGGGGGGGAGGTTTAGATTGGATATTAGGAAAAACTTTTTCACTATGAGGGTGGTGAAACACTGGAATGCGTTACCTAGGGAGGTGGTAGAATCTCCTTCCTTAGAGGTTTTTAAGGTCAGGCTTGACAAAGCCCTGGCTGATTTGATTTAACTGGGAATTGGTCCTGCTTCGAGCAGGGGGTTGGACTAGATGACCTTCTGGGGTCCCTTCCAACCCTGATATTCTATGATTCTATGATTCTATGATCCGTGAAACATTTGGAGCAATCCCTAAGGGTATGGATGAGCAGCTCAAGAACACATTAGGAGTGGAAGATATCACAGTCATTGTCCTCCAGAAGACAGCACTCTTTGGCACTGCAAGAAGTTTAAGGACAGTCAAAAGAGAACTGCAGGAATTCAAGACTCCTGACTACCCAAACCTATGGAGTTAGTTAATGATCAGGATTTATTGGTGACTCATGAAGATAAATTTTAGACAGGAGCTTTCCCCTTTTTATACTTAAAGGTCTTATATGCTGTGAAGGCTGTTTTTTTAAAAGAAGAAAAATCCCCATGATGTAATACTGAGGGATAATAATATTTTTGAATTAACAATCCAAACCCTGTATTTTTCTTCCTATTGTAAAATTTCTGTAGACTTGCATTGACTGCATCATTCTGTTGTTTCCAGAAACTTGCACTGACAGCTACATTTTGCATTTCCTTATATAGTAACTCACTTTTCATAGACATCAGTGTTTTGACTTACCCTTCATTTTGCTTAATTTTTGACATAATGTCACTATATTCAAGACAAGAATTAATACTGCCTTGGGAATATTGAGATGATACTAAATCACACTAATGGGAATAAGGAAATAGCATTACCAAAAAAGTGATGGAAATTAACTACTTCATTAGCTCAATATTTTATTTTTACATTTCAATATCCTGGCAGTTTCAAAAGGCTTTTCTGTTTTCAAAATGTCAAAGGGCTTCTTTGTAAAACTTAAAATGTAATGATATTGGGAGCACAGCTTGCTTAAAATTAAAATGTGTTGTATCTTGCTGTTCCCTAATATCATGTCAAAGCATCTTAGGAATTGTGGCACCCAACAATTTAGCCAGAAGTTTCAGACTATAAAATATGCATTCATAATATAATGCATTTTTACCTACATACCTAGCAGAACAATTCCTGTACTCCACAAACATATCTGCACCTTGGTTTGTAGCAGAATGTATTTCTTTTAATTAGCTGTGGCCCTCTCAGTATCATCCTTATATATGGTCATTGTTATATATGAGGCATAAATCCAGGGATATACAAATCTTGCATTCACAAAGTACTTGTTTGTGTTTTGAATATTCCTATCCTGACTGAGCCTGCCTTTCCATGACTGTAAGATTTAATACCGCGTGACTCAGTGCAAGACTCCTATTGTTGCCTTGCTTTTTTCAAAATAAATGCACAATTAAACCAAAAGATTTATAGGTATTAGAAAATAATTTAGGTAAAAATAAGCCTCCAAAATGGAAATAGAGAAACGTACTATCATCGAAGGTACTTCTCCCTATCAAATACTGTACACAATGCAAAAGCTGTCTTCCATGTGCTGGTGGCAGGGTTTCTTTATTAAAGTCTTCTGTGTCTAGCAGGTATAATATATCCCAGATGTTGCAGTTGTTACTTAGGGAAGTTCAGTACACATCCTTAATAGCACAATGTAGTACCTACTTATGTTAACTGGATCTAAGCAGCCAGAAGAAATATTATATTAGCTCCTCATCACGAATATTTTACTTTTAGAAAGCTTTCAATTAAAAAAAAAAGATAATCTACATTTTGCCTGCTGCAGCTCTATACTTCATTTTATCTTCTGATTTCACTGCCTTTTCAGATTATATAATTCCCCTCTAGCTTCATTAAAGACTGGTTATCAAGTGCACATAAAATGGATGTTTAACAATCTGCAAATCCCAGCCTTATGACATTGGGAAATATGTGTCTATTGGGAACTGTGTATGGAAATTGTACCTGAATGGTACATGATGATAACAGGTATGAATACTAACTATTATCAATTGCCCACATATTTCCATGGATTGGTCCTGTTTGTCTCCATCGAATCCTGGTATTTCTGGTTAATGCTGCACTGGGAAGGGGAATAGTTATTCGGTTCCACCTGAAATACATTTCACACATAAATTCTCACATTTTTAAACAGTAGTTGTTAAATATTAGTATACATTGCTGACATTTATTTTACACTGAAGAGTTTTAAGAACTTTATACTTATATGGGCCTAAATTCTGCTTTCACAAGTAAATGCAGTTACTACAGATTTATATGTTGTAAATGATTCATAGGTTCCAAGGCCAGATGGGACCACTGTGATCATCTAGTCTGACCTCCTGTATAACACAGACCATAGAACTTCCCCAAAACAATTCCTAGAACAGATCTTTTTAGAAAAACATCTTGATTTAAAAATTGTCAGTGATGGAGAATCCACCATGACTCTAGTCAATTGGTCCAGTGGTTAATTACTTTCACCATGGAAAATGTATACGTCATTTCTAGTCTGAAATTGTGTAGCTTCAACTTTCATTTATTGGATTGTGTTATAACTTTCTCTGATAGATTGAAGAGCCCAATATTGAATATTTGTTCCTGAAAGAAAAGATCTTTAATCGTTAATTCCAAGTCCCAGGCTACTGCCCCAATCGCTTTCCCACTCCACAGCTGCCCAAAGAAGAATTTGGCCCATGGTATTCAGTACATTACATTTAATACATTACATATGTTATTTAAAGCATTTAAAATGAAACAAACAAAAATATGCTGTCATTTCTATTCAAATGATCAAAGTTAATACTGCCCTTGAACTGCTTAGTATAATGAACCTTTCCCTGACAGTGGACCTCTCTAAAGTTACATATAGAGTTAAGCCTTTGGATCTGGCTGAACTCCTCTTGGAGCAGGACCTGAAGAGGAGATAAAGGCTGCTATTTGCCACTGTTACAGCCACCCAATCCTGAGGTGGGCAGGCAGCGGATGGCTCTGGCCACTAGTGCAACTTCTACCCGTCTAGACAGTTGTATGGCTGTCATCCTTATAATTATCTGAGCATCTCATGTCTGCTGTAAACTATGATCAATTGTAATGGCCATCAAGGCACTCCAACTATGTTCCCTTCCACAGTCATGCCTCTGACTTGTCCTCTATTCTGAGGGCTACAAGGAAGATGGGATACAGCAGTTATGTCAGCTCTGTACCATCATGGGATTGCCCTATGCAAGAGGAATCCACAGATGGTCACTTAAGTCCACGTTGCACTGGCAGAGTAGCATCAAGCATACTTAATTGGGAACAGGATCTGGCCTTTATTTTTCTTCTGTTAGATTAATGCATGATTAGCACATTTCGCCAGTCAATGGCTATTTTTTTCTTGCTGAACCTCTATATGCTGTTCTACCCAACAAAATATTTATAATCACAATTTTTGGCTAGTGAAATCCAGAGGTATTCCATTGTATTCCAAATGTCATAATTCCAAATTACTAAAAGATGAGGATCATGTAAAACATGGCCATAGGTGGAAGAGTCCTTTGTTATTATAATTTAATAGATTAATCAAAACAAAAAGTCAAGTAAATTTTGCCTCATTTTGTGTGTGTATGTATGTATGTTTGTATGTATTTTTTCCTCTAGCAATATTGCTATACAACAAAAACAATCTGAGGTACATAACTTTTCACTTCTGGGCAGCCAGAAAAACCAGTTCCTTTGCTTGTTGTCTCCAGTTAATCAGAAATGAAAGGTTGCATGGGGACACTTTCTTCACTGCTTTCCAGTGTCACAAAGGATTAACTTCCTTTTGTAGTCTTGAATCTCTGCTAGTTTTGCACAGAACTCTCTTACCCACTGTAGTTTTCAGAGGCATAGATGGTGCTGTGAGGAAGATGAGACCCAGCACATATCTCAGGCAAACACTCAGTGTGAAGTAAGGACCAGGAACGGCCATGATTGGTTGAAAACTCCAAGTAGACACTAACAACACAAACAAACAGAGTATTCACCTCAGACTAAATGTAATACATCAGCATTTGTAGCACCAACATATAAAAGCTTTAAAACTCATTGGTTGCTAAATAATTGATACCTCTGATGTTGAAATATGAAATGCCTTTGTGGACAAAACACTGTAAATGCAAACATGAAGCAAGCTCAGTATTTTAAAGACAACAAAACATAAACCATATAAGAACTCCTTTAACTGATAGAGGTGAAAGCAATTATTGCAGTCCTTATTTGGCCATTACACGTTTATTTTTATGTCGTATTTAAATGGGATTGATGTTACTCTTACAATATTCCTGGTTGAATTCTGCACCACTGTGCAATGCAGAATTTTGCAGAAATTAATGTTTTTTGTGCAGAATTTCCTTTCCCTCCCAGAAATGGGCTACAGTGCTGCTGGCTGCCATTAGGGTCCACTGGACCTAGCAGAGTACAGTTTGCACATAGAAGACACTGCTGAGGGGAGGGGGAGGGAGCTAGAGGGTTTCTGGCAGCTGTAGTTCCCAGCATGCCCTGAGGGAAGGAGAGGGTGGTGCACAGGAAACTTCACACAAGCCTGTGACCGAGCATCAGGCTGTTTCTCCCTCTGGATCCCTGGACTCTGAAGGGAAGGGGATGTGTGTTTGGGCTGGGGGCGACCCTGTGGCTGGGCTCTGGAGGGTAGGGTGTTTGGGTGTATTGGCTGGGGGGACCATGGGTTGGTTTTTTGTGGGGGGAAGAGGCAGAGAAACAGGAACTGGGTTGTCAGAGGGGTTTCTTTAACTCTCTACTTCTGGGGGAATTTTTGTGTGTCTATATTTCTACACACATACTCATTGACAGGTATTTTGAAATAAATTACCAAAATAATTGAAACTGGCATGATTATGTAGTGTTATTTTTGTCAAATAAAATTTGCAGAATTTTAAAATATTATGTGCAGAATTTTTAATTTTTTGGTGCAGAATTCCCCCAGAAGTATTACCTATTAGTAAGAACCAGTCAGAGTGCAATATTGAAGAAAAATATTAAGAAGGAGAGTCTGACTGATCTGACTGCTAATAGATTTTATGAATTATTTCCTTGGGAGAGTCACTAGATTGAGAAAGCAAATGAGTTATGTTATTTATATTTCCTTCACTCAGAGCTATCTGGACTAAAAGGTCAAAGTGATTGACTGCCCAAGCCTGTAGCACAGCACTATTGAAATATTTTTGGCATACAATAGGTGCTTTGACTTGGAAATTATATAAAACCCTATATAGCTCAAAATATCCAGGACTCTCCAATCCATGCATTCTGCATAAGGCTGTGGATACTAGCTCTAAAGCAGGCAAACCTGTCAGAGGAAAGAATGTTTCCATACACCTCTGGGAGATAACACCCCTCATTGTTCCCCCCCACCCAGGTATTGGGATATTTCAGCTGTGCTCTTGTTGAGGAAACCTCTTGTCCTTGATCTGTCCCTCCATCTCCACCTGAGGCTACACTGCTCATGGGAGTAGTGAAGAATGAGGGCGGATTTGATAGCTGCTTTCAACTACCTGAAAGAGGGTTCCAAAGTGGATGGATCTAGACTGTTCTCAGTGGTAGCAGATGGCAGAACAAGGAGTAATGGTCTCAAGTTGCCGTGGGGGAGGTTTAGGTTGGATATTATGAAAAACTTTTTCACTAGGAGGGTGGTGAAACACTGGAATGGATTACCTAGGGAGGTGGTGGAATCTCCTTCCTTAGAAGTTTTTAAGGTCAGGCTTGACAAAGCCCTGGCTGGGATGATTTAGTTGGGGATTGGTCCTGCTTTGAGCAGGGGGTTGGACTAGATGACCTCCTGAGGTCCCTTCCAACCCTTATATTCTATGATTCTATGATTGGCAGTAGCCTTAGGGTTGGACTAACTCCAATGGGTTGTCTCACTGTTGAAGAGACTGACTGGTTTTCCTTCTTTCTATTTTTTAAAAATATCCAGTGTGGGCAAGGCCTCTGCTACTGTCAATCACCAGATAGGCATATATTTAGAAGACAGGGGAGACAATATTAGTCATTCACCTAATGCTTTTTTCTTTTCACTCTCTGATAGTTATCAGATCCAACTGTCATTAGAGTCTTTCCCCAAATGACTGAATGCCAGTCATAAAAGGAATAACCAATATCTTGTATTAGGGAGTGGGGGGACTGCTCAGTGCATCTGTCAATCTACACAGCAGCTGGATGGAGAGGCGTCACTACAGCCATCCCTGAGAACAGCATTACCCAACTGGTATCACATGACTGACAGAGCAGGTAATGCTCACCTGGAGTCAGCACCCTAGAGGTTTAGAGCTGCTCTAGTGACACAACAGAGCCATAAACTATGTCTCTCCAAAGCTGCACATAGCAGCTGAAATGTACCAGTGAATACAGACAGATGGAAATCAGACAAGGAGAAAACCCATTAGATCAGTGATATTCAAACCTCAGTGGTTCAGGAGCCAAATTAGAGATCTACATTATCCAAAACAGCCACAGTAGTATGAATTCATTGTTTCATTTACCTATATATATATATGTTATTCTCAGAGCAAAATGACTGACCACGTATTCTACAATTGGCTAATAACATAGGAAAAGTATCCTGATTGGTTAATAACTTAGATTGGTTTATAATTAAATCACACAGCGTTTTAATATCATGTGCTGCAAAGAGCCGCAGGAGGCACATTAAAGAGCCACTTGTGGCTCCCGAGCCTCAGTCTCAGTATCACTGTGTTAGATGATCTAGTCAATCTCCTGGCAATGCAGTGTCATTCCCTGTAATATATCCACAAATGTTCATTGAGGACTTCAGCAACCATGAAGCTCCTGATAGAATGTTCCCCCCACCCTTGCATGATTTCACTGCAGTTTATTATTTAAAATAAAGTGTTTATAATACATGACTCCAAGAATGGGTGTAGATTTCTAACATTCTGTGAACCGTCAACAAGTAATGTAGAAAGCATTTATTAGAGATTTGCTGCTTTATTGAAATATTCACGTAGAGTAATTTACTAAGCATAACTTGTTTCTAACACTCTATTTTAAATAATACAAATGAAGGATTAAAAAAGTCACAGTTCATCATCCTGACACCACATTGCTGGGCTATGACTTTTCTATTTCAGAATAATTTACTGAGAATATGATTTTATTTAAAGAGTGTCTTACCATACATCTATTGCCATGATATTATAAACATATATTAAAATGGTTTATGAGGTTTCAGCCAATTCATTTCAGATTTACCTATACTGATACTTTGGAGGGCTGTATTCACATCACATATTCTCTTGCATTCCCAGTAATGAAAAACATTATGAATAATACTGTAGGCCCGGAGATCTGCACTTCCCAATTATTTGTGAAATGCAAATCAGGCTTATGAAGACCTAGTGTTTCTTTTATTGTGAAGGAGCTCATTCCTGTCTTAGAAATGCTATGTGAGTGGGAAGAAAATTAATCTGAAAACATATAAAAAACACAACAAAAAAATTCCACTAGAAAATTTGTGATACAGATGTAATAATAAATATGATGATTTTTAAAAGAAAACTTTCCTTTAAAGGATCATTTTAAATTTAGCTCTCAAATTGCTGGGTACATATGATTAAAATACATACAACTGCTAATATAACCCATTAAATATGACAGGACAAATTCTAGCAGTCATTGCATGTAGATGACCACCAGAAAATCCACCCAAAGCAGTAGAAACATGGAGCAGTGGTTGGCCTCCTTTCTCTATCCAAGTTCCATCCCTGATTCCATGGAGAAACCTCTTTGCAGCCCCTCTAGAAGAAAAGCCGGAGGGGAATGTTCTAGAGTTGGGCCTAGATGTGAGGTCCTCATGTTTATGCCCACACAGCTCTGATCTGACAATGGACCCTTTGCACCATTCCGGTGTGGATTATTCATGTTATTGGCAGCAATAATCTATGGAAGATTAGTAAATGGGGCTGCCAATAGCACACTCATACATCATTGCTCCTTCTTCCGCACGGAGTGTGTACAAGCCTATTTTGGAAACTATTTTGGAAACTATTCTTTTCCACACCTTGATCCCTTGAGAAATCCATGATGTACTGACATTTCTTTTTATAAGATACAAGAAGGTTCTTGCCTGCACCCAATATCTTCACCCAACAAAGCATGAAGAGCCAAATCCTGTAGTCCTTAATGCTTAGTTCAGCAAAAGTCATATTAATATCACTGGAGTTGTGTCAGAATATGACCTGAATAAGAACTGCATGATTTGAACAGTGAGGTAGGGAGACAATAATATCTCCTTTGTACAGAACAGAAACTGAGCCCTCACCCTGTGACTGGTGAAATCAATGACAGCTTTGCCATTGACTTTCAACTGGTACAGGATCAAGCCCTAAGTGGTTTGCCCATAGTCACACAATGTATCTACTGCAGAGCCAGGAAGTGACCGCACATCTCCTGAGAACCAGTCCAGTGCCTTAAGCATATGGTTGTCCTTCCTCCTGAAGTCAATAACCATTAACTGCTGGCTTCAAGGAGAACAAGACTGGACTGGTGCTAGGTGAGATGCTGCATGCAAGCCTCAAACCTGTTTACATTTGTTGTTTTTAATTGCCTTCTTTCTTTCTGGGAAAAATATCCAAATCATTTTAGAGATGCTATAATATAAAAAGTATAAGAAAGCAGGTTAGTTGCAAGATAAATCTAGCCTGTTGTACCTGTTACCAGGTTGATGAGTTCCACAGCCCAGATTAATGGAAAACTGGATCATGTGAGTTATGGTGTTGGGGAGTACCGGCAGGACATGGAAGTAATCAACAGCCCAGACATTCTTGTTATGCCCTTGATGATTCTTTTGCTTAAGACAGAACTTGGTCGCAGGAGTCTGCAGCTCCGGACTAATGACAACAGAAGCCAAAGATGGAACCTTCAACAGAAATTAAATTAATTAGATTTATATAAAAAATTACACAGAAAAGTACTGTTTACAAAATAGCAGCAATAATTTCAAAGGGGCCAAACAATACTAGCCCATTATCCACATTGCTTCTTTCATGTTGACTATTAAATTAACCCTCTCCCTACAAAAGAATCTAGACAAAAAGTCGTTTAACTCACTGCATGGCCATCACTACCCTGGAAATCAGGGATGCTCAGCACCTACAATGATCAGAGTATTTGACTGTAAACACCTTGAAGGGACCATGTCTTCTGTGTTCTGAAAAATACTAATTAAGCTTGATTGTTTAGCAGTGATGGTGCGTTAGAAACGGGCATTGCCTCTCAACTCTTCCAGTTCACATTAGCAAATGCAATGGAAGTGCACCGCTGGTTTAAATAGAATGGAATAATTTGGAGCAGATATCACATTTGAAATATAAGGAAATGTTCTTTTGATGAAATTTAGCTCATGTGTCTGGAGCTATATGACTAGTCTTTTTTAATATATTAAAGGGACACTTTCAGCTGTAAATGTAGTCCATTTGAAAAAAAGCATGTCAGATGTAGTTGTAGATACTACCCCTGCCTTTGAGTCCCCCTATTATTTTCTACTCTTTTACAATAATAATTTCCTTTTTTTTAAAGTAGGTTCTTTCCTATTGCCATGCAAAAAACAGGAGAAACTTTACTACAGTGAAACAACAAAACGGACTCAGCACAAAGTGCTTTCAAATACATAAAGTAAACAGACTGAAAAAAAGAAATATTTTTTTCTCTCAATTTTACCGTTATAGTAATCTTAGGTGTTAACAAAAGAAAGTGATAAAAGTGTAGAAATGTTTTTAAAGTAGACTATACCTTTAATACAATATTCTCTATGTAATGTAATGTATAAACATGCTGTAGTTTAGTTTGTAACAATGTTGTGTGCATATGTATATATGTAACCCCTGTCTTTTCTTCTTCCTTCTAGACAGCACAATACAAATATTGTACCAGTTACCGTGCTGGCTAGGGCTCTGTGTATAGCACATCCACAGACAGCCCCTAAATGGTATGGCTCTTTATAGCAGGAAGGACCCCTGATTCAGGAAGCAATCCTGAGAAGAAATTGAGGAGTGAATATTGCTGTCTGGGTGAGAAGGCAAAAGTGTTTTCCAGCAACAGGAATGGAGCTGTCTCTGTATCCTTTTTTAGTAATAAATACATTGTCTGTTGTTTATTGAGCTCATGCCTGTGTCATCATTCCAAGGAGTCTGTCTACTTGTGCTAAACAATCAAAAAGGAGACTGCAAGGTCACACAATTGCCAGACAACCGAAAAATCCATTATTCGTTCAGCTCTAATTTTAACTTTCATCTAGACTTCTCATATTTTGATTGGTGTTGTATAAGCTTGATAAAACCCAGGTGAACTTTTCTGGTGTTCCTTTCACAATAGAGAACTCTTTGGAATTGCGTATGAAAGCCCCATATTTTCTGAGACAACAAAAACAGCACACTCTTTTTAAAGGATACATCCGCTGTCACAGTAGGACTGCAAAATTATTGCCCAGTGCTAGCTTCACAAACTGACCATGCCTACCCGACTGCTTACCTGATCACACGGACACCACAAACCTCTCCTTTATTGACACTCCCATTCCCCCAGTCTAACTGCTGCATGCTCTCATGCTCAGAAATAGCTATAATAATTATAAGCTTCCAACCTCTTTATCTGCTACCTTCTTTTTAGTCTATTATCCTGGCATTAAATGAGCTAAGTAGGGGGCACTGCAGAATTTTGATGCTCAGATGCTTTCTAACAGTGTGATCTGTACATGTTAGTTGCTTGAAAAGCTCTTGTTGAATTACCCCAGCAGAATGCCATACTCAGCATGGTCAAATTGGCTTAAAATGTAGGTCGTCTGTCTATCTTTGTCTATAACACCTACCTTATAAGAAGCATAGGTCAGTGTATCAAGAGCTATGTGCTCTTTCCTTCCTTCTATCTTTGCATAGAGGAGGACATCATTTTCATGGGCTTCTCCAGAATCACAAGTTCCCCCTTTACAATACATATTTGAGAAACAAAATAACTGAAGCACATGTTATTTAGAAGTAAATCACATTAAATTCCCATAATTATGAAAACAATTACACCTAGTTATTATTAAACTAAGATCTGAAACAAAAGAACACAAGGCCCAATGGAATAATGTATAAGAACCATTCGATCAGATAGGCCATGCTGAAGATCAGTGCCTTGACAGAAAAGCCTAAGTAACTATTTTTATCAGTTTATTGAAATAAATTTTAATAAAAACTATGTTATGCCACAAGTGGTGTTTGTATCTGTGCATCTTACACCCTATTCACATGGAAGTGTTCTGCTTTTTTCAGTGTTCGATTTCCTGTTTCTGGTAGAAATCGGTACATTGTTATTATTTAGTATTTACATCCTGGTTAGAGCCAAAGGTCTCTGTCAGGTTCAGGGCTCCATCATGTTTGGTGCTGTGCAAACACAGAGGACATATACCAAGACTGTACTGGGCCCTGGGCACAAGAATAGTCCTTGCGAGCAGGCAGTGGCAGGGCTGTTCAGGGTTAGCCTCTCCAAAGGATACAGAGGGAAGTTCAGGGAGCCTGTGGGACCATAGTGTCTACCTCTTCCCCCTCACTCCATTAGCTAACAAGGCTAACTAGGTGTATGCCAGGCACTGTCTTCATGGGTGTGGTTGCAGCCATACGTTCTCTGCCTCCCTTTGTGCCTCTCTGAGTTCTGATTGGGGTGGTGCTACACTGTTCCTGATACATATTAGCACAATAGAGCCCTTAGTGAATATTGTGGAGAAGTAAAAGATATGCCATTTGTAATTGTGATTTACAGTACTTTCATTAGGGAATAAGAGAGACAATCTTTACTCAGCCAAACTCCCATTGCTTAATGGAAGGGAGCATTGGTGTAGTGGTTTAAGAATGGGATTAGGAGTCAGGAGGATTTCTGTGTTATTTTCCTCTTTCACAGACCTGGTGTGTAACTCTGGGCAAGTTCAGCAAGACTCCCTGTGCCCATCTGTATAATGAGAATAATGTTTATATAATCCATAGTATTGTTGGCAGGACTAATTAGAATTTGCTAGTTGCTTTGAGATCTCTGAATGAAAGGTGCTATATACATTAAAATACTAGTATTAACATAGCAACCTTATTGCTGGCTCTCCCAATATACTTGGCATTCGTGGATGTGAAGAGGGTGCTAGTCCTGTGTCCCAAAGCCTTGTTATGGCAGTGAGGTCCTAAGCAGTTCTGCCTCAGGAAGTGGACCCTCAGTTGGGCATGGAAAGGTTGCCGCATCCCCTTCTTCCTCCCTTTCCCAATTTATCCATAGTTACTTCCTAGATACTTTGGGAAGCACAGTTAGCTAAGCATGAGTTATACTTTAGTCAAACACAAGTTATTGGGCTGAATATAGGGGAACAGTGAAATTTAATGGCATGGGATATATAGGTCAGATGAGATGATATAATGGTCCCTTCTAGTCTTAAACTCCATGAATCTATTCATCTTCTTCCTCTCTGGCTAACAGGCAGGCAGGCAGGCAGGCAAGCATTTGCTTGGGAAAATGCACTGTGCATCTTGCTCTGTGTGCCCCTATTCCCTAATGTCATTAACATGGGCTCAAAGGGAGCTGCACACGGTAGAGTTTGTGACTTGTTTTTCCCCCCTGCGAAGGAACAGGGTTTCAGCTGGGGCAGTGTCTCCATATCTGTAGAGCTCAAGAGACTTGTAAAGCTTTCATGTAGTAGCAGCTGTGGAGGCAAATCTGGGCTGGACATATTCTTTAAATGCTGCAATAGAGATAGAATGGCTTTAAACAACAATGGATGCTAATGGTAGTATATTTTATTGGCATAGCTCCATTTGGTATCCTGGATAACGAATATTAAAACAAGGTATCTGTAACTGAAAAAAGGAAGTTTCATGCTTTCCTGTATCACGCTGACATTGCAGGTTGGTTTAAAAAACAGGATGAGGAAGCTCTTTCAAATAGTGTGTAAGATTTCAGATATAAAACACTTCAATTGCTTTGTCAAGCAAAGATGGCCAATTATAAGGGTGTTCTGAAAAGCCTTATAAGGCTTACATCTTTGCTGTGATTTACATTGTACTATGAAAGCTCTACTTGCTTCTGTGAGGCTTTATTTGTATACCTGAATATTTACACTATTATGCATTTAGCTACAAACAGGCATAGCTTATGTTTTCAATGCCATCACCCAATTTCTCCACCACTCTTGCTGAGCTGACAGCCTCTCCTGTAAGTTCAGAAGGTTGACAAAGTTTCTTTCCTGTTTCTCTTGCAGGTGTTGTAATGCCTGGAAGACCTGGAAATAAGGCAACCTCCCTTTCCTGTGCTTTATTGGTAAATCATGTAACACAGGGGAGATGTGTGACAATTCAGAGTAACTACAACAGGACTTCGAATCAATGAATTAAGGGTTTTTTTCTTGTTGACTGAAAAGGTGGCTTTGGAAGGTCACTAATTTAATCCATGCTTCCTCCTTTATCATCCCATTATTTTCTTCACTATTTTCTAAAAACCAAATGTTGTGTTGAGAGAATAAATTTCATGTGGAATTTCCTTTATTTATACATGTACGCATTAAATTCCTGGAAAATACAACAAAATATTGGATGATTTCCCCCCACCCAACAAACATTTGTGTGAATTTGGATTTGTGAGAGTGAATGCCTAATACAGTTGTACTGACAGCAGCCTTCTTATTTGGAGAGGAAACTTTTTGCTTTTACTTCATCTTTTATTCTTGCTAGTTTACCATTGCCCCTCAAGAAAACCATTCAGGGTGAAATTCATCCCATTGCAAAAGGCCTGCACACAATCCTCAGCACTACTTAAACATTTAATATAGTATTTCAGTATTGTGGAGTTCTTGTGTGGACCTTGTGCTCTGGGGTTGAATTTCACCCTCGGGGAAGACATTATTGTGGCAGTTATTCATGAATCTGGGGATGGCTTAGTAGCTCAGGAGCAGAAACCATTTTGTGGGTTAGTTAACAGAGACATGGTCTGTTGTAATAATTGAGGCCTAGAAGGCCTTCCTCAGCTGTGAGCCTAACTGTGGGAAAGTGGATGGATGTTTGTAACATTGTTAGGTTACCTGGAATAACAAATGTTTGCACACTTTGATGTGAAAAAGGTAACAGAAGTCCAACCCAGACTGTTACATAAGGTTGTTTGTAAAAATTATTAAAAGTGAAATACAGAATGACTGAGTTAGTCTAAACAAAAAGGTGTTGCCAATATAACCGAAGCACTGTGTTGAGACCATATGTGGCAACAAGGCAGATGTGGAACCAGAAATCAATGGATTAAATGCAGCAAGTCAGAAGTTAGGTGAGATTGATGAACAAAATAATGAGGGGATGGCTTATTCCACCCATCACTCCCTTTTGGGATTTCTTAAAGAAACAGATTTTGTGAGAAAAATGGCGACTGTATGAGATTCATAATTATGGCTGCCCCCCAATGTTTCCTGGGACCGTGGGTCTTTTTCATTCTGTTCCCTTTGAAATGTCCTGACGAGACTAAGCCAGAGAGAGAGACCCAGATGACATTGTCACCTCCACTGGCTCTGGTAGAATCCCAAATGCCATCTAGGATGTGAAGCTCTATTCCTCATGTGTCCTTTTCCTTCCCCACCTTATTTCTTCTCTTTCTTATTCCTCTTCTTTTGCCTTCTGTCTAAGCACAGTCCGGCTCAGCTGGCCAGGATTGTATATTTTGCAACACTGCTGTAAACCTGGGACCAGAAAGAGGCAGCTTAAAGGAATGCCCTAAACAGCCCAATGTATATTTGCCAGGTCTCAGAATGGCTGATAAGACCATGTGCTGGGCCTGTATTTTTCCAGCAGTGAGGCTGTAAGTGAAAGTCAACATCAGAGACAGAAAAAGTTGCATTTTTATCTTTGCTGTTCTTTCCTTTCCCATTCATGTTTGTTTGTCCTGTTTTGTCTTCTAGAAAAGGGGATTGGACTTTAATAACACAGCAATAACAACAGCTTCAGCCTATCTCAACTAACTTCACTTTTTTCCAGAAGGACAGTTATTGCCACCTAAGAGACTGTCAAAAATGGGCTTTATTCCTGGTAAAGGCTCTCTCCAGCTACAGGAAAAGAGAACAAGGGATGTTGTTAAAATGAAAGCCTTATTTAATATTTTACATTTCAATTGCATTAACTGTTTTTCCTTCTTTTCTGTATTTTTAATAAAAGATTAAAAGGATTTTTAATGGTGTGTTTGCTATGGTACTAAGCAGGCTGAGGTCTCTGCATATCAAACCAGGAATCTTGTTTAAAACTGTTTAATGCTGGACAGTGACTGGGTTATGTTAACACCTATGACTCTATGGCCTCATTTTCTCTCTCTAAAATTAACACAACAGCTCCCACCTGGAGACAACTCCCACTTCAGACAGAACAAATTGGGCCTGATTCTCCACTGTGTTAATCTACTGAAATCAAAGAAGCCACACCAGCGTGGAGGTGGAATGACTCAAAGCTATCATCTTTAGAAGATATTTAGCATATTTTGGTTCAGATTGTAGGATTTCAAAATTTTTTTTCAAATTCTAGTCTGATATGTTTTGCGTGTCCCAAATATGTTAAAAGTACATACTCACCCATGCTGAAGTAAAATCTCAGGTTCCCATAACCTGTAGTGTCCATATATGGAGTACATAGTTTTCTCTCTCCATCTCTGAGGAATACCATAGATGAACCTGACTCCAGTATTCCACATTCAGTACCAATGACAGCTCCAGATATGTCCCATCTAAATACATCAACAATGTATTGAGAGTCAAATAGCTGGTAGGGGTAAGCCTGTATGTTTCTAACAGTTTATTTTATAAAGAAAAACGTCTTCAAACCTCATGTGGTATAAAGAAAAGCAGTTTGTTCAAACATGCTAGTGACCACAAAATAACAGCTCCTTCAATTCAGTCAACTTAAACAGCATACAATTAATGTATGTCAGCAACGTTGTAGATTATATTATTTAAAATACAGTAATTGGCAGAATTGTACAAAGTTATTTAAGTTGTTGAGATATTTATTTTGGCTGTCGAATTTTACCCTTTCTCAATACTTTGGTGTTATATAAATAAATAACATGTAATGTAAATGCAACCTCCGTTGTATTTTCATTTTGGCTAATTTAGAAGACATTTAAACATCTCTGAAACTTTAAAAGGAATACTGCATTGATCCTATCTACTATGAAATCATTGAACATGTAGGCCATAACAGGGGATACCCTCTATTTAACTTTTTGAGTAGCATTTGAACATTTTTGAGTAACAGTTTTCATTCAGTGCTTGAATAGAGGAAAAAAGAGATACTATGCTTCTCAAAAAATTTAATTTGATTCCTCTTTTTCTCACATTTAATAGAAAACATGTTTTTGTTTTTCCAGCCAGTGGCAGTAAATATAGTTGGTCGGGAATTTTCCAAGGAAACATTTTTTCATCAGAAAATGGTGTTTGTTGAAACTAAAACTGTTCACAGGCAAGGGTTGGTTTCCAAATCTCCTGATTGAAAAATAGGTTGGTAAAAATAAGTTTAGAAATTGTCAAAAAGTCCTGTTTTGACATTTTAGAAATGAAAATTTTCATTTTTCAGTTTGAAATGACTTTTCATTTCAAAGTTTTAGTTAATTTATACTAAAAAAAGTTTTAAAAATAAAAAAGGTCAAAATAAGATGGATTGTTTGAAAATGATCAAAATGAAATGCTTGGTTGGCCCTATCAGAAGTGGTCTTTGCATGATTGATTTGTGAAAATTTTCATTGTGATTTGTGATGGCAAAATAATTCAGAATCTCAAAAACACTCACAGGATGGGAAAACTATTTCCTGCCCAGCTCTAGCAGTGAGAAGTGAGTGAACAGAACCTAACAACTACCTAAGGTCTCCTTTTCTAATTTCTAAGTACTGGTTTCTTTCCAGTAATAAACAATTTTCAGTAACCCCCACCACAATTGTTGATCAAGTTTATATCTGATATTTTTTTTTAACCCCCTCAAACTATTTCCAAATGTATGGGTGTGATTTTTTTTTAAGTGCTCAGTGCTGCTACCACTTAAGTCAATTGTAGTTCAAACATTGACTTCAATGGCCTCAGAGTTAGGCCTATACTGAGTGCATTTGAAAATCCCACTTTATATCTTATAGTAGATTACAAAGTAATATTTGAAAATCTACCAAATTAACATTTATTGAAATGCTTTTATGGTACAAACATAAATATGTCATCTGAAGAACAAATCACTCTGTAAGAATTTAATCTGTTTGGCTGCAAAAGTATGGTTAGTTTACATTTCAATAAATTTAAACATTCTGTAGCAAAGCATTTTTGTTTGATGTACATCTAATTCTGATGAAAGAACTTTGGTCGTTCAGACATTTAAAAAAATAATACGTGATATGATAAAATATAGAGTTACCAATTTTGAAGATGGGTCTTTGGGAACCAAGACAATTGCAGAATTAAACAGTTGAGCCTGTTTTAATTTATACAAAGAAATCTCACAATGGTTCATTGGTCTTTTTATATGCTCCATTTAGCCCAATTAAAACACTCTCTTTACTGACCCACAAAACAATATGGGGTCATGAATGATGCAGATCATGGGTGTTTCTAGGGATAACTTCCTTTCAGGGAACATTCAAAATGAAAAGTAGAAAGTTTAACAATGTAAAATGACTCTGGCATTTTTGTAAAAATAAGTCCAAATTCTCTCTGTAATGATAAATAGAGAAGGAATCGGATAAACTGTATCTATTATCATATTATAAAGATGTAGAAAATCTTTGTTAAATGTAACTTTGGGATACATTTATCCCCCAAATCAGTCTATAGTCATTCTTCTTTCACTGATGAATGATAAACGATATGCAAAAATGGTATGATGGTTTATCAATCTAAATGTTTACACTTTATGTCAGATGGAAACATAAGACCCAATCCTGCAAGTAGATCTGTGTGGGAAGTAAATAGGGCTCTGCAACAGTCTGCTCACAGGGATCTAGTTGCAGGGTTGAGTCCCTAATCTGTGTTATAAAAGAGAAATGGAATAACAATTCTTTGTGAATGAGAAGAAGTACTGAGCATTGGCCTTACTTTGCTCCCATTAAAGACAACAGTAAAACTCTATCTCTACCTCGTTGATTGCACAGATTAATTATGTCTCCTTGTGCATCCAAAATTTTGCATGAAACTGTAAATCTGGCATTTCCCAATTTTTCAGTGCTTGATTTCACAATCTAATGCAATCCTTGGATGACTAAACAAGGGAATCTTGAGTAGGAATAGAGATATTATTTTACTATTGTATTTGTCAGTTGTGCAACCAGTTATGGTGTCCACAATTTAAGAAGGATGTTGATAAACTGGAGAGCATTCAGAGAAAAGCCATGAAAGTGATTAAAGGATTAGAAAACATTCCTTACAGTGATAGTGTCAAGGCACTCAATCTATTTAGTTTAAAAAAGGAGGGCAAGGGGTGATGACCACAATTTGTAAGTGCATACACGAGGAACAAATATTTGATAATGGGCTCTTCAATCTAGCAGAAAAAAGAATAACCCAATGGCTGGAAGTAGAAGCTAAACAAATTCAGACTAGAAATAAGGCATAAAGTTTTAACAGTGTGGGTAATTAACCACTGAAACAATTTACCAGGGGTCATGGTGTATTCTCCATCACTCGCAATTTTAAAATCAAATTGGATGTCTTTCCAAAAGATATGATCTCGGAATTCTTTTGGGGAAGTTCTATGGCTTGTGTTATACAGAAGGTTGGACTAGATTATCAAAGTGGTCCCTTCTGGGCTTGGAATCTATGAATCCAGGAGCTTTATAGAGGGTGGAGTAAATATCTCCCTGTGACGGGGTGCATCTACCCCGCTCTGGCTCTGCAGGGGTTAACTGTGCATTGCAGGCTGAGGAAGCCACACCCCTTCGCCTCTGCTGGGCATGCTCAGCCTGGAGGCAAGCCATAAAGGGAAGCAGCCAAGCTCAGTCTGGGCAGGCTTCTGAAGGGAGAGGATGCAGACTGTAGGCTCTCTCCAGGGAGCTGCTACAGAACCCGACCCCAGAAGCAAGGCCTGCCGAGCCCCAGATGGATTCCAGGTGGCCTGACCAACCCAGAGAGGAGGCTACAACATCAGGAGCTATGCTGCCTGAAGACCCCGGAGACCTGTGGTAACAGTGGCCCATCGCCAGCGAAGACAGGGTAGGAAGCAGCCCAGGGAACTTAGACTTTGCTCCGGTGGGTGAACAGGAGAACCAGTCAGCGTGTTTTGGAAGGATCCCCACTGTCTTGGTGGTGAGTAATCCCGCCACTGCCAGGGCCCTGGGCTAGGGCTTGGAGGAGTGGTGCCACCCCTCTGCCCTGAGTGGTGTGCTACTTCTCCAATGGGCCAATAGGCCATGCAACCCCACAGAGGGGTGTGACTTTATTGCCTCTGGCCATTAGGCCTCACTGCCCTGACTGTGAGGGGCTTTTGTACTGACTTGGGCCATTAGGCCACACTACCCTGACTATAGGGGGTTCTTGTATTGACTCTGGCCATTAGGCCACATACCCTGACTGTAAGGGGTTCTTGTACTGACTCTGGCCATTAGGTCACCCTGCCCTGACAGTGAGGGTTGTTTTATGGCACAGCTGATGCAGCAGATCGCCAGTCAGCACCAGCTCTGTATGATCCAGCATCAGGAGAAACAACAGTAGCTGCCGCAAGAGTTGGCGGCCCAGCATCAGACCAACCAGGAATGCCTAGTCCAACAGGTTGCGACATGACTACAGCTGGCAGTACTGTCAAGGCCCATCCCTGCAGGGGTAGGGTCAGGGGATACCCTGGTGGGGCTACCCATGCGCCTCACCAAGATGCGGCCTGGTGATGATCCCGAGGCATTCCTTGTTACTTTTGAACAGGTTGCTACAGCTGCCTGTTGGCCTCCTGAAGGCTCGGCCACCCTACTGGCCCCCTATTTGACCAGCCAGGTACAAACTGCCTACCGCAACCTGGTTCCTCATGAGGCCTGGGATTACTCCCCTGTGAAAGCTGCCATATTAGACCATACCAGCATTAGCCTGGAGACCTATCAAAATGGTTCTGCAAAGAGCAGTAGCCTCCAGGAGCTTGACCATGAGCTGTGGCCCAATGCTTGCAGGACTATTGCTGGAAATGGCTGAATCCGGAGAATTTAACTGGGCCCCAGGTGGCGGAGCCCATAGCATTGGAACAATTCACACAGATCCTCCCAACAGGGGCAAAGGAGTGGGTACAACACCATCACCCAATGGCCCTGAATGAAGCTGTCTCTTTGATGGAGGATTACCTGGCCACTGAAGGACCTGAACATCAACCCCCCAAACCAGAAGGACTGGCAGGGTGAAGCTGGAACCCTGAGGCTCAGCAACCAAGACCTGAAATGGGGAGACCTCACAGTAAACCCAGCTTAGCGAGGCCCCCACAGATCACCGGTGGGAGCTGGGCCATACACTTAAACCTGTGGGGTGAAGGAACTTCTCCAGGCATGTTGGGAACTCCAGGACACAGCTCAAGGGCCCAAGTTCCCAAAGGGCTCTGAGTGTAGACAAGAGGAGCACTTTTGGTGGGACTGTCTGTTTATGGACTGTGCCTATGGTCAGGTGTGGACAGCAGACCGCCGGGCCCAGAAAAAGGCCCCGACCAAATTCCTGGTGCCCGGGCAGGTGGATGGTACCCATGTGATGGCCCTCATTGACTCAGGCTGGAGCCAGACGCTGGTCTGGGCCAGCTTGGTGGACTCCCCAGATCTAGAGGTGGCACCAATATATATGCAGTGCATCCATGGGAAGGTGCAGCCATATCCCACCACCAAGGTATGCCTGGAGATAGGCCAACACAAGGAAGAGTGTTGGGCGGGCTTAGCTCTGACTTCGGTGTACACGGTGGTCTTAGGACATGATTGGCCTTGGTTCAGCGAAATCCTGTGAGCATTGGGGGACTGGACTTTGGAGCAGGAGAAGTCAGGGTCCATAAGGAAGGAGTTCCTGCACCAGGGGTGGCAGGATGACCTGGATGAGGGTCCCTCCAGCCAGACTAGAAACCTCACACCACGCACTACAGCGCCCTAGACAACGGAGCGAGTCAGCCAAGAGTGGCTGGAGCTAGATGGGGATTTCCTTCAGGAACAGAGGGAAGACCCGACCTTGAGCCAAGCCTGGGAACTAGTTCTGGAGGTGGGAGACCAGGTGGGCATTGGACTAAGATGGCCCCAGGGACCACACATTTGAGATCCACAATGATCGTCTCTATCGGGTGACCTAAGTTCCGCAGACCGGAGAGGAATTCTGCCAACTGCTGGTTCCCAAGAGGTTACGTTGAGAGCTGTTATGATTGGCCCATGTGGTGCCCTGGGCTGGCCACATGGGACGAGAGAAGACCCTGCAACATGTATCACTGGGGTTCTTCTGGCCTGGTATACACCAGGAAGTGCAGGACTTCTGTGCTTTGTGCCCGGAATGTCAGTGCACAGGCCCAAAGGAGGTACAGCAGGCGCCTCTGATTCCACTCCCAGAAGTGGGAGTACCCTTCGAACGGATCAGCCTAGATCTAGTGGGACCCTTGGAGAATAGTGCATCCAGGTTCCAGTATATTCTAGTGGTAGTCAAATATGTGACCTGCTACCTGGAGGCCGTCCCGCTACAGACCATCACAGCTCTTGCCATAAGCTGCAGAGCTTCTGAAAATTTTTGCCAGGGTCGGGATACCCAGGGAAATATTGACTGACCTGTGGAACGAATGTCTCTTCCAAATTGATGGCTTAATTGTGTCGTCTATTAAACATATGTGCCCTCAAGACATCAGTATACCATCCACGGACTGATGGCCTAGTGGAAAAATTTAACGGAACCCTGAAGACCATGCTCAGGAAGTTTGTGGATGACAATCCACGACATTGGGACAAACTAGTCCCCTCACTGCTGTTTGCGGTGCATGAGGTCCCCCAAGCCTCGACAGGATTCTCCTAGTTTGAGGTCCTTTATGGGAGACAGCCAAGAGGGATCCTATATGTGCTCTGAGAGACCTGGGAGGAACAAGATTTGAGGGTCCTGGGATCAGTCCCTTACATCCTGCAGCTGCGGGAATGCCTTCAGAGGCTTGGATAGTTCACCTGGGAAAATTTACTCCAGGCCCAACAGACCCAAGAACTCTGGTACAACAGGGGGCCAAGCTATGGACCTTCGAGTCTGGGGATTGGGTCTCGCTCCTAGTGCTGTCATCAGAATCTAAGCTGCTAGCCAAATGGCAAGGACCGTTCGAGATTGTTTGACAGGTGGGACCAGTGGATTATGAGGTTAGATTTCCTGGATGATGAAAGGACATCTGGATATACCATGTAAACTTCCTGAAGGCCTGGAAGGCCCAGGAAGACCTGCTAATCACCCCATATCCCCCGGAGCCCAAATTGGGGCCGGTAGCCAGGGGATTCCCTGACCCAACACCAATCACAATGGGGCAGGATTTAAGCCCAGAGCAACAAGCGAGGCTACAGCGGCTGGTCCAAGACTTCCCCTCCATTTTATCTTCCTGTCCAGGATGGATGAGTATTACCAGCCACCACATAGACACCATTCCCGGACAGAAGGTTCACAACCAATATCGCCCATTTCCCCGGAAAATGTGGGAAGTGGTCCAGAAGGAACTCGAGGCGATGCTAGCTCTGGGGTAGTGGAAGTGAATGGAGAAGCCCCACAGTCCTAGTCCCAAAGCCTGATGGGACTGTGAGGCTCTGTATAGACTTTATGGGAGTCAATGCCATCTCTCGCTTTGATGCGTATCCAATGCCCTGGATAGATGAACTGCTGGAATGACTGGGTAGTTCTAAGTTTTTATCAACACTAGATTTGACCAAGGGGTACTGGCAAATACCGCTCACCCCGACTTCCAGGGAGAAGACAGCCTTCCCTATGCCATTTGGCCTATACCATTTAATCACATGCCCTTTGGGTTACATGGGGCCACGGCAACATTTCAGCGATTGATGGACCAACTATTTCAGCCACACAGGCAGCATGTGGCTGCTTATATCAACGATATTGTGGTCTACAGCACAAATTGGGAGGAACACCTACAGCATCTCACTGCAGTGCTGCAAGCCCTGAAGTAAGCAGGACTCACTGCAAACCCTGCCAAGTGTCACCTCGGATGGAAAGAAGTGACCTACTTGGGGCATACGGTGGGGGCAGGCCAGCTCCGTCCCCTGGTGGACAAGGTACAGGCCCTGAGGGATTACCCCGCCCCTACGACAAAAAGGAAGGTAAGGCAATTCCGGGGATTGGCCGGCTACTACAGTCGGTTCATGCCAGACTTTGCCACGATAGCCGCCCCCCTCTCTGACCTCACAAAGAACTCCTGGCTGCAAAATATCCGGTGAGCAGAGAATTGAAAAAGCAACTTACCAGGAACAAGTCCTGTTCCTCCCTGATTTCTCAAAACCGTTTATTTTACAAACGGACGCCTCAGAAGTGGGGCTAGGGGCCGTGCTATCACAGGAACTAGATGGGGAAGAACACCCTGTGCTGTACCTAAACCGGAAGCTGTTTCCTCGAGAGGTCAAGTACTCCATCATCGAGAAGGAAGCGCTGGCGGTAAAATGGGCAATAGGGACCTTAAGGTACTACCTGCTAGGGAGCCCCTTTTGGCTAGTTACAAACCACACTCCCCTATGATGGATCAACACCATGAAGGATTGGAATGCACGGATTATGAGATGGTACCTCACCCTCCAACCCTATGATTTCAGTGTGTCGCACCGTCCAGGTAGGACCCACGCTAACACGGACTCTTGCCTCCAGGCGGGAGGGAAGGACAGTGGGGAAAGACCCCTGCCGAGTACCATCTTGAGGGGTAGGGTGTGTGATGGGGTGCACCTACCTCCCCCTGGCTTTGCAGGGGTTAACTGTGCTTTGCAGACTGAGGAAACCATGCCCCTTTGCCTTTGCTGGGCATGCTCAGCCTGGAGGCAAGATATAAAGGGAAGCAGCTAAGCTCAGTCTGGGCAGGCTGCTGAAGGGAGAGGATACAGACTGCAGGCTCTCTCCAGGGAGCTGCTACAGGACCTGACCCCAGAAGCAAGGCCCGCTGAGCCCCGGACAGATTTCAGGTGGGCTGACCAACCCAGAGAGGAGGCTGCGCTGTCAGGTGCTACGCCGCCTGAAGACTCTGGAGACCCATGGGAACAGTGGCCCACCACTGGTGAAGACAGGGTAAGAAGCAGCCCATGGGACTTCGCCTTTGCTCCAGTGGGTGAACCAAAGAACCAGTCAGCGTCTTTTGGAAGGATCCCCGCTGACTCGGTGGTGAGTAATCCTGCCACTGCCAGGGCTCTGGGCTGGGGCTCGGAGGAGCTGGAAGAGCCCAAGTCCCCCTACCTGGGGTGCCACACCCCCTGAGTGGCACCCTACTTTCCCAATGGGCCAATAGGCCATGCAACCCCACAGAGTGGTGCAACTTTATTGCCTCTGGCCATTAGGCCTCACTGCTCTGACTGTGAGGGACTTTTGTACTGAGTTAGGCCATTAGGCTATACTACCCTGATTGTAGGGGGCTCGTATGTTGATTCTGGCCATTAGACCAGCCTGTACTGACAATGAGCGTTACTTTATCAACTCTGGCCATTGGGCCATGCTACCCTGCCTGTAAGGGGCTTTGGTATTGATTCTGTCCATTAGGCCACACTGCCCTGAGCTGAAGGGCCGCTCTGCTGACTCCAGCCACTAGGCCATAATACCAAGTTCCACAATAGGGTCTTCCGCATAGGACCTAGCCAGCTGCAGTACAGCCTCTTCCCTCTCTTGTGACCAGACACCCCGTGACGGGGTACACCTACCCCACGACACTCCCTGTATTTTGTTTTTATTTTTTCTTTTAATCTTTGTATGGCAGCTTACTTATTAAAAGACTGAACTTGTAACTTACTTTCAATTGATTCCTGGTTAAACATAATTAACTCCTTAACACTGCAAAATCCCCATTAAGCAAAATTCTTACTAATACTGTTCCCATTAAACATCAGTCATTACCATTCACTGTCATTCAGCTAAATTGGTTTCCTGTGAGGCATCACAATAAAATAGCAATCCTGACTAAGTAGACTCTATACAGTATATATCTAGGACTTTGCATTTGTAAACCATGGAAAATTGCATGTGTATGAGCTCTTTTTAGTCCACCTTGAATAATTAGTTTTGAACATATTCAGAATGTGTCAGTAAATCAAGGTAATTTGTGGGAAAAGTATGCAGTTAATATGTCCTCAGTGATACGTGTGGAATTTCTTATCCCAAGGAACTGCAAAATTGATACTTAATACTTTTACTGATTACATAATAAAAGAAGCCTTAAAATCCTGTATATTAAAGATTATGAATCCCTTAATGAAACTTCCTATGAAAATGAACACTTTTCTGAATACGGAATTTCATTAGAAGTAGAAAACTAATAGGAAGTTAATGGGTCATATTCTTCCCTGTTAACTTCAGACACTTTGATGAATGAATTTTTAACTAAAGTATTTTTAAGGAATCAAAAGACACATTCTTCCAAAGTAGCAGCACTAAGGAAAATCATCATATTTAAATGGTATTTAGGGTGCAAAATTCACAAGTCATTAACATCAGGGTTTTTGTTTTGTTTTTACTTAGGCCGCTACTTGGAATTTTTTATAGGGAATCAGATTGGTGAGTCACATTTATAGAGACATGAAGACTTCATTGAGTACCCACATACGAACAAATATAACTGCAACCATAGAAAAGCAATATAAATATAGCAAAATGGCCTTCAGAACTGCACATACAATTTTAGGGAGACCATCAGAAGTGAAGATGGAAAGAGCAGGAAAATCACTGTAAATGGCAATGACAATAAGATTTCCACGCTCCTGTCATCCCGATAACCCAAGTCGGGGTTGGTCAGGCAATCTTTTATAACCCTTTTCCCTTACATTCCCACACCTAGAACCATATTGATTAGGTCTCAGCCTTTTGCCCATGTTTGCTATTTCAGGGGACCATAATTAGTGGTCCAACTGCTAGCGTAAGCTATTTGCCTCAATACATTTCCCAATAGTTTTGACACATGAATGCCATTGCTCCGTGGTTACATATACCAGAAAGCCCCTAAACTAAGTCTGCTAATTTAAGATCAAAACTCTTATTTTGCTGCTTGTGTTTATTACAAGACACAAACTGCTAAATCTTATATTCACTGGCAGCAGAGACCCAATCAGGACCACCAGAGTGCCACCAGTCAGATCCCAGGACTGGAATCCTTTGTTGGAGTTGAACTTCTTGTTCTGGTGATTGGGGGCAGGTTGGCGCTTACTGGCTCCTAAGAGCCTTGTAGATAAGAGCTCAAGACCCATGGTCCCTGGCTCAGAGCAATTGTGTAGTCATTAACTAGCACATAGTGAACAGCATTTTATTTCTAGATTTGTACTCCCTATTTTTTTATTGTATGTCATTTCTAAATATGTTTGAAAATTAGGCTCTTTTCCTACTTAGGATGGCATCCATATCAGAACAATTGACTTAAATAGACTTATGCTGATTTACACCAGCTAAGAATATGGCTTACTAGGTACCCTATCTACCGAAAAAAACAGATGTGCACTGCCAACCACCATTTTCCTGTTCTCTGAAAGAAGAAGAAAATAAAGGCCAAAAGGGCATCGGACACATGGTTCACTTAGCAACCCTTCCCACACATACTCATGTTTTGTTGTTGTATAAAACATTTTCTGAAATGAAAAGGATAACAGCAAAGAGCACAAGATAAGACAAGAGTTAGTTATTTAGACTGGGAATAAGTTTACAATGATTTTTTTTTTGCCTAAACTCAAAAGTAAGCTCAAGAGTTCACATAACATTTGCATGTATTTCTTACACAGTGATCTTTATCTCAGACACAGCATAAGCAGCATGTGATTTTGTAGCTGCTAATGAAATTCTGTGTTTTAGAAGTTGAAACCAGTGTTCAGAAGAAATGACATAAATTATCAGTCTATGTTTTACAGCTGCCCTGGGGCTGCAGTAACTAATATAATCCTCACTGTTTTTAAACAGAAAAATTCATTTTACTAAACGCATCCAATTTGTTGTTATTCTGTTTTATTTTGCTTTTTACCCAGAATTTATCTCCTTTGTCCCGCTTCATAGCTTCACTCTGCAAAGTGCTATTGACAATGGCTGCATGGTGTCCACTTTTGCAAATAATAAAAAGGCAGGAAGGGGTGAACCCAGGATTTAGCGAGATTACAGAACGATTTGAATAGGTTGAAAAAATGGCCAGATGTTGGGAAATTGATGTTCATTATTAAGAAAATGCATTTGGGGACGCTCTACCAGCAGGGCAAATGCTCAGTAAATGGATTCAAGTTATATGAGACACATAGAGAGGGAGATACAACGCAGAGCTGAAGTGAAGAGAGCCACAATGGTGTTAACATTTACCACAGTGGCCAAAGCTACCTGCCAAGAACTGGGAAAAACTATGGTAATCAAAGATACCCCTTAATTGTCACTGCTTGTAAGATGTTGATTTGTAACATACCCCTAGGCTTGTATAATCAGAGAGCACATAAAAATTATCTACATGCACAGAGGAGCATAATGCTTGCTTATGATCTGACTGTTCTCTTTTTACTATCTATAATGACATTTATTATTCATTATTAATTATTATTAATTATAATGGTTGTTGTCATGAAGAGAAGCCTGGAGAAGAACTGGATTAGGACACCTGATTATGTTGTACTCATGTCCTTCATTAATAGTGGCTGTTTGATGTGTAAGCTTATGTAAGATAACTGGTTTTACTATGTCTCAGTTTCCCTATCTGTACAATGGAGATAATGCGATACTTACTTTGCTTTGTAAAGCACTTTGAGCTCATTTGATGAAAAATGCTACATAGGAGCTAAGTATTCTTCTTCTTCTCATAGTGACTTAATAGAATGTGGGAACAGAAAGCATAAAGATACTAAGATAAAGCTGCTCGTCAAAAAAGAAAAATAGTAGATACTTGGGACAGAAAAACCACAGCGTGTTATATTTATTGAGGCACAAGCAGGATAAGTCAAGATGAATCTTTTTGTCTTTCTATCTAAGCTTCTTTTATTTTTATATTCTGTACAATGTAAAACCATTCTTTCCTATAGCTACTTAAGCTAAATTTCCCCCAACCTGGGGCTAAATTACGATGCAGTTTTGCTGGGAGTACTGTGAAGAAGCTCTTAGGCCAGTTGCTACCATTAAATATTATGGCACCTATTTTCAAACGCAGGCATGTGCAAGTGTATGCAAATAACTGCATGTGCTTGTTATGCACAGAAATACCCAGTGCACATATACACATGAGCTATTTGTGTATACACATGCCCAACATGCTCATGCACACAGGCCAAAAAGTTCAAAGAAATGGGTCTAAAGTCAGGCTCCCAAAGTCTTTGACATTAACCATAAATAAATGGTTGATTTTAATGGCTGGGAAGTCAATGCGATCTCTGGGTGCTCAATACTGTAAATCAGGCCATTCATTTATGACAACTACCCAAAAATGGATTTGGATGCCTGATTTTAAATATCTTCTGAACATTTTAGACTTATGATATTTCATGTATAACTTGGTTGTGTACACTTGTATGTAAGGATCCATGCCAAATTTGAAAATCTGACTGTGTATGTCAAGCTTCCAATTCCCCATTTGTAACCACTACTCTACACTCTTTACAAAACCAAGGGCTTGATCCAAAGCCCATTGTTATCAATGAAAAGACTCCTGTTGACTTTTTGGGCACTGGATAAGGCCCTGTGGATCCTGTTTGAAGTCCAAACATTCACTCATTCACTAGCTGTATATTTAAAGTAAAAATACTGGGCCAGATTCTCATTTATGGCCATAGAACCTTAATGCAGCTTAGGAGAGGTACAGAAGTACCCTTTCCATTCCCCCAGTCCAGGAACTGCTCTTCACCAGGTTAATCTCCCTAAACCCGGAGCTGCTGTAACCTCCACTAACTACCAACAGCTACAAGGAAACATAACAGTTGCCAGGATTTGCTAGGGCAGGGCAAAGTCCTGGCCAGGCCTCCTATGCTTGCAGTGAAGAGGAGGGGTGACAGTTGCTCTATAACACCTCTGCATCCTCCCATGCACAAGTGATTTTCCCTATTTCCCCAAGATTTAGGACTGGTTTGTGCTAGAGCAGCCAGAGTATAGCTCAGGTCCCCCATGGTCCCCCATTTTCTCCAACACTGACAGTAGCAAGATTATGTTTTGTTCCAGGGAAAGTTTGAGTTTTTCAAAGAATTTGATTTTGTCCAACTGTGTATTTTTAATGCTAATGTGTGGCAGAAGTGGAAAACATTGCAACACGGAAAGTTTCTAATGTAACACTATGAAGTTCATGCACACAACTTTTGTATATTTAGCTATCTAGAGACAAAATAGTCTGGAATCAGACAGGACCTACTGACTCTCCTTGACTTCTTCATCTCTAAAACCTATAATTACCAACATTTTTTTACTGCTTTTTATTTTAGCAACAGACATGCTACAAATACACTGCAGAGAGCAAATGCAATTCTCAGTTGAAGTTTCCTTATCTCCTGGAGTAATGTTGCATGCACACTTATAGCACTGGAGGTAACAATCACTCACCCTTTAGGCTGGCTCTCAAACTCTTCTGCCCACTGCTCCTGGGTATCCTCAGTGGAAAGATCCACATCTCGGGTTGTGGCAAAATTGAACTCACTGCCTTCAGTTCCATGGAAATAAATGGAGTTTCCATCTGATTGACAGCTATGCTATAGATAAAAGGAACATGCAAGAGGTGGTTGTTAAATGGTTTTTGTTTTTAATGGCAGCTGTCTTGCTCACGTACAATCAGAGCTCAGAAAAAGTCATTAAATTATTTAGCATTGACACCTGAAACAGAACAAAAAATAGTTTGTTCATTCTTCTTTATCTTTCTTGAACAACTCCCAGTTATTACTGCCTCTCAATATCATATTTTCTATTGTCTTCAATTTCAGACCTCTGTAAAGTGTATAACTTTGTTTTCATAACAATAACAATTTTAAAGCATTACATTGCATCTAGCTCAGACCAAAAATCACATTCATATATTCAAATAACTTAGTAGTATATTCAGTCTAGGGTGGATGTTTTGCCCGTTTAGAGGTTCAGAGACATGTCTTGAAACAAATGCCAGATCTTCTTTGCCTGAATATTTGCCAATGGAGTGTTGCGGTTTGTTATTATTAGTCATATAAATGATATTAAATAAATAAATTAGATTTAGATAACATAATAACGTTTGGACTTTTGACATTTATAAATGAAAAACTATTACATATGTTTAATTCAAACATATCATTTTCTGTCGGCACCATGTTGCTGAGATTCTATTATTATTAATTTGTATTAGAGTAACACACAGAAGCTGAACCAAGATGGGGGCCCTCTGGGCTGAACTCTGTATAAACGCAAAGCAGGAAGCAATCCCTGCCCTGAAGAGCTTGCAGTCTAAAGAGACTGGGGGGAGGAAAGGGTGAGGAGAAAAAGGAAACATTATTATTCCCAGATGGGAACTGAGGCACAGAGAGATTAATTTAGTTGCTCAAGCTGACACATGAAATTGGCTGCAGAGCTATGAACTGAACACAGATCTCCTGAATCCAGTCTGAAAGAACATCCTTTCTCCAATCTTTTTAATCCCTTTCTACATATACTCTTGGTCTGTGAAAGATGCTTTTCATCTGGCTTAAAAATTCAGAAGAAAACCATATATCTTTTCTTCTTTCTGAAATCCCAGTTTTGCTGGTGGCTAAAATTTCCCCATTTCTAGTGACCGGATGAAAGGGGGTAAACTTTCAAAATGTGAGAAAGTTGATCAAGGAACTTAGTAGCATACAATTTCTGTTATTAAAATAATTAGTTTAAAACACTTTTCAAGAGAGCCTTGGGTATATTAAAAACTGAAGGATGAAACAAGAATTGGTTAATTAGAATAATTTTCCATTACTATCACAATTCATAAGAATGAGATACAATAATGAGATTTCATACTCTGGGAATTATTGCTGGATGCGAAGTCACATTGACCTTTTCAGTATTATCTATGCTGGCTGCTCTAACTCAAACCCCTCATAACTGGTGACTGTCTGTAAAGGGGGATGAGTATGATGCCCAACTAAACTAATAAGAAAGAAAAAAGGTCAAGGTAGTGTCAGGGTAATTCCATAACTTATATAAGATATAGGCTATGGAAAGCAATGGAAAACTGCACAATATTTCTTTTCATAATTTCATAAGAACAAAGTAAAAATGATGATGCTTGGTAGCATTCCAGAGCTCATCGTCAATTTAATACTATGAGAGCAAATTAAAATTGAAGCGAGTTTGCCAATGATTTTCAAACTTGGGTACCTAAAGTTAGGCAGTTTAGTTCCTATTTAGGCTTGTAAATAGGAGACCCAATATTCAGAGGTGTAGAGTACCTGCAGCTCTCATTACTAGAGAAGTAACCATGTCTGAATTTAGCCCATTGACTTTTTGGTCTAAGGGCATGCAGATTGTTGCTATATTTATGTTGGAATGACAGTCAGATTCAGTGCAAAATAAGAACTACTAAACTTCACTTAGAGAATGAAACATGGTATAAAGATATAAAGAGAATTTCAACAGCTGAAATAAGTAAACTTCTGTGAATATATTTAGCCCCAAATAGAGGTCAAAGCAATTATGAGATTTAGAAATGCTGATAAGCCATGAGCTATGTTTACTCTAGAAATAACAAGAATTCTACCACAAATATACAATAAAGCTTGAACCAGTCAAGAAAATACCATGACACATTAAATATGAGACAACCCAATATACCTACAACTGAAAGAACAATTTTTTTTCCACTGGGTTGTGACACAAAGTATGTATTGATAGCAACTATTATCTGAACACAGTTTTCTATTTTATACCTCTCTGAAAAGCATCCCTTGTACTACATTGTTATTAACTACATATGAAATGTATTTTGCTCATCTATTTTAGTACCTTTTATGTTTGCATATATCGCTCACTTGAGACTTAAGAGTAAAATTAATTTGTTTATTTTGTTACTTGATTTTCAGTATATCCATTTGCAGAATGGGGAGGAAGCTAGCCATTTATCTGTCATTCAATCTGCCACAAAATTCTTTTTTTATGCTCAGAAATAGTGAAAATGAATATACAGAATGAAAATTAATCCTTAGGCTGCAGGATCCAACTTTTCAAGTTTAGGTCTTGTTTTATCTTTTATTAAACAGACAGAACTTAAAGTGGAGAGAATTATCTACCATAGTTGCATATAGACACTGGAGCATCATTTATAGATCTAGTATAGTTCTCAGTTGGCAAGTTACAACCAAGCATTCATTTGATAGCTGACTATACCGTTTGTAATTACTTACTTGATGAAAGGCAGCAATTAAAATCTACCTCAAACAGATGTAACCACATTAACATTTAATGGGTAGTATGTCCTTCTGCAGTCTACAGTAATATATATTATGGTAAGTGTGACGGAGTTGCCATTAAAGTAGACTGGATAAGTAAATAGTCATTTTGACTACAGAGTAAAAAAAAAGTCATTTTTATTGTGATGTACTGCAGCTGTGTGCGGAAGCTTTGCAAAATTCAACAGGACACAAAGCTATAACTTATCTAATTAGGTCTATAAAACTATATTTTTACTTTCAGATAAAGCTCTGTTGTGTCTGTGTTTTGGGTTGTGTATGTGTGTATATTCCATACTTATTTTGTGTTAATTAGGTTAAATTGACCTTTGTTCAGGTTAACTTTGGCTGTAGTCAACTTTTTTACCTGTGACACAGCTACACTGGAGAGAAAGTTTAAACTGAGGTTTATGGGTTTATTGTTATGTGAGTTACCAATAAAGGCAAAGCCCATGAAAGGGAGTGGCAAAGATGTTCAAAACTGAGGCTTGGATTTTTAACAGAGTCTAAAGGAGCCAGGTACCCCTATGCCATTAAAATCCCTGCCTGAGTGTCTAAAGGTGGGTACCTAGAAATCCATACTGGGATACCTAAACGTAAGTGGCCTGATTTTTAAAGACACTAAACACCCATAGTTCTTATTAGTCACAACGGGAGCAGTGGGTGCTTATCAGCACTTTTGAAAATCAGCTCAGCATTCTGTTCAGAGAAAGATGGGAACTCCATTGATTTACAGATTTTTGGTCTTGATCTCAGCCTTCAAGAGCCTTACTCTGACCTGCCATGTTATCTGTGAGATTTGTTTTCCTTATATAACCATCCTCAGTTTGTGCTTCATTTCTGATTTACATTTAAAGTTTTTCTTTTTCTTTTATCTTTCAAGTTATTACTCTTAGTGCTTGGTATTGCTCTTTTTTATTTCTGTTATATTCAATTCACAGCATTTTGATCCTTACAAAAAACACTTAACTAAATTTTCAGTCAAGCAAAGCTCTACTGATACACTTCAGTTCTGAGCCACACCATCCCCCCCAACAATGTCAGTCTTGTTCAATCATCTAACAGACTGCTGACTGTGCTGAATTACAGTGCGCATTTGTGATAGGGCTCACTGTGTACCCTGGGGACTAAAGTAAGACCATCACGCTCATTTTCTCTTTTGATCAAAATATGATTTGAATCCAAGCCTCTAGGAGTGAACGGTTACTATTTTTACTAATGTTCTATGTCATCTCATTCCCAAAGTAAACATTCTGTGTCAGGTTGTAATTATTTGTAGTATTTAAAGTTTTTAAATCTAGTTCTAATGGGTTTTCTATTAAAGAAAGAAAAGTACTAAAATGTGAGCAAAGGTATTATGAGCCAAATCCATAGCTGGTATAATGTGAAGGCATAATTCCATTGATGTCAATGGAGTTGCACCTGCTTTTTACAGAAGTTAATTTGGCCTTGCATTTAAGATACTGGACATCTTTTATCTAAATGATCAATTTAAGAGTCAACGTTCTCAGTTATATCTTGATTTATACTTTTTTGAATGTGTATGCAACATTAGATTAAATTGCTAAATAATATTTGTAATTCAAGAGACCATATGACATCAGTACATGAATGTATTTCCCTCTGTTGTTATTGAAGCATCAATTGCAGTTCCATAGTTAAAGCTGCATTGAGTTTTGCATTTAAAGCAGGGATTCAATCACATATGAAGCATACACCATATCACCCTCCAAATTACAGCATTCCCTCTGAGTACAAAATCAATTTTTCTGAAAATTTACAAGTATATGGCTTAGTTTATGAGTTAAAATTAATTTAGAAAATGGATCCTTTAAGAAATTAAAAACCTGTGTCATTCCATAGTTTTCTTCTAAATTGTCTTAATAATAGAATAATTATTCCCATATAGTTCAAACTTCCCATATAGTTAAAACTCACTGAAGTTATGTTCAAGCTACTTCTGAAAACTTTGTTTTAGGATTAATGGTCATTTTTTGTTATTCTTCACAACTGAAAATTTTTCTTCAGCAGAGTCTGACAATTTAATGTTCTTCTACAGAAAATTCCATCACCTCTTTTAATATAGCGGCCACCTCCTATTGTTCTCAATGAGAGTGAGGCTACAGAGCTGCCATTAGCAAAATGGTGTGTCAAGGTTCCTTCCCCATTCTGACCTCTGGGGTACAGATGTGGGGACCTGCATGAAAGATCCCCTAAGCTTATTCTTACCAGCTTAGGTTAAAAACTTCCCCAATGTACAAATTTACCTTTTCCTTGAACAGTATGCTGCCACCACCAAGCGTTTTAAACAAAGAACAGGGAAAGAACCCACTTGGAGACATCTTCCCCCAAAATATCCCCCCAAGCCCTACACCCCCTTTCCTGGGGAAGGCTTGATAACAATCCTCACCAATTTGTACAGGTGAACACAGACTCAAACCCTTGGATCTTAAGAACAATGAAAAATCAATCAGGTTCTTAAAAGAAAAATTTTAATTAAAGAAAAGGTAAAAGAATCACCTCTGTAAAATCAGGATGGTAAATACCTTACAGGGTAATCAGATTCAAAACATAGAGAATCCCTCTAGGCAAAACCTTAAGTTACAAAAAGACACAAAAACCGGAATATACATTCCCTCCAGCACAGCTTATTTTACCAGCCATTAAACAAAAGGAAATTTAACACATTTCTAGCTAGATTACTTACTAATTAAACAGGCGTTGTAAGGCTGCATTCCTGATCTGTTCCCGGGAAAGCATCACACAGACAGACAGACTGCTTTGTCCCGCCCCCTCCAGATTTGAAAGTGTCTTGTCCCCTCGTTGGTCATTTTGGGTCAGGTGCCAGCGAGGTTACTTTAGCTTCTTAACCCTTAATTTTATAGCACTGTTTTCAGAAAGGTGGTTACCCTTCCCTTTATATTTATGACATGGTGGATTTCAGAATGGCCTCTGCCTCCCGTGGTTGCCAGTAAGAGTGAAGCCATGCTGTCCTCAGGGAAGATGGCAGCCACAAGAAAATGAAAAATGAAAAATGAAAACGAATGTATGTTTAAAAATCAATTTAATCAAATCTGGTACTAAAAATACCCATTTCATACTAACTGCAACTGTATGGCTATTGCATGCCATTAAGGCAAAATTAAGGTTGCTTGGGTGTCTTAGCTGTGCATTCTCATACCTCAACATGTATGGATTCCTTTTCAGTTTAACCTTAACTCTGACTTTCCTGAGTTTCTTATGCATGATTTTTAGGGTAATTAGAACATCCCTGTAATGCTTTAGTGCTAAAGTTACTGGCATGTATTCAATATTGACTCCAGTTTAACCTAGGTTTTATCTGAGAATTTTTTTTTGTACATAAATTGCTCCATTAAATCAGTCCTTTAAATTGCAGCTGTGGTATTATGTTAAGTTGTGTTATGTTGTATCACATGGCAATGCAATATGCAATGGCTAAAATCTAAATGAACAACACATTTTTGGAGTGGATACAACTATCAGTTTGTCTAGCAAACACTGGTCCACTTTTTGGCATGTTATCAATAGACTAGGCATCCCTCTAAAAGCTTATAACTTGAATTATCCATGGGTGTTTCAAATCCAGGAATAAAAAAATCTTCCACAGCACAATATGAGGACATTAGATAATCATTTGAAGATAGTGACTATGGGAAAGAGCACAGAATGGTTTCAGAATCCAGCTTTTGAGAAGAGTCTGTGTTTGATCAATCCTGCATTACTCTATAAGTTACAGTTTTTAGATATTATATCATCTTTTAGATATTATATCAGTCTTTCACCTAATTTAGGAAGATGTCTCTAGGAAAACCTACTGATCTTCTGAAGGTTAGAAAAGTTTCAATTAGGACTGTTCTAATCTGTTGGATTTCAGAGGCAAATGACTAAAAACACATGTGGTTATTCTCATAATTGTTTTTGTTTTGTTTATGGATTGGATCAAGGCTCAGAACCTAACTTAAGAAATATTCCCAGATTTTTGCTATCACTGTGTCCTTCCTAACCCTAGTGCTACACTATATGACAATACATAGTTGCATAAAGAGGTATTGGGTAAAATTTTCAAAAGTAATGTAGGCTCCTAAATCACTTAAGCACTTTTGAAAAATGTACTCATTATTAATGATTTGTATTACAGAAATATCTAGAGGCCTCAGCTGAAATCTGGGCCCCACTGTGCTAGGCACTGTAAAAATACATAGTAAGAGACAGTTCCTGCCCTGAAGAGTTTACAGTCTAAATCAGGGATCTCAAACTCAAATCATTATGAGGGCCACATGAGGACTAGTACATTGGCCTGAGGGTCGCATCACTGAAAACTTTTCATAAAACAATATAAAAGTATAGTCAAAAACAAAAAAAATGAAGAGTAATATAGTATGCTATTAAAAGTCAATGTATTAACTTTTTAAAAACTGTAATGCGAAGAGGTGTTTTAATAAAATATAAACACCTGTAACTATTCCTTATGTGGTCAGTAACACTGTTGATGATCTACACCAGGGGTCTCAAACACGCATCCTGTGGGTCTTTTCCTGCGGCCCACCATAGGCGCTGACTCTCTCCTGCACTGCGTAACACTTTCCACCCCCCTGGTCACAGTGCAAAGTTGAGAGGGAAACTGAGGCTCACCTAGGAATTATAAAAATGTTACAGAAAATTTCCACTTCATCACAGACACTGTCCAGTGTCCCAAAAGAGACCCCTGGGCAATGGGGGGGACCTAGGGGTGCCCAGAGCCCCTAACAGAGAGACCTCTGGGTGATGGGGGGGACCTCTGGGTGCCCAGCACCCCTAACAGAGAGATCCCTGTGTGATGGGGGATGGTGCCCGGTGCCCCTAACTAACAGTCTATCACAGGGGTCTGAAACATATGGCCCCACTCCTACCCTATCTCTTCCTACCTCTTCCCCGCCCCCATTCCAAACCCTTCCCCAAAGTCCCTGCCCCAACTCCACCCCGCCGCCCCTATTCCAACCCCTTCCCCAAATCCCTGTCCCTGCCCTGCCTCTTCTCCGCCTCCTCCCCTGAGCACGTGGTGTCCCCGCTCCTCCCCCCTCCCTCCTGGAAAGTCCTAAGTGCCGCCAAATAGCTGTTTGGTGGCGGGAAGCGCTGGGAGGTAGGCAGAGGAGCGGGGACGCAGTCCGCTGGGAGTGTGGAGGGAAGAGGGGAACTTGGCTACGGGCGGAGTCGGTGCCTATGGTGGGCTGCAGGAAATAACTCCACGGGCGCATGAGCATGTTTGAGAGGGGAAACAAGTACAAAGAAGTCACACAGCAGATCAGAGGACAGAACCCAGATCTTCTAACTTTGAGTCCAGTGGCCAAGTTACTGGACCATGCTGCCTCTCAAAATAAAAATATTTGATTTCAGTTTTATAAGTGTGGCACGGTAACACTCTGGTTTACAAGGTCTGCAGGGACATATGAAACTTTCATAAAATAAGATACCAGTAAAACTGTGGGAATATGCATTACAAGACTGGCAAGGGAACAGAGAGACACAAATTTGGGTTAAAAATTGGGGGGGTTCATAAAAATCAGGCTTCTTTCCTATTTGTTTATGTCAAAAATTGTGAATCAACAAATATTATCCTGTTTCCCTGATTGTATGGATTTCTTTTGCTTGAAAGGCAGAACACAGTGTAACTAAGTGATACAATTTTGCCATTCAGAAAGCATCAAAAGGAAACATCAGTGCTACATTCCCCAGTGTAACAGATTTTTGGCCTCACTTGTGGATAACATCTTCTTGAGGTTGATCCCCATACTCAGATGTAAATGTTAGTGGCTTCACCTCTGTGCTTTTAAAGTATTCTCAGTCACCTTTACCATCATTTAATTAGGTTTTTATTAAAGATGAGCACTGATGCACCTCTTTGCAGTATCTCTCTGGGGCCTAATGGCCCTGACGAGTCTTTCCAACAGCTGAAGCCTCACAATTAATTTTTTGGCAACATTGCTTACAGTGGATTGAATATACTGGGCATTTGGGCAATGCCAGCTTGCAAAGGGCTGGTGGCAGATGGAAAGAAATCTGCCCAGTATGCCTCACCTTTCCATAAGCAGAGTCATCAATTTCCTCCATTAAGGAGTTGTCACTCGGCCCACCCAGCTGGAAGAACATTACAAATAACCAAGCTGGCTGGCGGCACACAATTCAAATACAAAATGCACTTTAAAAGGAAACTAAAATATTGTTTGTAGGCCAATTGAAAATGCATTACTTTGACCACAGCCAATTTTTTAATGACTGTAATATTTTAAGTGATTATTTTTTGCCACTTCAGATTGCTCCTTAGAGAGGAGAGGTTTTTTTTTAATTAAAATCTAGGCATTGCAAATAGATGAGATGTTAGAAGCAGAGGAAAGAGAAACAGAATGAAGAAAATTAATTAAAGCTGCATTATTGGCAGAGTCATAAATTAGACATTGTGTCTTGCTGGGAGTGAGTTATGTTGGTATTTGGAACTTCAAGATTTTAAATGTGATAGCAGGTAGGTGGATTGAACTGATGTTAATACAATTCTAATTCACATACAATTTCTTGCCCTGCTAACATATTTAAAGGTATAATTGCCATCATTCGGAACTAAGCAGTTCTATGATTTTGACTATGAGGACTTCTGGGTTGAAGTCCTTCCTATGTCTAAAGGAAATATGATAATAGAATTGGACACATTTCCCCATTAGGTAAATAGAGTTTCTAACATTTTCCACATGTTAGATTTTTAGATAATTTACAGCAAGTTACAAAACTGAAAACTTGGCTAAGAAAGCAGACCAGGTGCAAGCAGGGTTATAGTGCACCTTCCCCTTGCAAAACAATAGGTTGAAACTTGCTCTGTAATGTGATGAGAAGCAGTTTATAAAGTGTGATTTTGCTCATCATTTCTTGTTACAGATTGTCATTCAAATGGTAGCACTAGAAACAATTCGCCTTTTTATGAATCAAGCAACATTAATTCTTTATGTGGAGTATTTTATGATGCATGTATAAATTGACTGTACAACTAATACATTGCAAACTTGGGATTAAAACTATTTTCAGCAATGGTTTGAATGGTTATTTGAACGGTATGTGTGCAGATGTGTTAGAACCACTGATGTTTTAGTATTCCAAATGTGTTATTCTACAGTAGTGAGCCTGATTCTGATCTTGCTTACCCGGGTAAAAACCAGAAGTAACTTTATGGAAGACAGCATTCAATGATGTGAAAGGAGAATCAATCCCAGTGGTTTGATCTCTTTTACATTTCACCAGTGTTACTTTACATTGCTTATATTATGCTGTATCACACAGTGAACTGGGAAGGCCAAATCCTTTGTTGTTTATAGTGACTAACTCAGTGTTTCTCAAATGCGACCACCGTGGCAGCATGTGGCCACCAGGGGGTTTTCCTGCAGCCACAGACTCCTGGGCTGTGACTGGGAAGGGGTCAAAGTAGAACCCCTTCCCCTCCCTGTTGCTCCTGGATGCACCACATTGGTGATGGTTGCTGGGGCCACCAGCAGGGGTTGGGCCCTGCCCCCCTCTTGGGGCACAACACTGGAGAAGCAGGCAGCCAGTGAGTTCCCCACCTTTCCAGGGGTGGTGGGGCTCAGGCTTTGGACTTCATCCCTGAGGTGGTAGTCTCTGGCCTCAGGGCTTTGGTCTCCAGCACAAGGCTCTGGCTGTGAAGCAGCGAGGCCCAGGCTGTGGCCGCACGGCTTCAGGCTCTGTCCGTGGGCCCTGTCCCCTGGCCGTGGGGCATTAGGCTCTGCTTCCCCTCCCCCCGCTGACTCCCCTGGCCACCCATCCAGGGCTTAATTTGTGTGTAGACAAGCCCTTAGTTAGAGCAGTCCTGTGGCTGCTCTGATTTCTCCTGGGGGTTGAGAATACAGGAGGCACAAAAGGTAGATTCAGTCAGCATTGTCCCTTTCACTCTTTTCTTGCAAGCAAACACAGTTAATACAGACCAGAGACTTGATTCCTCAACCTACTGTTTGATATCATTTTTAAAAACTACAAAGGAAATATACAATGTTGTTCATTTGAAATAAATAAATAGAGCACAATCAGTTCACAGTGGTAAAAATATATTAAAAAGGTCAATGCCAGGATGTTGGTGGTGAAAAAGAACACAGTGTGACAAAACTGTGTCACTCACACTGCTTCACTGGGGGTTCAATGAAGATTTGGAATTCTGATCTGGACTTGCTATTGTGGAGTAGTTTAGCCAGTCTTTTTGCCAGTGTCTTGTGAGTTTGCGTGCATGACTTCTCCGCTTGCTGACACCCAGCAATGCACATTCAGGAAAAAGATGTGGGAAAAATCCCAGATCTAGGATTGTGCAAATCACTAAAGCACTATGGGTGGGGGGCTAGGACGTGAGTTTAGCCAGTCAGTTGATGAAACCGCCACAAGTGGCACAGCAGCTGGCATATCTTTGTCATACACGGCAGATGCCTGCTCAATTAAGGAAGATATTCTGATTTACAGTTGTACTTCCAAGGTATTTTTCTGAGTATGAACTTTGATCCCCTTGAACTGGCACATTTTAAAAAAATTTAGATTGGAGTGAATGAAGTCAATCTTCTTTGTACACATGGCAGAACTATTTGGAAAAGCATGCAGTGTATGTTCAAAGCTGTTTCATAATTAACAAAATAGGGGACATGCACACCGGGAGAGTATCCCACAACAGGGTGCTCATACTATCATCAAGTGGATAATACACTGAGAAACATTTTTAAAACAATCCATTGTGTGCAGTACATCTCTTACAGTATTAGCCTATTTGATCCGGACAGTGTGTCTGAGTTTGATAGAGTCCCCAACTTTGGCACCCGAGTGATTTTAAGTGGCTGGATACCTGTCTTTATCTCTCCTTTTCTATCAGAAAGAAATATGGATGATTTTCTGTTCTCCCAATGTCGCCTGCTGTAAGGAGCAAGTACATGGTGAAGCACTTGTCAGATTGATATGCAAACGTGTAGATTTGCAACTGCTCATCTATTTGAAAAACATGCCATATTGCAGCTGCTTTGTTTAGGATGTGTTGTAGGTTGGGAGTGTATGTGAGAAAGAACGAATATGTGAAATGCCCTCATTTCTCTTTGGGTTTCTTTCCCTTTGTCCTATGAAATTAGTCAGCCTTATGGTATAATTTTTCAAGTACTTTTGGAGAGGAATAGAACACTCATCCTACATTTTCTATATGCACAACATAGACTGAATTAGTTGTGCAATAAAGTGTTTCTGACGAATAATAATGTCCAGGAAATCAGATTGATGTTCGGAAGTGTCAGTTAATTTGATGGGGGAAAGCCATTGATGGACTGTAGTGGACTTCAAGAAAGATTTTAATGTCAAACCACACAAAATGCTAATTGACAGGAAGTGGAGGGAGGGCATAAAAATGGCAGGCAGAGATATTTGTATGGCCACAGCAGTTTGGATATCAGACAAGGGTCTTAATGATTTGAAATGGAAAATACTGGAGTGCTGCAAAGACCTGATTTTTGGGACTGATTAAGACTGATTTTGTGAACTGCAGATAGCCATCTAAAAGAGAGTGTTGAAAAGTAATGAATGCAGTACGGTGATGAAATTTGCTGATACTGCATTGGGACAACAAGTGTATATCCACCCTCAACTTAATGAAGGGGTATTGGCAGATCCCCTTGATGCCTGAGGCTAACGAGAAGACTGCCTTCTTCACTCCATTTGGATTATATCAATTTAAGATGATGCTCTTTGGGCTCCATGGGGCTGTGGCCACCTTTCAGCGGTTGACGGATAGAATGTTGCAGCTGCCTGGATCACGTGCAGCTCCCGATATCAAAGATATTGCCATCTACAGTGAAGGGTGGGCTGACCATAAGGCACTTTACAACAGTATTATGTCTTCTTCTTTTGTATGGCAATAGTGGAGCAGTGAAAGCAATAGCACGATTACAGTTAGGTCTTAAGGTCTCTTATTCAGTCCAGAGCAGAATGGCAGCGACACCTCCAGGATGAGCACAGACAGCAGTACTGCAATCTCTTAAAGAGGCAGGATTGACAGCCAACCCAGCCAAGTGCCGACTGGCCATCTGGGAATTCACCTACCTGGGGTATGCAGTTGGAGGGTGATAGTTATGCCCTCTAGTGGACAAAGTCCAAGCCCTAGTGGACTGCTCCACTCTTTCCACTGAGAAGCAAGTTCATTGGTTCCTGGGATTAGCAGGGTACTATTGGCGATTCATCCCGAACTTCATCACCCTTGCTGCTCCCTTAACATCTGATAAAAGACTCTACACCCAAAAGGATCTACTGGATGATAAACTGCGATGAGGCATTCAGAACACTGAAAAGCCAGTTGAGCCAGGAACTGGTGCTATTCCATCTAGACTTCACAAAGCTGTTTGTCTTACAAACCAATGCATCCAATGTCAGGCTCAGAACTCAGAGGAGAAGAACATCCCATCCTTTTCCTCAGTAGAAAGTTGTTCCTGTAGGAGGTTGCATACTCGGGCATTCAGGAGGCAGCCCTGGCAGTGAAATTCCAATGTCCTGTGATATTACTTATGGGGGCAGCTCTTCTGTCTAATAACTGACCATGCACCAATCCTATGACTGAACTTCATGAACAATCAACCCATGCATCATGCAATGGTAACTCTTGCTGCAGCTGTATAACTTCCAGGTGTCCCAGTGTGCAGGTGTGGAATATAAAAATGTGGATTTCTTTTCACGGGCCCAAGAAGACCCAGAGCAGCTCTATGACACCATAGCTCAGGGTCTGAGGGAGAGGGGGTGTGATGGGGTATATAAACCCCACACTGGGGCCAGGTAGCCCTGCTCCTACAAGCCTGCTGAGCACACTGCAGTTGGAGGAGTGGGTTAAAAGTACTCCAAATCCTAGACAATGGGTTGTGGGAAGACTGCAGAAGAGAAGAATCCTTCTCCAAGGAGGTCAGACAGAAGGTGGAGCCTGAGAGGGGACCACATTGCAGGTAAGGCCCCCTGCAGCACCTTCCCCCACCATCACCCACTTTAAAAAGCAGCAGGTGTTGCAGCGCACTGCTCATTTGGGAGTTTGTTTGTGAAGCTATTGACTGATGGGACTACTGGAGCCATGCTACAAACAGAAGGGGCATACAGGTAGGAAGTACCCAGGGTGGCAGATCTAGGCTTTCTGCGGGGAGGAACCTGCCAGTGTTACTTCCCACAGGGCTCTGGACTGGGATCTGGTGGAGAGGAAGGGCCCTGGTCTCCCTACCATGCTTCACTAGTCACTACACCACCAGACTTTCAAGCCTCTAATCGCATGGGAACAAACGTGGCTTGGTGATTAGATTGACAAACTCATTTAACTTATCACCTAAAACAGAGTACACACTTAGAAAAATGGAAAGTTAGTGAACCAATCCACGCTCTTTTCTGGCAGATGCAATGTTGGTTTTGAACGGGATTTTTGACAAGAAGCATTATGTGAAAAACAATAACAGAAAATGTGGAAATGGCAGAAGTGCTAGGCGATCTTTTTGTTTTAGTTTTCAACAAAATGTTAGTAGTGATGGGACGACTAACAGTGAATCTCAGTGAAAATGAAGTAGGATCAGAGGCTAAAATAGGGAAAGAACAAGTTAAAAATTACTTAGACAAGTTAGATGTCTTCAGGTCACCAGAGCCTGATGAAATACACCCTAGAATGCTCAAGGAGCTGACTAAGGAGATATGAAATACACCCTAGAATGCTCAAGGAGCTGACTAAGGAGATATCTGAGCTATTAGCAATTATCTGTGAAAAGTCATAGAAGACAGGAGAGATTCCAGATGACTGGAAAAGGGTAAATACAGTGTCAGTCTATAAAAAGTGAAATAAGGGCAACCCAGGGAATTACACACCAGTCAGCTTAACTTCAGTACCCGGAAAGATAATGGAGCAAATAATTAGGCAATCAATTTGCAGACACCCTTGCAGAAGATAATAAGGTGACAAATAACAGTCAGCATGGATATGTCAAGAACAAATTGTGTCAAACCAACCTAATAGCTTTGTTTTACAGGGCAGCAAGCCTTGTGGTTAGGGAAGAAGCAGTAGACATGATATATCGTGACTTTAGTAATGCTAATGCTTTTGATACATCTCTCATGACCTCCTCTTAAACTAGGGAAATACAACCTAGATGGAGCTACTGTAAAGTGGGTACATAACTGGTTGGCAAACCTTTCCCAGAGAGTAGTTATCAGTGGTTGACAGTCAAGCTGGAAGGGCATATCGAGTGGGGTCCCACAGGGATCAATTCTGGGTACATTCTGTTCAATATCGTCATCAATGATTTAGATCATGGCACAGAGAGTACACTTATAAAATTTGCAGACCAAGCTGGGAGGAGTTGCAAATGCTTTGGAGGATAGGATTAAAATTCAAAGTGATCTGGACAAACTGGAGAAATGGTCTGAAGTAAACAGGATGAAATTCAATAAGGACAGATGCAAAGTACTCCAGTTAGGAAGGAATTATCAGTTGCACACATACAAAAATTGGAAATGACTGCCTAGGAAGGAGTACTGCAGAAAGGGATCTGGGAGGGTCATAGTGGATCACAAGCTAAATATGAGTAAATAGTGTAACACTATCGCAAAAAAGCAAACATCATTCTGGGATGTAATAGCAGGGGTGTTGTAAGCAAGACACGAGAAGTAATTCTTCCGCTGTACTCCATACTGATTAGGCCTCAACTGGAGTATTGGGTCCAGTTCTGGGCACTCATTTCAGGAAAGATGTGGACAAATTGGAGAAAGTTCAGAGAAGCAACAAAAATGATTAAAGGTTATTGAAAAATTGGATTTGTTTAGTTTGGAGAAGAGAAAACTGAGAGGGGGGATGTGATAATAGTTTTGAAGTACATAAAAGATTATTACAAGGAGGGTGGAGAAAAAATGTTCTCTTTAACTTCTGAGGATAGGACAAGAAGCAATGGGCTGAAATTGCAGTGAGGGTGGTTTAAGTTAGACATTAGGAAAGACTTCCTGTCAGGGTGGATAAGCACTGGAATAAATTGCCCAGGGAGGTTGTGGAATCTCCATTATTGGAGCTTTTTAAGAGCAGGTTAGACAAACACCTGTCAGGGATGGTCTAGATAATACTTAGTCCTGCCATGAATGCAGGGTGCTGGACTAGATTCCAGCCCTATGATTCTATGGTATATAACTTTTCATTTGCTAAATTACCCAGTTTTTGCATGAAGTTTAACCATAGTTGTGTGCTGGTGCTACACAAGTGTAATTTTTAAAAAAACAACATATAGCTTTGCTTGCTAAATATGTATGTGCTGGTTATGTGTCTTTCGGGTATAGTAAGTGATGAGTTTTTGCAACAAAAATTACTGATAGTGTGCATCCAATTGTTTTTTTTTTTGCTCTTTTTTCCCCTTCTAAAATTCTACACCTATGGACCACATCTTTTCCATGTTCAATTCCTTTAAACAGAAACTTTACAACTTTACAGACTGCTGCGCTGGGCATCACAACATGGCGAATAGATGGCCAGCCCTCTGTGGAGAAAGAGGTGGTTAGGGACTATTTAGAAAAGCTGGACGTGCACAAGTCCATGGGGCCAGACGAGTTCCATCCGAGAGTGCTAAAGGAACGGGCGGCTGTGATTGCAGAGCCATTGGCCATTATCTTTGAAAACTCGTGGCGAACGGGGGAAGTCCCGGATGACTGGAAAAAGGCTAATGTAGTGCCAATCTTTAAAAAAGGGAAGAAGGAGGATCCTGGGAACTACAGACCAGTGAGCCTCACTTCAGTCCCCGGAAAAATCATGGAGCAGTCAATCCTGAAGCACTTACATGAGAGGAAAGTGATCAGGAACAGTCAGCATGGATTCACCAAGGGAAGGTCATGCCTGACTAATCTAATCGCCTTCTATGATGAAATTACTGGTTCTGTGGATGAAGGGAAAGCCAGTGGATGTATTGTATCTTGACTTTAGCAAAGCTTTTGACACGGTCTCCCACAGTATTCTTGTCAGCAAGTTAAAGAAGTATGGGCTGGATGAATGCACTATAAGGTGGGTAGAAAGTTGGCTAGATTGTCGGGCTCAACGGGTAGTGATCAATGGCTCCATGTCTAGTTGGCAGCCGGTGTCAAGTGGAGTGCCCCAGGGGTTGGTCCTGGGGCCGGTTTTGTTCAATAACTTCATAAATGATCTGGAGGATGGTGTGGATTGCACTCTCAGCAAATTTGCGGATGATACTAAACTGGGAGGAGTGGTAGATACGCTGGAGGGGAGGGATAGGATACAGAAGGACCTAGACAAATTGGAGGATTGGGCCAAAAGAAATCTGATGAGGTTCAATAAGGATAAGTGCAGGGTCCTGCACTTAGGACGGAAGAACCCAATGCACAGCTACAGACTAGGGACCGAATGGCTAGGCAGCAGTTCTGCGGAAAAGGACCTAGGGGTGACAGTGGACGAGAAGCTGGATATGAGTCAGCAGTGTGCCCTTGTTGCCAAGAAGGCCAATGGCATTTTGGGATGTATAAGTAGAGGCATAGCGAGCAGATCAAGGGACGTGATCGTCCCCCTCTATTCGACATTGGTGAGGCCTCATCTGGAGTACTGTGTCCAGTTTTGGGCCCCACACTACAAGAAGGATGTGGATAAATTGGAGAGAGTCCAGCGAAGAGCAACAAAAATGATTAGGGGTCTGGAACACATGACTTATGAGGAGAGGCTGAGGGAACTGGGATTATTTAGTCTGCGGAAGAGAAGAATGAGAGGGGATTTGATAGCTGCTTTCAACTACCTGAGAGGCAGTTCCAGAGAGGATGGTTCTAGACTATTCTCAGTGGTGGAAGAGGACAGGACAAGGAGTAATGGTCTCAAGTTGCAGTGGGGGAGATTTAGGTTGGATATTAGGAAAAACTTTTTTCACTAGGAGGGTGGTGAAACACTGGAATGCGTTGCCTAGGGAGGTGGTGGAATCTCCTTCCTTAGAAGTTTTTAAGGTCAGGCTTGACAAAGCCCTGGCTGGGATGATTTAATTGGGGATGGGTCCTGCTTTTGAGCAGGGGGTTGGACTAGATGACCTCCTGAGGTCCCTTCCAACCCTGATATTCTATGATTCTATGATTCTATGAACTGCTTAAATTGATATGTGAAAAGGAATCTTTAGTTCCTGATAAAAAAATTAATTGTATTCTTAAATAGAAATCTTGTTGCCTGACTCTGATACCCATACTCTTGAGCAGTTGTCTTCAGTGAGACTCCTTATGGAGTGAGGTACTATTCAACATCCATGAGGGTATTACAATCTGGCTACTGGACTTTAAAAACACTAGTTCCCGTCAGCTGATAGGAGCAGTATCTGATTCATCAGTCCTTCCTTGACTTCAACATCTTCTTAACTGGTGAACTGGGGTTATGTATTCTTAAACATCACTGAAGAGATTGAGAGCACAATAAAGATAAAAACCACTATAGGAAATGACTTGACTAAATACACTAAACAAGCAGGACAGGATTACATTCCAAAATCCCATATGCAGAATTTTTCAATTTAATGTAAATTACTTTACTGAAGCAAAAAAGATGATTGCACTTTATAATGTACTATGAGTAGATTGCAACGTATAGTAGAAACAGCATTTATTTCTACAAAGGCTTATCAGAGGCCATACAAGTCTTATTATGGGGGGAAAGAATGAAGCCATAAACACTACCTCACTGCCCTGAATTCCACATCTGTTTCCTGTGCACTTGCCAAAACACTACCAATATCATTAGTGAACTTTGACGACACCACTGCTTTTTTGTGAATGAGCAATAAGATGCTAACAGCCAAGTCATTTGCTATTCAAGCTTTCGTATATTTTGCAGCATGTGGGGGAAGATTCTATCAGCTTTCCACACAAAGACATCTCATTGAAGTCAATGGGAGTTCTGTGCATGGAGGGGTTGTAGAATCAGGCCAACAGAGAGCATGCTCATGTACCTACCAAACAGCCTGCAGCCTTTCTATCAGGTGCTCTGATCTGGCCAGATCTCATACACTAAGCAGGCTCATGATGGAATGGAAGATTTCTGAGGAGCTATTTGGTGCTACAGGAAGTATTGATGATGATTCAGTAGATAGCACTCTTGTGTACACCCCAAATATTTCCATAAATATGATGAGATATTTCAGGATTTTTGTATCAGTGTCCTTTCCTGGATGGCATCAGACCGGCTGAAATCCTGTAATTATGTCACCCTCTAGGAGGTTGCCTCAAAGAGAATAAAACTTGACAGCTAATGGAGATTCTCATTTAATTCCAGTGGCATAAGTTAATATTTTTAGAACACAAGGTATAGACATCTATTCTTCAGGTCATATGTCTATGGAGTGGCTTGCACCCACTACATCTGTATGTATACTGTAATGGATACATTATGCTCACCTAAGTCACATTTAGGAAAATTGGGGAGTGGGGGGGGGGACTATACATTTGTGTAAATTTGAGTATTTTTGTTACAAGTTCACTGACTTCAAGAAATATTGTTTACAATGATTCTGTGAGAGATAATTCAGCTTCACCATTGTCATTTCTGTCATAATGACATAAAACTGAAGGGAATTGCATGGGTAGGTGATGGAGCAATTATAATTGGCAGCAATACTGCACTTCGGCTGACAAATACAATGACTGGAAAACACTTAGTGGAGAGACTTGTATTCATTTCAACAGTTCTGTACTGTTTTGCTAAAAGGAAATAGTTATACGTTTTCTGCTACATGATCTTTGACATGACAACTGTTACAAACCCCTGTTTAATTTTGGTAAATTGCAGAACAGTTTGAGTCAGATGTGATGGGCAAGAGGTCAAATGCTACTTCAAAGAGGATTAAAGAAAAAAAGAGCCAAATTCTGCAATATTTGGTGGTAGCTCAAAATATACTTCTTCCATCAGAATTTGTCTGAAAGTGATTTTTCTATTACTACGTGCATTCATTTTTTTTTAAAGTACAAAACAAAATTAAGCAAACCTTAACCGTGGCCCCAGGGAAGAAAAGCCAGTTGCCAGTGTCCACAGGATCAAGATTATCTTCTAAGACAATTTGTTTGTGAGCAGCATTTATGATCAGAATGTTGTCCAATGCCCAACAGGCTTCATACACTTCACCAGCATGTACATACTCCTGTTTCCACTGAAATTGAACATTCTCTCCTTTGGCATCTTCAGGAAGGTACTGGATGTGGATGACGGTGCTGACATTGGAAGGGGCTCTGTAGAACATCAAGATACAGAATCAGATCGAGATCAAGCCAGTGAAGGTTTGCCTGATCAAAGTGATTTACCAGATGGGATATAGCTACACCCATATCCTAACATGTCCATAGATTTTTTGTGCACAATAGAAAACAGTTTTAATGAGCATGGAGTTCAAGCATAAATCAAGATAATCCTCTCCAAAATACATGAGAAAATGAAGAGAAATAAGCATTCATTAAAAATTTAACGGTACTTTACTGGAATGTTACATAATGTTTTAGGAAAACCAAACTGATTTTACTATGAATTATTTACAATGGACACCATTAAAGTCAGAATTTGCCAACAGATTTTACGTGGTGGGATCTGACATTTTACAGTTTCAGCCTCTGCTTAGAATAGAAAATAATTGTGGTAACCATATGGTATCTCTTACAAATTTTGACATTTTAATAGCAACCACTGAATATCTGATTATAAAGGAACATGTTGCTTTATAAGCCACAGTCTAAGGCATAGGCCCTGCACCAGAATTTACAATTAGCTCAGACAAAGAAACACAGAGCAATAGGCGTAAGAGGGCATGGAGCCCATAGAAAGAGGGACTCATGGAAGAAATGGGTTTTGAAAGAGAGATGCGGGATAGAAATTGCGGCTGTTTCAAGTGCAGGAGGAAGCTAAAAGAAGGTACAAAACTATTTTTCTATAAATGTTTATTATATTTTTAAAACATATACACGGAAAAACGAACTAAACATAAATTTGTCATGATACATAAACTTCTCATAACATATTAACCTTTTACTACCTAGACTTAGCTATATTTGAAACATTTAATTAGATATAATATGAATTGTTAAAATATAAATCAATTATTTGTATTACACAATTTACAAACAAAATTGGTTTATAAAAATCCAACGAGTTATATTATTAAAATAAGATAAAGAACAGAAGCAAAATTCAAAGGTGGGGATACAGATGAGGGAGGAAAGGAAGGAAGTAGCGAGGAGGGGGCAGCAAGGGAGGGAGGGAACCTATGCATTTAATAGGATCATTCAGACACTTCCAGGGAGACAGTCCATATTTCTGAGAATTCTTCTTGTTTTTTTTTCTGTTACAGTATACAATTCTTTACATGGTGGCCAAGCTTATGACGCCTAAACTCCAGTCTTCAATTGTTGGATTTCCAATTTTGTAGTACTAGTCTTTTAGCAATTATTAGTGCTCTTCTAAGCCAAAGTTGTTCAGATGTATTCAACTTCCAATTAATATCCATTATGTTTAAAAATACGTTTAGTTTGTAACACAATTGTATTTGATTGGAAAACATGAACTCTGCAGTTCTGTTCTTTCCAAAACATACAGGTATAAGAGCATTCTCAGACCATCCAGATTAAGTTAGCACCTGCTGAAACACAGTGCCAACATTTATTTAATTTAGCAGCTGTTCTAAGATTCGGGGATGGATCCAATGCATTCTCCATATGATATTCTGTTGGGTTAATCTTAAATGGAGGTCCAAGGAATGGTTTGGTGCACTGGCTAAAATTTGTTTCCATTGGTTAGCAGAGAATAATTGGCCTAGTTCCTGTTCCCATTTTTAGGGAATCTGTATTTAATTTAAATTTGCTGGCTAAGGTTGCATATATTGTTGTCATAGGTCTTGGCAACCTGAGTAATATATGCAGAAATGAAAGCAATTCAGGTAGGTCAAGCCAGTGCAGGCATTGTGCCAAACAGATGGGAGATGGCATGTTTAGGCTGGATATATTGCCACTCCTTATTTTCTAGATTGAACCTTTCTTTTAATATTTGTAAAAGAGAGGAAGTTATTTTCAATAAATTGGCTGATGGTCAAAATCCCTTTCCTGATCCAGTCTGGCCAGATGAATGTGTTGCCCACTATATAGAGTTTCAAATTACTCTAGATAGAGGCCTCACTATATAGAAGGGAGCGATTTTTAAATTGAGTAGACGTTACACCAAGTATTTTTGGCTGCCACAATAGCTGGTAATTGTTCTTCAGGGAACTGGTAGTAATCTGAGTCCAGGAGAGCCACTTCCAACTAAACTCAATGAGATCTTCATTGTTTCCTACTTTTCCCAATTTATCTTGTAGCCAGAGAATTTACCGAAGTTAACTATTGTTTGTTAGGATATAAGAGGTAGGATTGGAACATAACAACTTTATCCACAAAATTAAGGATTTCCCCAATGCAAATTTTATCCAGGGTAAGAAACAGATATCTGCAATTCACTCTGTCAAAAGTTCTTGCTGCATTATTTGAAATCATTGTATGGAAATTCCCAGAGTTTTGATGGAATGCCATAACATTAATCAGCTGATGGGTGTTATCTGAACCATGCCTTTTCAAAATAAATGCCACCTGGTAGGGGTGAACCATATTTCTTTTTACTTTTTCAAGTTTTTTGGCCAATATTTTTGAGAGTATTTTTATATAAGTATTGATTAAAGTGATGGGGCTATAGCTGTTACACTTTTATGCATCCTTACCCAGTTTTAGTACAGAAATTAGGGTTTCCCTCAGAGAAGGAGGTAACCTACCTTTCTTTAAGGCATCTTCGTAAATGAAAACAGTTCAGGGGCCAGAATTTCTTTTAAACTTTGATAGAATTCTGTTGGTAGGCCATTAAGGCAGGGGGTCTTCCTGGACTCATTTCCTCCATGACCTTGGTTATTTCCTCTGATTGGAAGGGAGAGGCCAGCTTGGTCTCCTGCTTTTTTCAGATTTGTGTGACGTTAAGACTTTTAACAAAATTATTCAGTTCTTTGGAGTCAGGTGGTGAATCATTATTGTAAATAGCTTGGTAAAATTTCAAAAATTGATCATTGATCTCCTTTTGATTACTAATAAACTGCTCTTATTCTGATTTGGGTGATGCTTTTTGGGACCTTTGATCTCCCACTTTTAATCTATGTAAGAATTTTCCCCGTTCTCTCCTTCGACTCCCTGTACCGTTGCCTGAGACTAAAAAGGGCAAATTCTGCTTTTGCTGAAGTCAGTCTATTTACACCATGCCAAAGATTAATTAATTTTTTTAAGATTTTCTTGGGAGGGGTAGTGTCCACATTCTAAATCCATAGCTTTAAATTGTTTGGTTAATTCCAGGAGCCGAGACTGGCTAGCCCTCTTCGTACCCACTGAGTAGGAAATGACCCTGCACCTAACAAAGGCTTTTAGTGTATCCAATAGGGTGAATTGGGATATCCGTAGTGTGTCATTTGTTTCAAAGAAAACCTGAATTTCTTCTGTGGCATAGTTCTGAAAATGTTTATCTTTCAACAGAGAGGAGTTCAGTCTTGACCTCTTACAGATCCAATTTGTTTTGGGGCGGGGGGTGGGGGGAGATTATAGTATCACTGGTGCATGTGTAACCCACACACTTCCTGGGTGTGGTGCTCTGTCCAGCTCTAGTGGCATTGAGACTACTTAGAGATTAATGAGGCTACTACAGCCTTAACTGAGAGCCATGTGGCTTTTAGCTCATGCAGTAGAGGGTCATGCATTTAGCTCCAGAGGTCCCAGGTTCGATCCTGTCCGCCAACAACCGGGATGTGTCAGTGTTACACATGGTCAGAGATCATGATAGACAATTTCATTATTAAGCACTGAGTCCACCAGATTTGTAAGAAATCAGGAAGAAATTCTTTCAACCCTGATTCTTTCATATAACCTCTAATAATGTTTCTTGCATGTGATTGTGCACATGGGGCTTGGCCTGACTTATCTAAAAAAGCAACACCTCATTAAATTTCATGCTATGATGATTGATTATAGTGGGATATTAATTTAGAAAAAACTTGTTAAAAAATTTGGATCATCTTTGTTGGGTTTATATACATTTAGTTAGGGTATACATAAATTCAAAGATCTTAGCCTTCTCTAGCAAAAATCTATTTTCCTCATCTTTATTTACATCTAGAATTTGTGAAATTGAGTCTCTTGTGAAACACTACTGTTACATCTTTGGTGAGGAGGAGCAGAAATTGTTAAACACACCTTTCCCCATCCACTCCTTCCTAAATTTCTATGCCTCCAAGTCATTAAGATGAGTTTCCTGTAGGAAGAGAACATCTGCTTTCAGTATTTTTAGATGAGTGATAATACTTTTTCTTTTTATTTGTTGACTCACCTCTTTGATGTTCCAGGAAACAAAATGTATAATATTAGCCATAAGGAATGCTGAGGACAAATATCTCTTTATCAGGCACCTGAATAGTGTCATTGCTTGGGCCACTGTTAGTTCCAGATCTAGGAAAGGTATATTGGGGACCCCCTCACCTCACTGAGTTATGAAGGGGAGTCGAAAGGGAACAGAGGAAGGCAGACCAGGAAAGATAGAAGATAGGTATAACATGAGAAACAGAAATGATCAAAATTGATCCAGGATTACTTAAAATATACGTAACTGTTACCCAAACTGAAATAGCATCGAATGTCTAGGAAACTTGCAAGGGGATGGCCTCATCACTCTCTTCCCCCAAAATAACCAACTGGGATATATCTAGAGTTTATAAAGAGGAAATAGTCTCATGGCAAGGGAGGCCATGGTTTCTGCACTATTCACAAGAAAAAAGGAGGAGGATGGCTAGCATCTCAACTTAAGACCAAGTTTAAGTGGTGGAATCTCCTTCCTTAGAAGTTTTTAAGGCCAGGCTTGACAAAGCCCTGGCTGGGATGATATAGTTGGGGATTGGTCCTGCTTTGAGCAGGGGGTTGGACTAGATGACCTCCTGAGGTCCCTTCCAACCCTGATATTCTATAATTCTATGATTCTATGATGATATGAGAAAGATGTACAAATTGTTTAAATAACCTTATTCCAATATAACTGAATTATTTGCAAATAAGGGTTCACTAGCAGAACAATTCTGCCTAAATTTCACCCCCCTCCCACCCTCCCAGAGCCTTGTCCATGCTGGATTATAGGGTGAGTGTATTGCCCCATAGTTAGATCAGCAATGTAAATCAGCATAACATTTTTTTCAACTAATTTAACGAAAACAAAAACTAAAAGAACCTGAACTATTATTGCAAAAACAACTAACAGTCTCATACTAACACATTCTCAGGAATTTTGGTGACTCATAACCAGAATAATTATCCGTGGATAGGATTTTAGGAGATCAGATTTCTTTACAGTTGTGGAATTGAAAAGATTCTTCATTACATTGTTTAGATCTGGTATCTCTTATAAGTGCACATTTAGGGCAAAAGGACTGAATATTTCCAGATAAACCGGAAATCTAGGAAATTAGGTGGGTATGAAACAAAGTAAAATCAATTGGGAAGAGGAGTGGGAGATTAAAGAAAAAGGTGGTGGAGGGGTTGGAAAAGATACCGGGAGGGAGAGTGCCCCAGACAGAAAACAAAAATCACACTTCTCTGGTGAACCTTGCCGATGCATGGGTGCACAAGTGCTGACTTTTGTTTCTGCCAGTGGGTGCTCCTCTCCACTCCTGCCCCAATGTGTGACTGGTGAGCAAGGCCCTGGGGGGAAGAGGCCAAGTAGGGTGGAGCCTCAAGGTGGAGCATGGGTGGAGCCTTGGGCAGAAGAGGCTGAGCAGGGGCAGGGCCTTGGGGTGGAGTGGCAGGCGGGGCCTCAGGGCAGAACAGGGAGTGGGGCCATAGTCTGGGCACCAGGACCCACAAAAGATTAATTCAGCCCTGTGGGTGCTGACCACCCCCTATTTTTTTGGTGGGTGCTTGAGCCCCGGAGCACCCATGGAGTTGGTGCCTATGCACAGATGTAAGAAGCCCCAGGTCTGATGAAATGAGTTGCCTGGCATCAGGATACTCCTGGTCAACTGGAATCATGAAGGTGGGTGGGGTAGGGTAGATACAGGCAAAGCAGGTGTGTCTAGACTGTAACACACCAACCTGCTAACATCAGCAGTGGGAGCCCATGGCTGCTTCCTGAGTCTGGATGGAGGGTCAAGATGAGATCCTTTTCCTCAGCTAGCTCCCTCTGCAGGTGAAACCAGGGAAGTTCAAAGAAATGAAACTAAGGGGGAAGGAGGAGACAAAATGGTGGATTTGCCCTGTACGGTTGGTTGCTAGACTGAGAACTGACTGCCAACATTGCAGTGACTGATCTGGTAGAGTTGTTTTAATGCATCCTGTCTATGTCTTCTGTGGGGGGCTTTTACTGTTGTGAGATCAGATACCTTCCAGCTTCTTCTGCTGTCATAAAACTAAGCATCTTGCCTTCCTTTTTCACTTTGAAAGTAGCAGGGAAGTAAATAAAGTAGTCCAAACCCAACCTTTTGATAGGGCTTTTGATGTACAGAATTTATCCCTCCTGTCCATCATGTCCTTGATGTAAAAATCTGCAAAAATCATTAGCCTGTGTCCTTTCCATGTTAGGTTTTTAAGTTCACTGGGTTTTTGAAGAATGAGTTTCTTAATATTGTATTTTAAAAATCTTACAATCATGGCCAAGGCTTTGGCTTTGGAGAGGCTTTTGGGGCAAGTGAGCAGTGGGCTATCTCAATATCTCAGTTCTGATCAGGAGGGACAGACTGACAGCACTGAAGAGAATGGTGCATAAAAACTACACACACCTCCCTTTTTCCAACCCCTCTGGGAGATCTACAATTTTCAGATTGTTTCTTCTTGATCTTCCCTCAAGATCATTAACCTTATCCTGCAGTGCTTTAATAGTCATTTCCTGTTGCTCTGAGGTTATATTTATAATAATCACTGTGTTTTATAGTGAGAAGATTCTGTTCTTGGCTTCCTTTAGTCCTGATGCTAAGCCTTGCAAATTAGCTTGATGTGTGCTAGTAATATTTTTGATCTCAGTTTTATCTTCAAATATTTTTGTCAAGATCCCACTCTCAAGCGACCACACTGTTGTAGCCAGTCCATAAGTTCATCTAGTCTCAGAGGAGTAGCCTTTCCCTGGTCAGCGGACTGACAGCTTCAAGAAGAGCTCTGCCCTTAGTTGGTTCCTCCAGGACTTGCACCAGGAAATTGTCCTGTACACTTTCCAAAAACTTCCTGGATTGTCTGTGCACTGCTGTATTGCTCTCCCAGCAGATATCAGGTGATTGAAGTCTCCCATGAGAACCAGGGCCTGCGATCTAATAACTTCTGTTAGTTGCCGGAAGAAAGCCTCGTCCACTTCATTCACCTGGTCCGGTGGTCGATAGCAGACTCCCACCATGACATCACCCTCGTTAATCACACTTCTAAACTTAATCCAGAGACACTCAGGTTTTTCTGCAGTTTCATACCCGAGCTCTGAGCAGTCATACTGCTCTCTTACATACAATGCAACTCCCCCACCTTTTCTGCCCTGCCTGTCCTTCCTGAACAGTTTATATCCATCCATGACAGTACTCCAGTCCTGTGAGTTATCCCAAAGTCTCTGTTATTCCAATCACAGTGCAGATTGTGAAGATTTGGGGAATTTGTTGGTACAACTTATGAATTGTGAGATATTGGGGGCCTTTTATATGCATCTCTGTCACACTGCATTTTGGATGTGGGGTTCTTTACCTTTTTTGTTACCTCTTTACCTTCATGTTGGACTGAAATTCCAACAGGGTAGTGGTACAGGATTGAAAATTGCGGGTCATTAAATCTGGATTGTCCTCCACTGAAATCTTTCTAGACAAAAGGCTGGCAGGGGAGACATCACCTTACAATGAAATCACTTGGTAGGACTTTGTGGTAGGACTCTCTGGTCACCTGTGGAGGCTGACCAGGGAGTCACCTGACTGAGGAACTGGAATTTTATAAGAGGCAGAAACTGCTCCATTTGTGCACTCTTTTTGGACAATTTTCACCAGCTTGAGATGTGGGAAGCTTCTGCAGGAGCTGGATGAGGCAAAGGAGATGGGGGGACCCTGCCTACATGAACACTGATGGTCCTTCAAGGATTCCCAAGGGAAGGATGGGCTAGCATGAAGGGCAATGCTTGTAAGGTTTATTAATTTTGTATGGATCAGTGCATTTTTGTGTGACTAAGTAAAGAGTAATAATGGGTTAGACTCTAGGCTCAGTTTCTCTGTGTTAAGTACTATACTTACCTCATGCTTCCTGAGAGAGTTAAACTGTAACCCAGAAGGCTCATAGCTTGAGTGGGATTCTGGGAGAGAGTCTGTCTATGCTGCTTGGATATATTGGTGGTCAGCACTGGACCTGAGGGCCTAAGCAGGTGGGCTGAGAGGCTCACTTATGTGAAAGGGTAACAGATAAGGAGCTCCCCATAAACATCTGCAAAGATACCTGATTATCCACCTTCAAATCCCTCCTCAAAACTCCCCTTTGCCATGATGCGTGCAAAAAACCTTGACAATGGTTAGGCTGTTGGTATACGTGAGCACTGCCTACCACGGTGACTTCTTGTTTTCCCCCTTCTGTCTGTATCCATCTGTTATCTTGTCTTGTGTTTAGATTATAAACTCCTTGGGCTGGGGTCTGTTCTGTGTTTGTACTTTACCTAGTGTACTTGGTCAATGACTAGTATACCTAGTATACCTGGTCCATGACTAGGTCCCCTAGGTACTATGGTAATAGTTTTTGTTGTTATGTTTTTGAAAAACCCAGTCAATGGCTAGCTCTTGGACAAAGAAATGAGTTTCCAAAAGTGTAATTTTTCTAAGATCCCTTGACAAATAAGGGATTGTTAGCAAAGGAACCTTTGTTCTCTGGTAACTCAGAAGCACTGATGGAGCAGAACTGTAAGTGGAAAAAAGTTGGGCACCTTCCACTCCAGTGACATACTTAGAGAAGAGAGGAAGTGGAGTCGTGTGCCTTGCTCAGTTCCTGCCCCACTTTCCTACAAATTCCCCCCCCCCACATCCCTCAATAATTCCTCCCTATAGATGCTCCACCAGGTCAAAGGAGGGGGCTCAGTGATTCCCCTTCCCTTCACTGCTCCCTGTTCAAAGGAAGGAACTCAGAACTCCTCTCCCTCCCCATGCTGTCTCCAGGCTCATGCTTTCCCTTGATGCTGCTGCTTCTATGGCAAAAGGGAAGGGCAGAGGAGACTGTGAAGAGAAAAAGAGGAGGTCAGAGGTGTGCAGTGAGAGGTGTAGGGGGGCTTCAGCTCAGCTCCCAACATCCATACCCTCCATTTCTTTCCCTCCTACAAAACATGGTTCCACTGACCCCATGTCAATCCCTGCACACTGTTCCTGAATCCTCTGCCCAGCTCCTCAACCTGTGGGGCTGCTGCCAAAGTCTGCCCTTCTGGGGAAAGGAGAGGTAGCATGGGAGGAGCAGACTGTACTGGATAGGCAGAGAGAGAGGAGGCAAGGTGATGATGCAGGAGTAGTGAAGACACTGACATGCATCCAGTGTTTTCTGGGGCTGGTTTAATCATTGCCAAGGATCCAGTGGCAGGGGGCAGCTGGGGCTGTAGAATATAAGGATGCTGAGAAATTATTGTTTAAAATACAAGAAAATTGGCTGCCCCCAAACTTTATGAATGCAAAGTTTAGTTTGGCTGGTGGTGCCTCATGCTCTTTCAGAATGTCTAGTTCAGCTACACTCAAACCTCTGAAAACCAGGAAGTGAAGAACTGAGATAATAGAAACTTAAACCTCTGAAAACCAGCAAATGTGCCAATAACACATATACTAGCACTCTACCTTTACAGATGCTACAGAACACTCTGGGAACCGAACACAGGAGCACCAAAGGACTAAGTCTAAGCACTTCTCTTTGCTATGGCAAAACTCAGGCTTAGATCAGGCATAGTGCACAGGAGCTGCCTACACCTGGCCTATACTCAAACACTGCACCTACTCCACACATGCCACCCCAGACTTGCAAAATATTACCACCACTTCATCCTTCCCTGAGGATTCCTTCTGAGAAATTGCCTTCACTTTAGTCCTCACTAAGCCCTGGAGACCATTGCCATCTCTTCCGCTAGACTGCTGACAATGCCCAAGGCAAGCAGACACTCTTATGCACCTCCACTGAGACAACCTACAGAATTCAGTGCCGAAATGAGGCATACTTGATCCCACAAGTTACACATGTGCTTCTCCTCAATCGCAATGACAGCTCTGCTAACCCACCCCAACTGATCCCTCCACCTTTAGCACAGGTACACCTACCACAGTGAAGGCAGCATGCAGATAAATGCTGAAATTCAAATTCAAATTGGAACACAATACCAACATTCACACCATCTCATAATCCTCTTCATGTCTACTTATTATGGCACCACCCTTACTGAACTATTCCCAGTAGCTATTGACAGTGCCGGGAGCACAGTTCAGGTAACATTGCCAAAGTGGGGTATGCTTTAACTTTGTGTTTCCTAGTTTTCAGAGGTTTGAGTGTAGCTGAATCTGACATTCTGCAGGGGCCTAGGGTCTGGCAATCATAACTGCGTTAGCAAAGTTTTGGGACAGTTAATCTGGAGTAACACGAGTGACCTCAATGAATGATTCACACCTGTGTCAGATGGGAATCAGACCTACTGGTCTCATTGGAGTTACTCTGTTGCCAATGAGATAAGAATCTTTCATATCAGGAGAGTGAGGAGCTGATGTCAGATATCGTAGGAACAGTCTCTGGCACACTCACCACTGCTGAATACCACCTTACTCTGAGTAACCACAAGGGACTGAAATTTTGCCCAAGTGGACTACTCGTGTAGTAAAGGTACTACTCAAGATAGGTAATGGTGGCAGATTCTGGCCCTAGAGAGGACACAATAGACAAACTGCAAAATCTTGTATCCTGTTTCCCCAGCAGTACTGTGGAAACGAACAAGGCAGGAGTTAATGTATACGGTACATTTCACAATACTACTTTATAAAGTGCTTGCTCTGCCTCTTGCAGAAATTCAAAGCTTATATTGATTCTCAATTTAAAGGTATGGATATTACAATAAAATATTTTAAAATCCTCGTTCAAAACCGTTTATACTTTAAAGTAAGCCTATTTATTTAAAAACATGGCATAATTACCATAATTTTGATATTATAACAATGTTAGAAGCCAAGTCTTCATATCAAACCATAAAATATTTTTATTGAACATTTTATCTAGTGAAGTACTAACCTGCCATGCTGAAAATTATTGTTCCTGCTGAGATTAAAGTGGTGCTAAAATGCAAACCAGTGCTAGTTTTGGTTTGTAATAAAACAGCCATGAAAAGACCATTTTTCATTCTTTGGTGGAGCACTGGTAAAAGTGTCAGTGAATGTAATAGAGAACCTATTTAATTTTTGCTTTAATCAATTTATACTTTGTTTTAAATATTCCATTATCTTCATTAACTTTTGAATGAACGCATTGATATAGATAAAAACACTGATAAAATGTGGAATATATTGGCTTTTTACCATTAAAGAAGAAATCTCTATGGGAATTTCTACAGCATTCATCCGTGTAGTATTTAGATACCTTACAAATATTAATGTGCAGTATTAAGGCTCACAAACACACCTGTGCATGAAGGAAGTGTTACTCACATTCTAGGGCCTGATCCAAAGCACACTGATTTTGGTTACTCATTCAGCCAGCTTTGGATCAGACTCTTCCTAAGGAACAGAGAAGTTAAATGATTTACCTAGGGGCACACAGGAAGTCTTCAGCAGAACCAGGAATAGAACCAAGTTCTCCTGATTCCCAGGCCTGTAATCACAAGTTAATTCATTCTCCCTCATGAAGAAACCCATTATTTTAAAAGTCCTTGGGTGAAATCCTGCCCCATTGTAGTCAATGGAGTTTTGTCCTTGCTTTCAGTGGGGCCAGGATTTCACCCCTGGTTTTTAATACATCTAAAATAGGGAGAATAGACACGTTAACAACCCAAATTGATAGATAAAAACATTAAGTAAAAATTTAGAGAAAACAAAATGGTGAGTAATGAAAATGGAGAAAATGTCTGCTGGGTCAAAATGCATGAAAATGTTGGGTTTTTTTGAAATATCACAAACCTAATTTTCTCCAGCTGAATCCAATCTGCAGAGTTATTCTTGGTATAGGACACAATGATGCTGGGATCTGTGTAACTAAAGCGACATGAACCTGACCCTGTGAAGAGCAATAAAATTAAATGTGTTATAACACAACGGAGCGATACATTATCCTTCAATAACAGCAGCTTCTGACTAAGCCCTTGTCACCATTATCACTTTTCCATATTTTAAATTCTTTGATTGATGAAAAAATTTCTTGTGATCTGTGGCTGAAAATAATGCATGCTTCGAGTCAGAAATAATGCAGAAGTGATAAAGCACAACACTGCAGTTTAATCTGCTGTAAATTTCCCATGGGAACCCAAAATAAATTACCAAACAGCCCCCTTGCAAAAAAAAGTGCATGTGTTGTTTTGTTGAAACAAAACCTAAATATTAGAGACTAATCCACGCATCACTTTTTAAGGGGGAATATTAAAAGACTACTTTAGACCCAAAGAATAATACATGAAACAAAATATACTAAATGTTGGAAAAATATATGCAAAATTCCTTGAGTTCTCTAAGAGGGAATGTACTGTAACAACTATAAAGAATAAAAATGCTGCAGAATGTCAAGAAAAATTAAAAACCGACCCTAAAAGCAACTTTTTAGTATTGTTATATTAAAAAGAGATTTTAAGTCTATACAAGGAAAATTAAAATGAGAAATCATAGTGTAAGCTCACTAAAGCCTACAAATAACAAACTTTTGTTACTGATCTGGGAATCAGAAAGTATTTTACTTTAAAAATATGAATTAATTAAGTCCTATGATACTCCTGCAAGGTAGGTTAATATATTTATTTATTTATGATTTCTCAATGGGCATCTCTAGGAGCTGACACAAAAATAAATATAACCATTTGTTACAGGACAATGAAAATAACAAAAACCAAACCCAACAATTCAACCAACATAATGCAATAAACATCCAGCCAGGTAATCAAATTCAATAAAAACATGTTACCTTCTCCAGAACAGAATTATGATGTACAACTTAACTATCTACAATCTTCCCCCACCCTCACCCCACCAAAAAAAACCACCCCCAAAAAACCCAATCAGATGAATCTTGCTGTGTGCTCTAGAGGCCAAAGTTTTGGCTATTTTATACCAACAATGAAGAGTAAGTTACAAAAGGGGAGGACCACCTCCTATAAAAAAAGCTTCAGACATCAGCTCCCTCCATTTTAAAGAAAAGGGACTCCCTGTTGAGTGCTTCCTCTGATCACAGCTGCCACAGACTCACATAAAGACAGACATAATAGGTAGGTAGGAAGATTCCAAACTACTTAGGGATTGTTAGGTAAGCATGTAGGTAATAATGTACAGATCAGTAAATTGCTGCATAGAGAATGCCAACATTTTCAGACATGGCTGCCTAACACTAAGACACCTGAAACTATATTTAGGCACCTAAATAAATGGCCTGATTTCAGAAGGTACCAAGTACTCTCATTCAAATAAACAGTAACTCAGGACACAAATTTACTTTCTTTAAAATTCAGTGGTAGAACTGGGAACATAGAATCCAAAGTATCTTGATTTTCAAATCTGTACTATATCTTAAGACCTAGACCACACTCCATTCCAGAAGGGAAGTCAGAGGGTGAAGTCCTAGCTCCACAGAAGTCAATGGGAATTTTGCCATCAACATCCAGGGCGCCAGGATTTCTCCCAGACTCGTTTGAGTCTCTTTGAAATTATCCAGTATATTTCTTTCTCATACCAATATTTTTTTTAAAAAAATTGTTAAATCATTACTATGAAAACCATAATAAAGTTTTAAACTACTGCAACTATGTTGAACATGTTCAGCCAGCTTGGTATGAGTACTACTGCAACAAGGCTCAAAATAATGAATGTTGGAAAGCCAAGTTGCCAACCTTGTACTCCAAAATGACTAGAAAGCAATTGTCTGTTATTTATTTTGACTGACATGGCAATTTTCCCCTACTGTTTTAAAAACAAATGAAGTAAAAAAATGTTTAATTTGTACCCATCTGCTGGGCTGGTCTGCTTTACTGAATGGGCATCTGTTGTTGGCTCTTACGTTTGTAGCACTTAGGGGTTCCAAACTTTAATCATACTCATTTATTTCATTTCAGAGGAATTCAGTTCAAAACCAATGAACTTCAACTAGTTGATAATCACCAAAGCTGGCAAGAGGCTGACAGGGCAAACAGGAATGTTACTGAGTTTGATGTGGTAGAAAAAGGAAGAAGTGCATACATGATAAAAATATCCAGTAGGATAGACCTAAGGAAATGATCTTTGTGTAATTTCAACTATTGTTAAAGTCTGCTTTATGTGTTGGACTGTAAAAAAAACAAAACAAAGGAAACTATGCTGCTGAAAAAAATGCAAGTGGAAAAGATTCTATTTCATAAATATAAAGCAAAGCGGAAAGGGTCACTGTAGGAAATGTAGATTGTCTAACAGTTCTGTAAAAATGAAAAATGTTACCTGAGAAACCTGCATATCTCATGTAACTGTTTGATGATATTCAAAAATAACAAACAAATTACTTAATTCCTGAAAGAAATGGAAACACTGGGAAGGGTCTGTGCAAGGCAGATAAGGTGCTTCACTTTTGTTATTGTATAAAAAGAGCCATAGAGGAGGGGTGATAAGGGAAAGAGAGAGGTTTTTCGGTTCTAATAAACAGGACAGGACAAATTAAGATTGGGAAAGTCACCAAGACCAGCTTCACAGATAAGTAAATAAGCCCAACACAGATTGAAAATTACCCTTAAGAGTTTTAAAATAGCTTTTTAAAAATTTGCCTTGGGTTATTAAAAAAACAACAAATTTCTGATATCAGGTTTGGTTTTAAGAAGGTCACTGCTTTGTTTTATGTACTCTTTTTTTTATTTGGCCTTAAAACCATTCCCCAGTCTTGCAAATATGTTTCATAAATTATTATTGATTGAGACGGAAGTAGCTCATTCTACAAAAATATTTAAGATTATAATATTAAAGTGATCACAGGTAGTGGATGGCAGCCAAACAGTTTCCATTAAAAACCTCGTTTTCACACACACACACACACACACTTTGAAATGCTCATTTTTGGACTGCAAAGAAGGGCTGCTCTAAGCTGACCCCAGCTGCAATGGCTACCAAGGGCCGCTTCTGAGAGCTGGAGGTCAGGGAAGTGCAGCCATATTCCAAGCAGGCTTCCTTTCCTTTGAGCATGCCTTCAACATACCTCCTGCACTGCAAGTAGGGACAGAGCCAGCACTGATCCAGCTATCTTAGCACTATGCCTCTTAAATCAGGGGAATCCCCAGGTAGCTATTTAGCCTCCAAGCAACTTTGTGTACTAGAGGAGCACAAAAACAAGTGGGGGTTGGAGAGGATCTGATCCATTGGCTTCAAGGGAGTATTTAAATTCTTTCTTCCATGGATTATTTGTGAGAGGAATTGTAATATCTCAAGGACCTGGATATAGAAATTAGGGTATAGACTTGCAGGTATTCATCATCTAAGACTTTGCACAGCAGAGATTATGTATTCAATTAAATTAGGATATCCTTTGTTTCTTCTAATTGATTCTTCCCCAACTGTGGAGTGTTTCCGTTTGTAACAGTGTCCAGGAAATATCTGAACATATAGGTACATACAGAAAACCTGAGAAGGTACATTAAATTTAATTTTGAGCTGTTCAAAGTTCAGCAATCATAGAATCTTAGAAATATAGAGCTGTAAAGGTCCTTTGAGAAGTCATTAAGTCCAGCATGATGCACTGAGGCAAATCAAGTATAACTGGACCATCCCTGACAGGTGTTTGTCTAATCTATTCTGAAAAACCTCCAATGACAGGGATTCCACTACGTCACTTGGAAGTCCATTCCAGTACAGAACTATCCATGTATTTAGCAAGCTATGCCCTTGAAAAAGTCTTCTGTGGTGCACCACTCAATCCATTTGCATTCTATCTTTTAGATTAGTATCTTCCTGTCCTAGAGGAAAACCTGGTAGCCTGCATATCCAGGAGGCAATGAAAATGTTGGCACTACCTCGACTGCCCAGTTGCCTTATTTGTAGACTGATCCTTAGGAGAGGGTGTTGTTTGATCTCCTGGGGGAACAAAATAGCAACGCGTTCTCCCTAAATCAGACTGGAAAGAATGCTCTCTCTCCCTTTTTTCAATCTACTTCTATGTTTTGTCACGTGGGGCTGTTTTTGGGGGTTTTGTAAAATGTAACCAGTACCAAACATATCAAACTAGAACTATCCAGTTATAGAGTTTCCAACTAGGGGTGGGGGAAGTTAAATACCACCCTTGGTCTTTGTGTCTGGAGCTTTAATAAATGTGATTTTGGTTTCTTCTAATGCCATATTAAATTGCTGTGGATAAAGTATGGGGAGGACTGGAAGGAAGTACAGCACTCAGTGAAGAATGTTAATTGTTATCAACATGATTCAGTCAAACACAAATGATGGTAAGATATGCCAATTTTGAAGTTCTTAAGAAGTTGCAGATTTATCGTTGTTAATTTAGTGAAACTTTGTGAGATTTTCACCTACAGCTATTTGAATCCCTCAGGGGATAACTGGCAGGGAAAAATAATTAACGCTATTGCCTTGGAGTGTGTCAAATTTATACAAAAAACAGATACAGTGCTGTTGGCCTCTAAGACTTCTTCACAGCATTGATTGGAAGCTTGTGTTTCACAGAGATAAAGCAAGATGTCAACTGTGAGATCAATTTTTTGTGCTTTGTCATGGATTGTGGTGCCTTGAACTTCTAGAGAATCTCTGGATAGCCACTTGCAAGTGGCTCAATGGATAGAGCAAACAGAAGAGGTATCTTGTGCTGGTCTTCAAGAAAAAAATTTCTAATGGGGTGCTGTTCAAATAAAGGAATGCACATGGAAAATTGTAGAGCAGTTTGATGGTTAAAAATTGATGTCTGAAAAATAAGTGAGGCTCCAAAAGAACCCTTCACGTGCCTTCTCTGTATCTAATGCTAGCCTGCTTTTATTCATCCGGTTAATGTGATGAATGATGATTAATGTATTATGGTTTGTGGCTTTCCATGGAATAAGGCCAGATTGGGTAGAGTGAATTAGTATTGGTCAGAATAATAATAGCTAGTTTGGTAATACTTCTGCTTGTTTTTATTCTCCAAATTGATGAATGATATTGGCTGTTATGACATACAAACTTCGGATTTTTACCTTTTTTCAGATGTCTGGTTATGCTAGCTTTCGAGGGAGAAATAGGCAATTTTACTAGGTCATAAGACTGATGAAATATTGTGTATTGGGCACTAGAAACTCCTGGAAAAAAATTGTAGAATTCACTACTAAAGCTGTCCTGCTCTGGAGATTTTCCATATGAAAGGTCCCAACAGTATGTTAGCCTTTGCCTCTTATTATCTCTGCTTCAAGTTGTGATTTTTCTTTCTTAGTAATCTGCAAGAGTTTTGAGGTTGTTAAAAAAAAAACCCTATGAATTTATGTTGCTAGGAGGAGTTGCTGAGCAGGGAAAAAAGGTTTTGTAGAACATAAAAATGTGCCTTCCATTGCTTTGTTATAACTTCTTTTATTGTCCTTGCTTACAGCTGTAGGTATAAGGATACATATCTTAAACACATGCCTGGCTTTATGTTTTTGGGCATATGAGAGACGTACTTGTGCTCTCAGTGTGATAATGTGGTCAAATTGCAACTGACCTCTTAAACTGAAGCTTTTGCTTCTTAGGAAGCACCAATTGTCAGGTTTCAGAGTAGCAGCCCGGTTAGTCTGTATCCACAAAAAGAAAAGAAGCACTTGTGGCACCCCAGAGACCAACAAATAAATTTGTTAGTCTCTAAGGTGCCACAAGTACTCCCCCTCTTTTTGAAGAACATCTGAGGAACAGTGGGGGGGGGGGAATAAACATGGGGAAATAGTTTTACTTTGTGTAATGATCCACTCCCAGTCTTTATTCAAGCCTAAGTTAATTGTATCCAGTTTGCAAATTAATTCCAATTCAGCAGTCTCTCGTTGAAGTCTGTTTTTGAAGTTTTTTTGTTGAAGAATTGCCACTTTTAGGTCTGTAATCGAGTGACCAAAGAGATTGAAGTGTTCTCCGACTGGTTTTTGAATGTTATAATTCTTGACGTCTGATTTGTGTCCATTTATTCTTTTATGTAGAGACTGTCCAGTTTGACCAATGTACATGGCAGAGGGACATTGCTGGCACATGATGGCATATATCACATTGGTGGATGCGCAGGTGAACAAGCCTCTGATAGTGTGGCTGATGTGATTAGACCCTATGATGGTGTCCCCTGAATAGATATGTGGACACAGTTGACAATGGGCTTTGTTGCAAGGATAGGTTCCTGGGTTAGTGGTTCTGTTGTGTGGTGTGTGGTTGCTGGTGAGTATTTGCTTCAGGTTTGGGGGCTGTCTGTAAGCAAGGACTGGCCTGTCTCCCAAGATCTGTGAGAGTGATGGGTCGTCCTTCAGGATAGGTTGTAGATCTTTGATGATGTGTTGGAGAGGTTTTAGTTGGGGGCTGAAGGTGATGGCTAGTGGCATTCTGTTATTTTCTTTGTTGGGTGAATTCTGGGTACTCTTCTGGCTCTGTTAATCTGTTTCTTCACTTCAGCAGGTGGGTATTGTAGTTGTAAGAATGTTTGATAGAGATCTTGTAGGTGTTTGTCTCTGTCTGAGGGGTTGGAGTAAATGTGGTTGTATCGTAGAGCTTGGCTGTAGACAATGCATCGTGTGGTGTGGTCTGGATGAAAGCTGGAGGCATGTAGGTAGGAACAGCGGTCAGTAGGTTTCCAGTATAGGGTGGTGTTTATGTGACCATTGCTTATTAGCACCGTAGTGTCCAGGAAGTGGATCTCTTGTGTGGACTGGACCAGGCTGAGGTTGATGGTGGGATGGAATTGTTGAAATCATGGTGGAATTCCTCAAGGGCTTCTTTTCCATGGGTCCAGATGATGAAGATGTCATCAATGTTGCGCAAGTAGAATAGGGGCATAGGGGACGAGAGCTGAGGAAACGTTTTTCTAAGTCAGCCATAAAAATGTTAGCATACTGTGGGGCCATGCGGGTACCCATAGCAGTGCCGCTGCTTTGAAGGTATACATTGTCCCCAAATGTGAAATAGTTATGGGTGAGGACAAAGTCACAAAGTTCAGCCACCAGGTTTGCCATGACATTATCAGGGATACTGTTCCTGACGGATTGTAGTCCATCTTTGTGTGGAATGTTGGTGTAGAGGGCGTCTACATCCATAGTGGCCAGGATGGTGTTTTCTGGAAGATCACCGATGGATTGCAGTTTCCTCAGGAAGTCAGTGGTGTCTCGAAGATAGCTGGGAGTGAGGTAGCATAGGACCCGAGGAGGGAGTCTACATAGCCAGGCAATCCTGCTGTCAGGGTACCAATGCCTGAGATGATGGGGCGTCCAGGATTTCCAGGTTTATGGATCTTGGGTAGCAGATAGAATACCCTAGGTCGGGGTTCCAGGGGTGTGTCTGTGCGGATTTGTACTTATGCTTTTTCAGGGAGTTTCTTGAGCAAATGGTGTAGTTTCTTTTGGTAACCCTCAGTGGGATCAGTGGGTAATGGCTTGTAGAAAGTGGTGTTGGAGAGCTGCCTAGTGGCCTCTTGTTCATATTCCGACCTATTCATGATGATGACAGCACCTCCTTTGTCAGCCTTTTTGATTATGATGTCAGAGTTGTTTCTGAGGCTGTGGATGGCATTGTGTTCTGCCCGGCTGAGGTTATGGGGCAAGTGATGCTGCTTTTCCACAATTTCAGCCTGTGCATGTCGGCGGACGCACTCTATGTAGAAGTCCAGTCTGTTGTTTTGACCTTCAGGAGGAGTCCACCCAGAATCCTTCTTTTTGTAGTCTTGGTAGGAAGGTCTCTGTGGGTTAGTATGTTGTTCAGAGGTGTATTGGAAATATTCCTTGAGTCGGAGACATCGAAAATAGGATTCTAGGTCACCACAGAACTGTATCATGTTCGTGGGGGTGGAGGGGCAGAAGGAGAGGCCCTGAGATAGGAGAGATTCTTCTGCTGGGCTAAGAGTATAGTTGGATAGATTAACAATATTGCTGGGTGGGTTAAGGGAACCACTGCTGTGGCCCCTTGTGGCATGTAGTAGTTTAGATAGTTTAGTGTCCTTTTTCTTTTGTAGAGAAGCAAAGTGTGTGTTGTAAATGGCTTGTTTAGTTTTTGTAAAGTCCAGCCACGAGGAAGTTTGTGTGGAAGGTTGGTTTTTGATGAGAGTATCCAGTTTTGAGAGCTCATTCTTAATCTTTCCCTGTTTGCTGTAGAGGATGTTGATCAAGTGGTTCCGCAGTTTCTTTGAGAGCGTGTGGCACAAGCTGTCACCGTAGTCTGTGTGGTATGTAGATTGTAATGGATTTTTTACCTTCAGTCCTTTTGGTATGATGTCCATCTGTTTGCATTTGGAAAGGAAGATGATGTCTGTCTGTAACTGTACGAGTTATTTCATGAAGTTGATAGATTTCCACTCCATATGGCTAAATTCAGTGCCTTGCATAATGACAGGTTTCAGAGTAGCAGCCGTGTTAGTCTGTATCCACAAAAAGAAAAGGAGGACTTGTGGCACCTTAGAGACTAACAAATTTATTTGAGCATATGCTTTCGTGAGCTACAGCTCACTTCATCGGATGCATTCAGTGGAAAATACAGTGGGGAGATTTATATACATAGAGAACATGAAGGAAATACTCACCAGCAACCACACACCACACAACAGAATCACTAACCCAGGAACCTATCCTTGCAACAAAGCCCATTGCCAACTGTGTCCACATATCTATTCAGGGGACCATCATAGGGCCTAATCACATCAGCCACACTATCAGAGGCTTGTTCACCTGCACATCTACCAATGTGATATATGCCATCATGTGCCAGCAATGCCCCTCTACCATGTACATTGGTCAAACTGGACAATCTCTACATAAAAGAATAAATGGACACAAATCAGACGTCAAGAATTATAACATTCAAAAACCAGTCGGAGAACACTTCAGTCTCTTTGGTCACTCGATTACAGACCTAAAAGTGGCAATTCTTCAACAAAAAACTTCAAAAACAGACTCCAACGAGAGACTGCTGAATTGGAATTAATTTGCAAACTGGATACAATTAACTTAGGCTTGAATAGAGACTGGGAGTGGATGGGTCATTACACAAAGTAAAACTATTTCCCCATGTTTATTCCCCCCCACCCCATATAAAGCACTTATAACTCTGCCAAATCAAAAATTATTTTTATCAGCCTACTGAAAGGCAACTCTGCCAAATTTCAGTTTTCTCCCACATCCTGCTGAGGTGCTAGAACTGTACAAAAGAAAAAAAATGGCAACATTTTTTTATATTGGCAAAAGTGGGGGTTTTTTACTTTGTTTTTTTTAAAATAGCTTAACTGTTTTTTCCTCTCAGTTTTTTTTTTTTAAAGATTCACTCTTAGGCTGAAAATAAATGAGCAAAATTTCATCCCCAAACATAAATATTTGACAAAGCATGTGAAATGGCCCTTTGGAATGGAAACACTTGTGCAGGTTTTACAATAGGTGTCACTGTGTGCTTCACATATGCTAAAGGTTGGGGCTATCCTGGTGGTCTAATGAGAATGAAACACAATGTCATGTGTGGGATCCACATTTGGGCAATGAGCTTTCTTCTGAGTCCTGTTTCTGGATTGAATGGAAAAGGTTTACTTACTATAACACATTTTTATACTGCAGTTTTCTATAGTATTCCTTTGTAAAATCTACAACACAGTATTCAGAAGTGGAAACTTGTTTTTTAAGTTATATTGACCAAAGCAGTTATGGTCTAATAAAAATGGACAATTTCAATCATACAAAAGTGTTATCTTAATATAATGCAGCAAGCGGGATTAAGTTTAAAATCTGCCTTAATCCAGCATTTATTATTTCAAACAACTAATTCCATAATGGCATTTGCTTCTGTTTCCAGACTATCCATTTTACCACAAGGAAACGACTCAGACTCAGTGCCCTAAAACAGAATGCTAGGATTTGTCCCTCTCTGTTTTTTCTGCTTCTTCTCCTTTTGCTAAATCTCCAACAATTACAGTTTATTTCTCAAAAATGGCAGAGAAATACTGGTGTAAAAGTAATAAATATGATATTTGGAATAACCAGTAAGCCATACAAATAATTTATTACAACTCCATGAAAATGTCTTTCAAATAAAGCATTATCTTTTAACCCTGGTATCTTTTAACTCTAGGTATTTGAGCAAGCTTCCCTTGTATAATTCAATAAAATCAATAAACAACATCTAACATTTCCATTTATGTTATGTGAAGTGTGTCAGATGATATTATCCATCTTATCTTTCACATTAGATGTAATTTACAACCTATATATTTCCACTAAGGACTTTTCTGGCAAAAAGGTGAATTTTCCCAAATTCCCTTCGGCAGAGGTCTGTTTTTCATTTTAGCTACAGTGAACATTTTATAGTGGCTGTTTGGCAACATATCTGAAACAAATTGCTTGTCTGAGTCCAGTTGCATATGGATGTGTCCAATGTCCACATAAAACCACCATAATTGTCATCCTTTGTTCACTGTCTAAAACGTGAACAAAACCAAATGGAGAGAGAGAGAGAGACTGAATAATCTAAGCACCGAGGGCAGCTCCTCCAGGTCAAAGCTAGACAGTGTGTGGATGTTAGCCCTCCTAATAACTGGTCTGTCCATGACTAGTAGATAAATAGATAATTTCAGTGTAGTACAGTCAATATGACATCTGTCACCAGAATTGTATTACACAAACAAACAATAAAGAATAACCACAAAAAAATCTACAAAGTGGTACAAATAAGGGCCAAATTCACTTATCAGAGTCCAACTGGTTGAGCTAGATGCTATGGGGATGCACAGAATGGGAAAGAGGAGGAATCCTTTTCCTACACAGCTGCTCCATGGAACCATTCTAGATGCTACTCCTTCTTAGTGGCTGGAGAAATTTTTACAGCCCCCAGGTCATCCTTTCCTCTAAAGAAATACATGGAGCAAGTTCTTTCAGCAGAGTTGAATGGAAAAGCTAATTATTACAGCAGCACTGATGATTCAACAAGATGAAATGGTTACTTCCTGTAACTGTTGTTCTTTGAGATGTGATGCAGATGTTTATTCCACTTAGATGTGTGTGTGTCCAGTGTGCTGAAGCCAGAGAATTTTGCCTAGCAGTACCTGTAAGAGGGGCGACGCTCACGCCTTGTGGTGGTAGCCCCTCCCCTGGTTACATCAGGTGGCACCGTCCCGACCCCACTCAGTTCCTGCGCACCAAATGCCCCTGAGATGAGACTCTTATGCAGAGGGGACGGAGGGTGGGTCATGGAATACACATCTGCATCACATCTGAGAGAACCACAGTTACAGGAAGTAACTATTTCTTCTTCTTTGAGTAGATGCAGATGTGTATTCCACTTAGGTGACTCATAAGCAGTACCCCTCCCAGGAGGCAGGGCTCAGAACAAGGACTGCAGGACCGCCCTTCCAAAACTTGCATCCATCCTGGAAGACGTGGTGATGGCTCATAAATGGTTCATAAATACACATATGGATGACCAAGAAGCAGTCCTGCAAATGTCCAACATGGAAATATCACTGTGGAATGCTATTGACATTGCTTTTGCTCTCATCAAATGAGCTTGCATTCGCTAAGGGGGTGTAGTTAGTTATTCGCTAAGGGGGCATAGCTAAGCTATATCATATGCAGTCGTAATACAGGATGTTATCCATTTAGAGATAGTCTGTCAAGAGACCACGTGCCCCTTCATGTGATCTGCATATGACACAAACAGGCTAGGTGACACATGAAACAGTTTAGTCCTATCCAGATAGAAGGCTAATGTATGGAGACGGTGTTCTTACAGAGACCAGCTTATGAAAGAAAATGGGTAAGTATACTTCCTGGTTCAAATAAAACTGAGAGAGCACTTTAGACCAAAAATTTGGGTATGGTCGTGAAGTCACCTTGTCTTTGGAGACCTGTGTGTAAGGATGCTTTGCCATCAGAATCTGCAACTCACACACTCTCCTTGCGGATGTAATCGCTAGGAACACACTATTCTGACACAAGAGCGGAAAGGGACAAGATACTAGGGCTTGAATGGAGGACCCATCAGCACTGCTAGGACTGTGTTATGGTCCCACAGAGGAACTGGCTCTCAGACTGGGGGATGTAGGCAAAGAAGCCTTTTTAAGAATCTTGCTACTATGGGATTGGAGAAGACTGATCTTCCTTGGATGGGGGGATGAAATGCCGATCTCACTGCTAGATATACTTTCAGTGAACTAGGCACAAGTGCCGACATACAAGAAGGTCAGAGAACCAGTACTGCCTCGGCCAGACCAGGCAATGAGGATGAGCTTTGCCCGATCTGTCTTCAGTTTGAAGAGGACCTATGGAATGATTGGGATTGGGGGAGGATATAGAAGAGAGCCGCTTGCCAGCTGAGATAGAAGGCGTTGGACCTGGCACCCGGAATAAGGCCCCTGAAAGAGCAGAACAGATGACATTTCTGGCAAACATTCTCGAGGAGTGTCCAACAAGGACCAGTGGAGGAAGATGGAGCAATTTGTCCAAGGAGCAAAGAGTCAGATGGTAAACTCTCCTGAGCCACATTTGAGGGTGGACAAAGGCACCACCTTGCAAACTGAACCACCTGTGTGCAAGCAGAGATGTGGCCCAAGAGCCCCAGGCACATCTGAATTGTTGTGGAAGGCTGAGACTGCAGACTGAGGAAAAGGTGGCAAATCACCTGAAAATGGTTAGTCAACTAAAAGGCTTGTAGAGTCTATTAGGGCCCCTAATGAACTCTATTTTTCTGAGTGGGAACCAAAGTAGACTTCCCAATGTTTAGGATAAAACACAGACGGTGAAGCAAGCACAGTGTAGTGTTGATGTGAGAAAGAGCTTCCCCTCTAAATCTGCCCCTCAGTTACCAGTGGTCCAGCTACGGCAAGATGTGGTTTCCTTTCTTTCTGAGATATGCCATGATGATGGCCATGCATTTGATAAAAACCCAAGGGGCAGAAAAGAGGCCGAAGGGAAGCACCGTATACTGGAAATGGAGCTCTGCCATGACATATCAAAGGAATTTTCTGTGGCTCTGCAAAATCACCACATGAATGTAGGTGTCCTAAAGGTCCAAGATAGCAAATCAGCTGTTCTGATTGCAAAGCTGTCTTAGCCACCAAGCAGCCTTTGGTGATGAACATCTGAAATTGCTCCCTCAATGCTTTGAACATAGCTGTCCAGTTGACAAAGTCATACTTGTGGGTGTTCTCCAGCAGGAACTCAGCATGAATACCCATATGCCACAACAGATCCTGGTATGCCTTGAAATCCTCTGGTATCAAAGGGGAGAAAGTGCCTGGTATTGTGGAATTGTTTGGGAATAAGGATGAGGCAGTTCAGTGTGACCGAGCAGGATCCTACTCCAGGGCTGACAGATCTGGGAGGAATCTGGAGGCTCCTCGAGGGGAATCATCACTGGTACCTGGATCTGTGATGGATCCACGGTCACTGCCACAGACCTGACCACCAATCTTGACTTTGAGTGGGATGGGGAGTGGGACCTTGATGACTGAGGAGTGTCCCATGGGGGCCACTGGTCTGGATAGGGCATTGGTAGCCAGTAAGCACCAGGCCACCAGCGAAACAAGCACCAAACCTGGTACCCATAGCGCTGCATGAACGGCTCTCACTCAGCTGATAGGGAGCAGGAAGAGGAAGATCCGGACTCAGACACCGAGGGGTCCAGGCCTTGAGGGATAGTGGTCTGCCCAGCCCGGAGGGTGCACCCAGCCAGTCCTACTTGTTGTGGCAAATTGCCGGCACTATTATGATGGGTCCTGTGCTTTCTCTTCTTGTGGGCGGGGGTTCAAGGCGCTGTTTCTCGCCCCTGATCTGGGGTATTAACTGTCCCACTAGTATCCCAGAAAAGGGCAGTGGCGAGGGAGGCACCCGGGCCCGCCCTCTACTCCGGGTCCCAGCCTAGGAGCCCTAGGGACAGCGGCAAACCACTTGAACTAGAGATTCCTTCCCCTGGGCTACTTTCCTCTCTGGCCCCTCAGCTTGTGGGGCTTCCTGCCCTCTCTCTGTTTGGGCCAGGTTTCTCCCAACCCCTTGTGTCTGTGGAGTCCCTCTGCTCTGCACAAGCCGGGTTTCCCTTTACCTAGCGTCTTGGTCTTCTGGCTCGCCACAGTTCTTCTCCAAACTCTCCTCTGCTTCCCTCCAAACTGCTCTCCTTCAAACTGCTCTCTGCTCCAACACCAAACCACTCTGCTTCAACTCCTCCAACTGCCCGATTGAAGCAGGGTTTTTTTATCAGGTGACTGACTTCAGGTGCTTTAATTGGCTTCAGGTGCGCTAATTAATCTATAGCAGCCTCTCTTCCCTCTACAGGGAATAAGGCTCTCATCATCCCGGGGCTTACATATCTCCCCTCTATCACCCTCCTGCTGCCCTCTGGCCATGCTGTATCACATTGTTCATAGCCCTGAATGACAAAGGGGCTGGCGCCAGAGGGGGAAACGGTACTGCTGGCACCGAGTATATCTCTTTCGTTTCTGGTGCCAGGAGTGGTGTTGACCCTGAAATCAGCATCGGTACCAAAGTAACCGAAAGTTCCAAAGTGGAAGTTGGTCACTGCTGCCATAGCAACATTGCAGTGCTGGCCATAGGGGTACCAAAGTACCCAGTGCCGAGGAGGTCCCCTGTGCACTGGCCCCATTTCCACTGAATATGGAAGGGAATCATTGGGGTGTGGTGCCGACAGACCCAACAGGTTCAGGATCCCAGCCAGCCAGTGTGGCTACAAAGGACACAGCCCTGGCAAAGTCCTGGACCAAGGGAGAGGTCAGGACAGGGAGGTCTGCTGCTGCCTGATATGCTGCTGGCGTGGAAGCAGCCAGTGCCGGGATCTCCTACGTTGGTACCAGACTCAACTGACACCCCAGGGCTAGAACTGGAGTCACTGGTACGGGGTCTCTGACATCCCTGCACAGTGCTGGAGAGCAGATGACAAGACCTGCCTCCATCCCGTGCATCAGCATTCATCACATGCTTATCCACACTTCCTCTGGGGGAAGAAGTTGAGACCCAACAGCCTTGGTCAGTCTTATACGATCTTTTCCTTGGTGCACTCAGTGGGGGATGACTCGTCTGTTTCTTCAGAGAGATGCCAGCACCGGGACACAAAGCAGGAGCACTCTCCATGCTGACCTTCGATCTGATGAGGGCCTCGGTGCTGAAGCAGGCCATGTGACCTGTTTGAGCAGGGGCTGCTTCTCACGAAGATCCCTCACCATTTGCGTCTGTTTCATGATGATCTGCAAATCGATCCTTGATGCGGGCTTCTAGACACAGAAAACACTGCATGCGGTGATCACTGTTTGGGATCGCCCTCCCAAATGACGGACAATGTTTAAATCCTGGTGAGGGCATCAGTAGGGAAACTTAAACAATAACTAACTAACACTAAGTCTGACTATATTAGCGGTACTAATTCATTATATACAATTAGAGAACAAAATCACTAGAGGAATGTGAGGTAAAAAACTATGCAGAGCTCTGATTCCAGCCACCAGCAGTAAGAAGGAGCTGAGGAGGGTGGCGGCATCTCCTATAGCCACAGGAGTGGTTATGGTCACAGGGTGCAAGGCAGCCCCCTACGGGAACTCCTAGGCAAAATTCTCCAGCTCCAGTGTGCTGGGTGTGCACACACCTAAGTAGAATCCATGGCTGCATCTACTTGAAAAAGAACATCCAACTTGTGTGTCTCTCTCTACGATCACATTTGTCCATTATGATCTCTCATGTACTGAAGTTAATAGAAGAGCCAAGTATAAAAACTGCATATAAGGCCCCATCCTTAGGGCGCATTTGAGGATTTTGTTAAAAAACCCCAAATCATTTGGATAGTGTAAATTTATGACAGTGCAAAAAAAGTTCCTATCACTTATATATAACAAGTTATGTTTTAAAATACAATTCTGCAGGACTCATGATGGTAATAAAACAAATTACCACTGAAAAAATGAAATAATAAATAAAATTCAAGTGAGTTGCCTGGCTTTACTACATATATTAGACAAGCTCAGTGCATTCTCTCCTGAGAAACGTCAGACAGATTCTTGGTATGCGGACTTGCTGAGCAAGAAGGGTCTTCACATTGACCCTATCGACCTTAATGGTTCAGGAAGAGTAAGAGAGACTATTAGGTCAATGATTCATTAACTCAACATCTCTGACCAGGGCACAACATGAAAGCCTTTTGGAGTCATTACAGTCTATCATGTCAAGGATCCACATACAAATTAATGATTCCTACCTACGTGCTAATCGAAGGCATATTAAAATTGTGCTCTACACATATTTATCCAGTAGACTGTGAAACAAACAAGCATTGTGGAAGATTAAATAAATGTACATAGCGTAATAGAGGAGATTTCATTACATGTTTATATATATATGTACACACACACCTTTTTCTTTTTAAAAAAATGTTTCTATAAAAATAAAAGCCATCAAGCTCAAAATAATTACATTACTATAATTAAGAAAAGTCAAGGGTCTTATAACCTTGAAAAAGTCAGGAAATTCAAGGTGAAGGCTGAGATGATTTTGTCTTGACTCATTTCATTAGAGAAAAGAAAAAGTCACAACAGTGGGAGGTAAAAATTGAGAATGATCCAAGTGCTGGCTTAATTTTTTTTGCAGTCACACTTTATATTAAGTATATTTAATATATATATAAATGTAAAGTGTGTTCTTTTACATTTTATTTTAATTCTGCATCCTGAAACTTTTTTGAGGGGAGAGGACATTCAGGTGAGTAGCAATAGGAAGAAAGCAGAGGGAGTTCCTAAGTGGGGAGGGGCCAGTGGCAGCTGAAAAAACAAGGAGCGGGGTCCTGTCCTTATGACAGTTCCAACAAAGTTTGATAGAAATTGATAACTTTTCTTTAGGATTTTTTTTTCAAGCAATCCTATTGAATATAATAGATAATTTTTTCCATGCCAGAGAATTATACAGAAAGGCTAAAATATCAGTAGAATAAATTTAATAAATAGAGAATGATAATAGACAGGGGTTTATAGAGTAATTTCTATAAAAACTATTACATTTCTGTAGAATACTACAGGTTTCATTGCTATTTAATCCCATAGGATTTTTCTATAAGGGTGATCATCTGAGGGACGTTTGGGCAGGGAAAGCTGGAACAACATAGGGAGCAACAGTAACATGTGATAAGGGCAGTTGAATGAGGTGGGATAGGGAGAAGCAGTAGAGAACCAAGAAGGCAGATAGGGAAAGAAGTAGCAGTAATAAAAAGGTCATTTTCCATCCTATGGTTAGAAACCAGGAGTTCCTGGCTCCAGACTAACATGCAGACACTACACCACACGTCTCTTATACAATCTGTGCCAATGGTTTTAACACCAGTGGCAAGGGCCAAAAAGCCTCAGGAGAACATTCCCAAAGGCATAAGTACCTAGTCACTATAAGAAACAGAAAAATATTAACAAGAACATTTAGAAGTACCATGAAAGGCAAAGTGTACTATAAAAAAAGTGTAGGTGGCAAAAGTTAATTGCATTTCCTTAGCTACCCAGACAGAACTTTCACAAGTGCTTCCATCCACATACCTAGACTCTTGTGGACATTAATAAGTATATAAATAAATAATTATATCTATTCAGATTGGTTTCATTTATTTATTTGAATTGAGTAATTTATATAATCCAAAAAAGAAAGAGAGCCAAGTAGGCTCAAATGAACATTTATATGTAAAAATTATAAAACTCAAACCAGGTATTAAACAATTACACTAAACACAATAAACTCTAACTGGATGAATGCATATTCAGTTCTACTGCACACTGCAAATTCAGTGGCCTCCATGTTTTAATTTTCATCTTCCTCTTCCTTGGCTACCTTATCCCTTCCTCAGTTTCTTTAAACTGTGTATTAAAGAAGTGGTGGACTTTTTCTGGAGTAGTAAAACATAAGCCCTTCCAATGCTCCCCACACTGCAGACATAGTTTTGCCTGGCAGATTTAAAAAACCTCAAGCCTCCTCTCCCAAGTTGTTGTTTCACTGATGCACCATTTCTCTTTCTATATATTTTTTTAGCAGGGCAAACAGCAACACAGCTGATAAGAACCAACAGGACTGTTTTAAAACAGCACCTCACAATGTAGGTTACATAGATCCAAATGAACATGAAAACAGATTATCTTTGTGATCATTTGCCATTAGTATTTATCAGAAATGTTGTATAGTAGGCAGAACAGGGAGCAGCGCAGAGGTTTCATTTGCAGGTGTTCATGCAATTTGTCTTTCTGGTTAAACTTTACATGAGTTTGCATCTTTTTAGTTTCACATTTATTTTTCTTTTGAATTAAATCAAAACAAATTTAACTCAGACAAAATGGCCATGCATCTATGGGAAACCATAGATCAGCCCAAGTGATTTAGGTTAGAACTGGGATAATGACAGAGGATCTGCTTAATCACAGCATAGAAACTCAAGATGAAACAAAATTATTATATTAGAATCCTGCCTTCAGGAAACATTTCCTATTTAGCCAGTATTTGGCCTGTTGGTTGCCTACAGTCATATTAGTCATAACAAATGTTCAAAAGTTTTGTATAAGCAAAAGTAAAGAAAGTGTAGTTTGTATTTTACAAGCTACCTACTCATCTTTAAAATAACTAGCTGTACAACAGATGATCCAGCATTAATAATAAGTTATGAGAGTAAGATTGGGTAATCGATTTTTTCAAAATAATATAATGTTTTTATGTTAACTATTTTCATATTGAGATTTACATGTAGTTGGTCAGTTCCAGTAGCATCCATCTCCAGTACAGAGTAGGGGGATGTGTGCATTTTTGGACTCACCACAGAGTTTTATGCTATTGCTTTATACTTGTCTCATGAACACCACAGAGAAAAAGGAAATTAAATAGTCTGCTCATGCTTAATGCACTGTTACAGGATGCAAAACACACATTCAGTAAAGCTTTGGAGTACACACTTTTCAAAAAGAACATACACACAGCAATCTGCAACCATCAGGAGTGAAGCAATGCCTGTCTACAAAACTCATGCCTCAGGGCTGCTCCACCTTGAGACTTTTCTCTCATCACTCCTCCTTCTTACAGCTATCTTACAGGCCTCTGTGTATGCTCAGTTCAGTCATCAGTCTATCATTAATATGAGTCACCTTCATCATATTGGCCTATGGGGATGGCGAATCATGTTCTGTGGAAGTTCAGAGATGTAGTTAAGGGGGAAGTCTGAGTTTGTGAGTGAGATGCAGAGAATACTTCAGCTAATGAATCATGCTAATGCTTTATGGCAGCTGGTTTTGGAAGCTCGTGTGTGATTCTCCATGGCCCCAAACTGTGGAATTAGAAATTCTGGTGTGAGAGAGCCCAAAGGTATTACTTTAAATATCTTAATTAAAAGCAATCCCACTGCACATTAAAGTAAATGTTAGAATTTGTCTTTCATGTATCAGGAACAGAAGCATTTGGTCTTAAAGAAATACAGTCAAGGATGATGAGGAAATCTGAAGTACATGCTTGGGCAGATAGTAGGCAAATGTAAACACCATCCTAACATTTAGATCAAAACCAATGCTAATGGTTCTGAACAGTTCAAACACAACTCAGCACAGCAGGCAAATCGTTCACATTTGAAAAGGCTGTAAACCCTGGGAGGATGTCACAGGGGCTGTATATCAATAAGTGCAAGTCTTTCTAAGTAACTCTTCAAAGTAATTATTCATGATCTCAATAAGAAAGTAGTACAAACCTTCAGCAGTTTGACACTGTTGCCTTTAAAAGAACCCATGGCTATTGAATATCTGGCACTTTAAGGACACTAGTTAGAAGCTCAGTTAATTAAAATGTCAGTGGGAAATTATCCTTCCTGTACACATGATTTAAGAAGCTTTGGGATTTATGATGAAATCTGGGCCATTTTGTGCTTAATTCATTTGTCATTATCTGTTTCTCCAACTCAAATTATTAAAACCCACCAGATTAACATCTGGTGGTTAGCAGTGGAAGAGGACTGGTTAAAAGACTACACTTAATTGTTGCTTAGGGGTTTGAATGTACACTGTAGTACTAATCTAATATAACAAGCTTTAGGATCCTTTTTACTCCTGGAGGAATTCTGTGGAACAAACAGCAATGGTTTCAAGTTGCAGTGGGGGAGGTCTAGGTTGGATATTAGGAAACACTATTTCACTAGGAGGTGGTGAAGCACTGGAATGTGTTACCTAGGGAGGTGGTGGAATCTTCATCCTTAGAGGTTTTTAAGGCCCGGCTTGAGAAAGCCATGGCTGGGATGTTTTAGTTGGTGTTGGTCCTGCTTTGAGCAGGGGATTGGATTAGATAACCTCCTGAGGTCTCTTCCAACCCTAATATTCTATGATTCTTCTGCACAATGCAAAATTTATGCTGAATTAATGTTCTGCGCAGAACTCCATGTTTTCCCCGCAAAATTGGGGCTGTAGAGCTGCTGGTGGCCATTAGGGAACCTGGACTCTGAGGATCTCAGATCGTCAGCTCGCAGCCAGAGTGTGCAGAGCCTCCAACCTTTGGTCCTCACACTCCTGAGGATGGGAGAGGACCCGGGAGACCAGGCTCTGGCAAAGGGTGAGAAAGAGCAGGGCCTCACTAAACCGCATCCCTCAGCAGAACAGTAAAGAAGCTGGAGGGAGTAAAGGCTCTGGGCTGGGGGGGGGAGGGGTGCAGGTATCTGAGCTGGGGAATGCGCCCCAGCTGGGCTCTGGGGGGAGAGGGTTGTGGGTGCCTGGGCTGTGGAGGGTCCCACCCAGTCTCCTTCAGAACTCCCCAACTGAAACTGGTTTGATGTGGGGGTTTCTTTAACTCTCTCTTCCAGAGGGAATCTTTTTTGTTGTTGTCTGTATTGTTATCATACTTGTTGACAAGTATTTTGAAATAAATTACCAAAATAATTGAAACTGGAGTGATTATATTGTGTTATTTTGACAAATAAAATATGAAGAATTTTGGAGAATTTTAAAATATTGTGTGCAGAATTTTAAATTTTTTGGTGCAGAATTCACCCAGAAGTACCTTTTGGATGAAAGATATTAAATAAACAGTAAGTAATTATAATTAATTCAGTAATCTGAGACCAAGATGTGGTATGATAGCCTACCCATTATAAATGTCTCTCTCCTCTTGAACTCTTTTGCATTTCTAATGTGAAAACCGCCAGGGCCAGTTAATCTTATTGAGCCCTCTAAGTAAAGTGCCTTCTTCTTTCTCTCCACCTACATCCCCCCAATTTATAAATTTCTCTTTACAGACTTTTCCCACCTGTATTATTATTTATTTCATAGTTCCCAACAGTATACTAGATGCTTCATTGTCCCTATCCCAAAAAGCATACAACGTAAAGCCTCGTTCCTGCAATTGATAGTGTGTGCTATGTTCATTTTTTTTTAAAAAGTAATTCTCCCAGATGAGTCTCTCAGTGGGGTTTTGATTAAACTATGGAAACTTCTCATGGCAATAATAAAAATCAGTTGGAGAAGAAAACATCTAGTAGTTCCAATTGCAAACAGTTCTAAAACCAAACTCCATTGACTTCAGCAGCAGTCTGAACAGTGCACAGGCATACTCCACATCTTATCAGTTATAGGATCAAAGCCTAAAATTGCAGATATGAAACAACAGGTGAGGGTGATAGACACCAGAAGGGATAAGATGAGGAAGGATTAGGGGTATAGCCGTATGATTACACAGTCACTCAGTTTATGCATGTGCACATCTGACTGGTTTTGTAAAAACAATAGTTTAAAATAAAATAACCCCTTCACCCCCTCCCCCGAATAGTAATAGTGACTCCCTTACTAGGGATTAAACTCACTACAGTTACTTGTATTGTCATAAGTAATTATGAGATAAAATAAAATCCAAATGAACAATTTAAAATAATATAAAAATGAATCGTACTGACAGGTAGTTGAGAGCCCATTGGAATTTGGTCTTAGAATTGTTTTAAATCCAAATCACTTGAAGTACATCATTCTAACTCATAGTTCTCATTTCCAGGAGAGATTTCCACAGTTTAATCACAATCCTGCTGATGTACACTCAGCTAGGAGAATTGCCATTTTTAGAATGGGAATATAATTTGGAAATACATTTCTAGAAGTCCACAAAAGAAACAGTCAACATTCCTTGTCTGTTTATTCTTACTGAATTATCTTCACCGTAAGAACATTATCACTCCATATTTTGTAATGAATCATGCCTTAAGAAATTAAGTTTCTTCCAAATCAGTCTCACAGCACAAAACACTGCTGCCCATACTCTACAGTGCCAAACTGTAGTCATTTATAACGAGTAGTATATTAGTGACACAGCAGCATTAATAGTAGCGAAAACTTCCTTTTGGCACTAAATGAAGCAGATATGATTTGAAGACACATTGAGTTTTAATATGTTGAGAGACAGGGATCCATTTTTATGTAGTCATTTTTCTTAAACCATTTTAAAGAATGGGCAATCATTGTCATACTGCCAGGGTGATCATATTTTCCCAAAGGGAAAATGGGACACCGCATGGGGCTGGCCTGAGGCCCCACCACCCACCAGCCTTCCCTGTCATCCCTTTGTATGGGGCTCTCCTCTCACTCCCCCGACATGCAGGTCCGGCCGGAGCCCCCCTGCCACCCAACCACCCAGAGGGGCGGCCCAAACACCCCTGCCATCTCTCTGCGCACTGGCCGATCCAAACTCCCCTGCTGTCGATGGCCGGCCCAAGCCCCCCGCCACCAGCCTGAGGCCCCCCGCTTCTCCGTGTGCATGGGGCCGGCCCAAGACGCTCTGCCAACAACCTGTGCAGGGCTGGCCGGGCCCGAGCCACTGGCCTGAGCCCTCCACCCCACGCAGGGCTGGCATTGCCACTCGCCTTCCCTCCCGCCCCCAACCCCAGCACATTCCTCCATGCCCAGCTAGGGGTCGCACTCCACTTTTTTGGCAAAACTGCATTTGTCCGGTTTGCTCTTGCCAACTGCAACTGATGTGTGGGACAGGGATAAAAAAAGGGACTTTCTCAGCCAAAACGGGACATACGGTCACCCTACACAATGCTGACTATCTGCTAGATAATAAAATAAGCAGGAAAGGATAATAATAATTATATAAGGTTAGACAAACTGCTAAAATGGTTTCTTTCCGTTGTTTTGGTTAGCAGCTCGAAATATCATCAGGGGGTCAAGAAATGTTTCAATTTTTTTAAGATTGATTTAATCCCTCATGGCAGATGGAAATGCTGGTCAAAAATGTTTAAAATTTAGTGTTTTCCATTTTAACAATGACCTTTGTATACTTTTTAAAGTAAAATTGCTATATAAACTTACCAATGGAAAATTGAAGGACAGAAGCTGTGGTTGTGTTAAGGCTAGTGGTGGTCTAGAGGAGGAAAAACATGAAAAATAGAAGAAACATTGCATTAAACCAGCAAAACAATATATTCATAATCTTTAAAAAATATGGGAGTGCTGTGGATGCCCAGATCTCCCATGTATAAATCATTCATTTCTAAACCTTTCAGATTGACAGATCATGGACATTTCAGTTATGCCATTCAGATTATTGGTATCTCATAATATGTCACAATGAGAAACTCTTTGTTTGTGGCAGTACAAATTTTCTACAGAGCCAGTACATTTTTCCATGTGTTAGTGCTTGATCGGTGATCAGAAAGATTTAAAAAAATGAAACCATAACTTCAGTGGGACTCTCCATAGGCTCAAGGATATACACTAGCAGATCCTAATGTAGAACCAGGGCCTAAAATTGTAAAATGGAATAATAAAATCTAAGTGCTTATCAGCTAAACTCAAAACTTCACATATATAGCATAACATAAACCAACTAGGCTTTGTACTTATAGCTAAATAACTGTTATGATATAAATTGAAGTGGGAAGAATAAATTCAGAAACTTTACTCATGCTCCACCCAACATGCCCCCTCCTCTGATGGCTCCCACACAAAACCTCATCTGTCCATGTTGGGAAGGTTTTCTTGAAAACCATTAAGAGCTAAAAACTTTAACATTTGCTGAAAGTGGTAGTATCACCCAAGAAGTACCAGAATGAAGTTCCAGTCCTTTCTGGCTCATTTTGAATCCTGTAATTAATTATACTGGTAGATAGCAAGCAAAATTATTGCTTAAAAAGTCTCCTTGACTGGCACATTGGGGAGGGGGAAAAAAGAACTAAATTAGTACTGACACTGTTTACAGAGATCAACGTGTAACAAGATGAAAGTTAACCTCAACCCCGTTTTTCATGAGAGGGCAATGGCTCTGTGCAGTGTCTTGTTCACATAATTTATTATTTTATTATAACTGTTTATTGTTTGTATTACCATAGTGCCTGGGAGCCCTCGTCATGGACCCATTGTACTAGGCTCTGTACAAACACAGAACAAAAAAGAGATGGTCCCTGTGCATCATAGAAAACGCAGGGACCAAGACTCTTCCATCAAATTCACAGCAGTTGATATTCCCGAACAAAGCAGTGCATGCCATGTGACAAGAAACTCTTTTTGTATGAGTGGGAATAGGGGGAAATCAAATAAGGGGAGTGAACAAAGGAAGAGCAGAAATCAACAATGGGAAGAAGAATGGCAGCTTATAAACATATTTACTGAAAAAGTCAAGTGCACAAGTAAAAGCCAGTTTTGCTGAACAATCTGAATTTGTGTCACCATCATTTAAGTGGCCTTGGCAGTATTACAAAGATAGTTTTAGTTTGTAATGATGAACAATGCAATTTCTGTATAATTTACCTGAGGCTTGAGGTGTACACGTGATCTCTTTCGTTATCAGGCACACCTGCCTTCTTTTATTAACTAATATTTCTTGAAAAATATATATCAGTGTGGACAACCTAAGGTAAATCCTATTTCTCATTTATGTCCGAGTTCCCATATTTCCCGTTGACAGCATATTAGGGCAAAGATGCAGAACAGAAGCTTGTTCTAAACTTAGATGCTTTTTGATTCTTTTTCAGGACTTCAGTGCCACAGAACAACTGGTAGTGCTTAGTGCTATGCATTGGTATTTCTGTCTGTTGGGAATTTCAGTCGATTTCCTCATCTTGGCAAGTGGATATCCCAAGAGTGCACTCTGCCCTAAAACATCAGAGCTTGCAACAACACCAGCGGGTGAGAATGGAGACAACAGATTTAGAGGTATTAAAGGTGAAGAAAGAATGTCCTGAGGGATTTCTCTCCTTGAAACCAAAACAAATCCTACTACTACTTTGTTGATGGATTCCACAACATTTTTTTTAAAAAGTTCTAAAGGGTTGAGGGTTTTAAAAGTTTGATTTGGACATCTATACTGGACAAATAAGAGGACTCTGATTTGATATGGAAGATACATAGGTCAGTGTTTTTGTTACAGTTTTGGCCACACAACTTATCCATACTTGAGACCATCTGCCACTTGAAATGCAATTAATGTCAGTATCAAAGAAGATCACATGTTAAGACGGCCCAAACAGGGACGTGCTACAGCAGTGATTAGCAGTATGGTCCCAGGGAGACTTAGAAACGACAGAGGTTGATGTTTGAGAACTGGCTTTTGAACATACACATGCATGCATGCTACATTCAGAGGGGAAATTTCTTATAGATAATTATAATATGATCTTAGTAAAAAAAGCCAGGAAAATTTCTTATGGTTGGTAATAATCTGTGAACTAAGAAGGACTTCATGGCTATATATTAAAGGCTTTTCACGTCATGTAAAGCATCCACTTTTTAGAAATGCATCTAAAAACCTGGCCCTATGTGTACGTGTCCTATGCTGAAACTGTACCTCTAACTCTTTAAGATCTTCCTAATGAACAGCAGTAGTCTCTCAACAGATATAATGAAGATTTGCTTAAATAATTAAAAAAACCCTTTAAAGAAACTTTAACTCTTTATTCGTGTCCTTTTAGTTAGGATATGTTCAACACTGGCATTACATTTATCCTGCCAAATAATAATGTGCTTCTGGCTTAAGTTATGAGCAGCTATTATTTTAATTTACATTCAGTTAATTCTGTTGTATGGGTTCTAATTTAAACAGAAAAGCCTTCAATTTATCAGTGTTCTGTGGCTCATATCTTCAGTAGATTAAATGTATCAATTACCATGGAAGAGGTATTCTCGTAGAATTAAATTAAACTGTTACCAAAAATTAATTGGCCAGTACTTTTTGATAATTAAATCTTCTTTTAATGGCTTTATCCCTTTAGAAAATGATGTAAATACAGGTTGTTAGGAACTGCTTACATTAATTATGCCAATCAAGGCAGTAGGGATTGGGGGCTGCAGATAAAAAGGAACCTGCATTATCCAGAAGGGTGAGAAATTTAAATGAACATATATTGTTTTGCTTGCAGCGCATCAGCAGCTATCAGTTTCCCTATGATTCCAGTCGTGGTGATGTCCCAACCAAACAACGTGTGGCTTGGCGTTAAAATCCTCTATATCAGGAGTACTAGACTGCTGCTCTCAATGGCTTCATGGGGGAATCAGTGGGAGGCTAGGGAGATCAAGGGTCAATGGCTTCATGGGGGAATCAGTGGGAGGATAGGGAGGTCAAGGGTCAATGGCTTCATGGGGGAATCAGTGGGAGGATAGGGAGGTCAAGGAAACAAACCAGCTAATTAATTTAATTTTGCAAATTCCTCTCATCTTGCTTAAGTATTTCAAAGCAAAAATAAAATGTACAAGCACCCTGAGCCTGAGATGTGAGCAGGGATTTCAACAATCATGCGTAAGGACAACAAGATAAAGGACTGGTTTAGGATGGAGAAAGGAAATCTGATTATTTAGGGAGGAAGAGTGTTAGGATATAGATATTCAGGCCTGTCTGTAAAGGCCCATACTCTAAGAATTGAGGTGTATTCTTATCACTTGGCTAATTATAGAGGTATAAAAGAAAGAATCAAAATCACTATCTGCTGGTGTAAGGGCCTTCTCTTACTGTGACAGTTTGTGGCCCTGTGCTTAGGCTCAGGCCTCTGGCTAAGCAGCAGAGGCAGCCATAAGCTGGGAAGCGAACGGTCACATCCTCACATTCCAAACTAGTCACATTGAAATAAGGTGCTATTGGGCTGTTAGGAATACAATCCTGTCCTGATAGTGCCTATCACCTCCAGAGAAAGGGAAGTGCCTAGAAAATGTAAAAGGAAAACTTAGTTTGATAGCATCCTGTCTGGCAAGAACTCACTTATCAATAGCTGGGATGTGAAACCCTCACTTCTGTATTGTCTTGGCATTATAGTTTCCACTTTGCTATTGTTTGTCTGTATAATCTCTGTCTGGTTCTGTGATTGTTCCTGTCTGCTGTATAATTAATTTTGCTGGGTGTAAACTAATTAAGGTGGTGGGATATAATTGGTTACATAATCATGTTACAATATGTTAGGATTGGTTAGTTAAATTTCAGGAAAATGACTGGTTAAGGTATAGCTAAGCGGAACTCAAGTTTTACTATATAATCTGTAGTCAATGAGGAAGTGAGTGGGTGGGGGTGGGCGTGGGCATGGGGGTAAGGGAAATGGGAACAGGGAATGGGGGTAAGAAAATTGGAATCATGTTTTGCTAAAGGGGGAAATGGGAACAGGGAATGGGGGTAAGGAAGTTGGAATCATGTTTGGCTAAGGGTAGGAATGGGAACAGGGACACAGGTGTAAGGCTCTGTGGTGTCAGAGCTGGGAAGGAGGATACTAAGGAAGGAAACTGGAATCATGCTTGCTGGAAGTTCACCCCAATAAACATCGAATTGTTTGCACCTTTGTACTTCGGGTATTGTTGCTCTCTGTTCATGCGAGAAGGACCAGGGAAGTAAGTGGGTGAAGGAATAAGCCCCCTAACAAAGAGACCTGAACATGAGGGATGAAAAACAATCCTGAACTGCCCGAGGAAGGTAAGTGAGAGTCAAGTGGTAGCAGGGGGATGGAATAAAAAAAAAATAGAAGAAAGAGTTAGAGGAAAAATAAAATATTACATAATGAGTATTAAAATTCATCATCTGTGCGACAGAGATGCTCTGTCCGGTGACCTAGGCACTGGACGGGGAACGAGTAACAAATTGGTTCTAGTCTTGGCTCTAGCACGACTCTCTCAGTGACCTTGGATAAGTCATTTAACCTCTTTGTAGCTCAGTTTCCCTCTATGTAAAATGGGATAACATTTATCTTTCTTCCAGGGATGGTGAGGTATAGAAATGCTTTTATAAGGTGCAGTAATTATTATGCTAGAATGAAGACTTGTAAGATTTTGATTTATTCATATCCGTTAGGCATAATGATCAATATTTTCAGTTTCAAAGGGTATGGTATGGTAGTGCCAGTTAACCACCAGGTCATGTGACCACTTTAGCAAATTACAGTCCAGGTTTTTAAACCCAAATTTATAATTGCAGAGGGTACTCTAAATTATACATATTTAGTGGACCACAATAAATTAATTATAATGAAAAGCACGGCATCTAGGTGTATTTGCTCAATATCTGTACTGTGGGCTGAATTTCAAGCTTCCTAAACAGCAATGAGTGACAAAATGTGGAAAAAGTATCCCAAACATGTGACTTCAATTTTTGCATGGACACAAAATGGAATCTCTTTCTTCACAAGTATATCAAGGCATTAAACGAGACACAGTACATGCAAATAACATTTAAAATAGTAGACAGAGGCAGTTCAGCATCAATGGCAGAATTCTCTCACAAGGTTTGGGTATAAGTGAAATGAGAAACAGTGAGGTTCCATTATATCCATGAAATTTGTGAAATATTTTTAAATGAGTTCGCCCGTCACCATAACACATGCATTTGTATTGTGTTTGTCAAATACCACAAGGCAATGCAAACATTAAAAGCACATATTAATATGATCAAATTTAGCATGCATATAAATGGTAACAGATACATGCTATTCAAATGTGTGCATTTTTGGCAAGGTTCTATTACTGTCACCAATGTGTCATTTAGTGGTTTTGTAAAATGAATGTAGTTTACACCCATATGGTATTTTGTCAGTATCCTGGCATAAATGGCCACAAGTGATTCAAGGGGAGTTGTGCCTGCTTAGGCCAGGGCTAAATTTGGTTTCAGGAGTACTGTGTAAGATATAATATTACCAAAACTCCCTGTCTTCAAAAATCACAAGACCACCACTCCCCAAACAAGAAAATCTTAAAAATCATTAAGATTATTTTAAAATTGCCTACATTTTGGGTTGGATTTCTGACTACCAAATTCCTCACAGAAAGCATCCCGCCTCTTTTGCACATGCATCTGTGGTCACCTGCTCAGAGCCAATTGTAGGATTGTTGTATAACTTATACTTTGTTTTCCATACCCACTGGATCCCAAATTAATGCAAATCATACTACTTTGATACTAACATCTATTTTACACCCAATTTACACCCAATGTGTAATATTTATGGTGACAGATACTGCAATCCCATGCAGTATCTTTGAGGACCACTGTATTAAATTTATAAATGGTTTACATATGATTATGTTCTACTCCCTGGGGGAGGGTTACCATAGCTCCTACAGGAACTAAAAATAGGGAGGGGGAGGGGATTAAGGTGAGTCACTGAGACTAAACAACTCCAGAGATGTCACACCAACTGGGGTGGTTTGCATGTACTGGTTCTGGTTAAAACTGGGTTTTCCAGAGACTAAGAAACAAAGAAAGGGCTTGTGGTATAAAAGGATGAGCTGGAACTGACTCATGGCCTTTCTGATCAAGCAGATCGATAGGATGTTCTGTCCAAGGGGAGCCCCAAGCTTTGTGAAAGGGTTGGAAAGACTTTGGCTTACTGGGGCCCTGTATGACTGAAGGATGAGTCCTGGTATGTTTAGTGTGTGTTTAAACCTTTTCAGTGTTTCAATAAGTTTTCTCTGCTTTTACCTTAAGAATAAATGTGCTTACTTAGAAAGAGCTGTGTGGTAACTTGGAATTGCTGGCAATACACTGTTCATAGCCTTTGGAGAGAAAGCAACACACAGGCACTGACCTTTAGGCAGACTGGCTTGCTGGGGATATCACACTGGCAGGCAGGGAGTTGTGCAACCTTGAAATCCCCAGTCAGAAGAGGGGTCCCTGCCCAGAGGCAGGTGATAGCTGGAAACCAGAGACCTGACTGGACAGTCCTGGAGCGGACCAGAGAGGTGGCAGATATCGGTGCAGTTATCCTGAAACTGTGACCTCATTTACCTCACCACTGATTTTGGCAGAGACTTCTACGGAACTGGCAGGTAATTAATCCAGGCTGCATGTGACTGCTTTAAAGCCACAGAGTGCATTATTCCCCAGTGATATTTTACACAAACAAATTAATTTTTTTTTACTATAAAGAAAATAAGACACAGCCAAATAAAATAAGAGAGGAAAAATTGAGACTTTATTTTGTTTGTCTAAAATGAAGAAAGCATCTCAGGCCCCAAATTTGGTTTTATATTCTGGCCTCCCAGCCTTTTCTAAACATTTAAATAACTTTCATGAAAGTTCATTCAAAAGGTTTCCTGGCCATGTGCAAAAAGCAAGCAAAATATTTAGAAAAAATGTGAGGAGTTTTAAACATTTAACTTTACTATCCTATGCATTATTGAACTGCTTGAGAACCTCTTTGCTGAACACCAAGCTTTCAAAGCACACCCAGCATCACTGTGGTTGATGAGGTCTGAATTCAAAACCTGAAGTCCCATGACCCATGCAAATTAGCAAACATCCACTTACCAGTTCTCTTGGACCATATGGCTCACAGAAAGTGACAGCATTGCCATGCATAATTACACCGCACTGCTCTCCAACCTCACAGTTACTACATTCAAACCTGCAGGAAAACCAGAACACATCAAGCTGAAAATTATAAATCATACATCTGGAGCTGTAAAAACCTGCTAAACTGCTAAAAGAAGAAGGTTTGATTTTGACACTCAGACAAATGGGACGATTTAGTTATCCCAACACTGAATTTAAAGGACAATCATACGTGACAGATGTCTCTGTTTAGAGCGACAAAACCTAAATTTCAGAAAAATGTTTACTTCCCCACCCCACTACTGTCCATCAAAAAAAGCTCTGACAGATTTGAAAGAAGTGCCCCTACTTTATTTTCAAATGTGCCCCTAATTATGGTTTTCCAACTTCATTTTCTCTGCGGCTATATTCCTTTCATAATCTTTACAACTCACTTAATAAACTATATACAAACCCAACACCATACAATCAACAATTTATTTCCATTGCAGAACAAACCAATGAGGAACTGTTAAAATTGGATAGGCTGTGTATGTCAGGTGGTCTCACTGTGAGTTATTAAATATTATGTGGATACTGATACCACTTAGGTCTAGAGCTAACAGATTTTTTGCTTTGCTTGCCAAACTGAAAAATTGTAAAAAAAGTAATTTCAGGTTGACCAAAAACAGTTTGTGGGTGAACCAAAACAGTTGAGTTGAATGAAACATTATCTTTAACAGAAAACAATTTTTTCAGCTATTATGTAGCATTTTTCAAAGACTAAAAGCGTGGGGCTTATTTATGGTGTTTCTAGGAAATTGTCTTGGTCATAATAAACAACGTGACAAAAGGAAACAACAACTAAGGTCACATATATTTCAAACATCAGCATACTACCTATGGACCATTTTAAACATGTTTCCTGGAGTAGTTTTGTAACACTGGACTCATTTAGTCATAGACTATAATAGATCTTATTTAAATAATCCATATTCCTGCTAACAATATGCTGTTACTCATTTTATATGCTTTTACTCATTTTAAAAAAAAGGCTCCAAAGGCAACCCTGGCAATTACGGGCCGATAAGCCTAAATTCAGGACCAGGCAAATTGATTGAAACTATAGTAAAGAACAGAATTATCAGATACATAGATGAATATGATTTGTTGGGCAAGAGTCAACATGGCTTGTGCAAAGAAAAATCATGCCTCACCAATCTATTAGAATTCTTTGAGGGGGGTCAACAAACATGTGGAGAAGGGTGATCCAGTGGATATAGTGTATTTGGACTTTCAGAAAGCCTTTAAGTCCTCACCAAAGGCTCTTAAGCAAACTAACCAGTCATGGGATAAGAGGAAAGGTCCTCTCATGGATCAATAACTGGTTAAAAAACAGAAAACAAAAGGTAGAAATAAATAGTCAGTTTTCAGATTGCAAAGAGGTAGATCGTGGTATCCCCCAGGGATCTGTACGGTGACGTGTGCTGTTCAACATATTCATAAATGATCTGAAAAAAGGGGTAAGCAATGAGATGGCATTTGCAGATGATATAAAATTATTCAAGATAGTTAAGCCCAAGGTTGACTGTGAAATGTTACAAAGGAATCCCACTAAACTAGGTGACTACAACTGTCTTGTTGTAGATGTTTTCTGTCAGCTTGATCAGTTTTTTGGGCATCTCATACATTCTTACAACTTGCTACAGCTCTTTCTGACAAATGCTATTGAAAGCCATCTTGAAGTCCATAAAATAGTTACAACAGGTTCATTTGTGTTCTGTGTACTTCTCTGGTATCTGTATAATCATGAATTACTGATCTGTTGTCCTTCATCCTGGTCTATATCCTGCCTGTTCCTGTGTAAGTGCCACATCTACATATCTCTTCATTCTCCTCAGCAATGTCTTGGTGAATGCTTCGCCCAGCACACTCAGTAATCTGATTCCTTTGTAGTTCTTGCATTCACTTTTATCTCCTTTTTTATAGACTGGTTCTATTATAACTTTCCCCGATTCATTCAGCATTTGCTCTTGTTTGTAAATCTTAATGGACAGCTTGTGCATCACCTTTACCATGTGTTCCTCACCTGCTTGCAGCAGCTCTGTCGTTGTCAATTCCGAGTACCTTTTTCTTTTTCAAACTTTCTATCAGGATCTTTATTTCTTCTAAGAATTTTGATATCTGCTGTCCCTCATTTGTGCTGGGGAAGTTTCTCCAGGACCACTTCAATCTACTCTGGTTTTGCACATTGTACAGCTGTTCAAAATATTCTTTCCATTGCTTATTCTTTGCTTGTTCATCCTCAATTACTTGTCCGTGATTATCTTTCACTGCTGACATCTTCAACTCATATGTCTCATTCAGTTCTCTTAACTTGTGATACAATTGTGTTGTATTTCTCCTCACACAGTTTTCTGCTTCGCATATCCAGGTGTTTGTCTCTCTGCTTTCTGTTTTATCTCTTTGTTCAGCCTTTTGTACTCATCTCTTAGACTTACACCCTCCTATTCTCCTTCATTGTCCTACGCTTGTCACTCAACTGCAGCACTTCAACCACTATCCAACTTGGTTTCTTTGTTTTGGGCTTGTAGTCCAATACTTGTTCAGTCACTCTCATAATCCCATTTTATATACTATTCCATGTCTTGTCAACATTCATTTCTTCTTTCACCAGAGATTTGCTGAGGACTGCACATATACTTGTACTATTGTAGCTGCACTGGATTTGATACTGAATCTTGCCTTCAGCATATGAGGAGATAATGGGTTAAATGCCATAAAAGGCTGGCTTACCTTCGGCTTTAGAACCAATCACTCTCATAATCCCATTTTATATACTATTCCATGTCTCGTCAACATTCATTTCTTCTTTCACCAGAGATTTGCTGAGGACTGCACATATACTTGTACTATTGTAGCTGCACTGGATTTGATACTGAATCTTGCCTTCAGCATATGAGGAGATAATGGGTTAAATGCCATAAAAGGCTGGCTTACCTTCAGCTTTAGAACCAATGCAACTCTGTCATGGCATCCACTATTTTCTTTTCTTGATGTCAGTATCCTATGGTCATCATGCTACAGTTCTCCTTCCCGACTCATTTTGCATAGACTGATGATTTCTCATAATGTTCAACTTATGCACCATTACTGCAAGTGCTTCAGCCTGGATCAACTTGTGAGCAGCCATAATGCTGTCCCAACAGATGGCCATAAGCATAGTCAGCAAAAAGACTGTCCATGAGTACCACATGGAACTGTTTATGGCACAGTAGTTAAGACATTCAAATGGCTGTCTGTTCTGAGTTATGGGCCAGTGAAAATGAGCTATCCAGATGGATTCACTTCACTTCCAATAGTCAGATATTGGATATATACATAGTGACGGGGCAAGGCCAGATGGCTATAGAAAACTGGTGGGAGATAGATATATTAGCTCCAGGCTAAACAAATCCCTGGTACCAGGATAAGTTAAATGGCAGCTGCTCCAGGTCAATTAAGACACCTGGGGCCAATTAAGTACTTTCCAGAAGGCAGGGAGGATGCTAGGTTGATTGGGACACCTGAAGCTAATCAGGGGCTGGCTGAAACTAGTTAAAAGCCTCCCAGTTAGTCAGGTGGGAGTGCATGTCAGGAGCTGTGGGAGGAAGTTGTGCTGTTGGAGAGACTGAGCAGTACACACCATATCAGGCACAAGGAAGGAGGCCCTGAGGTAAAGGTGAAGTGGAGTTTGAGGAAGTGGGGGCTGCTGTGGGGGAATTAGCCTATGGAATTGTATGTGTCATGTTTCTAAAAGGTCAGCTACCATAGCAGATACTATTAGGGTCCCGGGGCTGGAACCCAGAGTAGAGGGAGAGCATGGGCTCCCCACCCCTTTTTGCCCCCATGATTAATCACTGAGACTGGGAGACAACAGAGACTGTGCAAGGGAGGATAGCTTCTCCTCACCGGCTTATGATGAAAATGGGTCAGTAGACTGTGACCCTTGTCTCTAGAGAGAGAAGGGCCACCTGGAGGGTCACAATGAGCCTCTGAGGCTAGCGAAATCCGCCAGGAAATGTGGGACCCACGGAGGCAAGGACAGACCTTTGTCACAATATATAAATGCTCGTTCATCCACATGAAGATAGTTCTGAGTCCTGGTGAATTGGTGGTTAGTGTTTCATGCAGCTGCGCATTCTCATTTACCAGTTCTTCTGGCTTCCCATGAGAACTCTCCTGAGGTAACTGAAATAAGGTTCTTTATTGTAGCTGACTTTCTGCAGAACAGAACAACTTTGTGAGAACACAATGCCCTGCAGATTTATGAGCGTTAAGATGTACTGAGTGATTGATGTAAGATTTTCAGATGCTTTTTCTAGATGTGGTGAATTATTGATTGGATTTGTTATTCTCAGTCTCTTCAGATTTGGCCCTGGGTCAATTCATTGTAGGGATGGCTTTCTTTCACCAAAGTCTATTACAGGAGTCTCTCCTTAAGGTCTGGTTCAGTTCTGTTTTCCAAAACAGAGTGAGATATTATACCAGAAAGTAGTTTTTCCTCTATACAATCACATTAAGGTACTCTTGGCAATTAATATTGCTGCAGCTTAGTAAATCATTATGAAAGAATAGTTATGTAAGCTGGTGCACCTCCTATTGACTTCATTATGATTTCTGTCCACTTAAACCAGGGCTGAATGTGGCCCATAATTTTATTTTTCTTTACAATAAAGGTAGGGTGTGTATGAGAGGAAGTCAGAGTATTATCAGGAGAAAGGCATAGGAAGGGAAGGTAGACAATATTTGTTTTGTGTGTTTCCAGTGATTCTTCTGAAAAAGAATGTATCATGTCTATGGATTTCAGCATGCATAAAAGATAGAAATAAGAAAAAATCAATTTCAGGGGACTTTTGAACATTTCTGACCAGCTCAGAGTGGTATCGTATGTATAATAATAGCACATTAGTGTCCAGAAAATACACAGATCAAACTGCTTTCTTTATTTGTGAATTTCATTATTCCATTCCATAATAAAAATAAGACAATCCAGAAGCTATCAGTATATTCAGGAAATTAACAGAAGCCAGACTGAGAGTCAGGAATCCTGATACGTTTTCCTTACTCTTCACTGTTGTATGACCTTGGGTAAGTCACTAAAGCCAACATTTTCCCCAAGTTTCCACTAATATTGAGTTTCTTGATTTCTGGGTGTCCAATTTGAAACATAGAGGGGCTCATTATCAGGGTGCTAAGCACCCACAGCTCCACTTGAAGTCAGTGAAAGCTATGGATGCTCAGTATCTCTGAAAATCAGATTCTAAGTGTTTCAAGTTTAAGCTCCCAAATTAGCAGACACTTCTGAAAATTTTGGCTTAAACATCTCTTGTGGCTCAGTTTCACATGTTTCTAAGACTGGGATTATACTAACCTGATTCGGAGGGTTATCTTGAGAAGTAATGAATATTAATCAAGTACTTCAAAATTCTCATAAGAGATTTACTGTAAAAGAGAAAAGTAATAGTACCCTTCTCAGTTAAAGTCACTTGGTTTCTGACTGCATCCAGATTATCAAGAAAAGCCATCACTCAGTCAGTCACTGCTGATCATGTACTAGATATATTTACGTACAATTTTGACAAACTGACAGAGATATTGTGACACAAAGTTCTTCTGCAGACAACTTGTTTTAAATAACTAAATCATTTCAAGTTCTTTTATATCGACTTCATGTAACCTCAGCAAAGTAGATGTATGATTCCATTTTTGCTCAACTATGTTGCTGATATAATTGTTCTGCTTGATTATAAGCATTATTTTTATTTTCTGTCCCCAGATTTTTGTTTTTCATAGCTCAGATCCTGCATGAACCCTTACTATTTATGTATGTGCTGTCTCTCAGTAGGGAAGCATTGTCTATAAATATAGTGTAAGGAATACTCATGCACTAGTAAGGGGATAAACTAGATGACCTAACAGGTCTTTTCTCTCTCTAATTTCTAAGATACTATGAATATAAAGTGGTTCAGCTGCTCAGATACTTTTCTTCCATAATCTCATCTATGAAATATATTGTGAAGAGCTCTGGATAGCTGTCCTTCTAATAATCTGATCATTCATCTTCTTTAGGATTATTTTCTCATAAGAAGTATGAGTAATCCTGATCTCAAATCTTCATGTTCCATTTGAAATGTATTGCTCCAGAGTTAATTGCTCAGTAGCTTGACAGAAATATATGGACAGTAAAATAATTGATATGTATTTCCCTAGATCATCATTATTCTCTTGCATGTATAGAAATAAGAACACTTCAATTTGCTGCGCTTCACTTCCTCTTTGTGCAAACAGTAATGCTAATTCCTTATACCATTTGTACTGCAGGAGAGCAGTATTAACTGTCCTAGCTAGGTGTGTCTCTTTGCATAGTCTTTGCCACTTTCTTGCCTTACATCTTCATTCAACTTTCTCTTCATTTCTTTTGCTTAGTGTCACTATTGATAGATGTTCATCTAGATGTCCTTTCTGCAGAGCTCCCATTGCTTTCCTCTGCTCTCTACAAATGCCACCTCTGTCCATTTCTACTCTTTTCTCATTGTGCTGAAAGACAAACATCTGTTGTTACCTTGTTCCCATTTGTCATCTTGTTTTCTACCAGCACCTTGTTTCCATCTAAAATACACTAGATTGCTGACATTATATTGCCTGATGTCTTCTATGATCCAAGAAATGTAACGGGGATAAACATCTCAAACAGCCACATAAATCTTTGTGAAGTTTCATTCTTGGCTTTACTGCAATTTGGAGATCATTTTAGGACCTTTGTCTCCTTCCACAGAACTTTCACCCACCTCTTCGCCACTGAAAATATCACTATATATCTGAACACTTCATTTCTCATAGGCTATGAATAAGAGTTGGAGTCTGTTTCTTAGTGATTGATTTCATATGCTCTGCTTTTCTTCATGTCATCGTCTAAGAGGTGGTTTGTTTGTTTGTTTGTTTTTTTGGTAAGTGATCGCTGTTATGACTGTTGATGGGATTTGAGATGAAACACAGTTTCATGCTGGTAATGAGAGCTGCTGGACTTAAGCCAGTAGCAGCTTTTATTTTAAATCATTTTTTAAATTTACTGAATATACCCATGAGTATGCTGCTTATCTTGAGCAGCCTACTATTTGAATGAAAACTTTTGTACAGCACAGGATAGATCACTGACAACAGGTGTTCTTGATTAATTTATAGATCTTAGAGGTTTTTCCTCTCTCCAGTTTTCTTGCGCTGAAGTTAAAGCATTGCTCTTAAGTTAACAATTTTTTTTTCTGGATCTGCTTTCTAATTTTGTAGCCCGTTCTGGTTATTTAGCACTTTGCTATAACATTCTCCTCAGGGAAAGTTGGAATGTTGTGCCATGGGGTCATTATCACTGCTATAAAGAGTACACAAATACTAGCTGTAATGACCCTTATTTAGTCTTGGTGTGTGAGCAGAAATTTATCTTAGTTGCACTGTCCTTTTGCAACACATGTGAGGAGTTATAAATCAATAGGCAGTAACAGCCAGATCAGTACAATGCTCCAGGACAAAATACAGTTATTTCATGTGAGGCTTCTACAAGTGAGGAAGTGACATACTCAGTCTCTACAGGGTCTCAGAAAATTAAACACATATAGCCATGAAATGGCCTGTCGGTGCACTTGAACTGTGCATCCCTGGCTGCAGTTGTACATGCCATGAAGGTACTCTGGATGGCTGGGGCAGCATCAAGCACAACCAAATCAAAATTGCTATTTACGGATTGGGAAGAATAGACAATAGAAAACATGATAAACCTCTTTTCATCTTTACACAAATAATGGCTAGAACTAATTATTAGTGGGGCTTAGTCTCACTAGCCCCTAGTGACCAGCCCCCACTAGAGCTGCATGCAAGGCAGCTGCTACTACATTCTGAGCAGAGCAAATCAGGGAAAGAATGGGATGGGAAATACTGCAGTTGCAGTTACAGCAATTGTTTGTGGTAAAGAGAGGATCTCACCAGCTGCCAGGGGAAAAATGCGATTTTAGGGTAGTTGGCATAAACAGTTAGTAATCCCTGACTTAACTCCAGCTACACAGTCAAGGAAGAATGAGATTTCTGAATTAAGCAGGTCTTCACTGAAGGCAGTGTCTCTGGAGAAATCCTCTATGCAGCAAAGTGCAGGATACCTTACAAGAATTATTCTTTTCCCCTTAATTTTTTTCTAACTTAATTTATTGTTGCTGAAAGGTATCAGGCTTATTATTATTTCTAAAGGTACCAAAAGACCTGTGAGGATCAGCGCCCCATTGGACAGATGTATAATAGGGGATAGACATCACAGTGAAGACTAGAGTCCTTTATCCAAATAGCAGGTATGGCACTAGTGCAAAGTCCCTTCACATTGCCACACCAATATGTCTCAAGGTTATTAGAGGGACCAAATCTAGGGGACAGGAGTTCAGTCCATGGCCTCTCTGTTGAGACTTCTAAGAAGCAAGGATGGACTTATGAATAGGGCCCAGTGAATAAATAAGTTATGGAGGCTCCCAGTAGCTAGGTCCTCTGCGAGTGATGAAACATCTGTTGTGGAAATAATGCCTTCTCTCATTTCTTTCCTTTAAGTCTATTTAACACACTGAAACTAAAATTATCTTCATTGCCTGCTACTCTGTATCCCATTATAAAGCCCTTGATCTATCCAATCCCATGAAAAATGAGATATTTATATTTTGAGATTCCAGATCCTCATTGCATCTGCCCAGAATTCTTAAGGAGAACATACAAAATGTAACAAAAAGAGAAAAAGATAGCATTAGAAAAAATATATGCAACAGACAAATATCTGTGAAATTCTTATAAACTACAATCTGGATACATAAAAAGGTGAAACTCTAAAAGATGTCACCAGGAGGAAAACAACATATAGCAGACTGTAATAAAAAAGAAAAACTAAGTCAGATCTCCAGCAGGGAAAATATACTTCAGAACCAGCCATAAACACAAATAGAACTAAAGCAATCACTGTTCATCAGATAAAAAGCAGAATTTGAATTGCATGAAAGAAGCTTTGCATTTGTCAAGAGTTTCATTGAACAGAATAAGTTAACCCACCAAACTTTCTCTGTCTATAAGGCGAGCTGTATTAATTGAATGGGGCAGCAAATGGCAGGGACCATTATTAATAATCCCAACCAAATAAAGGGCTGTGTGGGGGAAGTAGCCAAGCTAATTCCTGGTGCCCCTTTGTGGTGGATGTCCAATGCAGGTACTCCATAGGGAGGGGCTACAGTGATCAGATAAATGGTTTGGTAAAGGATTTAAAGGAAGTGTTTGTTAAAGAAGCGGAATGGGAGTGGGTGGGTGGGTTGGGGCACCTATGACTGGTATGGCTGGGAACCAACCCACCCCCCTCTCTTTATAGCCCACTTTAACCCTCATTTGAGGGGGGATGGCAAGATCCCAGCAGTGGATTGGCTGGGGACCAGGACAGAAAAGAGTGGGGGAGGCTGACAGTAGCCCCCAGGTAGCTATTGAAATGATCATGGAGTTACCTGCACTGTACACTTTTATCTGCCAGGTGGTTGCAGACATCTAATAATAAAGTTGTGGACTAATTAAACCACATCCAGTGTCTCCTGTCTTTAATCCGGTATAGCTGGCCAATGTTCACAATTAAAATCTTTCTCTTAAGACTGATATGATAATAATAAAGGGTATTAGCTGGTACCCAGGAGAATTATAGTTTACTGGGTTGTACTAGTGCCATGATTCCCTTTGGTAGCATAGTGTGGCCCTGATAGTGTGGTAATGCTGCTCCCAATGTTCCTCTCCTGGTTCCATATAATTACCCATTTACCGGACAGCGGGTTTGTGACATTACATGAAAGACATCCATTTAACAAGTCATTATTGACAGAACTGTGACATTACAATGGCTTGGTGAAGCTGTGTTTCTACCTTTAGAGGTTGGGGGATGAGGGACACACAAGACTATTTTATATAGATGAATATATATAGCTTTGTTATATATCAATACAGTAACTTGCCCTTGTCAAGAGTGATCTTGCAATTTAAGAACATTTGCATGTTAGTGCCTATGGTGTACTGTAAAATGGGAATTTATAATGGAGTCTTGTGGCTTTAAGAGCCAAAGTGCAGTAGCAGTATCTCTGGGATACACTTGTAAAAAGAGCTTTATTAATAATTGCTGATTTGTTCCCAGTTATAAGGTAGATATACAATTCTTATAGTTACTTACCTCATTTGAAGTTACAGTGTGAATCATCTCAATGTCATCCTCTCACATTTATCTTCGCATAAATGTCATCATTATGTATAGAGAGACAAGGTGGGTGAGTTAATATCTTCTACTGGACCAACAGAAGTTACACACTTAGCCACTCCCTCAGAAGTTGGTCCAAAAAAGATATTACCTCACCCACCTTGTCTCTGTAATATCCTGGGATCGACACGGCTACAGCTACACTGCAAATCATTATGCATATCCATCGAGACAAATTCTGGTCCCACTGAAGGTAATAGGAAAAACTCCCATTGACTTCAGTGGGAGAAGGAATTGGTCCATTATGGGTAATGATGTTGCATCTGTTTAAAATAATGTTTTTGATTTCGCGCAAAATATAAACTGAACTTTAAATTTACTAAGGATACAGTGACACCACTCAAAGGAAGAATGATTTGGTGGCTAAGGCACTGGGCTATGACTCAGGAGAGCAGGGTTCAGTTTACAGCTCTGCCACAGATGTCCTTGGTAAGTCACTGAATCTCTCAATGCCTGAGTTCCACATCCGTATAATGGGGATTGTACAGCCTTTCTTCCACCGTTTGGGTGAAATCCTGGCTCTGTTGAAGTCAATGTTGATTTGCCATTGATTTCTACGGGGTTAGGATTTCACCTTTTGTCTGTGTAGTTTATATAGGTTGTGATCCTGCAAAGACCAACACACTTATTTAATTTTGCATACTTTGAGTAGTCCCACTGAAGTCACTGGGGGCATCTAGATGCTTCCATAATACAAATACATAACCATAATAATAATTGAAGCATATTCACTTCCTAAAACAAATGTAAAGGGAAGGAGAGACCTGAAACTTACCACATACTGGGATTCAATTCTAGCTGATGATAAGAGTCAAAGTCATCTCGTAGGATAATGCTGTCACTATGCATTTCAGCTAAAAAAAGAAATAAAGCACTGTAGGAAAGAATTCCAGTGTAATGGTCCATTTTGCTAACCAATCCTGACAATGTGTTGCCTTACCTAGAGCAAAAGTATTTCAAAACTGTAATGTGAAAACAACAAACCTAACAAAGCAAACATCAGCTTTAAGCACATAAGTATTGTAATGCAAGGTTTTCTGGGGAAAAGTTTCTTATGGTACTGGTCTGGTCTCAATTCATTCACTCTGGATGTAACATAAACAAACAGATTTCATAGGATTCAAAACAAATGTTTTAAGGGACTGTGCTACAAACTCCCCTTCACACTGATTCTTGTTTCTAAATAGAGTTGGAAAAATTCCTGCACTGACAGAGAGATGGACTAGATGATCTAACAGGTGTTTTACATCTCTAATGTCCATGGACTTGACTCTGGTAGCTTACATCAGAGTAAGTACGATCAGAATCAGAACCCATGATTCTTAGTCTCCTGTGACCATACTTAGGAGTATATTAATAGTTAGTAATGATAATTTTTTTTACATATTGCTCTATAAGCATCGAACACCATTTTTCCCCCTAGATTTGCTTTGTGGACCAAATACAGTATATTTCTGCCCAAATCAAACTTTCTGTGGTTTTCGGCCTTTATGTTTACCATTTCTCTTTGTCATTTTGGAAAAGTTACGCTGACATAAATGGACAAATACCCTTGATACCCTTAGGCCTGGTCTACACTGGTCTACGAGAATAGCGTAGCTGAAGTCGACGCATCTTAGATCGACTTAGAATCACTTACTTCACGTCCTCGCGGCACGGGATCGACGGCCGCCGACTCCGCTTCCGCCTCTCACCCTGCTGGAGTTCCGGAGTCGACAGCAGAGCGATCGGGGATCGATTTACCGCATCTACACTAGACGCGATAAATCAATCCCCAATAGATCGATCACTACCCGCCGATCTGACCTTAGTCATGCTGAATAGTGTAGTACTCCACAAATAGTCTCACTGAAGTGAATGAGACCACAATGGAGTAAGGTACTACTCAGCGGGAGCAAGGATATCAGAATCTGGCCCAAACTGATAAACACATAATGGAAAAGCCTTTGGTGCATTCCCAAATTTTAAACATTTTGGAAATGATAAGCCTGATCCTGACCTCACATGGTTTTACATCAGTATAACTCCAAACACTTCAGTGGTATTACTCCTGATTAACATTTGTGTAAATGAGATCATAATTAGACTCTGTGGGCATATCCAAAAATATTTTTTTAAAGACAGCAACAAATAAGTATGATCACTGGATAGTACTGAACATTGGGACACACAGCCTTATAGTCTCTCTTTTTAAAGCTCTATTTTAGGACTTGACAGCTGCTCTTTCAGTGCATTGTAGGCACTCCAGCACAGGTACATAAGGCAAAATGGACTGCAAACAATGGACCAGAACCTCAACTGTGTCCATATTCAGAGGTACCTACACCGAGTAACACCATCTCTGAACTGTGTTAAACAGAACACACAAAACTAGCCAGAAAAAAATCTGTTATGATATTCAGTCAGATCAGGAATTCAACTAGAACACAGAATAACTGAATCTTTTTCTATTTGTTTTCATAGCACATAAAGCCAGACAGCGGCCTATTGCTCCTGTACTGACATACAAGAGTAATAAGCAGGCTAATGTGCCCCTTAATCCCTTGTGCCAGTGTTTCATGCCACATGGATTGGAAGGAGTGGGAGTGGACGGAGTTTTGACTACCCCTCCCTCAATTTACCCAGCAACACAGTTAATGCAGCAGATCAGGAGTTGTACGATTCCTCCGGTATAGATCTTTTGTAGTTTGCTCCCTCCCTGAAGCAGCAAGAAGAACAGGTGCACAATCTTCCTATCGGGCTGCTCCAGGGATGGTGCATGAGAGCAGTATCTCTTACTACAGGCTAAATCACACACTGATGTTCTAGCCTATAATTAGAGAGGAGAGTTATGAGACACTATGTATTCATGCTGTGAGAACTCAGAGCCAATAAGCAAGTGGGAATGAAAAAATCACGGTAAAAAGCAAACCAACCAGAACTAGTTTTAATTTGATCCCTTTTAAATAAGTCTCATATTTATTTGCATTTCCCCAAAGCAACAATTTCTATATGACTTTACAGGTTATTTATGTATAAAAAACTAGTGATTTCAAGTTTATGACAATAATAGTAAACACTTTTAGCACATACCTAGATGAGGATGCAATGAAGCTTCTGTCGGAGCTGTGGAAAATAAAAACACATAATATGTGAATTTTGACTAAAATAGGAATTAAATACTGTATTAAAATTCTGTACAGTGTAAAATAACTTGTAATAGCATACATGTTATTAAGTCATTTATACAGAAGTTTTAATTTATGAAGAACATGGTATAAATTAAATAATATGATAAAAACAAACATAGAAAATGATGGTAGAATTGTTCTCTACTTAAAAGAAAAGTCAATAAGTACACTAAATAACAATTACAAGCAGTTTCACTTGTAGACAGAGAGAGAACATTTTTAAAGTGGGGCCAGGAGACATAACTAAAAATAATTGGAAGATATTAATACAGGAAAAAATTAAGTTGAATATCAGCAAAAAAATCCTGAGATTGAGATCTGTTAGACTATGGAATAGTTGCCCAAGATAAGAAGCAAAAGAATGCACACTTGGGTCATTTAAATTGCACTATACAAAGAATTACAAAATAATATTATAAGGAAAATCTTGTGTTCCCAGGGGAATGGGCCAACTGACTTAGGCCCCAATTCAGCAAAACACGTAATCATTTGTTTAAGTAAGTGCTTAAGTGCCTTGCAGAATTAGGTCTTTGATAGGCCTTTTCCATCTGTGATTTCCAGAATTCCATGATACAATAAAATATATGCAAAAATCCACTGCATGGTTGTTGCCTGTGTGAAATTTACAAATCTTATGAGATTTTGATCTTTTACTAACACTACGTAATGATAATCCGAAACTAAACCAGAGAAGATTCTGAATTTGTTCCTCCTACCACAGAGACAGGCTGGGCAGCCGAATCTGAACAATCTTATGCAGAAAGCATGTAGAAAACTCCTTGCAGAGAGGAAGAGCTTGACTCTTACTAGATAGGAACATCCTGAATTAACCAAGTTGTTCACCACATGGAAAAATTTTGTGGATCGTGACTTTGCTGATACAATGATAGAGGAAAATCAATCTTTCTTCATTTGCTGTACAGATATGGTATAGGTTTAAAAAAACAATTTATGCTATAAATAGTCAGACTCAGAACAAGACTTCTGTCACTGACATTGTAGCCATTTTCTTTTCCACATTACTAGATGCAGATCATCAGTAGATCACAGAGACCTGTGAGGACAGAGCTGGGGAAGAGGATGTTTAGAAGCCACTGTATTGCTGGTCATTGACACAAGATTATGATAATGTAGGCCACTGATGTAGCGATCAATTGGCTGAGCAGGATTTCTTCCCAGTGTCATCTGAATTTAAACAGGTCATTAGCTATTGAGAGCAAACCAATAAAATAGGTTCTGTGCTCCAAGTAGAGAGATATACCCTGAACTGAAATGAAGCTAGGAGGCCTAATTCTAATTCACTCTTAGGCTATGTCTACACTGCAAAGTGAAGGTGTGCTTTTAACATGGGTAGGCATACCCATGTTAACTTTAATCTAGCTAGCATGGGTAATAACAACAGTGTGGATGTGGTGGTACAGGCTTTGGCACGAGCTAAAAACTAGACTAACAAGCCCTCCAGGGACCCTTTGCAGTGTAGACATTCTCTAAAGCTCCTGTTAACGAGCCTTACTGTAAATGAGAATGCAGCTCATGATGTTTTGAAAAATGTTGTATTAAAAAAAAAACAACCTGATGCTATCTTAAATTACTATGTAAATAGTAAATAGGCAGCCTAGGGCTCAGTGCTGCAACCCCCAGGCTACATCTACACTTGAAGCGGGGAGCGTGATTCCCAGCTCAGATGCCCATATCTGTGCAATCTCTCATCAAGTTAGTGTCTAAAAATAGTAATGTAGTCAAGGTCGCATGGGCAGCGGTGAGTGGTGTCACGGGCTAGTTGACCGAGTCCCATCGGTACATACTCAGGGCAGCTAGCCCATGTTACTGCTTGCTGGTGCCTGCATTACCTGTAGCTACATTACTGTTCTTGACAGGTTTCAGAGCAGCAGCCGTATTCGTCTGTATTCGCAAAAAGAAAAGGAGGACTTGTTAGTCTCTAAGGTGCCACAAGTACTCCTTTTCTTATTACTGTTCTTAGCGCACTAGCTCAATGAGAGCTATCACAAGTATGTCTACTCGAACTGGGAATCATACCCCAAGCTCCAAGTGTAGACATAGCCTTAAACGCATAAATCCCATTGACTTCGGTGTGTCTCTTTGTGTGTGGACAAGGAATTCAGGATTAGGTTCCTAAGAGGCTCAATAAAATAAAAGCACAAGCTTTTCAATTATGTACACAACATACTGCAAAACAAATCTAGTTGTAACAATGGACTGCCCATCAAACCAAACTGATGATAATTATGCATATTGATATTAGCACAACTAATTATTAATTTCAAAAACAAAATGTGGAGTTAGACAAACACTAAATGTAGAACAAAATACTTTTCTGACAAATAAACATTGTTGAGGGCGACTACATTCCCAAATCTCTACTGTATCCAAATGCTGATATATTTTTGCCTCAGATATCCCTTCACCTAATTTGTCATTCAAATTCCTCAGCTAAAGATGACAAATTATACAAGGGCTATGAACTTACCATTTAATGAGTGATGAACCTAGACTTTCATCTCCCCAGGAATAATTTCTTTATTATATTTTATATTTTATTGCAATACAGCACTGTTTTGACCTTCAGGTATTATAATTAAGGTCCCAAAGTGTTATAAATTTGGAGCATAACACAAAATTGATTGTAGTGGTTTTCTAACTATTCTCAAATCTTCCCTTTTTATCAGTCCTAAGGATTACTTATTTTAAAGCAACGTAAATTATACGCAGGCCAATACTGCACAGCTGAGAGGCAAATTAAGTCTACTCAAGTTATTGCACTAAAGTTAAACAAAATAGCATATGCTCCAAAACAAAGTAATAATATAGAACCATGAAAAATGCCTACTTATTTTTTAAAAGTATCATAAACTATAAAAAACTTGACAAATGAGAGGGGGAAAAGAGTATTTTAATATTTATTTAAAATTGTGATTCTCAATTAACAAATCCCCCTCAGACACACATGTGGGTAGCTTGAAATGTATATGGCATATGTGTGTGGATTAAAAATGCATATGGCTTCGATGGAGATGACATTGTCTTTTTTAAAAACTATGTAAATGAGTTGATTATACGTTATTTAAATAGCAATTAATATAAATAATAAATACTTATAGTGCATAGACAGTGCTTTATCACACATGAATTGTGCCATGCAAAGAATAGTCATTGCCCAACAGTGCTCAGGCACGAGCAGGTACAATACAGAACAATACAAGGAAACTGAGGAGACTTGCCATACAATGACTGGTAATCTTTTCCAAGTGTAGGGGGCAGCATTGCAGAAGGCACATAGTAAGGAGAGATCGAAGGAGAGAAAGGAAGCTGTGCTGGAATCATGAGCAACAGGAAAGGAATAAATAGGAGTGGTGGAGCCAATGAAGTCAAATATATAAGAAAGGACAGAATTACAGAGTCCTTTGAATTAACAGTTTGAATTTTACGTGGACAACAAGTGGAAACACACAAGTAAAGGGAAGATGTTATTACATCATCAGGAAAGGAAGCAGTGTTTTGGATGAACAGGAGAGGAGAGAAATGGGAAAGGGGAGATAAGATAGTGAGAAACTGCAGTAGCTGACATGTTAGCTAAATAAAAGTCAGCACTACCCAGAACTGAACTGCTAACATAACACAAATTAAATGTGACTATGTCCCATCAATGCCAGTGCAGACTAGAGACATCTGAAAGTGGGTAGGCAAAAATGACATATACAGAAGGGTTCAGAGCCTGTCTACAGCAGTAAGTAAACATCATAGTGTATATAACTCAAAACAGGCTAGGCAAAGCCTACCATAAGGAGCCGCCCATAATCCTCGCTTTTACAAGCAAAATCCTTAATAAACTAATTGACTTTGTGCTGAGCTCTAATAGCTAACAAATTTGGGCTCTGTTAGACCAACAGGGGAAGTGAGTTACTGGGTGATCAGCTCTCCTCGGAAAAAGTCTTGCCCAGAATTTCAAATCCAGGGACTGTTGGCTGCAGCACATCAGTTCCTCACAAAGGGGCATATGAATAGATGCTCATGGTATGTTGTGAAGAATATGTAAGATACTAGTCTCCCTCTTTTTTTCCCTAGCAGATTGCAGCCAAATACTTTCTATTTACTATAAACAACTATTGAAACACTGAGGTTGAACCTTTCTCTCCAGAGTATGTTGCCGTAGGATTGCTTTACTCACATGGACACACAAGTCAAGGAACTCTGTGTCGTTTCTGAACTCAAGCCCTCTGCGTAGTTTTATAAAATACTGTCGTGGTCAAGCCTCGGAGCCTATATTCTGTTTTTAATTTGTTGTTCAAAGTATGCCTAGAAAAGTCTCCAATTTATGTTTCAATGCATGAAAAAATCAGCCTATCAAGCCCATGTTGCATAAATATTGTAGAAAGTGACTGGAAGAAAATAGAGAAATGAGAATTTGGGCTGAATCTCAGGATAAACTTCCCTGCAGTGATATCTGTAAGACTGTGGAGTAGTCTCCTTAAGGAATTAGTGGAAACCCCATAACGTGTGACATTTAACACTAGACCGGACAAGCGCTAGAAATTATGCATCAAAGGGACAATTCTGCACTGGCAGGGAATAATCTGTTTCCATCTCTAATTTCTATGGTCCTATGAATATGGCTGCGAGTTTGTCATGCAGGTCACGGAAATCACTCCATTCCATGACTTTCTGTGATCACTGTGACTTCTGCAGTGGCTGGTGTGGCTGGCCCAGGGGCCACCTGAGCAGCTCAGGCAGTTTCCCCCCTTACCCAGCAGCAGCAGGCGTTTGGGTGGGGGGCTCAGGGCTGGGGGTTGGGGCGTGGGAAGGAGTGAGGGCTCTGAGTGGCGCTTACCTCAGGGGGCTCCCTGGAAGCAGCAACATCCCTTGGCTCCTTGGTGGAGGTGCAGCCAGGGGGTTCTGCATGCTGCCTCCGCCTGCAGGCACTGTCCCTGCAACTCCCATTGATTGCAGTTCCTGGCCAATGGGAGCTGCAGAGCTGGCACTTGGGGTGGAGGCAGCGCACAGAGCTGCCTGGCTGCGCCTCCCCGCCTAGGAGCTTAGGGATGTCAACACTTCCGGGGAGGCTCGGACTCTGGTAGGGAGCCTGCCAGCCCCGCCAACCTCCATTCCCCCCCAGAACCTGCTGCATCCCCTGGGCTGCCTCCCCAAGCACCCACGGGCCACCTCCCTACCTCAAAATTTAATCAGGAGTATATAGTACAAGTCATTGACAGATCATAGGCTGTGAATTTTTGTTTACTGCCTGTGACCTGTCCATGACTTTTACTAAAAAATACCCCTGACTAAAATATAGCCTTACCTATGATACTTCTCTAGTTAGCTGAAACTACATTAGCCACCCCTCTAACCACTGATACTCTCCTTATTCCAGAGTACTATACTATTAGCTATCTTTACCAAAAGCTTTACTATTTCTATTCTATCCTACCCCCTCTAGAGCTATGTAATGTAATTCAGCAGGTCTGATGCTTTGCCAGCGTGATTTTGCTTCAGTAAGTGTTTATTAATGTATTAGTTTTACTCCACCCTAATCAAGGAAACGTGTGAACCAATCTTCTCTCCCACTTCTTTTGGCTACTAAAGTGAACCATTAATGTAAGTCTTCAAGGATAAGAACCTCATTTATCACTAACTTTTTTACTTGTCCCAATGTGAACCTACAATCACCTTACTTTTCTGTCTTTTTGCTTATATATTATTCATTTTCTTATTGATTATATTATATGATTTAGTTTTCTTGATATACATTCATTTGTTTCTTTATGCATGTGTTGACATTTACACTCCTTTGAATTTTGGCAATAAATTTGTATATCTCCATTCTTCTTCTTCAAGCTTTAATAAGACTCAAACACTAAAGCTTACATTGGTTCACACAGATCATTCTGTATTCTTAAAATATGTATTATAAGCTGAAACACACATACAATTAATAAGTGACTACCCTAAATTTCTTCTGTGTTCTTTCCTTATGGTATCATATTTCCCCTTATTTTCAGTGTGTATTTTGTTTAATGTCAGTGGAGAACTTCCCTTAATACTTTTTTATTCTTCAAACTTTTTTTTAAAAAAACCTAACAAATAAAGAAAGAGTCTGTTCTCTCTCTTCATTGCACAAACATAAATCCCTATTAAATATATTAGGATTACCAATGCTTATTCAAGGAGAACAGACATAATGATTACTGTTTCTCAGATATTCTCCCCTACTTTTTTGTCTTCCTTTATATCCTCTGTTCTATTAAGTACCAAGTCAAGTAACATGTCTACTGAATTTACTTTTTAAAAAGCAGTCCTGTAGCAAATCCACAAAATTGCCCTATGGTCTTATTTCTCTCTGCTTAATGTACTATAGCTTAACTAAATAATTTTGTTGCATTACTTTCATTATAGCCCTTTAACGTAGTAATATTTTGGGACAGAAGGGGGACATGAAACCCATTTAGATCCATTTGCCAATCTGTCCCACAAGTATATCGAAGGGCTGGTCTACACTAACACTGTAAGTCGATCTAAGTTATGCTACTTCAGTTACGTAAGTTAAGTAACTTAAGTCAATGTAACTTAAGTCGACTCACAGCACTGTGTACACCATGCTATGCCAACGGGAGACACTCATTAATGATCTGGAGGATGGCGTGGATTGCACCCTCAGCAAGTTTGCAGATGACACTAAACTGGGGGGAGAGGTAGATACGCTGGAGGGTAGGGATAGGGTCCAGAGTGACCTAGACAAATTAGAGGATTGGGCCAAAAGAAATCTGATGAGGTTCAACAAGGACAAGTGTAGAGTCCTGCACTTAGGATGGAAGAATCCCATGCACTGCTACAGACTAGGGACGGAGTGGCTAGGCAGCAGTTCTGCAGAAAAGGACCAAGGGGTTACAGTGGACAAGAAGCTGGATATGAGTCAACAGTGTGCCCTTGTTGCCAAGAAGGCCAATGGCATTTTGGGATGTATAAGTAGAGGCACTGCCAGCAGATCGAGGGACGTGATCGTTCCCCTCTATTCGACATTGGTGAGGCCTCCTCTGGAGTACTGTGTCCAGTTTTGGGCCCCACACTACAAGAAGGATGTGGAAAAATTGGAAAGAGTCCAGCAGAGAGCAACAAAAATGATTAGGGGGCTGGAGCACATGACTTATGAGGAGAGGCTGAGGGAACTGGGATTATTTAGTCTGCAGAAGAGAAGAATGAGGGGGGATTTGATAGCTGCTTTCAACTACCTGAAAGGGGTTCCAAAGAGGATGGATCTAGGCTGTTCTCAGTGGTAGCAGATGACAGAACGAGGAATACTGGTCTCAAGTTGCAGTGGGGGAGGTTTAGGTTGGATATTAGGAAAAGCTTTTTCACTAGGAGGGTGGTGAAACATGGGAATGGGTTACCTAGGGAGGTGGTGGAATCTCCTTCCTTAGAACTTTTTAAGGTCAGGCTTGACAAAACCCTGGCTGGGATGATTTAGTCGGGGATTAGTCCTGCTTTGAGCAGGGGGTTGGACTAGATGACCTTCTGGGGTCCCTTCCAACCCTGATATTCTATGATTCTATGACATAGCTTCTGCCTCTCAAAGAGGTGGAGTACAGACATTTATGGGAGAGTGCTCTTCCATTGACTTAGCATGTCTTCACCAGACCCGCTAAATTGACACCTCTGCATCGATTGCAGCAGTGCCGATTTAGCCAGTAGTGCAGACATGGCCTTATTAATACATAAATATATATTTTAAAAACATACTGACATACTGTATTTACAGTTGCAGTTATAATACTATGGAATGGATTGAAAGAATAAAGGAAGAATTCAAACTGCCCATAGAAGAAAATGAAAACAAAGCTATCACTGTCCTTTGCAGAGACAGTGAAAAATGGCAGAAAGGGGAGGGGGTTGGGGAGAGAAGCAGTGAGTGCTTGCATGCTAAGCAATTCCTAAGGAGATTTTACTGGTTAAGAAAACAGTTGTTGAGGAAATAAACAAAACTGGGAGGGGTCTGAGTGAGGATAGAGAAAGCAAATGAAATGGCTGCAAACAGGAAGTAAGAGCCAGCATGGAGGCATTCAGCTTCATACCATGGTTGGGCTCCAGAGACAACAAACTCAATAAGGAAGAAATGGTTGAAGAAACTCTAGGAGAAAGACAGAGAGAAACTTTCAGGAAAATAACCCAAGTGTATGTTCTTCTGCCTCTTCTCTTGGGAAACTGCTTCACAGTCTCTAACAGCTCTCAATCTCAGGAAGATGTTGCTGAGATTCAACCTATTTTTTTCCTGTGTTAATATCATCCAATTATTTGTAGTTACATTTTCTGGACCCACACTAAAAATGTTCTCTCTCTGTCTACAAGTGAAGCTAGTAATTTTTTCAGGGAAGTTTTCCAAATGACTCCATGATTGCCACATACTGTTAAGAAAAAGTGCACACAAAGAATTTAACTGGAAGAGCCACGGTTGAGGGAGACATGCTGCTTCATAGAGTTATAAATACTAAACCTAGAAGGGACCATTGTGAACTATTCTCACACTATCCAGGTGTGATGGAGTGCCCAAATCCCTCACTGGAGAGGAAGGGGATAAGGAGCTACTCTAGTCCCAACCAATTCCACCCCACCACACCAGCAATGCATGCAGGAGAAGCTTAAAGGAGGAGTAGAGTAGCTCACTTGCAGGCAGCAAGTGAAGGTGAGCAGATCTACACCCTGAAGCTTTGCAAAAGGAGCAGTGTGACAGGCCCAGCTGCTGGGGTCCCTGACTACTGATGCTCTACCCAACTTGCTGAGGGAAAAGGACTCTGAACATTTGCTAGGCTGGAGACTTCTTTGATTTATTTTGTTTACATGTCGTTAATTTTCTCTCTTGTGTGGGAAGGCTGGTAGGAAGTGATCCAGGGAGGCAGTCACATAGCACTCCAGGGTTCAGGACTCAGCTGCCTATTTTGGGGCCCTGGGTTGGAACCCGGTGGAGAGGTGGGACTGGGTTCCCCTACCCACCCACTGATGAGGCTGGAGGCAAAAAGCTTATCCCTGATACTAGAATCTCAGGACTAGGAAGTCCCCATATCCCAGAGAATCCTGACTCTGAGACTTTGGCCAGGTGAAGCCTGAAGCCTCTTGCTGGACTGCAGAACTAACATTTGTTGGACTCTTTTCATAACCACGAAGCGGTGGATACGACTTGTGGCCCAGTTGGAGGGCTGAGTCACAGAAGTGGACAGACCACTGCAGGGCAAGAGCGGCTATCAATGGGGGATGCTAAAACAGAAAAGCATCTTTCACACTCTCCCCGACCACTTGGCAGTGTCTGTGGGGAGTAGACCCCTTCATAACACCCCATAAAACTTCCCAGAAATAATTCCTGTTTCAACGCCAGCATATCTTTTAGAAAAACATCCAATCTTTCTTTAAAATTGCCAGTGATGGAGAATCCACCACAGCCCTGAGTCAATTGTTCCAATGGTTAATTACTTTTACTGTTGTAGAGCTATCAAGGTGTCAGGAAGTGTTTGGAAGAATGGAGCTCCAGGGCCGTGTGCGATAAAAGACCAATGTGCAAGATTTGAGTTGATCAGTAAAAAGACCGTGTAAATGTAATGGGGAGAAAAAGCAGTGGGAGGGTTAACCTAGACATGATGGAAAACTCAATGGCTGTGAGGATATGAGGAGAGACTGGGATGAAGCAGAAAATGCCTGAAGCCATCTCAGGAATGCTGAAAAAAGGGTACTGATATCTGGCAACCATCTGGCAGCAGATGACAGAGTTTCAGATTTGAGAGGCAGAGGAACCAGCAGAGGTGCTGCAGCTTCAGATCTTTTATTCTGTGCACCTAACATACAACTCCCAGACTCAACTAACAGCTGACCCCTTTATTGCCATGAATTCAGAGGACTTTGAGCAGTATAACAACTGATCATTTTGTAAGGCACCACACACTTTTCAGACTATCATTAAGTCTCAGACTTCACACAAGATTGCAGCAATATAGAATGAAAGAAATAAAATTCCTTGCTAACAATATTACTGCGAAAGAATCCTGGGAAACCACTGTTAAAGTCAGTACACATTGGCATCTGTCCACTGCAGCTCCTCTGACCAAAGTCTCTGACAGCATAGACAAATCTCATTGTTTTGACCATATTCTCCTAGACTACCCTGCTGCTGCCAGTCATATGCTCTTTCTCAACAACTTGTCATTTCTTAGCTTTCATTATGCTGATCTCTCCTCGCTCTCCTACCTCTTCAGTCATTTCTTTAGCATCACTTTTAGTGGCTCCTCATTCCCTCTCCTACTCTTCATGTGGTTCTTGCAGGGCTTTGTCTTTGACTTGCTCTACATAACATTGTCACTCTTTCTTTGAGGATCTCATCTGCTCACACAGCTTTGATTGCCATCCTTATGTTATTGGCTCTTCAAGTCTACCTTTCAACTCCTGACTGGTTTCCACCCATTGGTCACAGGGTAGTTGGTCCCCATGGATAGATTAAGCTCAGCTCCCCTAGACCACAGAAGGTGAGACCAATTCAGCTAATTAAGAGGGCTGGGCTACACCTGGGCCTATAAAGGCCTGCTAGTGGGGAGTTGAAGATTGACTTACATAAGCTGTGACCTGGGGAGGGAAAGCCACACCAGAGTGGAGCTAGCTCCTATGGTGGGTCCTGGTAGCAAGGGGCTCAGGGAAGCAGCTTTTGGATGGTTGCTCCAAGGAGGATGCAGAGCTGATGGTGAGTAGGAAACTGCCAGGAGTAGGCGTGCCAGAGACCCCTGAGACTAAGGAATGAGTTAAGACAGTTTTCTGTTTTTTTGGCTAACTTCTGTTAAAGAAATAAACCTCCCGCAAAAGCCGGGGTGTGATGGCAAATGCTTTGGAGCTGGGGAGAAGCAAGGCCCGGTGACACCATCCAATCTCATCTCTCAGCCCATGTCTTTGAGTCTTCACCTAGGAGTTGCACTGTCAGCGCAAACTTAACATATCCAGAACTGTACTCCAGTGCTACACTCTTGAAATTCCGTCACTGTTCACAGCAAGACCATCTTCCCAGCCTCCTGCAAGTCCCCCTCTCTCTTGCCCTGCACATGAAGGCCATGTCTAGAACTTGTCAATTCTTCCCCACATTTCCAAAATCCAACCTTTCCTTTCTGTTCACACAGTGAAAACACTGATCCACACTTTCACCATTTCCCATCTTGATCACTGTAATCTTTGTACAGCACCTAGCATAACAGGCTTCTGGATCATGACTAGGGCTCCTAGGTGTTACAATAATAACAATATTAACCATAAATTCTTTATGGCTTCTCGAACATCTCCAATCATGTTCTTCTAGTTCATTCAAAACACAGCTGCTAATACCATCTTACCAGCTCATCATTCTGACAATCCTCTTTGAATCCCTCTAGTTGCTTCCCAATTTCCACCCCCCATCAAATTAAAGTTTCTTGTCCTCACCTTCAAGGCTCTACATAACTCTACCACTCACAACTCAGTTCTGTTTGTTTCATTCTCTTGATCAAATATTCAGCTGCATCTTCCTATAAAAAGCTGAACATAAAAACATTCCCAAACTCATCAAAAATATCTGCAGTTCTGTCTGATGCTTAAAGGGGCTTAACTTGTGGGATTTCCCCTCATTTATGAATCTGCATGATGCATCTCTGATTTTGGAATATTTCTTCTGGATTGACCACAGACCTACTTTTTGGCCAGTGTTCCACTGTCTCTTCTAGCATGGAAATGGGATTGTTGGCACTGTATGCATAAAACTCTGAGTCAGTGTAAATGCAGAAATTCCTTTGCTTTTCCACCATAAGTGTTGAATACCCACTTCAGCACCAAGTGTTTTAATGAAGGGTGTTCAGTGTAGTATGTCCTGTTTGTAGACATACTTTCGCAATATAAGATTTATTTTCAGATCATTCATCAAAAGGATTTATATGATAAGCTGTAGCAACAATTTGATTTTTGAAGAAGTTAGTATACTTCAAACACTCCTGTTTTGCTTTAAAAATGATCAAATGTTGTAGATGACTAGCAGAAATCTGATGACCTACTTTTGCAAAATGGGAAAGCAGGTTCTCTACAAAATACCATCCAGATCAATGGTAAATGAAACTTTAGCTGTAGGCCTATTGCATTTTTTTTACAGTTAATACATTCATAGTTATTCAACCTGTATTTCTGACAAAAAATAGAGGTTAGCATGTTTAAAAAGTTTCAGAGTATTTTAGAATATAATTTATTTTAATTTTTGTATGTTCCTTCTTGTTTAACAATTGGGACCTACATATGAAATCCCGATCACTCATTAGAGGGTGCAAATGTAAAAGGGCAACTGACTTGAGGATATAAAAAGATCCTAACTCCAGATTTTCTCTGATCAATAAAATAGCCTCGTTCCATGATAAATTAAACTGATATGAATAAAAATGTAGAAAGTACATTTGGCATTAAATTTTAAAATGCAGCAGTTCTCACCTCCCTGTTCACACAACTGCTGTGCTAAGGCATCCTTGAATATAACTTGGCCTCTGTGAGTAGCTGTAGCCCTGGAAATATAAAGAGACAACAATAAATAATGTGGCAAACTTATTTACATAAATGGACAGTCAAATGAAAGATGAGTTTCTGTTTTTTTTCTCTTCCCCAGTCCTGTTTTTGGAAGAATAACTTGTTTATTTTTATTTTGCTTTACTTAATTTTATTTACTTTACTTTGCTTTACCTGAACCAAAATGATTCATCTACTAGTAAAAAGACACCATGATATGCTATTCACCAGCACAGAACTCAGCAGAGGACATCAGATTTTAGGTCACCACCTGGATAAGACTAAGCATGTTACAAAATTGATGTGCTTTGCCTGAGAAAGGCTGTTGTGGAAGGTAAGAGGAACACAGGAGAGATGTTCACAAAGCAGCCCCTGTAAAATCCCTATCAGCTGATCCAGCGAGCAATAGTGATATTAGTTCTGGAGAAAGTGACATTTATTTGCACTACTCTTCAAAAGTAATGTATCTGCCAGAACAAAAAGGAATAAATGTAAAATTCAGTCTTTTGGATGCAGTGGGTTCACAAGGCAAAGCCCACCGAAAGCTGCCATAGTACTGATGTCCATCAGTGAAAAAGCTCGTTTAAAGGAGCTTTAATTTGCCTTTTGATCATGCATGTAAGTCCCATTGACACTAACTAGAGTTACACATGCGTATCAAGCTTGTCATCTCAGTAGATATAATAGGAAAATGTCCATATAAGTTGCTGATATTAGGGATTTTATATCAGTGTTGCAAACCTGGGGCTACATCATGCTCTCATTGACTTTAATGGAAAAACTCTAGCTAATTTTGATAATGGGTTCAGAGGGCATGTCTACACTGCATTTGTGTTTGAACTTCCCAGCCTGGGTCCACAGACGTGCTAGTGGGGCTCCTGCTAGTGTGCTAAATATAGCTGTGTACACACTGGGGCTTGGGCTGGAACTCCAGCTCTCATCTGCAAGGACCAGTTTGCAGAATTGGGGCTATAATGTATAATTTTATTTGTTTTGAAAAATAATGTATAAAATGTACTTTTTCCACATAAAAGCGATACATATTGTATTTAGGACAAATGCATTTCATTCTCTCCAGCTTAGTTACAATGGCACGTTTATGAAGTGAACTGATCAATAGAATTTAAAAAACTAAATTTAATAATAGACTAAATTGTTTTCATCAAGTTTTGAAGAGGATTGGCCACAGTATTTGATCACTAAAAAGGCAAACTAGTTAGTAGTCATCAGTGTCTGATCATTAGAAAAACAGAGTAGCACCCTCAGTGTCTTTGTCTAGACCACCTGGGGAAAGAAAATCCTTGGCTCCTTTAAGGAATGCATCCTCCCTTCTCTCCTTATGGGCTGGAGGAAGGTAAGCGGGGAGCTATGTGGCTGATTCTGATTGGTTGGACAGAAGAGTGCAGCATAAACCTATTGGCTCCCAGGCACCAATTATAAACCCTTCCCCCTGCCCTACTGCACCATTGTGTGCTGGGAAGAAAAGCCCCTCCCCAGCATTTCTTCCCTTTGAATTAGAGCAGGGCTGAGTTTTCGGGCCTTGCTGTGGGCTTCCTGCTGGTTGGCTTTTGGGGACTGGGAAGGAGTGTTTCCTTCACTACCAAACTGGTCAAGCCGAGTACATTTTTTCATCTTCCTCTTAGCAGCCCAGGGAGCCAATGGGTAGCTTAGGTTGTAAAATTCATTTTGTCACAACTTGTCAGGTGCCCAATGCAGTTAATTGTTCAGTAGGGGGTCCAATTCCCTGATAAACCAGAACTGGAAGTGGATTAGGAGAAGGCATCACCTAAAGAAGGTGGGGAATGGGGTTGGGGCTCCTAATATCTGGTACAGTAAGGAGAAAACCCCCTTTTCTATCTCCTTTAGCCCTTAATGACGGGAGAGCGGTGGGGTCCCAGCACTGGTACTAGGACCAGGCTAATGGGATGGGGGGCTGAGAGCAGCCCTTCACCAGGTGGAACAGACTACAAAAAGGGATGATCTGCACTGGATGAGAGTTATTGCTGGATAGTTCCCAGATGTGTTAATAAAGCTGCAGCTTAATGAAACCACATTCCTGATGTCTTGTCTGTCTTCCTGCAGTGTCTGGAACAATAAGTGTGAGCTGTACAACACATTTGTAAAATGCAAATGCAATGAAAAAATAAGTCCCAAGAAATCTTCACACTCTTTTAGGATTTCAAACACTTTTTACAGTTGTGTGAAATATGGCATAACTTATATAACATTTCTTTATTAGCACATGCTGTCTGTGTTATTGTGACCCAGTGGCCATATAGTATAAAAGAAAAGAAGGAGAAGAAGAGGAAGAAATACATTATTTTGGCACATGAAGACAGCAAAGAATTCTGAAAACTTTACAGACTCCTTTAAAAAGCTTGAGCTAAAATATAGCAAGCTTTCAAAATTCTTAAAGCACCATCTTGGGTACAGAACTCACACATTGTTTTTAAGTGCTCACAGTTCTGAGTTTATGAATATTCAGGGAGATTATTTATTATTTCTATTATATTTACACACTTACCCGCACAGTGAAAAATGGGTACATAGGTTAGAATAGTACCAAAAAAATATTCTCCAAATTGGAGAACATATGCTTTGCAATCCATAGGAGCAATTGGCCAGCCTTCTTGAAAGGACTAGATATAGTGAATGTAGTCAATAGACGAAATACCAGAACATTCCAAAGCCAGTTGTTACTAGAAATCCAAAATAAAGATGTTTGACATGTATATATATATATATAGTTATGTGTTGTACATGTGACAAAACCAGGCTCCTTGTGCTCCTGTGCACGCATAGGAAAATGCCACAACAGAAGTGGGGCAGACATTTTCCCTCTTGATTCTGTTCCTCAATCAAACCAACACATGGAGAGGCCTCTTCACAGACCCTCTAGAATGGAAATTGTCATGTTGGGGGTTGGGTGAAACCTCTGTGAAGCTGGTGGGCACAACAGCTGCCTTCATTCAGGATAAATTTAAAACATAATTCAACTCCTTTAAGGACCTGGTAATTGAAACAATAGGAGATGCCAGCCAAAACACAGGCACATGGCAAGGTTGGAGTAGGCGTTCAGCTATACAGTTTGAGGGATTTTTCCAGACATTTGAATGCAAACGCAGGAGGCTGGGTACTGGCAGTAGTGATGGATGCATATGAGTGTGAGACAGAGAGAAGCCGCTGACAGAGAAAACAGCAAGGAAGCCCAAGAGACTGCCAAAGGAAAACTAGTAGTATCTCCCTATGAAAAAGCTAAGAGACTTTTTGGGTAGCACATTGGCTAAATGAATCTTGAAACTGTGAGCAAAGAAACTGTCTCCTATTGTTTGATTCTTACTGTGTTCAGGGAAACAGGACTTTATCTATATTCTTTGTAAATAAACAGGATTGCACCAAAGAAACACCTGACTCCATCATTTATTTCTTTCCTTAATGGAAACAACCCACAAGACCCTGAAAATTGGCTAAGTGCACAGCTCAAAAGGGGTAACAGAACCACTCGGGAACATTCTGGGGTAGATTTTCAGAAAGCCTTTGAGAAGGTCCCACACCAAAGGCTATTAAGCAAAGTGAGCATTCATGGGATAAGAGGGAAGGTCCTCTCATGGATTGGTAACCTGTTAAAAGATAGGAAACAAAGGGCAGGAATAAATGGTCAGTTTTCAGAATGGAGAGAGATAAATAGTGGTGTCCCCCAAGGGTCTGTACTGGGTCCAGTCCTAGTCAACATATTCATAAATGATCTGAAAAAGGGGGTAAATAGTGAGATGACAAAATTTGCAGATGATACAAAACAACTCAAGATAGTTAAGTCTCAGGTATACGGTGAAGAGTTACAAAGGGATCTCACAAAACTGGCTGACTGGGTAACAAAATGGCAGATAAAACTCAATGTTGATAAATGCAAAGTAATGCATATTGGAAAACATAATCCTAACTATACATACAAATGAGACAATCTATATTAGCGGTTCCCATTCAAGAAAGAGATCTGGGAGTCATTGTGGATAGTTCTCTGAAAACGTCCACTCAATGTGCAGCAGCAATCAAAAAAGTGAACAGAATCTTGGGAACCATTAAGAAAGGGATAGATAAGACAGAAAATATCATATTGCCTCTATATAAATCTATTGTATGCCCACATCTTAAACACTGCATGCAGATGTGGTTGCCCCACCTCAAAAAAGATATATTGGAATTGGAAAAGGTTCAGAAAAGGCAACAAAAATTATTAGGGGTTTGATGCATCTGCCATATGAGGAGAGATTAAAAAGATTGGGACTTTTCAGCTTTGAAAAGAGATGACTGAGTGGGAATCTGATAGATATCTAATAAATCATGACTGGTGTGGAGAAAGTGAATAAGAAAATTTTATTTACCCTTTCACATAACACAAGAACCTGGGACACCCAGTGAATTTAATAGGCAGCACGTTTAAAACAAACAAAAGCAAGTACTTCTTCACACAACACACAGTCAATCTGTGGAACTTGTTGCCAGGGGATGCTGTGAAGACCAAAACTGTAATGGGGTTCAGAAAAGAATTAGATAAATTTATGGAGGATAGGTACATCAGTGATTATTAGTCTAGATGGCCAGGGATGCAACCCCATGCTCTGGGTGTCCATAAGCCTCTGACTGCCAGATGCTGGGAGCTGGGCCGGCTCCAGGCACCAGCATTCCAAGCAGTCAGAAAGGGGCGGAAGAGTTTCCGCAGCGGTGGCAATTCGGAGTCAGCTTCTCCGTTCCGCTGTCCACAATGGCAATTTGGCGGCAGCCTCTCTCTCTCCTGCTGTCCGCAGCAGTAATTCGGTGACGACAGGTTTTCTCACTGCTTGGGGCGGCAAAAACGGTAGAGACGGCCCTGGCTGGGAGTGAATCACAGAGTATGGATCACTTGATAATTCCCCTTTCTTGTTCATTCCCTACAAAGCATCTGGGATTGGCCACTGTCAGAAGACACAATACTGGGGTAGATTGGTCTGACCCAGTGTGGCCATTCTTCTGTTCTTCTGTTCCCTATTTATGCATCCCAAGATCACACTTGCTCTTTTGGCCACAGTGTCACACTGGGAGCTCATGTTCAGCTGATTATCCACCACGAACTCCGGCATTTTATCAAGAAGGTATAGGAGGGGGTTTCCAGAGTGTATGGTACTTTAACTGACCCTCAGCCAGCACAACAATTCCTATAAGACTATGGCAAGTGGCATAATTTAGACCAGCCCTTAGGTTGTTCTAAATTATGCCAGAGGCTGTTTTGGGCCCTGACTGGACCAGGATCAGGGTTGACTGATTTAAATCACCAAATGGAAAACCTTGATTTAAATAATTGATTTTAATCAACTTTTCTGTTTGTACTTTAGTTGTTTTCTAAAGAAAGGTGCATTCTCATTGGTTATAACCATTAAAACATGTTGACTTACAACAAAATAAAGCGTTTACACTAGATTTAGTACACCTTTTTGCTACCCAGGAGGGTAAAGTATAACTATATATATTTATTTGAGCAATTATAAGCTTAATATTTTCAGCTTCTCATTAATTGTACATTTTTAGTATGTTGGAAAATGGTGAATGTTATATTGCTTATTTACTAGATAATTAACTTTTTGCTCATGATTTGTGTCAAACTGCATTAGGATGGTAACTGGAATTTAATTAAACACACAAAAAGCAGCATACGAAATTTATTTTTATTAAACTGAACAACCCTAAATATTTTGGATACAGAAATGTCTTTTATCAAAACATGATTTACATTTAAAACTATATGATTTATTAAAGGAACAAGAGGGATTAACTGTATTCAGTGAATTAAACTGATTAGTTTGGGTCAGCCAGGGAAAATTTTCAAATATGCCTAAGTAAAAGTGACTAGAGATTTACTTCCTATTCATCTAAGTGTCTCGAAAATGAGACAACAGTCTCCTAAGTTACTTAGGCTGTCCCTCAATTTTTAAAACTAGTAGATTTCATCCTTTCCCTCCATATTTTTATTTATAGACTGGAAGAGAGAGAGACAACTTTTCCTCCTTTTTCAACTCCCAATTGATTTCTCATCTTTGAATGAATTAGTCCAAATGAAGAAAATATTCTTTCTGTGCCTGCAGAAGAGGCTACTGCTTTCAAAAGCTAGCTTAGCACTTCAACAAACTTTGGTTCCAGGTGCTTAGCTAGTGACTTCCACCAGTTCAGTGGCGTGACTTTCTTTAAATCATCATCACAAATGTACTGATTTAATAGTTCACCTCCAGCCCAAAATTTATTATGGCTTGCATGACTGATGGGTAGCTATAAAATACCCATGTCATAGCACCATCTTCTTCAGCAGTTAGGCATCTTCCCCAATATTTCAAGTTGAGGATATCCACAGAAAATGAGGTGGAGTAAGTGCTTGACCCATCCACTTCTTTACTGCCCACAATTTAACCTTGTTGTTGAGCATTTCTTTCTTCAACATCTCTTGACGTTCCTTCCAAATTTCAACAGCATCAGCAACACAGTAGCAATCTTTCTGCAGTATGTCCAAGGCTTTAGAAATAGGTTTCAGTATATTCAGCATATTATCTACATTTCTCTTTAGTCTGATGTTGACTGCTTTATCATTTACTTACATAGAAAGATATGATATGCAGCCCATAAGAATGGTGCAAAAATTAGTTTACTAACAAGTTGATCCAGATTGTTCAGACATGTCCACATCAATCATCATCAACATCATCAAAGTCATTGCCTTCTGAGAAGAATTTTTCACAATGCTGTTTCATTCTGACAACCAGGCTTTGCATCTCTTTGTTGCACTGTTAACATTTGGCACATGTTCCTTTTTTTACCCAGAGGTACACATATTTTTTTTTAAAATATTCCCAAATAGAGTCTTTTTTTACAATCTGCACCCATGCTAGTATTTGTCTCCAGTTCACAGGTGCTGAAATCAACACTAGAGGCTGCACGCCCAAGAATTTTGTCTCTTCTTCCCACAGTGTCCTGCTTTAACACCAGTGTTGCTCCTTTCTGGTTGCACATTGCACTCCTTCTCCCTTGTTACAGAACTCCTTTGCCACACTCCCCACCTCACCCCATCTGGACCCCTAGTAAAACAAAAGAACTAACAGCAGCCCAAGATTTCTGCTTGTGTAAACCACATGCCTTTTGCACTGCAGTATGTTATTTGTTTAGAAACAGAGAGGGACTCAGATGAGAAATTAATGGATTTCTGTTTGTTTGTATCTCTGTGTACATGTGTAAAGAGAATAAGACCATTTACTTGAAATGCCCAGAACCATCCAGAAACAATTGCTGATAGTTACTGGACAGATTAGTGTTTTTCCATGAGCTGAAAAAAAAGTTTCTATAGTGTGTGGAGTCATAAACATTCATAATTTGAGAACAAAGCCAATCAGAGTTCAGTAGGGAGAAGCTTTAAAAGAGGAGTATGATACTAGCCAAGTGGGCTCAGTGTATGACCCTGATGAGCTACATGGTGGTGCCTCCTGGGGTCAGAGGCTGGGTCCCTACGTCTGTGGTGACTTTGACAGTCTCTTGCACCCAGTAACACAGCTGCTGGTTTCTCCACAGGATCAAACCACCTTTTGTGCCATATTTATAAAGCTTAACCTTAAAAGTTAGATATTTTTCCTCTGATTCTTTCTTTATATAGAAAAGCAGCCCCTTTAACTTAAAGCTTCTGATAGACGCTCATGGAGTCAGCATTTTAATTTTTTTACTTAAATGTTTTAAGAGATTTTAATAAATTTAGGCCTTAATAGATTTGGTATTGAATTCGGATTTTATTTTAAACCAGTTTATTTTTTTTAAACTATCTATAATTTACATAACAATCAAAAATCTCATTTAAATAAAAATCCAATTGTTTTCACTTTTTTTCAAAACAATCATCGACTTTTTATCCACCCTGCCCAGGAACAAAAGAGTAGAATGATGGCTTAGAACTACCTTTCCCCACTCTTCTCCCTCAGCTACACCAAGCATAAATCCAGCACAGCTGAGGTTTGAGCCCCTAAATTTGGGGTTGTGCATTAGTCTAGGATTTAAAAAAAAGGTTAATAATGATTTAAATAATAGGCATTTATATACTGAAGAATTCCAAAGAATTCAAGAATAATCTAAGGCCTCAATCCTACAACCACACACGAGTATCTTTATATGCATGAGTATCCCATTAGTGGTATGAACGTACAGATTTAGGGCACCATTCACTTGCATAAAGTTACTCACACATGTTTGCAGGATTTGGGCCTTAAAGGGACATACAAGTATCATTTCTGCCTCCAAAGTAATGGAATCATCACATACCAGCACTACACAACAATTTGAAGCAGAAAACAAAGATGAATACCATATCTAACTGTGTATGTTTGTGACAAAAATGATAGGGTCCCAGATTTTTCATGTTTAAAATAAAAAAAAACACCCACACATTTCTGAGAGATGTTCTAAATGAAATTGGCTCACTGAGAGTTGCCAAGTTACAACCTGTGTTGAATGGTAGATAAGAGAGAGAAGGAATACTTAGAACTTCATAATTAGGGCTAGTGGTATTTTGTGGGAGAAGGGGAGGTAATGGATTCTGTGATATTTCTGGCCATTGTCAGGGTAAAAAAGGCATGTGTGCAGAGCTGCTGCTCTTGTTGCTTTGGCAGAGGCTGAGGTAGGAAAGCAGTTCTGAAGAATAAGCAGCAGTGTTTTTTTCCACATTCACATTTATGCATTGCTGCAGGGCTGAACCTGAAGGCACTAGGATACCACTGTTAAAAGGTTTTAAACTATTACTTACTTAAATTGTTCTAATCAGTTTCTACTTGAAGATAAACTTCAGGCATTTTAAATATCAGTTTGTGACTTTGGTCTCCCTCCCTCCCCCCATGACTGTGTCTTTTTCGTATGATTTATCATGAAAAACCATTGGTGCTAACATGCAGCTGAAATTGCAGAAGGAAATTTGGCAAGCAAAATGTAATTACCCCATATGGGAATTTAGTTAGGCAACTGGGATTAACCCCCTATTCATAAAGCTGTCTAAAAGATGAAAATGGATTTGGGTAGGCATTAAAGTGGTCTATAAATATTTGACAGCTGCAAACACCAAGGACCAAATTGTGACACCAAGAACCAGCTCACGCATGGGAACAGTCCCACTGAAGTCAGTGGGCCAAATTACAAATAAGATGTAAGATAGTGTGACTTAGACTCCCTTTCATTTACTTAGACTTCCTTACACATAAGTAGAGTGGGTCCAAGTAAATGTAAGAGTGAATATGAGTTACACCACTTTATATATCACTTCTGAATTTGTCTGAGTGGTATGACTCACTTGAGTAAAGTTACTATAATTTGAACCCAGGGACAGAGAGATTTATTTGGTGTGATTCACAAAAGTATAACCTGGAGTAAATAAGAGGAAGTTGAGAAGGGGGAAATTTAGGCTGAATATCAAGAAAAACTTGATGGGAAGCGGTAAAAGCCCCTTTATTTGAGACATAAAACAAAATTAGACAAAATTCTAAAAATGGACTGTAGGGACCAATCCTACAATTCCAGAAAGGTTGACTGAATGACCTTATAGGTCTTTTTCAGCTCTAATCTCTATTTTTATAGGATATTCCTACGAAAGCAGCATAGGAATGTTCTTTTATGTCTCATCTGACAGGTGCTATCTTCAGCAACTGTGTGCCCTAGTCTCATGCTGGGGCATTGGTTCAACACTGCGGCAGAGGAAAGTGCACCACCTACTAAATCCTCAGCTACATGTTCTGAAGCAGTTATGTTTTCTCCCCTGCCCAGTTTGTGTGCTGGAGCGCACGACTGAGATATGGAGGTGTCCCAATGTTCACTAGTTATGCAGGTAAATTTCTTTTTAATCATTAGCTTTAGAAATAATTACACACAACACTCTTTTATCTAAATTACCTCTAATAAAGAAGAAAAATTAAGGAAATGATGATTGAGCGGTATTCAAAGTTAGAGAGTCATATTCACAGACCTCCCAACAGTCCTGGGTTTTTGTCCTGCTTTGACTACAAAGCCTGCTGTCTTGGTTGAAGCAGCTCCTGTCCTGCAGGGCTGGTTGGGCTCAGGTCCCTGCTCCAGGATTTGTATCCTGCTTCTCCTTCTTCTTGCTCCCAGCCCTGCCCCTCTCCCAGTCCCAACCCTCGCCCATTCGCTCCTTCCTCCCAGCCCTGCCTCCTTTAGGGCCTTTCCTGTCCCCTCCTCAAGTCTGGCACATGCTCAGAATATCGGAGCTGAGCCCAGCCAGTCTGGTGGGAGAGAAGCCACAGGAGCCACCTCTGAGGGGTGAGTGCGGGGTAGGCTTTCTCTGCAACTCCCCCCCCCACCTGCAGGGCGGGATCCATCCTGCTTTAGCCACTGGGAATGTCGGGAGGTATGTATTCATCATTAATAAATCATCTGATATGTTACTTGAATCATCATAATGCTCATGCTTTCCTACATATCTGCACTGGGGCCTTCCCTGATCCTGCAAAGTGCTGAAAATTGGACCCTTGTGAATAACTGATTTTTCTCTTTGGTGGCTATACAACAAGAACAAAAAAAGGTTTGGATTTTTTTAATTTTTCTGGCAAAACAAAGTTTTTAAAAAATTCTTTGGATCAAACAAAATGTTTTCTTTCCTCCAAAATGAAGTGTTTCATTTATTTTTTTTTTTGAGGTTTTATAAGCTTTTAAAAATTAAATTGAGTGAAATTCTGAAATGCCTTTCTGTAATGAAAGGTCAAAATGTTTTGTTTTGAAAATGCTGAAATGAACCATTTTGACATTTCTTTCCAATTTTTTTTACATTTTCGGTGATTGAAACAATTTGCTAAAATTCACCCAAATTCAAGAATTGTTTTGGTCAACCCAAATCTGCGTTTTTCAGCAAAAAAAAATATTTCCACAAAAATGTTCATCAGGCTGTACCCGAAAACCCTTGAGTTCTACTGGAATCAAGTCTTAAATGCACACTGATCCATTAAGGGAGATATTTTCAAATTTCTAACAGAGTTGGGAAAGTAATGAAAATATTTTGTTGATAGTTAAATTAACCATAATATATGTTGTAACACAGCTATATGTTTCTCACACAATGCTTAGCTAAGCACAGCATGTCAGCAAACAAATAGTAATAAATCTTCCAAGGCTGCTCTCAATCATCTTGGGATATGCTGCCCTCCAGCCTACTACCCTAACAATTTACCAAACACAACAGACTCCCACTGACTTCAGTGGGCTTTGGATCAGGCCCCATATGCAAATAAATTAATATTTTTGTTTTCTATATATTCAGTAGGAAAAAAATCACAATGGTCCAATGTCAGAGACTTGATCTGTCTAGACCTCTGTTCCACTTTAAATCAAATTATTACCATAAAAGGTTAAGTTAAAACAGTTGTTTTATAGTTAGGGATGGATCTAAAGGTGTTTACCGGTTGCAAAGAAGAAAAACATACGCTTTTTTTTAAAGCCTAGACATCACTATGGAAAACAGATGCCAGTTCAGTTGCTTTGATTTTTTTTAACTACCTTTAAAGCTTGTTGTGGGTGAGTGGGTGTGTGGGCGAGACGGAGAGACTGCATTAGAGACTTCTTTAGCCAAGACTAGGTTGTCAGTAACAAAATATGCATCAGTATGGTGGTCTCTCTTGCAAATACCTCCATTGTGTTTGGGATTAAGGAGCTATTGGTCGAGTGATTGAGACAAAAAAAAAAAAAAAAAAAAAAAAAAAAAAAAAATCCCATTAACTGAGCACTTTACAAGATGGCCATAAGTCTACATACCTTACAAGATATGACCTGAATGGGCAAGCTCAGACGGAGCCTTGTCTCATTCAGTGCACTCACATGCAAACATGCATTTTTAAAACAGACATCTTTAAAATATACTCTATATGAGGCACTTTTAAAGTGTGGATTGGTCCATGCACACTTCTGTGCATTGGACTGATCTGTAGATTTTAGAATGTGTACATGGTTCAGCGCACATTTACAAGATGTGCAGAGAATAGGGCAATGTTCCTGTGGGCCTCAATCTCATTCCTTACAAATCTTCAGTACATTTTTAATGGTGTAGAATAAATTATCATGCACAGATGTGTAACAAAAATATATTTCTTCAGAATGTTAGGCAGCCATTATTAAAAATAGTGATACAAATAAATATTTATTGTGCAGCTGCAAAGTGTGATTTTTCATAACTGAATTAAATCAAATCCAGTTTTCACCACTCTATTACAAAGTACTTCTCTTCCATGACAACTATTTCCCTGCCTAATTTCAACTTTCAACCCCTGCCATTTTGGAACTGGAGTTGTTCAAAAGGGCTTTTATTTTAAATGGGGAAATTTGGTTGTTGGGTTTTTTTTGCCTAGCTCAAATGGCAAAAGTATTCCTCAGATTGTCCACTCAAAGATCACCTCTGGAGAAAGACAAAGCCTATAAAAATGTCAGGCCACTAGGTAATGATTTTAGAAAATTATGAGCAACTGAAAATATAGGCTTAGAAAGGAAATACCTAGGAAACTTTAAGTATGGGTGCAGCTACTGCTCCACCAGCAATACTAACAAAAGTTTGTTAGTGTACGAAACACTGTCGTTAAAGCATATAGTTAAGGTTGCCCAACCCTTTCCATTATAGCCCATAGTTTTCAGTTGTTGTTGACTCTGACTAACTTTAACCTTTTTGGCTGACATTTTGCCTATTTTATCTCTGCCTCAGGTTTAATTGTTTGGAAAGTTTAAACAAAAATGGTATAGCCATTTCTAAGAGTAAGGTCAATTAAAATATATAGGTTTGCTAATTCTAAATATATTCTAGCTTCTGTTTAGTGGCTCTAGTTTTTCTGTGGTTTGGTGTAGAAAGTTACAGTGGGATCCCACACATGCTCAAGTGCTATCCTGAATACGGATGTATTTAAGTACATGTTTAAGTGCTTTCCTAAATCAAGACTTGAATGAGGCAAGAGTCCTAAAGTAAAAAAAACAATGTGATATGTAATTAAAGACTGCATCATAATGGATACAGAGAAGAGGACAGAATAAAGGTTGCACAGGCAACCTTAATTCTGATACTTCCCAATTTATGAGTGCTTGATTTTGCAATCTTTATTACGTTCTTTTAACGTATGGGGTTGTTGATTTTATTTTTGAGGGGATGGGAGCAGAAATGAGAGGTTTGATAGAATAGTGAATATATAGTATAATAGAGGGAAGGAAGGAAGTGGAAATCAGACAATTTAAGTTGTATATAGGTGCTTATATCCCCTCTCCCCAACATCCCTATAACATAAAGATGATTTTTCTCTACTATACAATCATATGTAAATAAACTGATTAGAAACTACTTTTCTGTTTTCTGTAAACAGATTATGAGAGACAATTTTTGACAAAGCTTGCCCCCCAATTACAGGCATTCTAGTATTTTTGAGTATTTTGCCATAAGTCTGACTAAAGGAAAGCAAGTTCTAATGTTTCTATACTTTAAATAAAGGGTTATTATAATGGCATCTGTCAGGTGAGTCAATTCACATAAATAATAGAACAAGCATCCATTGTTTCTCTGCTGAAACAGTGCCAACAAGTAGGTTTACCTTTACCATCCAGGAAATCATGTTTGTAGCCTCTGTAGTCTATCCTATTACCCTTTGAGTTGTATCTGGAATACTGATTGCATATGAAGTTACATACCGTATAGAGTTTAGATTTCTGATTTAATGAGTATGAGTATTAAAATCCCTAGAATGATTCTATTGCACTTCTTTGATATTTAAAAAAGCAAAAACAGATTTATTAAATTGTGAGTCTGTGTACACCATTGACAGTCTCCCAAAGCCCACATTTAATTAAGATCTAATTCAAATACTCAGATTATACTTTCATATAATTCAGGACAAAATCTTTGGCATTTCCTATCATAGCAATAGGCATATTACTACTTACTAAGCACGTACTTAACGCCTGACATCTTCAAAGCAATGTACAATCATTAACTAAAGAGATTTGTCATTATATAACTATTTTATTTGCTTGTACTGTAAATAAAACATTTTACGTAAAATGGTGTACCAAGAATGTGTTCTGAAGTTTCCAAAACTGGTAAGATTTTAGGTGTCAGATCAGATTAATATATGAAAGAAAGTCTTATACAATTGTGTCTAATTAGATTAATCAACACTTATTCTGACAACTGCTTTTTATGTAATACTAAAGAATCTACCACATCATTAAATGTGACACTCTGCAGACATACTGTAGTTGTTTGTAACATGGCTTTGCTATGTAGTTGAGATTATGCCAATACATTCTATCATAGTGCTGTCGGTCATAACTGAGAGTTTGGAGGATTCTCTAAATTTAAGAACCTCTCCATAGTTCCACTCAAGTTATTTCAAACTCATGACACATTTGTAACATAACTGCTTATAAAAATCAGCAAGCACACACATCATCTGAGTAAAGGATCATTTAAATAGAAAGGTTTTATGGGGTTTCAAATAATACATAAAATGCATGTTAATTAGGGTTGCCAACTCTCCAGGTTTGTCCTGGAGTGTCCAGAATTTAAAGATTAATCTTTAATTAAAAACCTATGTCATGTGATGAAACCTCCAGAAATATGTCCAACCAAAATTGGCAACCCCAGTGTTAATTAAAGCAAAATCTGAAACACTGTGCTAGATCCTTTGGTTAAGCCAAATTGGGCTTAGTGAAATATTGACTGGTGGGGGCAAAGGCGATTAAAGCCATCTTTGCAATCCACAGCTCCTGAGCCCTCTGTTCTCCAGTCAGTTTCCCAGCTCAGATTAGAGCAGCCTTGTATAACTTATACTAGCTGCCGACAGCCCCCAAAGGACTGTTCCAGCAGCTATGGATCAGCTGGACTAGATGAAAGCTTGAACCACACCTCTTGCACTAGCTCTATATCACCCATAGAGAAATCCTCCAGTATCCAAGTTAATCATGCTTTTTACATAAAACTCATTTGAACATTAACTATACATTATGCAGCTGGGTGTCTGCATAATACTGAAACCACAAGCATACAAAGAAAAATAAAACCAGCAGCTTCTGTTCAGCCTAAAATCAGAAAATTATACACCAAGCATGGAACACTACTCAGACAACCCCTCAGCCCACCCCCATATACCAGCTGAACATTACAATATTGATATTTGTATTATGAGATTTCTTTGTTCTCTTCCATTCTTTCTATATGGTTTAGCTACATTTAAAACTTACTGGGTTCTGTAAAATTTATACAATTCAATAAAAAGAAATTTAGGGAAGAATTTGCTTCTGACAGTTGTTATTGATGAAATTTTACTCTCTGCTTTTCCAAGAAGAAATTACAGTTCCTATTTGCCTCCAGCATATTGAAAACATGGTGGATTTCTTGACAACATGAAGGGTTACTAATCATAGAAAGGTTAGTTATTTCTTGTCCATTTTTAATATTTCAGATGGGTTTATATGCTGGAAGAAAAATATATAACCCTGAAGAATAGAATTAGTGAGGTGACATATTGTACTAGCAGAAAAATTAATTACATTAGCCAATGAAAGAATAACACATTTGTTAAGTATTATATTGCCCCAAAGTATTAATATGCTATGGGACACTGTTCCTTCAGAAGTGAGATTTTGCGCTGCGGAATTTACGAAGTCCAGAATGTAAAACCTGTAGCCATCATCTTGTACAAACTCTGTGGAGAAGTGACTTTTCCATGACTGCTTTGAAGCATATCCAATGCTCAAACAAGGAATTAAATCCCTAGACAATGCTGAAAGTGGCCATGACAACTCACATATCATGGCAGATGGGAGAGAATCTGCATGGCTGTTTTTGAAACATTATAAGTTTTTTTTAATTCAAGAGGAATACCTGAGTTTGGAAAATAATGGCAAAATATTTAATGAAGACAAAACAATTTATAAAACTTTACAATTAGCCTTGAAGATTTGCACTCAGCCATTACTTTGAATTTCATCCATCTGGTAAGAGAATAGCCCTGAACTGTTTTTGAAGCTTTCAAACTTTGTTTACGTGATAAAATGCTGATGTGAATATTGCCTTGCCTCAGATACGTTTCAATACCAAGAATGAAGTTCTAAAAGTTTCAAAAAGTGTGCAGAACTTGCTCTTGAGCACAGTGACTCCAGTGGCAGGCCCTCACATAGCTCTGAGGGGCAGGATCTTAAAGAAGCAATGAGCCTGAAAACTTTTAAAATAAGGGACTGTACTGTATAGGACTGTGCAGTAACACTTAGTAAATATACAAGTGTTTAAGAGCCTGATCAACAGTCCATTGAAGCCAGTGGGATTCTTTCCACTAGCTTCAGCGGACTTTTGTTCAGGTACTAAAAATGCGAATGTCATTATTTGCCTCCTTATATGATATTTTGCCAACTTGTTTGAAGTGTAATCCTAGTTTCAGGAACAAGTCACCTAAAATAAATAACTAATAACAAACACATTTATCTGGGGATGTTTTTATATGCACCCTTAATTTATATATTAATACACCATTGGAGGTTACCTGTACCCTCATTTTAAAAGATGGAAAAACTGAGGGAAAGAGACATTGTAGTTTAAATTTTCAGAAGTGACCACTAATTTTAGGTGAGTCAAGTTTTAAGTGCTCAACTTGAGACACGCATAACCCCACCTCCACGACATGACTTTCACTGTCACTGTGGACTCACAACTCCAAAAAAAGTCAATGGAAGCTGACAATTTTCAGCACGTCTGAAACTCAGGACCTAAGTGTCCCAAATTACTGCACACTTCTTAAAAAATTTACCTCACTGACTGCTGGAAAATAGTAAGAATGTTGTAGAAATGATTTCCAGCCTAGTAGTAATTGTGTCTTCTTTTTTGTACCCACAATTTTGTTCATTCAGATGCCTAAATTTATCTAAATTTCACCCACAAGTGTTTGCACATGCAAAAAAGGGGGATGGGTTTTGAAAATGTTGCCCTGTGTGCTCAACAACACTTGTGCAAGAATTTGGGTATTAGAATGTGTTTACTTGATAATGGAAATGTTAGCAAGGATATCAGGATTATTTTAGACTAAAAATGCACTGTTATCTCTAACTTCCATCTTGTCATCCATCAGAGAGAGGCAGAGAGGGCCACAATTTCACAAGTCATTTGGACAGTACCTTTCCCTATCAACACTGTGCTGTTCTGCCAATACTGAGTTTGATTCCAAGTTCTGCCATGAGACATGGGCCCATGACTATCTGACCCAGAAATGAGAGCTACCAAATGAGCTACACTGACAGTATCCTGTGCTTTGACTATTCACCGGGGCTATAAAAAAAAAACAAAACCCTCTCTCCAAAATATTCAGGTCCATTTTTAAGCATATAATAGAATATTAATGAATAGATTCAACAAGCACTATCCTTGAAAGAAATCACATTAGATTAAAGTAATAGTGAATATACTGGTTATATGTACATATAGACTAGATGGTTGGTTTTTGCTCATTACTACAAATTCATATTTTATTTGAGCATAGATTTGTTTTAAAATATTTTGGCAGAGTGATCACAATGCTGGAAAAATTGTAGAAAAACCTGTTGGTAGTGCTGAGATTTTTTATTACAGACCCAACACAGTCCCTGTTTTCCAGGACATCAGAAACTGGCAAGGTTAGCAAACATGCAGTCAGCCTCCCACTCTTCATTTATTTCCTAATGACTAGCTACAAGGAATGCACTGGGAAGCTGCAAGAAAGGTGAACTTTTCACATACACACAAAAAATATCATCCTGTTAAATCTGAAATATTGTTGAGGATCATAAATTAAGTTGTTTGAAAATCCTCAAAAACTAAGTACTCAAAAGAGCACATCTATCAGAGACATATTGTACAGGAAGATGTATATTCCTGTGGCTGTATACAAGACCTGCCTGATTTTCTTCATGGAAATCTATGTGTAATTACATTTCTAACAACAGTCATGCTTTACGTTATAAAATAAACTCTCGGTAACTTTTATGATAAAACCTGAGTTTTGTTTAGCACTCAAATTCTGATTGACTTTGCAGGTTGTTACTTACTTTCAGGACTGTAAGTACACGAATGCACTAAGGAAACACCAGAAAAAGTGGGCTGGATTCATCCTGGTGTTCTGCCATCACGAACTAATGGAACCCAGGTTCTATCACCCTGGTAGTAGAAAGTCCACCTGGGGAGGGTGTGCAAAAGCACAAGCTGCTCGCAGCCCCTATGTCATCAGAGCTTACAACCAGCTGGGCAAACTCAGGAATGAGAGGGCAGGGGCTGGCTGTCCTGAAGTTATTTTGACTCAGTGGAGCTCCTAGGCACTCTCCTTTGCAACGGGAACTCCAGAGCATATTTCTCAACCTTTTTGATACAGGGATTGGCTTGCTACTTGCCTAAACTCTGTCATGGAGATCTCAGGGGCTAGCACTGGTCCTGGTCCCTGAGAAACACTTCTCTACAGCCCTGACAGGATTTTAAAGCTGCTCTCTCTCGGCAGCATCCCCCGGTAAAGAGAAGCAGCATACCACCTGCTGTCCTTAAGGTGATGACTCCCTTCTGGTGCATCTGTAGTGAATCTGGCTGGATATCCACATATCATCTTATGGAAGGACTCAAAAACTGACTCTAGACTTAGGTAAAATTCCAGGAGGCTGCCCAAAGAAGGCATCACCAATATTTTCTGAGTGAAATACTTGCACATCCAATGTCCTTCTATAGAGAAACTGACATGTTTGCCTAGCATATGTTCTGAAGTCTTGAAAAATTACAGAGCACACATGACATCCCACACAACAAGGCACCTTGCCCACTTATGAATTTATATGACTAAGAGTCACAAATTTTGAACAAGAGCCTTGAAACAAACAGAATGAATAGCGGCCAGCTCTTAAATGGAACAAGCATATGGCATCTAGATATAATTACCAGTTTAGAAGTAGACAAAAAAAATCTGTGAATGCCATCTAACACCAAAGCTGTAAAAACAGCAATGACTACACACTAATTTAGGATATGCCAAGGAGAAAGCCAGCTTTCTCTCAGCAGCAAGCATTAACCCTGGTATACTGTACAATCAGATTTCAGAGGAGCAGCCGTGTTAGTCTGTATCTGTTTCTAAGGTGCCACAAATACTCCTGTTCTTTGTACAATCAGAGGGAGAGTGAAAAACAATCTGTCAACAACAAAAAGTAAAGAAGCACCTTAATACACAGCTGTATATCCAGGAATCCTTCAATAGAAAAAGCCTATAATAGGTACTGTTCTGATGTCCCTATGCAGTATATGAAGCCCCCTACTCCCTCTTTTTGTTTTGTTATTCATGGATCCTTTTGTTATGACCTCAGGCTAACCCTGTTCATTTGAAACTGCAGACCTGATATACATATATATTATATACTTATAATATTAAATAATTAATTTAAAATTAATTAAATTTATATAATTAAAAACATTTTTTAACTTCAGAATTTACCAAATATATATATATATATATAAAATTTTGATAGATAGAGAGATAGATAGATAGATAGAATGAGCTGTGTGAAACCTTGCTATGAGGTTGATAGGAGCGAGCTTATCTTTCAATCAACATAACTGTAAATGTAAGCCCCACCTAAGACTAAAGGTGTGTGTGAACCTATCCCCAGGGGGTTTTGGGCTGAGCATTGTTTTGGGTAAGTGTGTGTGGGAGTGTGAGGGAACACACAGATACTGAGTTGACAGACAAGAACAGAGAGACAGAGAGAGAGACCGAGAAAAAGAAGGAAATCCAGGCAGTAGCCTGTGAGCACAGTGTGACCGGAAAACACTAGAGAGAGAGCTTTGGAGTCAGGTGTTGGCTAAAGGAGCTTGGTGGGCTGGTAAGCTAAGAAACTGCTCTTTTTTTGTTCTTGGTTTCTTCTTCATTCAGAGACACAGGACTTTATATGTTTCTTGTAAATAAACAAGACAGCACCAAAAGAAATACCAGACTCAATTTCTACTCCCCACAGGAATGCTCTCAGAGCTTCAAACTTTGTATAGCTGCTTGGGTCAAAAAGGGGCAACACTGGCATCAGAAACTTCTTTTTTTTTTAACAAATATACAGCCTGCACTCAAGTGTTCTGGTACTTCCAGTTTGGCACAATATATAAAGTGACATCGAAAAATCAACTTCGAGCTCCTTACATAAAGGAAAATAAAAGTCATCATAGTTATCTCTAGCTTCTGTCTGTTGACTACAGGTGAATCTCGTCCCAGTTTCCAATCTAGACTCTCCTCATCCATGCTTGTTACCAAGAATTCTCATATTGTCTAGTTAAAAGGGAAACCGTTCATTTCTTGCAGAGCCGGCTCCAGGCACCAGCATTCCAAGCAGTCAGAAAGGGGCGGCAGAGTTTCTGCGGCGGTGGCAATTGAGCGGCAGCTTCTCCGTTCCGCCGTCTGCGGCGGCAATTCGGCAGCAGCTTCTCTCTCTCCTGCCATCCACGGTGGCAATTCGGCGGTGACAGGTTTTTTCACTGCTTGGGGCGGCAAAAACGGTAGAGCCAGCCCTGATTTCTTGTATTGTATTTTGTAAATGTCAGCAATGATCTGGGGAGTTGCTATTCAAGATTAGGAAATGGGTATTTGCTGTCCAATCAATATGAACATTAACATTTTTTTTGTTCAGTTGATGTCTGAAATGGCTATCAAGATTGTTCTTATTACAGAGTAATTCATCCATCACATTAAGCACAATAAAACACTCCAAATTACAGAACAAATTTGTTTTTCAAACATTGAGGATAATTCTCCCATGACTAAAATACTGACTGTTGATTTTTATTTTAAAGGAGTTGCACACACAAAACACACACACTAATATATTGTACTGCATGTTCTTTTTTAAAACACTACTCATGTTCAGAAAGCTATTATAGAAGTCAACACTTAAACTGTTATCAGTATGAAGTCCAGGATACACACCCTAACACACTTAAAACTGCCTTCACCAAACAAGGACACTCTACCAGAGAAGTCGATCTCCTCATGGAACTGGCCACCCAATACAGACAGATTTCAAAGTAGCAGCCGTGTTAGTCTCTATCCACAAAAAGAAAAGGAGTACTTGTGGCACCTTAGAGACTAACAAATTTACTTGAGCATCAGCTTTCGTGAGCTACAGCTCACTTCATCGGATGCATTCAGTGGAAAAGTATTTTCCACTGAATGCATCCGATGAAAGTATTTTCCATTGAATGCATCCGATGAAGTGAGCTGTAGCTCACGAAAGCTTATGCCCAAATAAATTTGTTAGTCTCTAAGGTGCCACAAGTCCTCCTTTTCTTTTTGCCAATACAGACCTGGATTTATGGCTCACTACAACAATTTACAACCCATTAGCCCTCTTTTGTCCTATGACTGCAGAGGTGTTGGCTGCTCCATTTCCTTGAATGGTCTCTTTCACCATGTTAACTTCTTATGCTAAACAATCTCACCTTTATTTAGCTAAAAAGAAAAGGACTACTTGTGGCACCTTAGAGCCTAAGGTGCCACAATTACTCCTTTTCTTTTTACAGATACAGACTAACATGGCTGCCACTCTGGAACCTTGTATTTAGCTGTGACACTCTGAGTACTTTTTCCAGACCTGAAGAAGAGCTCTGTGTAAGCTTGAAAGCGCGTCTCTTTCCACAATAGAAGTTGATTCCATGAAACATATTACCCTCACCTACCTTGTCTCTCTAATATGCTGGGACCAATATGGCTACCAAAACTGCAAATCAGCATAAAGAACAGAAATCCATTTTTAAAATTTTTGGTAATCAGCATAACATGAAAAATCGATTCCTATATTCCTGATGTCAGATATGTTCCCACAACCTGCTGTGTGAATAGTAAAACTAGCTTCTTGCACTTAGATTTCTCAAAATCAGCCTCAATGCATGTATGAATATGCATCCAAAAGGCATATATGAATATGTTGAATTATATGTTTTTATGATGGACCTAGCTGCTACAGAAATTAACCCAATAGGATTGATTAACTGGAGAACAGCATTCTCTCAAACAGTTCAAAGCTGTTGCACCTAACTTCTGTTTCTTCTTATTCACATCAGAATGAATCAGTAGAATTTCAAAGCACAAAAAGCCCTAGAAATGTGTAAAATTTCACAGTATGTTTATAACTTCCTATTTTTATGGACATAAACACCTTTTGCTGCTGGTAATAACAAACTTGTGTTCAGCATAACAGCTGAGTGAGAACTTGGACAGTAGCCCAGTAATTTGAATTCCATCACCACTTCATCTTGCGCAGTAGTTTCCCATTTTAAAACATAACTCTCCTAAACAGATGACATGTGAAGTTATGAAGAGAAATTACTCTATGAATAGATATTTTAGAAGTAATGAAAGGTGAACTTTTGAGTTTGAAAGTAATCATTTTGCTGTTATCCTCTGATCTTAAAGGATGAAACAGATATTATGGGGATGAACACATTCATATAATGAAATAGGAGCATAAAACCCTTTACTCAGGGGTGTGTGCAGGAATTTAAATTTCACTGCTTTTAGAGGGGCACATTCTGTGCCCTTGCTGCAGCCCCGGGCTGGAGGAGCTTGTGGCCAAGCTCTCTCTCCCCATCACGGCCCATGGACCAGAGGAGCTCACACTCCCCGCCCTGCTGCCAGAGGAGTTCTGTGCCCCTGCTGATTATTGGGCAGGGGACATGCCCCTGCTTGCCCTGTCTTGTACACGCCCCTGCTGTGCATGTTTATATTCACATGTAAGTGAATAGGATGCCCTGCCTAACATGATATCAATCTGCTTTGTGTGCCCAAGACACAAGTCATTCAGATACAATTTTTTACAAGTGAACTGTGATTTTATGTGCCCAACTTGAGACACCATAAACTCTGATTTTCAGAGGTGCTGAGCAATCATCGCTCCCAAAGAAGGCTCAAGGTATTGAAACATGGGCAGGCAAAGATTGCACATCTTCAAAATTAATGGCCACTTTTTAAAACTTTGGCCATGTTTTGTTTCAGTTCAGGAAGAGATGGGCTTTTAGGAATTAAATTATACATTCAGTCATGCAGGGGCATTGTTCATTGTGATGTTCCTAGCAGCGAGGCATTAGGGGTGATAATTCTGGTAATGGTGATATTCAAGACAGTGGCACTAGCCTACTGTTGAAGCACAAGGAGTTGTGAATGGGTTGAGGTGGAGAAAAGCTGGTGGAGTCTCCTGTGCTTTTTTCTATTTCTCTGTTTCCTTCATTTCATGACTTTGGGCTTACTACTCCAAAATGCTGATGTACGACAACTCTAGTGTCTGTGATAGCTGGGGAAGGCCTGTTCATTATTTAAGGATGTCAAGAGGGAGTCCAGGTCTCACTGACATCTCTCCCTTGCATCTCATTGTTTGTCTGTACGGCAGTAGGGGGATGGAATCATTCACTCAACTTATGGAATGGGGAGACTCGTCTTGGTGGCTCCATGCCTGCTGCTATGTGGGTGGAAGGTTCACCCCTAAAGATCAGAGGTGTACACTAAAGGTTCTAAGTGCAGCCAGTGGGCATCTAACCCAAAATCCTTTGTGGCTATTTCTGTATTTCTATTTCCTTCCTCTGTATAAGAGCTCTGATACTATGGCAATGAGTGCAGTAGATCTGCACAGTAGATAGATGGATTATGGTTCCCTTTTTCATCACACTCTTGCGTGTGCTGTGGTATCATTTCTGAACTGACATAACTCTTTATAGGGTGCAATTTTATTCTTTTGGTTAATTAATGTTTTTCTTATTGTGTAAAATATGCCTTAGAACATACCTATATACAAATATCAAACAATATGCATACCTCAGCAAAAACAGAGAAAATAATCCTACAGAGAATTACAGCACAAACATTTATATACAGAATTAATAAAATTAAATATACTAAATTTATGCTTAAATAAAGGCCTCATATTCTTATTATCTCTGGATGGCCTCTGGTTTGATAAAATGTTCTAATGAGACACATGCATTCATTCTCTTAATATACCAGGATATTGAAGGTACAGAGTCAGATGTCTCGTTATGCATACTCCTAGCAATGCTGCCCCCATACATTATCTTTGATGTCTGTTTAATATAACTGTTTTTTAAATTGATGCTATAGCTGCATGTACCCTTGTCTCACTTGCCTCATACATCAGTTTTGTTGCTTCTGCTGCTGCTGCTTGTACATCCTGTCTCATATGACTTTGCTCCTTCTTATATAACCTTTACTTTCTCTCCGTATCCATTTTTGTCCTTTGTTCCCTATTATCTTTTTTTTTCTTTAGACCCTGAATTTTTAAAGCTGTTCTCTTTAAATGGTTCCATACCCGCCTTTTAAAAAATGATAGGATGCATGGTGCCTCCAGTTCCATGGGCAGAACCCCGAGGATGCTGGCTGGCAGGGTTTGGAAGATGAGAGTGCAGGTTCTCCAGCAGGTTCCTTCTTCCCTCAGGTTTTACCAGATCCCTTCTGCGAGTGCTCTGCAGTTTTGAAGGTGGTGCTGACGGAGGAGGGGAAGAGCTGCTATGATATTCTCCCCTCCCTAGGCAGTGGCTATCTGTGTCTCTGCTGAAATTATCTTAGGACCTGATCAAACTTCCATTAAAAGTCCATGAAAGAATCCCATTGATTTCTGTGGACCTGGGTCAGGCCTTAAAGCAGTACTAACTCAAGCCCTATGCCTGTATCTGCCTCTCTGAGTGATTTTTGTGCAGGTGCAATAACTTTGTCAGTTACATCATGGCTCGCAAAGGAGCCATGCTACCTGATATGGGTGAGCAGGAAGAAGTAGCAGGAGGAGGAGGAAAGGGATTTTCTTCCTTGCCACTGCCTCCCCTATGTATTCCCTTCCTGGAAGGGAAACTCCTTCCTGGAGTTTCTAGGACCCCAAGCCCTTTCCAGTAGCTGTCCCCGTGGGCTGTTCCTTTGGCTGTACAGTTTTGCAATGCAAAAGTGAAAACAAAACAGAACACTCATTAGAATTATCAAATTTTTAAATTAAAACAGGCAGATTATTCTCATTTCTTGGGAATCCTGTGTTCATATTCTTCATATTTTCTTTCCTGAAGGCCATGTTCCCTCCTTCTCAGAAGGTTAATCAGCCTTGTTCATCAGAAGGGGGATGTATCACATCATAACATAAGGACATAAGGACTGCACTTAGGACGGAAGAATCCCATGCACCGCTACAGACTAGGGACTGAATGGCTAGGGAGCTGTTCTACAGAAAAGGACCTAGGGGTTACAGTGGACAAGAAGCTGGATATAAGTCAACAGTGTGCCCTTGTTGCCAAGAAGGCCAATGGCATTTTGGGATGTATAAGTAGGGGCATTGCCAGCAGATCGAGGGATGTGATCGTTCCCCTCTATTCGACATTGGTGAGGCCTCATCTGGAGTACTGTGTCCAGTTTTGGGCCCCACACTACAAGAAGGATGTGGAAAAATTGGAAAGAGTCCAGCGGAGGGCAACAAAAATTATTAGGGGACTGGAACACATGACTTATGAGGAGAGGCTGAGGGAACTGGGATTGTTTAGTCTGCAGAAGAGAAGAATGAGGGGGGATTTGATAACTGCTTTCAACTACCTGAAAGGGGGTTCCAAAGAGGATGGATCTAGACTGTTCTCAGTGGTAGCAGATGACAGAACGAGGAGTAATGGTCTCAAGTTGCAATGGGGGAGGTTTAGGTTGGATATTAGGAAAAACTTTTTCACTAGGAGGGTGGTGAAACACAGGAATGGGTTACCTAAGGAGGTGGTGGAATCTTCTTCCTTAGAAGTTTTTAAGGTCAGGCTTGACAAAGCCCTGGCTGGGATTATTTAGTTGGGGATTGGTCCTGCTTTGAGCAAGGAGTTGGACTAGATGACCTCCTGAGGTCCCTTCCAACCCTGATATTCTATGATTCTATGACTCTGAATTCTGACATTTTATTTTGATTTCATTCTTTAAAACATCCTGTTTCCATTGCCACAATAACAGTTCACTAAATAATAAAGTTTAAAATAGCACACAAAAATATTCTTTTTTTAAAAAAGACAATTTTGTTGATTTTGATTTGTGTGAAAATGTTAACATTCTTCTGTGAATGAAACTCTTGATAGTTATCGATAACAAATTTATGTTATGGTAGCGCTTAGAAGTGTCCCAATTCTGCAGCTAGGCAATGGACAAACATATAGTAAATGAACATGAGTAAAAACCTCAGTCTCTTTCATAATTATCACAAACCTGATATTTTATTTTAGTAAGCCATAGTTATAACATGAATAGTTAAATCTTGTTGATTCAAAACTATCATATATATATATATGAGAATATTAGAATTTATAGAGACAAGGTGGATGAGGTACTATCTTTTCTTGGACCAACTTCTGTTGGTGAGAGAGATGAGCTTTTAAGCTACACAGATTCTTCTTCAGGTCTGGGAAAGGTACTCAGTGTCAGAGCTAAATATAAGATTGAACAGATATCATGGGAGAAAAAGGAGGGGTAGTGCGTTACATACTTTTGTAATCAATCATAAATCCAGTGTCTTCACTAAGAGCATGATTTTTAGTGTCGAGCAAAGTTATGAATTTAAGCTCCCAGGCTTGTCTTTTGAAAGTGTTGTGCAGGTTTCCTTTGAGGATGAGGACTGATAGGTCATATATAGACCTGGGACTGACATGGCTACAACAGCACTGCATATTAGAATCAGAGGTACCGACTTCTAGTTTTCCCCAGGGGTGCTCCACCCATGCTCCACCCCAAGGGCCCTCCCCCATTCCACCCCTTCCCCTGAGGCCCTGCCCTCCCCCTGCCTCTTCCTGCCCCTTCTGTACCTCCCTCCTCCAAGCCCCCACCCTGCTCCACCTCTTCCCACTTCAATTCCACCCCCTCCCTGAGGTTCCCCCCTCTCCCAAAACCTCTCCCCGAGCTGCCAAACAGCTGTGGCTGGTGGGTGCTGAGCATCTACTATTTTTTTTCCATGGGTACTCCCACCCTGGAGTGCCCCCAGAGTCAATGCCTATGATTAGAGTTTATACACACTTTTGAGAGTATCCAGTTTAAGATACACTGTCAGGTCAAATTTCATGCAAAATTTAGGCATTATAAAAATATTTGTTTACAAAACATAGGATGTATAGAAATATTTCCATAAAATTAACAAAAGGAGAAAAAGATACAATGAAAATAGTTTAAAAAAATCCCCTATATTATTTTCAACCCAAAATATTGCAGTATTGTGCTAGTTCATGAGGACCTTAAAGTGACATGGAGTAGAAAAAAATTGTAATGAAAAGAAGCTCTATTTTAATTGTCTATATTGAGAGAAATGAAAAAGTATAACAACAATAAAATAGAGAAAAGTGTATTAGATTTTTCAAAAAATAATTTTAATAATCAAACACGCTGTTTGTAATATGGGCAAGGAAGTTTATTTTTCAAAATATACATATCCCTAAAGTATCACTTTAACTCTATTCATGTAAATACATTCCTTTTCTGTGCTGTGGTAAAACAATAACCAATTGTCCCCAAATAAATAAAAAACAAATGTTATTCACTGAAAAACTGCACTGCATTGCCATATATTATTTTTACATGGAGCATAAGGACACGCAGATAGAGCCTCAATATAATCAAAGAGGTATTGTAAAACATATTTGTGACAACTCCTAACCTAACCCACACCTCAGTGAGAGATTGGTGCATCGTATGAATTAAACATAATTTCTGATTTATGTTCAGTTACCCTTATACCAAAAGCTACAGTTGCAGAGTAGTGCCACTGTGAATTCATTTAATGATATTGATGACACATCTAGCCCGGAGAATGCAAAGTAACAAGCAGCGCATAGCATGGTTTTATAAATCACTCCTGTAGAGTAGTTCGGCAATAAATAACAAGCCATTAATTCAACTCTAAATTATACTAAGATCCTTAAACTATGTGTGTATCAGATTGTAAATGGCTGTCATTTCTGGTACAATGATGGAAATAGGCAACATCTGATAAAGAAATTCTATCAAATTAAATTGTGTAGACCAGAATTCACAATTAATCTGTTTTGGATTCTTCCTCATTTCCTCCTTGAAACAAGAGGAAGAGCTCAAAGAAAAAGTGGAAAAATGCTATCCTTGATGTTATTCAAATTCTTAGATAATCAACTGCACTGGACCGTTATTCAGTTCTTGAATTACTGAGTTATCCTTTCAGTTCTGTAAAGAACCAGTTAAATTGCAGATAGATTTCTATTTCAGAAAGTATCTAAATAATCAGGATTAGGCTAGCTACTTTAGCCTTTTTACTTTGCTAAATGGGCCAGATTCTGATACCCTTACTCATGTTGAGTAACAGTATCTTACTCCACAAGAGGTCACATGACTAGCACATGACTAGCACTTCACTCCACAAGGGTTCCAACTAACATTGTGGGACTACTGCTGGAATGAGGATAGTAGAATATGATCCATAGTAAATATTGCATTACATTAAAGTTAAGCAGCAGGAACCATAGAGGAAATTCACTTGCACAAAGAATCACTGACGTTAAAGATACTTGACAGATGTTAAAGTCATATAGTTGATCCCTCTGCCAGGATAAATTTGTTACATACAGTATAATTTCTAGTACTTTGTGAAGTTTAGTTTCAGTGTTGGGTTTTCCATAATTATATGGTATAGATTAAATGTCTCTCTTTGTCTATGTTTTGGGGACAGTTATAAAGATATTTAATAATACTTAGCAGTTTTATATTATCAAATACTTTACAGGTATTAAGGAAATATTTCTCACAATCCTATGTAAATTAAGAATATTATCCCCATTTAACAGGTAGTGGAATGGAGACACAAAGAGGGAAAGGCCTAAACTTGTCAACTAGCATTGCGGGTGCTCAGAATTTCGAAAAACAGGTCAAATATTTGAGGAGCTGAAGAGAACCTTACTGCAACAAAAATGAAAATAACTTTCCATAATTTCTCCTACTGTATCCCTAATGGCCCTGGGCAGGGATCTAATTTTCCATATAGAACTTTTCCAAACCCTTATTTACTCTGAAGCCCCTAGTCCAGTGTTTCCTAAACTTGGGACGCCGCTAGTTCAGGAAAAGCTCCTAGCGGGGTGGGCCGGTTTGTTTACCTGCTGCGTCCGCAGATTCGGCCTGGCCTGCCAGGGGCTTTCCCTGAACAAGCAGCATCCCAAGTTTGGGAAACACTGCCTTAGTGATTGGACTTCTCTGACTGCAACAGATTACACAATAAAGCTAAAAAGTCCCTAGGCCTTGTTGAAGGACCTAGATGTCCTGCCACTTCACCCCTCTTTAAAAATTTACCTGATCAAATTTCCTTCCCCCACCGATCTTCATGTTTTCCAAAATAAATCTACTAATCTACAAGATGGAAAACACAATTAACAGCTTGCTCTAGTGGTCTAGATAGGACATATATATCTCCTAATTTAACTTCCCCTTTGAACAAACCATTCAGTTTCACACCATTTTAAATATGCTGTTAGGATATCAATATAATTATATCCCACATAAATGAACACCAATATGAAAATTATGGCTTAATTTTTCCACAAACCTGCGTCATCATTAATGAGATTAACGATTAAATTGTAATTTTTTAATATAAGGAAATTATATATTTGGGTTTAGCTGCTGGGATCCTGCCCTGTTTCTTATCCCAATAATTTCCTAACTGATTACATACTAAAGGCTATATACTGCCCTTGATCTGTGATTAATTTCACCAGTTGCAAACTCAGATTGATGGCAGTGTAATTATATTTGTGCACATAACTGATTTTTCAGTTTGCTGGCCTTTCTGAAAAAAAAATGCATTTCAGGTAAACCTGAAAAAAAACATTTCATTTAAATTTTGAGCATTTTAAGGTATTTTTAAATTTCTTAAAAATAAAATTGAAGCATATTTCAAAATGAAAAGTTGTTTTAAATCAGAAAAACAAAAATGTTTAATTTTGAAAATGTCTTGAATTAATATGCAAACTCAATACCATTAACCTGGGTTTGAACAGAGACTGGGAGTGGCTGGGTCATTACACATATCTATTTCCCCATGTTAAGTATCCTCACACCTTCTTGTCAACTGTCTAAATGGGCCATCTGGATTATCACTACAAAAGTTTTTTTCTCCTGATGAGAATAGCTCTTCTTAACTAATTAGCCTCTCACAGTTTGTATGGTAATTTCCACCTTCTCTGTATGAATATATATATATATTATATCTATATCTATCTTCTCACTAGATGTTCCATTCCAGGCGTCCGATGAAGCGCGGGCTGTAGCCCACGAGAGCTTCATGTGCTAAAACATGTCAGTGGAGTGTTGGGGGTGGATGGAGCAGAGGTCCTGGGGGAGGCATCAAGGAACACGGGGTGTTGGATGGGGCAGGAGTCCCAGGGGGCGGGGGTGGGGAACAACCCCCTCGTGGAGTGAGGAGGGAACCCGTTGTTCAGATTTTGGCATCTCATCACTGATTTTATGTACACTAGATCAGAGATAGTAACAGTCAGGACTTTTCCAAATAAAGACCCAGAGTCTGAGACTCCTAAATAGGTTCAACATCACTGTCATTCCATTGATTTTAATGGATACACTCTGCAGCGTGACCGAGAGCAGAATCTGCTCCAAAGTATGCAAACAATGGATCCACACTGTGGGCCAGAACCTCGGCTTATGTAAATCTGGTCCAGTGTGTAAAACTGGTCAAAATAAAGCATTAGCATATAAAGAAGCTAAATGTAGAATGTTCAAAACATAAAGTCACTTACCTCTTTTCTAGCTGCTACTCTAGTTATGACATTAAATTCTAATAAAATGCTGAAATACAAGAACTCACCATAGCAAATGCTATACTTTTCATACTTTGATACAGGGGTTAATGGTCAATAACTGAAAAGTTTATTTATTCTTTATTCTTAGTTTGATGCTGTTTTGGTAATACTACTGCTGTTTTAACTCCATTCATAGAGACTTTATAAATGCATAGCTTCAGAATCTGCAGCACGCAGTCAACTTTCAGCTGGTGAATTCTCTGTAGCATGCTGCCCAGCTGTGCTTAAAAGTACTTTCAGCCTTTGGCAAATGCTCTCTTAGTGACAGTATATCTGCAGGAATGCACAAGCTTGAAAGGTATTATTACGTTGCCATTTATTATGCTAATTTAGTTAAGGATCTGTCAGAATTTCATTATAAATCTTATTTTCAAGGGATTCATAAATCAACCGTGAAATGTATTCGGGGGGGAAACTTCTTACAAAGAAAAGAAGTCCTAATAACATTATTATTTTGCCAGTTCAAAACAAAAATGCAACAAGGCTCATTAAAATTATATTTATTAATTTTTCAAAGAAAATTTAAAGGAATTAGCAAAATACTATTCCTTAGAGCACTGCAAAATTTCCAAAGCCAGGCAAAGCCTGAGTTTCACTCACCTTAGGGTTTTGTTACTAAACCAGAATGAAGATCAACAAAATGTTACTAATCTCTAATGAAGATCAACAAAATGTCACTTACTTGGCCTAAGCTTTGGGTTTCATACTGCTTTGAAAGCTTCCTCCACTCCCTCTATTAGCTCTCTCCTCCCCACACATATCCTGGAACACTCCCCCGTACTTCTGAAGTTTGGGGGGACTCAGTTTCTGCCGTCCCTCAATCTAATGTTACTGAAGAGGGCTCATTGGGTCCTTCCACAAATCATCTGGGGTGCTGGGTGGCAACTCACCCCTTCAGACATCTTTCAGGGGCTGGTTTGTATGGACTGTGGTCCCTAAATCCACACAATCCTGCAGAAACAGTAATAGGAAACCACTTGTTCTCACTTTTCCTTTCCAGTTCATTGTGCTCTTTGGCCAAAAACATCCCAGAATCCTTTGACTGCAGTGGCAAGCGGTTTACTCAGCTATTAGTCAGGTTTCAGATTAGTAGCCAAGGAAAACCCAAAATTACCCTACAAATGCTCATAAAAAAATTTGTGGTGTCCCAAAAGGCAAAGAGAATGGACCTTGCTGGAGTTTTGGGTTCATTCAAACTCAACAATAGCAAGCAAGCAATCTCCCGAAATGCTTAAGGTCTGTACATCATTACAAAGTACTAAAAAATAAACCTCTAAAAGCTTAATAATGAAAAAAGGCCAAGTGCAATTTGTAACTACTAAAACTAATGGGTTTCATACAGTTCTGCTTATCTTCTGTATAAGTCTAACAAACTAAAATTCAAACTCCTAGACTCTTATGGGCTGAAGGTCATGTCCTATGTTCAGGGGTGGGCAAACTTAAACTTTATGGAGGGCTGGATAGGGAAGGCTGTGCCTCCCCAAATAGCCTGGCCCCTACCCCCTATCTGCCCCCTCCCACTTCCCGCCCCCTCAGAACCTCAGACCCATCCAACCCCCACTGCTCTTTGTTCCCTGACCACCCCCTGAACACCCTCTATCCAACTCACCCTGCTCCCTGTCCCCTGACTGACCCGACCCCCATCCACACCCCCGCTCCCTGACAGGCCCCCCGGGATTCCCACACCTATCCAACCGCCCCCTGCTCCCTGTCCCCTGACTGTGGCCCGGAACCCCCTGCCCCTTATCCAACCCCCCGCTCCCTACCCCCTTACCATGTTGCTCAGAGCACCAGGACTGGCAGCCACACCGCCCAGCCGGAGCCAGCCACGCCACTGGGCAGTCTAAAGCACTGGGTCAGACCGGCAGCTCTCGCAGCCGCACTGCCTGGCAGGAGCTCTCAGCCCCGCCGCCCAGAGCGCTGGTGGTATGGTGAGCTGAGGCTATGGGGGACAGGGGGGACAGCAGGGGAGGGGCCGGGGGCTAGCCTCCCTGGCCAGGAGCTCAAGGGCTGGGCAGGATGGTCCTGCGGGCCGGATGTGGCCCGTGGGCCACAGTTTGCCCACCTCCCTATATTACTGCAAAGTAAAATTTCCCCTAAGTCCTTATATTTGACCAATGGCCTCAATATCATGTTAAGGTATTAATGATCTCCTTAAAGGTATTATATAAATAAATACATGTACAATTTGTTCAGTAGATATGCTAGGACTATATTCACTTTCAAGGATAAAATCAGAAAAAATTAGAAAATTAATTTCTAAAATGTAACTTATTTATAGTGAATACATCAGTTTCTTGTGCAGGTAGCTGAACTAGGGCTCAATATTATAACAGTAGTGTAAAAGGAGAAAGAAGTCATCCATATATATTTGCTACCACAATTAGACCTGAGGAATCAGATTTGAAAACAGGAATACATATGTCTAAATTATATTAAACAGGAAATTAAACAGAGACAAAGACCAGCGAATGCAGACGTAAACTTTTCCATACTAAACACTCAGACTCAACTGCACTCAGTTTGTGTGGATGTGGAACGCTGGAGCAGAGCAGAAGAAGCAGAGAGAACCTCCTCCCCATACCCTTTTGTGCACTCAGAGAGCACTATGGGAATGAAAAATACACAGAACCAAATCCCAACCAAGGGTTAGGAGAGCAGGCCCAGTATTTGTGTATAGGGAGTGAATGTTGCACCTTTCGAAAGTTTGGTACAATGACTAAGTTCCTAAAGCTCCAAGAGGCATTTTGCCTCTGGCCTCCTGCAATCCATCCAGGACTGTGAAATTCCTCATCATTCCCAATGTGTGGCTTTTGCTTGAGAGCCACAATTGAACTCCTTAACAAAATGAGGGGAAAGGTCACCATAGAAACTGTTCTAACTGGATTATTCAAGGAACATAAAATGAAGAAATGTATTAGGAAAAACTCTGCTCAACTGTAAAGAAAAATATGTTTGCAAAAACATACTATTGTATCCTGAAAACATTCTCTGAAGTCCTTGTCTGGGCCAGAAATGTGAAAGCTAGCTGCATCTTTTCTTCAGAACCGAGATAAAATGTCATCTTTGTCTTCAGAAGAACTTCTATTTTTGACATAAAACAAAAGTGACACAGAAATCCCTTGAGACTCGTGGGGTTCTTGCAACAGGGACAAATGTTTACTGTGTTAAAAAACTGGGCCTTAATCAAGAAATGCTTTATGCACTTGTGCAGGGGAGGAAAGGGAATTAGATGCCCTTTAGCTCCCTTATACAGGCGATCTTAATTATTGCTCTGTGCACAGCCAAGAGAGCAGTCATCATAGGCTCAGCATCATGGCTTTGATATAGGTGGAGGAGTGGGAGGGGCCATGGCTCTACCCTCCAATGTGCCAGCCATTGCAGCTGAGCTGGCAGGGAGAGCAAAGTAAGCTGCACCAGTTGTAAGCCTAGAGCAAGGAGGAAACAGGCACTGAATTCTGACTGTGACTTACAATTCAGTGCCCGCCCAGTTTGCTCCTGCAACAGCACACCTATATGCCGCTACTCACTCTGGTCTCAGTCTAGCCCTTTCTAAGTTCCATTATTCAAATGAACAGCAAATGGGAGGAAGTTGCATTTCTCACCAACTTATGTATTAACAGTTAGTGTAAAGTACCAGTCAGAATCAGGTTCAGAAAGAACGTCAAACTCTGATTGCTCTTTTGCCCTTCTATACTGAGATCAAATCAAACAAAAGAAAATTAAGGACTCCTACTGAACTCCAGGCAGTGACAATGTTCCTCCTCAAAGGGTACGTCTACACTGGAAATGCTACAGTGGCACAGCTGTTGTAGCTCTGTAGTGTAGACACTTACTACAGTGATGGAAAGAGTTCTTCTTCTATAACTGAAATAAATTCACCTCTCTGAGAGGCAGTAGCTAGGTGGACAGAGGAACTCCTTTGACCTAGTGGTATCTACACTTGGGCTTAGGTTGGCTTCACTAGACAAAGCTAGGTCGACCTAATTTTGTAGGTCATTGTCAGATATAGCACTACTGTGTAGTGCAATGACATTTACACAATGTTAAGTTAAACTGACAGTTTACTGGTTTGAAACTTTTTTTGTTCTAAAGTCACTCAAAAATTGCTTTAATTTGTTAAAACTAAAGAAGACAATTTACAAGTGGATAGTAATAATATGATCTAATAGTCTGTACTATTTCAAACACAATAAAAGGTCTGGCTAAAAATATCACTGACCTTTTGAGCAGTGCCAGCCCTAGAAGGCTAGGGACACTAGCTCCTAAGAAGGCCACTCCATGCAAAGTAAAGGTCAGCCTGCCATGGGTGGCAGGAAATCCCCCAAGTCTCCAGCTCCACAGCCTGGATGGCACAACTTCCCTGGCAAGGGTGGTGGACAGGATAAAACAACCATTCATCTCTCCATCAGGGCTAACTAGTGCATGGAAATTACAATGGCCCTAGAGATGCCCCACCCACCCTTCACCTCGGAAAAGGGCAGAGGACTCAGTCTGAGCCCAGCCTTTAAAAAAGCAGGCTAAAACAGCAATAACAATGGTACAGTACATGGATTTGTTTGGGACCCTTCTGCCTCCCATGGTGAGTTGCTGGCTGTGGTGTGCACAGGAAGGTAGAGAGGGTTGGACTCCCTTATTCACCAGACTCCAGTAGGGAAGAAGTTCCTCTGATAGTCACACTTCAAGTGCTGTTTTCTTATAAAGCAAGCAGGATGCTCCCCTTCTGCTATTCTTCCCCTGGGGTGTTCCACATCCTTTCAACTGCCCGGTTCGGTGCAGACTGACGAGTTATGACGATTCATCAACCCTGCAGCGCCAGTGGCCTCACTGCTCCTGCTAGCATAAAATCCAACAAAGTGACTCTAAGGGTCTGATTCTGTGAGGCGCTGAATGCCTTTTGAGAGGTGCTAAGTATTGCAATTCCTATTGATTTAGGACCAGACTGTGATGGCTCTTGAGCAGCCAGGCACTGTGTCATAGGGAGGAGGTGTATGTGGAGGAAGGCTTGCAAAAGAAACCTCTTCTATTTGCATTGTCACAGAAAGGCGTTCCACCATAGCAGTTCTTTTGCTTTGGAAAACACTGCTTGCTTCTGCTCCAACCCAGGAACCCACTCACCTGAGTAGCGGTGGGGAGGAAAAGGAATGGTGCTCTAAGAGAAACAATCTGCTCTGTCCTAAGGGATGGAGCAGAGAACATATCCCCATCCACGATCTCTCCTTGGGTAGTGTGGCTTTGCACTGCCTCCCATACAGGCATAAATGCAACAATCTAGTGCTTAAATGGCAGTTGAAGGTGCTTGGCACTTCTCAGAATTGGGCCCTAAAAGAGTTTCAGTGGCTGCCCTTAAAATCATGGTAGTTCAGCCTTAGGCTGGAGGTTCAACTTCTGAGGAGGAGCTATTTGTCTTTCTATATGTCTGTACAGTGTGTGACCCTAAGAAAACTTCAATGCCAATTGGCACACTGCTGTCATGATATATATCCAAACGTTGGCATGTAATATATCACTGGAAAATGAATAACTCACTGATTATTAATATTCTTGCATGATGTATGTATGGTAAAACCACAAAAGACTACAGATATGTGCTGGAGATATGTTTTTAAAAACGTATTTGGCAAAGAGTGCCTAAGCCATGCTTCTTCCAGAACAAGGAATGAGATTCCTCCTGCTGGAATGTATCTCCAATGTAATTTAAGCAATGTGTGACAAAAGGCAATGAAAAGCACATTTACATGCAAGGTAAACAAAGCCACCAGGAGAGCAAGTGGAGAGAGATCACTACTTAACAAATGCTGAGGGGAAGCTTTCCTGCCTCTTGAAACAGGGGCAATGAACTTTGGGAAGGACATAAGAATGGCCATACTGGATCAGATCAGTGATTCATCTAGCCCAATATCCTGTCTCTGTGCCCAGTGCCAGATGATTCAGAGGGAATGAAACAAATAAAGTAAATCAGAGTGATACATCCCCTGTTCTCCAGTCCCAGCTTCTGGCAGGTGGAGGTTGGGGGACACCCTGACCATCTTGGCTAATAGCCACTAATGGACCTATCCTCCATTAACGTATCTAATTCTTTCTTGAACACAGTTATATTTTTGGCCTTCACAACATCCCCTGGTAATGAGTTCCACAGGCTGATTGTGCATTGTGTGAAGAAGTACTTCCTTGTGGCTGCCTATTAATTTAACCCAGTGACCCCTAGTTTTCGTGTTATGTGAAGGGGTAAATGACACTTCCTTATTTACTTTTTCCTTTTTCCATTGTGCATTACATTGCACTTTCCAATACTGAATTTCATCTGCCACTTTGTCATCCAGTCACCCAGTTTAGTGAGATCCCTTTGTAACACTTCACAGTCAACTTTGGACTTAACTATCTTGAGTAATATTGTATCCCCAACAAATTTTGCCACCTCACTCTTTAGGCCTTTTTCCAGATCATTTCTGAATATGTTGAACAGCAGTAGTTCCAGTACAGATCTTTGGGGCAGGGGGGGCCTGCTATTTACCTCTCTTCATTGTGAAAACTGACCATATATTCCTACCCTTTGTTTCCCTATCTTTTAACAGTTAATGATCCCTGAGAGAACTTTCCCTCTTATTCTGTGACTCCTTAGTTTTCTTAAGAGCTTTCGGTGAATGACCTTTTCACAGGCTTTCTGAAAATCTAAGTACACTATATCCACTGCATCTCCGTCATCCACATGCTTGTTGATTCCCTCGGAGAATTCTAATAGATTAGTGAGGCATGAGTCCCCTTTACAAAAGCTTTGTTGATTCTTCCCCAACGTATCACATTTATCTGTGTATCAGATAATCCTATTCTTTACTATAGTTTCAACCAATTTTCCTGATACTGAAGTTAGACTTACTAGATTGTAATTGCCAGGATCTCTTCTGAGCCTTTTACAGAAATAGGCATTGCATTAGCTATCCTCCAGTCACCGGATACAGAGGGTGATTTAAGCAATAGGTAACATCCACAGTTAGTGGTTCTGCAATTTCATATTTGAGTTCCTTCAGAAATCTTGGGTGGATACCATCTGTTTCAGGTGACTAATTACTGTTTAATTTGTCAATTTGTTTAAGTTAGACTGGAACAGTAGTCACAAAGTATCTGTGTGGAGCCCTGCTCCCTACCTCTGGATAAGGGGTTAGAGATTTATGTGTCATTAAAACTCCATGCTCCATTTAGATTATTTATATCTTAATATTACATTCTTTCTCTCTCTCTGCCCCCCTTTTTTGCTTTAGCAAAGAGAGCTACAGTAAATGTATCAACTTTCCAAAACACTAATGCTAGCAGATAATATTTACAGAGGATGAACACCATATTCACTACATTATCTGAAGAAAATACACTTTTCTACTAATCATACTGGATCACACAGACAATACTGCTAAATACAATGAGATTTAGATAGTCTAGCCTTTTGACTTTTTGAGATTTAAAATACACTTCCATGGCTATTGTTGTTTTAAACTTTCATATCTTCAGAGGCTATTATTTTGCTCTTTACATTTTGCCAAATTGTGATCTTCCACATTTTAGGGAAATTCTCATGCCATGGAGGCATCTTTTAAGCCATTTAAAAAAATGCTGCATCATAGTTTATGACAGATAAACAACTTCTAGCTCATCAGCTCAACAACTGCTAATAAGCAGCTCTAGTTTTTTAATGAATAAGGACAGAGTAAAACATTATTTTAAGTATCCAATAAATAATGCTAAATCAATTCTGATTTACACAGAATTTCAATGGAAACATACATGATAGTCACATTAATACTAAATGAACTCATTATGATCAGTGTTATTACAGTGAATCACAAATGAATTCTTAATGATGAGAAACTTTATGTGTTACATGGAACAGGAACTGACAAGAAAGCCACTTAGATACACCTTCCTTATTCTACTACATTGCTAACTATTAATATATTCAAAAACTTAAAAGGAAAGCATCAGTGTTTTAAAAATAAGCCCTTTCACAATATATGTAATGGTCAGGAACAACTGTAAGGTTTTATTCTTTTTAAAGGTTCATTTTTCCCCTTTATAAATAGAAGTTCATTATAATAGTTGTTAGAATAATTAAAAAGTGATTACTGTAGGGTTCAGAAATTAGTTTGTTTGTTTGTTTTTTAGCAACCAACCAAAAGAATGGAGAGTTTATAGGTGTCCTTGTCTCACTTTTACAACCTCTTTGTTTTTGACTTGTAGGTTTTAATGTGCATCATAACACCTCTCATCCTGCAGTAAGATACTCTCTGGGGATCACTTGCAGAAAACAGGACACTGAGTCCATAATTAAAGTAATCTCTTTCCAGGCAGATGCTTCAGTTGGCTCTGTTATCACATATTACAAAAGGCATCTTGAGGCCTATAAAATGTGCAGCAAATGGCTTTGGAGATGAGAAACAGCAATTTTTCATCTAATTTTGATCCATAGACATGTAAGTACTGCATTGCACTTCTTGGTATGGAGCCAAATAACTATTGTGGTTGTTGAAATGAGCCTGGCAGTAACCAAAATTAAAGAGTACTTCAGCTTTTATCCTCAGTCAGTAAGGTTTTTTGTAACCATCTTTGCGCTTAGCAAATAAGCACGCCATCTCAAACATGAGAGTTAATGCCTAAATGTGGATTTGGAAGAAAGGCTTTATACAGCTTAAGTTGTCATTCATATTCTCTATATATTTGCTTAAATTAAAGCCATAGTTCAAATTATGGTCCTAACATCTTCACTGCTTTGCAAAATAGTCTGCAACATTAACTGGAAACATTTTTCCAGTTTATCTTTTGTGTACTATTTTAGGACACTTAGGACATTGCTCTTTGAAATCTGTAAGTAGGTTCTGCTAAGTAATTTGTTCACATCACTTATAATCCTTTCCATAAACACTAATGCTGATAAGTGCTGGATGAGCTTTATGAAGCACATTTTTGGTTCCAGATTAAGACTCCTGAGTTGTATGTAGCCAAAATTTGACCTCAAATTAGTAAAACATTGAAAAGGAAGACTGACTGTTTTGTATTATTCATGTCTTACTGCTTACTGTTTTAAATCCTTCCCTGCCTATGTGGAAAACAACATAGATTAATAGAGACCTGCTTGTTTTCAAGAGATTATAAATGTATTTCACAAAAAATATATTAAATAATGTATATCTTATAACTTGGTTCAACTGAATTATGCTGAGTTAAGGAGGCTATTTAGAAGACTATACATAATATGTTAGATTTTTTCATCACTAAGGAGTAGAGGATCCAAGTCAGCCAACAGTAATAGTATGTTTGAAAAAATTATCTTACATTGTTACATTATCTATAAAATACTTGTTACAGGAGTTGTCATTCAACGGTAGCTACAAAGTGGTGTTTGAGACACTGCATTTATTTTTTCTTACAAATAATAAATTATAATATCGATATCACTATAGCATGTTGGAGCCCTAGTCATGGACCAAGACCCCACTGTGCAAGGTGCTGTGCAAACACAAAACAACTGATGGTTCCTTTCCCAAAGAGCTTACAATCTAAGCAAGCAATACTCAGTAATAAGGTAATATTGTGATGCCTCAGATATATGTATGGTCACTATTGGTAAATGATGACTTTTTTTTATAGTCACCACTGTAGGCAAGGCTGGAACCATTTTCTAGGACCTGATCCAAAACCCAGTTAATAGAATGGAGTCTTTTCTATTGATTTCAGCAGGCTTCGAATCAGGACCATAGCATTTGTGGGGATGTACGTGTCACAAGAGGGCTAGAAGAAACACATGAAAAAGGGCATTCTAAATGGCCTCAGAAGAATTTCACATTCTTGGCAGCTGAAAAATATTCAAGTGAATGACAAATATCAATAATATGTTCATCCTGGGACAAGTCTCAAAGACTTTGCTCATTTTCTGTACAGATCTTTCTCAGTCAAAAATCCAATTGAAGTAACTAGAAGGTTTGGTCAAAATAAGGACTGAGTAAAGGAACTGTGTACAAGAAAACTAGAAAGAAAAAACTAAAACAGTTGTAATTCACACTGTTAGTTGTTTCGATGCAAGTCTGTGTGTGAACACTCTTTGTTTTGGAACAATAGTGCCCTATTTAGATATAACTTAAGGCATATATTGAAATAGCTCATTGACCAGCTTAAATTATATGGAAATAGAGCACTCTTATTCCAGAATAAAGTGTGTCCACATACAGACTTGCACTGAAATAGCTAAAGATGTGATTAACAACCAATTTAGTTACAGTATTTGAGTTCCAGTTTCCATGTAGACAAGCTCTGATTAAGGACTCTAGGATTTGGCACTCTGCTAGAAGTATTAACAACAATACAACTTAATGACTTTCCCTGAAATTAATCCTCCAGTCAGTTATTTTGATTATGAAACCACACCATTTTGGTGACATATTAATAGTAGCAGAATGCAGATTGTAGCAGAATATAGCTACATAGGAGGAAGCAAAACAAATTAGCTAACATTTCATTTTTTATTGGTTGGAATTATTTAAAATAATAATAGATCTGGTTTTTTAAAATAAACTTAATTGAGATGGGAAGAATAGACCTCAGAGCTTTATACAGTTTGAAAAACAATTAGGAAGCATGTGATGGGATATACTTCCCATATTGTTCTTGACATGCCCACCCTGAGCTACTGTAGGGTCACCCAGCAGAGGGTCAAAGTCTGTTTTTCAGGGAGGAGAATAGGAAACATGGCAGAGATTCAGTGATTGGAGAACCAATGCAGCTGGTGCTAATTTAAGTTTTGCCACTAACTTCAATGGGGCCTATATTTCATTCCTTGACTTTTGGGGGACATAAACTTCAAAGAAATGCCCTTTTAACAGAGACTGAGGTGAAACAATCAATTTTCTTATTTGTGTTGGACAAGCATTATTTGCTTCCCGCAAAGTCCCCAGCCCTCAGGCACACATAAGAAGTCCTGCTGAATACTACATTTGAAATTAATCTCTGCTGTACTTCATCCAAAAAAGAAGGGAGAGGGAAATATCATTCAGTTTTGCTTTTGTACATCAAGAGTAGGAACAGAGCATCCTAATGTGTTTTCTACTGACTATTTAAACAATCAAACCAAAATTTCAAACAAAATCTAAACTGAAGCATTAAAAACACAAAAAAATTGGTAGTCTGTTTCTACAGCAGGACCATTGCATATTTAAGTGCTTTGCTGGATTGAAACTCTGCAGCACCTTGCAGGGTAGAGCCCTTAATGATATTAATTCTATAAAAACAAAGTACTTAGCAAAATTCTCTTGCAAGAAGTCCAGTGCCTCCTGCAGATGCATACACACAATGCTCTTATCTGAAACTCATCCATGCATTAAACATTTTCTGTATTCTCCATTCCAAAGATTGCATTAAAATTATCTGACTCACTCGACTGTCTATAGGTACATCCCAAAGCTGAGATCTTATAAAAGAGTTCTGTGCAGACATTCTATCTGGCTGTGGAAATTTTTTTTGTAGGACTGGGGTCTACCTTCCTACTACATCTGGGATGTGTGTGTGTGTGTGATGGGGAAGGAAGGGAATAGACCATAGTTTTATATATTATTCATCTCTATGATTTCACAGTGTGACTCACTCAATGTTCAAACCCCACTGTTTAGAAACACCCAGCATTTCCACAACAGTTCAAGCAATTTCCACTTCATGTCCATTTCAATGAGCATAATTCTTCCAGGGGCTCATCTTCAAAACCTAATTATCCATCAAAATATATACCACCCAAGTAATGGGTACATTTCTCAATGGGGAATAAATTAAAATCTAATCTCAGCTTCTAAAATTCTCCAATGAACATTTGTGAGAAGGGAAGTATTCTCATTGCAAATGATTTATTGTTTAGACTCTCCTAGCAGAAAATGATCAGCTTCCATTTTCTCTCATGCAGAAGGTGCCAAGGTCCAGTATGGAAATATTCCAAAATTTTAACAAAACATCCAAAGGCAACACTAAACAACAGCCTCCTGCTACAGTACAAGTATGTGATATACAAAAGTTGTAGCTGTACAAAGGAGAGAGGAGGGAAACAGAATATTGCTAACATTGTCATGACATTTTTGCAATTACTATTTTTGGCATTGCATGACTCAATTGAAAGGAGGAATGTATCCTTTACAACCAGTAGAGACAGGGAAAACCTATGCCTATCATTTGAGCAGAGTCCAAACAACCTTTTGGCAGAACTGGTGTGTCCTTTTATTTTAAATCATTTTTCACATGCTCACTCTTCCTGATTTGTGCTGATGTGAGCATGTTGGGTCGCGTCAGGTACTTGGCAGATTGCATCCCTGGAAACAAGACAGCACCATGCACTTTATGGTACGAAATGGCCTTTTTTTTTGTGAGACCTTTGAGAAAGAATTAAATTACTGGACAATCCTCCTCTCCTCAGAGTGAACTCTAAAGTGAATAGTTTCCTTCCTCAGGCGAAAAGGCAAAATAAGATGTAAAATGTCATGCAGCTCTTCCCTTTATTTGCAGTCCTTTATCATAGAGCTAATCAGGAATTTTTTAATTAAATTTTTTGGTTGGAAAACATGGATTCATCCAAACTGAAAGTTTTCATGGAAATGTATCAGTTTTGATTACTCTTGCATTAGGAAAGATTTCTCAGGTCCAGAACGGAACAGCTGGTCAAAACATCAGCCTGAGAGAAAAACAGCCAATAGCTCAGTGATTAGAGCTGTCAACTGGCATGTGTGAGACCTGGATTCAAGTCTCTGCTCTGCTTGATTTGGAGCTTTGACTCTCCCACATCCCCAGTAAGTACCCTGACCACTGGGCTATTCTGGGGTAGGTTGTTCTCAGTCTCTTCTGTTGAAGCTGTTACACTTTATAAATAATGAAGTAGTCATTGGGCCAGAGGGAGACTGACTATAGCTCAGTGGTTAGGGCACTGAGTCAGACAAAGTAGGGAACTGAACCTTGGTCTCCCACATCCCAGGCTATTCTGGGGTCTCTCCAGGGGTGCTGGAACTAGGGGTGCTGGGGGTGCTCCTGCACTCCCTGGCTTAAAGTGGTTTCCATCATATACAGGATTTAAAGTTTTGTTCAGTGGCTCTCAGCACCCCCGCTATAAAAACTGTTCCAGCACCAATGGGTCTCTTTGTTTTTTCATGAAATGTTTCAGAAGGTCTCGATTTCATCCCAATGTGACTGAAATGAAACGGCGAAACCTCATCATTTTTCACAAAATGGAATCCTTGTTTTCCCAGCCAGCCCTACTTTATTGCTTGCAACTGCCAACTGCTCTGCTCATTTAGAAGCTCTTGGCCCTAGACAACGATGTGGCCTGTATAAACAGCCCTGGAGTGGTGGTGAATTCCATACTGATGTTGCCTAGTAGCTCCACAAATCAGCAAAACAAACTGCTAAAACCATCTAGAGAAAGGGATCCAACCAAAGCCAAAGTTTTGATTCTCAAAATTCAAACATGTAGATCCCTTCCACATGCTCTGTCAGCACCAGAACTGCTATCACCTTACAGGACTATACACAAATTAGATTGTCATAGTCTATGGGCTTGATTCACCACTCCATCTGAGGAGGTGTGCTGAACACAGCCTGTGCCAGCTCCCATGATTCTGAGCCACCTTGCCTCTACTAAGCAGCCCTAACTTTCATCACTGGCATAAGGTCCCTTATGCAATTGGAAGTTCAGGTGTAGTGGAGCTTTGCCATGTTCCCTCACACCCCTGTCCCATCCACATTGCACTCTCAAAACACCCCAACATGCCTCTTCTCTCCTCATATGCAAGAGGTCCACTGGCAGAGTTCCCCAGTGGTCCCCAAATTGTGGGGCGCAGAGGAACATTCAGGGGTGTGTGCAGAAGGACCTGGTTCAGCCCCCATGGGAAGCAGTCAGAGAGTGCCACCCAGCCCCGCTCTGCCCCTAGCCCAGCTCTGGCCCCAGCCACAGCTCCATTCCGCCCCCAGCCACAGCTCCACTCCACCCCCTGCTCTGCCCCCAGCCTAGCTCTTCCCTCATTCCCTTTCTGTCCCCAGGCCAGCTCTGCCTCTAGCCCCAGCTCCTCCCTCCATCCCCAGGTCTGCCCCCAGTTCCACCTTAAGCCCAAGCTAATCTGCTGAGTCAACTGTGCAGTAATGAAGGGGGGACGTGGACAGATTCCATTACTGGTGCAACAGGAAAAAGTTTGGGCACCCTAGACTGTGGGAATTCTTCACTGGTCATTTCCAGCTGCTTTCAGGCAGTGTAAAATAAGCATCCTTGGTTCACCAGAGATGCAAGATCAATTTCTGCAGAATCAGTGAGGTCTAAGCTGTTTGGGGATCATATTCAACAGAGCCATAATGATACCATGTATGGTAGTTAGCAGTTAGTATTCACTGAAAAATGCACAAACACTGAAGATAAAGGAAATAATCTGGGCACCACATCAAAATGAGACCTGTTTAGAGCCAAGTTCCTAATCAACTATTGGCCTGTGCTTTTTTCAGAAATGCTTCACATAATGTTGATTGGCAGCATAACAAAGCTTGTTTCAAGAGAAGAGTCTAGGGAAGAGGGAATGCTTTGTGTCAGATGCATCACAGTTCCACTAAACTGAATCACCAGAAGGAGCAAACAGTCATGTTTTTTTTAAAAAAAAGCATGTTATCAAGAACACTGAAAAATACAACAGCCGGAATATTGGGTTAATATTTGACTCATTCTTAGGGATCTAGCACATGGTTCTTAATTGCAAACAGCAGCAAAAGGAAAAGTATTCTAGGTTCATTCATGTCTGGTGTTTCACCAAATGTTGTAAATGTAATTCTGCAGTTATCATGCTGCATTTTGTCCATGATGAACAACTGTGGGCAAGGATTGTGTTAGCTGGACAGTGTACCACAGAAAGCTTATATCAACTTTATTTATTGAAAGACCCACAAGACTCTTCCTTGAAAAAATACATACTGCAGTAGCTCATTCCTGTTATAAAGAACCAGAATTCTATGTACTACATGATTTAATATATTGTTGATCAGAAAGCAGCTATTGTTGCATAAAACCGGCACAACAATGGTGGAAAGAATACTTTGCTATATGGACAATAGTGGAACACATCTTCCGATCCTGAAACCTTGTATAATTTCTAACAAGAAAGTGAGTGCTGAAAAAGTAGCCTTAGTCCAAGTAATAACATGTACCCAGCTGTTGAAAAATAAACTAGAGAAAATATGGGCAAACTTCCAATTCTGAGTGGCCCTTTCTCATCTCATACAAAATAAGGCTGGTGAGAATTTCCAGAATTGATAACCCTTTGTTTTTCAAGGAGGCAATGTGGCGCCCCTCCAGTGGATAGGGAAATGCAATAGGACTGAGGAAACCTGAGTTCTCTTTCCAACTCTGCCAGTATCCTGCTGTTTGATCATAAGAATTATCCTGCTTGGTTGTTTGACTAGTGGCAACCATGGAGAAAAACGTCTAACCATGCTGGTAGATGTATAAAAATTTTTCAGCTGACACAACAGCAGACCTGCTAAAGGATGTGTAATTGTACTCTGAATGGTGATGCTGTAAAAATAGCATCATGGGGTGCCATATCCATTGTATCTAAATGAGTCAGACCAAATGTAGTCTCAGTTTATAAGTCAAATGCTGTTTTTTCTAACTTCCAGTCCTGGAAACTCACCCTGGGCTCTAGAATCAAACTGAATTCTTCTCTTCTTTTATTTCAAGAATATAAAAGCAAATGGGACCATGGAGGGAGAATACCAGTGCAGTTGCCCTGAACTGTTACAGGTGCCAGTCTCTTCTATTCTCTGCCTGTGGCACACAACAGTTTAGTCTCCTGAGAACTGAAATGCTTTAATCTAACCTATGTTACTGGACTCAGCGTAGAGGTAAACTGGGTGAAATTCAATGGCTTGTGATCTACAGGAGATCAGATTACGTGATCTAATGGTTCTTTCTGCCTTTAAACTCTATGAAACTAAGAATTCAAGATTCCTGAATCTCAGAATTCCTCTGCCATCAGCAAATAGTTGTGAAACCATTGGAAACATTTTTGTTTCATCCCCCTTTAGTGGTCGGTTCACCTAGAGGATGACAACCTACTACTACTGCTATCCATTAGTCCATTAGCTCATATGTGCTCTGAATCTAAAGGTTCCAATCCTGTTGATACTCTGTGTTCATGTCAAAATGATTCCACATGCTTGAATTTCTGTGTTTTCAGTTTGCTTTTTTAAAACTTAGAAAATAATAACCCACAAAAATACATTAAAATAAGGTAAAGTTGCAAAGTCAAGCACAAAAGGCTAGAATATGCCAGAATTAAGATTGTTTGTGACTTAAGGTTACGCATATGCATTATAATACAGTCTATAATTATATGATCACAAATCACAACAAAAACTGAGGCAGGGGACCTACAGACAACAGCCTTTTTTCACACACAACTCTGATCCACCCCCCAAAGTACCATTAAAGCTGTGAGTCTGTCATGGAGGTCACGGAAGTGACGGATTCCGTGACTTTCTGGGACCTCTGTGACTTTTGCAGCGGCTGGAGCAGCTGGCTCCAGGGCTGCCTGAGCAGCTCAGGCAGCCCCTGAGCCAGCTGCACCAGCTGCTGCTGGGGCAGCCTCAGGCTGCCACAACCCCTGCCCGCTGCTGCCTGGCCCTCCCTCCCCAGCACTGGGCGGGTCCTAGGCCGCACACCATCACCCCCTCCGAACACTCCAGGGCTGTGCGCCACTCCCCCCCCCCAGCACATGTTGCACCCCTGGGCCACCCGCAGAGCACCCACAGTGCCCCAGGATGCCCCCACCCCAGCACCCAAATTTTAGCCAGGGGTATATAGTACAAGTCATAGACAGGTCACCAGCCATGAATTTTTATTTACTGCCCGTGACCTGTCCATGACTTTTACTAAAAATACCTGTGACTAAAACGTAGCTTTATATATCATCCATTCTTTGTACTGAATTAGTCAGGGGTCCTATGGAAAAAATAGTATGTGATCATGTAATTAAAGACTCTTATCACAATGCATATGTACATACCCTGGGGCTGAATTTAGCTTGCCTGGGCAACCGTTTGAGAACTTGACTTTTCTACTTTAATGTTCTTTTGTTGTTATTGTGTGTGAGTAATAAATACAATACAGACTAACACAGCTGCTACTCTGAAACCTGTCATATTTAACTTTGGAAGTATTTTCCTGTATTTCTTTCAGTAATTATTTTTAACAAACTAAAAAGTTAGTAAACAGGCTGTCTTAAATGACAGTTTAGCTAAGTGGTTTACCAGGAGATTGTGGTTCACTCAGACAGTATGTCACTTTTCCACCATGGTTAAAGGACTAATATAGCAGACTGTGTAATCTTCTTGGCTGTTTGTTCAATATTTCCACAGTTCTCATCATGGGGTTTCTATAAATGTTTTAAATGGGGAACCAGGCTTTTAAATCACAGCCTTTATTTTATGTATTGTTTGTACACTATGATATTTCAGGTTCATGTATTAACATAGCTGCTAACTAACAGCAATGGTCCCGGACACATAGACATACAAATTTCATTTCTGGAAGAGAGTATTTAAAATTTCCCAGAAGGGAGTTGTATTATTAGGGGATTATAGTAACATGACCACATGGAAAAAGCATATTTGATTTCCTGTAACTTCACTTTAAACCAAGGGTGCCAAACGTCTTCTCTGGAGAGGGCCAAATTACATTTTAATTTATGGCCGGGGTGGCCAACCTGTGGCTCCAGAGTCGCATGTGGCTCTTCAGAAGTTAATATGCGGCTCCTTGGATAGGCAACGACTCCGGGGCTGGAGCTACAGGTGCCAACTTTCCAATGTGCCGGGGAGTGCTCACTGCTCAACCCCTGGCTCTGGCGCAGGCCCTGCCCCCACTCCACCCCTTCCCACACCCTCCCCTGAGCCTGCCGTGCCCTCGCTCCTTCCCCTCCACTCCAGAGCCTCCTGCACACCACAAAACAGCTGATCGAGAGGGGCAGGGAGATGGGGGAGGCGCTGATTGACGGGGCTGCTGGTGGGTGGGAGACGCTGGGAGCGGGGGGAGCTGAAGATGGGGGCTGCTGACGTATTACTGTGGCTCTTTGGCAATGTACAATTGGTAAATTCTAGCTCCTTCTCAGGCTCAGGTTGGCCACTCCTGATTTATGGCCTTTGGACTAGGTCTATTACAAAATTAGGGTCATATTCTACTCTCCTTCAACAGTATGGTTGTCTGCACTACTATTCAGTCCCCACTTTTGTTGAGCAATGCTACTACATGCTGCCTCAGACAACATGCACCTCAGGGTTGAATATAAGGGTGCTAATCTATCCCTTAGTAAGTTACTGTTACATTCAAGTTTACTTAGGGGAAAAAATGAGGTAAGGAACTTGTAGGACCACAGCTATTTCTGCCCTTTTTTGGCTATTTGCACATGCACGTACCCAGCATGTACACACAATTCCACTAACTGTGTGAATTAGGTGACAAAATTATTAGGAAATAAGAGTATTTTTTAATATTTCATTAGATTTAATTTTACAATGCATCATGATGAATGGGGCAGTTCAAATCTCTTAGATCCATTGTTATATGCTACCTTCAGATTCAGTAAGACAACACTGTAAAGTTAACAAATTCAGTTCATATTTGAACGGAGTTTTTTATGACCACAAGGTCCAAAAATATAGGTTTTTTTAAATAATAGCTTACATTCTGCAATCAGAATCTGTCACGGATGCTTGATAAATACTTAAATAGGCAGTAACAACCCACAGGATGGGTGGTTAATACACTGGTTTAATCTCCAGGTTAGCATACAAGTTACGTGCAATGTGTTCATAGCAGCAATCAAAATGATATTTTCTTCAGTGGCTACTTAAAAATAGAAATGTATGACACATATATACTTCTAAACACATAGAAAAGAATATTTTTCTATAACACACTGAATATTGCTCTATAATATTGTATTTATAGACTTCTGTTGTAAATTATTCCAGAGATTAAAGCACAAATTGCTTTTGCAATTGAGGTCATCCTTATCACTTTCACAAACTGGTAAGTGAAGCTATCTATAAAAGCACCCATCTTAACAATCTAAGCTATAATGTTATGTATCACCTTGCAAAGGAGTCAAGCCAATACAAGCAGGGGCTTAACTAGGTTAGTGTGAGCTCAAAGAACAAATTGTAACAGCAACTTTTAATAGAAAGATATTATGCTATGCAAATTTCCATACAAACAGTTAAATGACTTATTGGCCAAATAAAGGGCCTGATTTTGAAAGGTAATCAGCATTTACAACTCCCATTGGTTGGGCGTCACAGGTGCTCAGCACATCTTAGGATCAGTCCCAAAATTTTGCCAACAAAACTACTCTACTCGACATTAAACATTTTTAAAATTTACATTGCCAGAGTTCATCTTTAAGTATCTCTGGTGGGAAGACAGAGAAATATTCAAATGTATCATATTAAGCTGCTATCAGAAGCTTTCTATTGCTTGGAAATATCTGTACTTTTCATTTTCATAAACAATGTATTTGTAAAAGGGTGCCACTATATATTTATTGTTGATTGATTGAGATATTTAGACAACAAGAATAAACAATAGCTCAAATGCTGCCAGTCTAAGCATAGTTCATTATCTGATATTGCACAGAGACAGAACAGATCTTGTAAAATTGACACATGTCATCACTATGGCCCAGATTGTGATACCTTTACTCATGGTATATAGTACGCACTGACTTCAATGGGACTACCTATGGAGTAAAGTATAAAGAGAGTAAAGAATGAGTCAAGAGAGCATGAATAAAGGTATCAGAATCTAGCCCTATGTGACTTGCAGTATAAGTCTATGTATTCACATGATCCTATACATAATATGAATATCAAACTACATACAATTATAAAGAGAACCGGGCTGAGAAAAGAAGAGAAGAAACTTAATCTTGCATTGACCTCAATGAGAGTTGAGTGTGCTCAGTCCCTTTTAGGATTGAGCTCTAACAGAGCACAGAGAGACCAAGGGTGAAATCCTGGTGCTACTAAAGCCCACGGGAGTTTTGCCATGGACTTTAATAGGGACAGGATGTCACTATAAGAGCCTGGGTTCTCCTCTCACTGATTTTACAATAGTGTAACTCCAGTGACTTCAATCAAGTTACTTCTGATTAACATGAGTTTAAGTAAGAGGTGGATCTGTCCTAACATTCAGAAATGACCTTGGTATTCCCATTCCCCAGACCTTGGCATTTAAGCATATCAGTGATGAAGACACTCCTCACATACCTGCCTGGCTGGGATTAAGGGATGATGGTTATTGTAAGAGATGGAGAAGATTAAGAGCTACAAAGAGATACAATATTGGTCCTAAATTGAAAGGATGACCTTTTGGTGAAGCTAGGCAGTGTAAATGAGAGACCATGCTCCCATGAATAGAAAGTGTAGGATTAATAGAATGATCAAAATTCACATAATTATGAGTTGAAACTCAATCTTAAACTGGAGATTATTTAATTTTATATTCCACTCCTGAAGTCTTTTAAACTGGCATAGTTCTCTACTTCTAAATAAATACATTACAATATTTTAAATCATATCATTAATCTAAGTGTGGATGCTACTAACTTGAATTCATTGTGTTTTTCGTTCTCCTACACATACATGTCCGGTGAACTCCACCCCAGTTCAGTAGTGTTTAAAAGTTACTATAGGACAGCTGTTAGGTGGCCTGTGAGAGATTGGTTTGGTGGTTTCTGTCAAGTTCTCAGGGCAGAAGTATAAACATTACAAAAAATCCACTGACATAGCTGGCACTAATTAGCAGCCTTGTTATCAGTCTCAGCAGAGGTCAAGGACTGAATGGCTATAGAGGCTGAATTGAGACAGACATACTGGCAACAGCATGGAAAAGCTTGCATTACTGCTGTCTGTGGTGTTCCTGTTCTGTTGGTAAACAGTCTCCTGGGTACTCATTCTGGCACCTTTCAAACGTATTAAATTTGCACTAATTTTTAAACTAGATTAGCAGTTAAAGGTGGTGGCATGTGTTGTTTAAAAGTTAATTTTGTCCAGATGTCTGTTAAGGAACAGCTACATCCTACCAAGCAGAACAATGATGAAGAGCAACAAGATCAGCCTGTAGTTGCCCTTGTACATTGACATATGATGCTGGTACCTTGCCTGAAGCCCACACTTTTAAGAACAGTTGATGCAGCCAGTTGTTCACTGGTTCCAAGACACCTTTGAGTAGCTGAGGTAGAATACTATCAGGTTCAGCAGCATGTCCATTTCAGAACTTTTAGACGGCCTTGCATATTCCTCAAGTGACAGAGGATCAGTGCTTGTCCCTGGGTCTCCAGCCATGTGGTTCATGTAGCTCTGGACTGTTGTCAGCAGGTGTGTAGTTCAGTGAGCTTTCATAATGTGTTTCCTATCAGTCCAGGACCTCATCTATCAATGAGCAAAGAGAGCTGTCTGGTTTTGTTAGGGGATGTTAGAAGGCTGTTTATGGCTACCAGGCAGGTATGTGATGGCTCAGGCAGGATGCAGATTGTTGTACTTTAAGCTTTGTCATCCAGGTAGTTGATGTAGATCTCATGGTCACGTTTTGCCATGGCCTGGAATATGGCTTTCAGCTGTTTATGTTCTTGGACAACTCCCTGTTTGTGTGCTTCTACCTTTTTCGCTAATATACCAAGCACTCTTCAGAAGGCCAAGGTTTCTTGAGAGACCACCTGAAGCCGATTGTTTCAGCAGTGGCGTGGTGTGTAATCTTCACACCGGTATTGGTGTGAGAGTGTGTGTTCGATCACAGCTTTCGCCACCTTTCTGAACAGCCTCACTTGAGCAGCAGAGTTGCATTCTTGCCCTGGCACTATTCTGCTGAGCTATCGACTGGATATTAGGATTTGCTGCTTCACACCTTGGAATCAAGGTCGGTCAAGAAGTGTTCACCAACCAAGACTATGCCAGTGATACTACCTTGCTTGCAGAGAAGTCAGAGAATTTCAGCCACATCCTCCAAGGTCTTTAAGACATTGCCTGCACTATGGAATTGAATATCTCATGGCAGACGATCAAGCTCCAGAACCTCAGACTTGGGCTACCAGAACGCAAGCACAGCTCAAGTGGTTGCAGCAAACTGGACTTTCTTTGAGAAATAGATCTTACCACCCCTCACATGAGGTCCATGTCTCATTTATGGATGCAAAAATGTCTTCATGCTGAGACAAAGTTCAGGCTCTATCAAACCTGTATACTTTCTCTATCACTATACTGGTCAAAAACCAGGACCCTTTTACAAGCAGACTTGGAGTGGTTAGAGACATTCCATACGTGCAGTCAATACCAAATCCTGAGCATACAGCGGTTTGACTTTGAGAGAAATGTAATAATCTTACAGAGATCTGGCCTTCCTTCAATTGCTCATTATATTCGAATGATTCAGATTGCTTACATTTTCCTAGGACAGGTGCCTTCCCTAGTGTATACATTAACTGTTTATACAAACAATTAAAGGTAAGGTTTCCAGTAGTGATCACTGATGGCCTAACTGTGCTCCCATTAAAGTTAATGGGAAAACTCCCATTGGTTTCAGTGGGAACAGTTTTATGCCAGCACTGAGGGCTTTTGAAAATCCACCCTAAATTTGTTTAAATGTAAATCTGCAGTTATAGTAACTTTTACCTTTTCATAGACCTGTCCTCCAGCTCTCCTTGAAAGTGAAAATTATACAAAATACTGATTCAGGAATATAGGAATTCAATGCAAAATGCTAGCAAAAACATGTTTTGGAAAGTCACCACTCCTATAAATGACCTGAAAATCCCAGACTTGGGTAGGACCAACAATTATTTCATGAGCAATACTTTAAAAGAAGAGAAACAAACATCTGAGAAAGAAAGGAAATAAAATAGGGGTAGAAAGAAGAAAAAACGTCTTCTTATCCTGCTCTGGATTTCTTTGTATAATGACCTCCTCCTCCCAGCTAACTACAGACACGAGCATGGACTAGAGCTGGATTAACAGTTTCTATATTGTTAATTCATCCTCTATAGCTGGGAGGAGGAACCATTATACAAAGGGAACCTTCAAAACTATGATAATAGAAATAATAAATATTATGAAGAAGTTGCGATGACGTAACAGTAAATTTCCTTCGAGTCACTATGCACAGCTGCTGTGCAATGCTATGTGCTGTAGGAAACATCTCTGGTTGAATCATGAAAATAAAGAGGCATGTATATATTCTGAATAGGCCACCATCATTAATCTTAACTACTTTCTGATTCCAATTTACCATTTGAGATTTTAAAAAATAGGATAGGGACATATATCTTCACTGTCATTGCAGTTTGTGATATATTAAAATCCAATCTATGCTCACTGTGCCCTAAGAATAGAAAGAATGCCGCATTGTTAGTAGAGGATAGTATTAATGACTAAAATTTAAAAAGCAGCCTATCAGTAGTCATTACATTCCCCACCTGCACTTATGTTCCCAAACAACCAACCCACCCACTTTTTTAAATATAAGAACAATTTAAGATTTCAGTCACAGTATGTGGAACTTTGATACACGCAGTTTGTCAGTGGTGATGGAAAGGAAAAAAATCCTCATCTAAAACACAGACAGCACAATTAATTTTGACTAGCATAACAGATGCCACTATTTTGAGTGACAAGAGACATGCATGTAGAAAGCCTTAGAAACCTCAAACTGTTTGAATTGTTCACCTATTAATTATGGCACAATCTGGCTTTAATATTTTTTATGAATGAGTCAGGCCTGAAATATGTCTATTTCGAACCCTACTGTAGGTGTGTTTCCCTTCAGAGACCTAATTTACCAAAACTTTAGGCTGGATGAATGGAAATTGCTTTTTCTAAATTTTTTTAAGATGACATACAAAAATTATATTACATTGCTAGAATACGAGGATATGTTATGCTTTGCAACTTTGACAGCACTTAATATGACACAATATAACCTAATAAGGATTCAGGCTTTTCAAACAAAATTACTGGAGAGAATCAGTTGGAGAATTAATATCCTTTTTTTTTTCTTTTATGTGTAGTAAGCAAGCTGGATTACCCAAAAGAAAAAAATATAAAGTTATTGGCTAAGATTTTCTGATATTTCAGTATGATAGGTTTATTCTGTTTTATGTCAAGATTTGGAATCTGGACAATATCAAAACAGAGCTGTCAGTTACTAAATACCTAGGATTAAGAATGGACACCAAGTGAGTGGAAATATGAAAGTGATATAAACAGTCACTGGATAACTAATTATCAGTTGATCATTTACATCCACAATATGATCGATGGCTAGAAGAACTCAGTTCCTACTCAAATGCCAGGCTTTCAAAACCCTGGATGAACCTACAAATTCAACCCCACCCCATTTTTGTTTCACTGGAAAATGTTCGCTGGAGAAAGATGACAGGATATTGGTTTTTGGGTAGACAAAAAAACAGAACAACAAAATGCAAGAAATGTTTAGGTCTGGAAGATGGGAACGGTGTGATAATGAACCCTAAAAAGATGGTAGAGGTAAGGAAAAGGTATTTCCAAAGGCTGTTAAATAAGAAGAGAGAGTTGTGAGTGCAACCATCACCGACAATTACGGAGAAGCCTCAAATGGTATTGATCTCTGTATAGGAGGTAGAAAAAGCACTTAATAAGATGAAGAATGGTAAAGCAGTTGATGAAGATGAGATAACTGGGCACTTAGAAATACTGGAATAAAGTGTCTTCACAGAGGAGTACGCATTTCCTGGCATCCTCATGATACCAGATGATTGGAGAACAGGACTGATTGTCCCTCTTTGAAAGGTTAAGGGTTGTGCAAAGAATCATAGCACCTATGAAGGCATCATCCTGCTAAATCAGCCTCTTAAAGTTCTTGAGAGAGAAAGGGTTTGGAGGTAAGGGTTAAGGTGCAAGGTGGAGGAAAATATATGAAAGGACACATGGCTTTAAGAAGGGAAGGGTACTATACATGCAATATTTGCAGTGAGATAGAAGTTTGAAAGAATGATAAATGGAGAGCATAACACCCAGTCACCCAGGGGTGAACACTTTGCACAAAGTGATCACTCTATATGTGACCTATCAGTCCCCATCCTGAAAGGAAACCTGCACACTTTCAAAAGATGAGCCTGGAAGCTTAAATTCATTACTTTGCTAGACACTAAAAATCATGGCCTAAAAAGAGACACTGGATTTATGGCTTATTACAACAATCTATAACCCACTAACCCCCTCTTTTTGTGCTTTGACTGCAGAGTTATTAACAGGCCATTCTACCTTGAACGGTCCCCTTACAATATGTGCTAACTATTTATGCTAAACAATCTGTTCCACCTTGCATTTTGCTGTGATGTTGGGAGTATTTCTCCAGGATCTGAAGAAGAGCTCTGTGTGGTGCAAAAGCCTGTCTCTCACCAACAGAAGTTGGTCCAATAAAAAATATTACCTCACCCACCTTGTCTCGCTAATATCCGTGGGCCGACATGGCTACAACTACACCGCACATAACTGCTCTTGAGAAAGCAGGACTTCGTTCTACATGAGCTGGTGTCTGGAGTACTGAAATGGATGGGAGGGAGACTGTAAGAAATGGAGATGATGGAGGAGCCATATTGAGGGTCAAGAGCGAAGGTGGTAACAATACATGGAATTTTGGAGAGTTTTGAGGTGACTGAGATTGAGACAAGGCAGTATGCTGAGTCCACTTCTCTTCATCCTACCTATGGAGTTAATTAGTAAGATAACTGAGCCTGTGGAGACAGAGAAAACTGATGTGTGTTGATGATCCGCTTGTGACAGAATGCATCCTTGTATCTGCACTATACATACTATTGTACTCATCTTTGTAGAATGTATGCCTTGTGAGGTATCATTTGAAAACTCATAACTTGCTGGTCAATCTTATCATGGTGAAATATACATAGTAACATTGCATGTGAAGTTATAAACTTCCCCCACACGATGTAGCTTCCCTGACACAGGGAAGAAAGGTAAGCAGCAGGATACGGACCCTGGACTTCAGGAAAGCAGACTTCAACTCCCTCAGGGAACGGATGGGTAGGATCCCCTGGGGGACTAACATGAAGGGGAAAGGAGTCCAGGAGAGCTGGCTGTATTTCAAGGAATCCCTGTTCAGGTTACAGGGACAAACCATCCCAATGAGTCGAAAGAATAGTAAATATGGCAGGCAACCAGCTTGGCTTAACGGTGAAATCCTAGTGGATCTTAAACATAAAAAAGAAGCTTACAAGAAGTGGAAGGTTGGACATATGACCAGGGAAGAGTATAAAAATATTGCTCGGGCATGTAGGAATGAAATCAGGAGGGCCAAATCGCACCTGGAGCTGCAGCTAGCAAGAGATGTCAAGAGTAACAAGAAGGGTTTCTTCAGGTATGTTGGCAACAAGAAGAAAGCCAGGGAAAGTGTGGGCCCCTTACTGAATGAGGGAGGCAACCTAGTGACAGAGGATGTGGAAAAAGCTAATGTGCTCAATGCTTTTTTTGCCTCTGTCTTCACTAACAAGGACAGCTCCCAGACTGCTGCGCTGGGCATCACAACATGGGGAGTAGATGGCCAGCCCTCTGTGAAGAAAGAGGTGGTTAGGGACTATTTAGAAAAGCTGCACATGTACAAGTCCATGGGGCCGGACGAGTTGCATCCGAGAGTGCTAAAGGAATTGGCAGCTGTGATTGCAGAGCCATTGGCCATTATCTTTGAAAACTCGTGGCGAACGGGGGAAGTCCCGGATGACTGGAAAAAGGCTAATGTAGTGCCAATCTTTAAAAAAGGGAAGAAGGAGGATCCTGGGAAC